>NC_058520.1:109241620-109866620 GCF_904849725.1 Hordeum vulgare subsp. vulgare
AAAGATTTCAATCATTGGGTATATCGTTCTATGATTGGCTCTTTATTGTACCTATGTGCCTCTAGGCCAGATATTATACTTAGTGTTTGCATGCGTGCTCGTTTTCAAGCAAAACTGAAGGAATCACACCATAAGGCTGTGAAACATATTCTTTGATATCTAGCTCACACACCAACACTAGGATTATGGTACCCCAAGGGCTCAAATATTCACCTCGTTGGATATTCTGATTCTGATTATGCTGGTGACTGTGTGGATCGCAAGTCAACGTCAGGCACATGCCATTTCCTCGGAAGATCATTAGTCTGCTGGTCCTCAAAGAAGCAGAATTGTGTATCACTCTCCACTGCCGAAGCTGAGTACATTGTTGTTGGATCTTGATGTGCTCAACTGCTATGAATGAAGTAAACACTCAGAGACTACAACATCAACATGAAGAATGTGCCCCTCTACTATGACAATGAGAGTGCAATTAAGATCGCCTACAACCCAGTACAACGTTCGAAGACCAAGCACATCCAGATTCGTCATCATTTTCTTCGTGACCATATCCTCAAGGGCAATATCATCATCGACCATGTGAAGACCGATGATCAACTAGCAGATATTTTCACAAAGCCCTTGGATGAGAGAAGGTTTTGCAAGTTGCGGTGTGAGCTAAATATCCTAGAATCTTTGAATGTCTTGTAAACATGCACACATCCTAACACTTATGCAAAATAGATGACTTAGATGTGCAACACACAAAGTAACGATTGTCTTCAATCAATGAAGAATATCACTCTAAGTGTGAAGAAATAAATGAAGAATTTGGTTCTCAGGGCCCTACGACAATTGTACGCGGCGCCTGAAATCATCATTATTATATGGTGGGTCACAGCACCACCCAACTTTGAAATTCTTCCAAGTTGAAATTCTTCAATGTGAGACTTTTTCACAAATTCCTCAAAAATTTCAAAGTCTTCAAAATCTTCAAAACTCTTTGCGATGATTATATATATATATATATATATATTATAATGAGCTTTCAATGTCCTCAACAGCATTCACTTATTGCTCAGTCTTCAATTTGATATTTCTTCTAAGTGAATGTGATCGGACCCGACTCCCTTCTATGCTAAGCTCAATCCAGTCTATTCTCAATTCTTCATATGCGTTCTGTTTAACACTTGTTCAAAATCCTCACCGACTCCTTGTCAGCTGAGGACTTTGCAACGAAATCCTTAAAATTCAAAAATTATTTTTAAACATTACCACAGTAACCGCACCCACTACTCACGTTTGGATAACCACGATCTCCACTGCTTCGATCGTGGGTAACACGTGTCACGCGGAGATGAGGGGGCAAGGGTAGTTTTGTCCGAAAGTTTCGGCCCGGACCGTTTTTCACCTGAGCTATAAATAGCCCCTTACCCCCCCCCCCCCACCTTAGTTGAAACTCTTCTCTTCCTCTCGTCTTCTCTTCTCGAGCTCAAACCCTAGCGTCACCGCTAGCATCTTCATCGCCGGTGAGGAAAAGCTTCAGTGTCTCGCCCTCACCGGACTCACGCCGACTGCGGAAGATCTTCCTCTGCCGCCGTCGTAGCTGTCTTCGGTCGCCAAGTTAGGGTACTCAAGATCTGGACCGAAGAACTTCCTCTTTTTACTGCTTTAGTTCATCGTGTTCTTCACACAGGGTAAATAAAATCCTATTTTAGTGCCCCTGTTGATCTCATAATTCTCTTTAGATTCATGAAATCAGATTTTCCTCATAAATTCTCTCAGCAGTGCACACCCATGTCTAGAACACTTGATGAATTTCACTAAGTCACTAAAATTCTGCACGAGACTCCTCAATTGTGTAAATTTTTGAATCCGCACAACTCTGGAACCCAATATCAGAATGCTTAGTCAAATTCCTCAACTCAAGTAATTCTTCAATTTCCTCAAATCTGAGAATGCATACGACCTCTCCAAATTCTTCGCACCTATACTCTGTTCACAGGTACAAAATGTCAGCTCATGAATCACTAGGTTCTCATCAACTTAACTCATTTGCAGCATTTCTAGAAGAAACATTACATGTGTCCCAAGAATCATCAAGAATGCAAATTCCCCAGCAAAAGCCTCAGCCGAAGAAAATGGAGGAAGACAGAAAACAGAAAGGTGGCAAGAAGCTGGAACAAAACACTACCTTTCAGATCCCTGAGGAGATCTATGTTGATTACTGTACACCTGGAAATTCAAGGTAAAGAGGCCATGGTGAAGCGCAAGATAAGGCTTCAGAGGATAGAAAACCAATGAGAAAAGGAGTGGAAAGAATACAGATACGTCACTCAAAATATGCCACAAAGTTTTCCCTCAAGCCTCCTTGCAAAAGGTTGCCACAGGGAGATCAACAAGCAGCACATCCCTCAAGCGTAGACACAATTGAGGATTACCCAGATGAAAAAGACAAATATTTGTCTAAGCTGCAAAAAAAGGCTAAAGCTGTTGTGACGAAATTCAATGAGGACTCTGCTGCTGCAGCTACTACTCCCACTTCTTCAGCTGTTGAGGCCTCTGCTACAGAAAATCCTCAGAAGAAGGCTCTCTTGAAGAAACCAAGTCTCAAGCCAAAAGTCTCAACAACTGCATCAAAAGAGCAACTTCCTCAAAAAATTTCAACGACTGCAAAATCCTCAACTACAGCAAAGTCTTCACCTCCACCACAAAAGCAGCTCAGTAAGCTTTACTCTGAAAACCGAAGTTCCTTTGTGCCATCTGCCACTGGCTCCGCTTCAAAATCTTCACCAAGTTTATTGAAGATTAAGATGACTGCTGGTAGAGGTACCAGGCCAAGCCCAGGCAAAGTCGTCAACATTCCTTCTGCATTATAAGGAAGTGAAGAATATGATGATGAAACTCTTCAAGCCATCATCAGAAACAAGCAAGAAAGAGTTGCACAAGCAACTGGTAGCACGATTTCTCTCGCGCTGGATCCGAAGGAATTGCTAAACTGCATTGATCTTTGGCATGAGGATCGAAATACTCCAATTGATGATTTGAAGCTTCCTCCTGGAGTCATCCACATGGTTGCCACTTTCATCAATGAAGCTAAATGGAAGGATCAGCAAGCCAAACAAGCTAGGCTTGCCAAGATCAAAAAGGAGAAATTCTTGAAGCAGAAGCTCCTCAACTTATCCCCTAAGAAACTTGTTTCTACTCAGGCCAAGCTGAAGACTCTCACAAATAGATATACAAGTCTTCATGTTGATCAAAAGGGCGCCAAAGTGCAATTCATCAAAGCCGCAACTTCAGCAATTGATGAATACAACAGCAGGGTTGCCGCTTCAAAGCAGCCAACAAATGAAGAACGAGCAGCTGAAGAAATTCCTCAGAATATTCCAGCTGAAAAATATGCTAGTCCTGACATTGATGAAGCGGTGCGTGATGAAAATGCTCCTTCACCTAAGTCTTCAAAGGTGAAGAAAGTGACTCGTCCGTCTGCAACAGACGTGAAGAAAACTAGAGCTACTGAAAAGGAAGCTAAGAAGAGAAAAGCTTCAATTGCTTCAGAATCCTCAGAAGCAAAACGACTGAATACTATGTCTTTAGAGTCTTCATCAGCCCTAGTGGATGATACTCCTCTAAATGTAGCATCATCGTATATGATTGTGTCATTCGGTGAGGAATATATCATTCTAGAAGAGGGTCAAGAAATGGCAGACAATCGCTCTCGTGCATCCACACTGATGGATGAGGAAATTCAGGTTGATGATATTCCTCAAGCCACAACACCTCCAATGACTACTGAAGAAAGGAGGGTGATGAAGAAATTGGATGTAGCACACTTGTAATCCATGATGAGTTCTGGGAACAGGCTCACCCAAACTCACCAAGAACAACCCAAATTCCTCAAACTCCGGTTGTCACTGAGATTCTGACTGGCTCTGATGAAAAGAGCACACATGAGGAATCAACACAAGATCAAGAATCAGCTGCATCATCTGAAGAAAGTGTAGCATCAAAAACTGCAACTGCTTCCTCAGATCAACAAATTCCTCAAGCTGAAGAAAATGCTCCTGCTCCAAATGCTGAAAATGCAATTGTAGTGGTGAATCCTGAAACTGCAATTGTGGTGGCCACAACTCCTCAAGATGAACAACAACATAATCTTCAACCAAAACCTCATCAACCCTTCTCCAATAAGCCGAAGTTTTAGAAGGAAGCATTCTTTGATGAACGCCATTACTTCAGAGGAGAAAATCCCTATGATAGGCTTCGCATCAGGCACAGAAAATTCTGGACCAAAAATCAACTCAACTATTATGCTTTTGTGCTCTGTGGGAGAAAGAAGATATTTCTTCACACTCACATTCCTCACTGTGACATGGAGGAAATACCTTGCTTCACCCTAGTCCTAAATGTTCTTCACGAAGCAGGGCTACTGCCATTCTGTACAGATATCAGCGATTGGAATACAGACATAATTCTTCAATTCTATGCCACACTGCATATCTCACGTGACCCAAAGACGTCAACACATGGGTCTTGGACTGGATGACTCAACACACGCATTATAAAGCTCCAGCCACAAAATTTCTTCGAGCTCTTCCAATATGAATTCCTTCGAAGGATGCAGTGAGGATCTATGATGAAAGAGAACTTCCAAAAAACTCATGGAAGTCCTCATGAAGCCTTTGGCTCAAGGCCAACCTCCAAGGACCAGATTATTGGTGAAGGATGTGAAGTATGAGCCCATAACTGTCTATAGAATCTTGTCATATTCCTTTGCTCCTATCAAAGGGCATGACAATGAAGAAGACGTTGTAGGCATCATGAAGAATATCATGTTTAATGTCATTCATGGCATCCCTATGAATCTTCATGATTTATTCTTGAGTACTTTGGCTGACAGCTCTTTGACATCGTATGAGTTGAAGATATATGCACCTTGGATCATGAGATTCATCAGGAACAGATCTGGCATCAACTATCAAGCTGACTTTCAGAATCACCTCGGATATCTGCCGCCCATCAAAGTCATCAAGCAATCTTTTGAACCTGTTGAAGGCAAAGGCAAGTCCGTGATTGATTAAGGAAATCGGCCCCTGGATGGCCAATTTCGCAAGGTTGGCTCCTATTCCTCATATGATGACACCACCACTCAATACCCCTCAATCCCAACTGCCCCAAGGGTGATGGATAATAGAGAGCTTCTCCTCAGTCTTCACCAGAAAGTCGATCGCAATCACAAGTGGGTGAAACGCCAGTTTGGCGCCATTGTGAAAACCCCAAATGAGACTCAAAATGGAGTGCAGAAAAATCACTATTATCTTCATGAGGTATTTGATCGCACTTGGGCCACCTTGCCTCACCTGAAGACTCCCGAGGAACTTGAAGAAATTGAATTTACTCAAGACTTTGACTGGTCATGGCCTCCAAAGAAGAAATTCAAGCCTATTCCAGTTCCTGACTTGAAGGACGGTTCATTTTCCTCATTTCGCATTGCAGAATCAGATGAAGAACATAAGGACACTGCAACTGGTCCAAGAAAGAAGTCTGTCTCCAAACATGCTCGCGCCTCTACATCAACAAAGAAGTTAATATCTTTAAGGGCATTAGTCCTCAGTTTTGTCCCTTTTTCGTCACTTGATGACAAAGGGGGAGAAATCTGAGAGTTAGTCTTCAAGCAGGATACATTATGGGCTTATATAATTTGTTAAGTTACAAACTCTTGGTTCTTCTGAAGTTTTTGATGTAATGAGTTGTAACTTCAGCGCGATGGTGTTCTGACTCTTTTGAACATTTTTCCTCGCATGCATATGCCTCAAATATTCATTAATGCAAGCATGATGAAATTCGTCAAACACCATTTTTCATCATGCATCTCTAATTCCTCATACTATATGTTAAATGCATGCATGAATTGCAAGATACAGGGGGAGATCTCCATGATATAAATCATCAATGTGCATTTGTTGTTCAAAGCAAATTCCTCAAAATATGCACATCTTCACGGGGAGTTTCTCTGTATCTTGACTTCAAATTCCTCACACTCTGTACTTACATTCCATATTATTATCCTCGTTGAAAACTTAACCTAATTGTCATTAACCACTAAAAAGGGGGAGATTGTAAGTGCATCTAGTGCCCCTTAGTGATTTTGGTCGTTTCAAGACTTATAGGTTAAGAGACTGATATGTTTGTGAGTGTACGCAGGCTCTATAAGTTGCTGAGGAGTTTGAGTTATTCAATGAATATCGAACCCTAAAAATGTATGTCTTCGGGTGAAGACTTTGGTCCGTCCTTGAAGACTTTGACCGCGAAGAAATTGCGAAGAAATTGATATTCCTCATGAAGATATTGAAGATGAGGATTTCGGTGTGTCCTGAAGAAAACACTCTCAAGACTTTGAAGCTTGAAGATTTACTCTTTTTGTTCCATTTTCTTTACAATTGAGTCATAGGAACACCGTACTATTAAACGGGGTCGAGGTAAAACTACAGATCGATTTTCCTCATGATGCTCAACCCAAGCCTAAATCTACCAAAGCCTCAAAGTGAGGAATATGAGAGACATTAGGACTTTCACAATCAAAAGTTCTGACCGTTGCTGCGCCATGCGCCACCTCACTGATCTTATTCACCCAACGGTCATATTATTAAAGTGCATTCATGTCAAATCATGTGGGGATGCTCCGAGGCTATAAATAGCCGCCCCCTACAACCACTTGTTGGTTGGCTGCTCCGAGAGAAACTGACACTTGCCATTTAGAGCAACCCAAATTTCTCAGAGTATTCGAGAGAAATCATCAAGTGAGGAAATACCCCAAACACCAAACCCAAACCAAAACCCAAAGTGATTGAGCATCACCGAAGAAGTTGTTCCTGTGTGGAACCGACGCTTGTTACCTTTGAGGTCGGTGCATCCTCCACACAGTTAGGCGTCATGGTCTAGAGCATCCAGAAGTCAATTGTGGATCGTCGGGTGACCGAATTTGTGAGGGTTTGGAAGTCTGCCCTGAAGACTTACCACGAGTGTTGGGCGAGGACTATGTGTCCTTAGCTCAAGGAGAATACAGTAGGGACTGTGTGTCCCGGGACCGTGTGTCCTTTGGTTTCAATACCAAGCCGCTCTGAACTAGACGTACAACTGTCACAACAGTTGAAACCATCAGCAATTGTCTTCATCGAGCTACGGGTTCTATTTCTTCAACTCTTTCATTTCCTCAATTTCATGTTGAAGAATTTCATCTGTATTGTTTGAAGAAATTGTCTGAAGACTTTCTGTGAATTTCTTCAACCTGAAATTCTTCACCTGAGTTAATCTTCACCTGCTTACTCCATACTTACGAACTGTGCAAACTGAATCTCTGAAATCAAATTGAGTACTTTGTTGTAGACGTTTTTGCACACCCGATCCTATACTACTTCCTCTACACTCAGTTCATAACTAAGGACTTTCCTCTGAAGGAATTTCCTCAGTGATGAAATTCTAAAAATCTCCTATTCACGCCCCCCTCTAGTCGATATAACGCACTGTCACAAATCAATCATGATCATAAATCAACCCATAGGACAAAATGGATCTACTCAAACATCATAGGATAGCCATACATCATTGGGAAATAATATAAGCACCATGTTTAAGTAGATATAACACTTGGGAGAAGGGGTGTTACACTGCTGCATAGAGGGGGAGAGAGTTGGTGATGACGGAGGCGAAGTTGTTGTTGTAGATCGTCGTCATGATGATGGCCCCAGCGGCGTTCCGGTGCCACCGGGAGAGAGGGGAGAGAGGAGGAGACTTATAGCGTTGAACACCATACTAAATATGGAAAATAATCCCAGAAAAAGTGCCAAATTGGAACACAAAAATTTGCATGATGTATGTTCATCGTATAAAAAACTCAAGGACAAAGGACGAAAGAAATTTGGATTCTGCTTCAACCTTGGGGATTTCCCTCTCGGAACCATGAAACTTCCTCGGTGATGGTTTGATTTATGAAGGGCGTGCATGACGACAGAAGCCAAACCTTCTCAAATTTTTACCATGGCATAGTGAGGCCATACCATGGCACCATCACATGCATCATGTTTTTCAAGCATGTATTTCATTTTTCTATAGTTGAAAAAACAATAAACGACACGTTTGTGGTTGACTCTTGCCACACATATCCCTGAAATCATTCCCCTTCCTTGTAAAAGGCATGAGAATTTACTAAATACTATGATCATGGTTTTCCATACCGATGTTGTGCACTTTTTCAAGCATTGATTGTTCGAATCTGAATTATGTTCATTAATGCCTAGAAAAGGGACATAATCGCCTAAATATGGTAAATGAGGCCGGAAAATGCCAAATTTGAACACGTTGATTGGGAGGGGTTAAGTTCATCGTAGAAAAAAACTGAATGAAAAATCAAGAGGGAAATTGGGAATTCCCCTCTATATCGGTGATTTACTATCGCACACGATTCATCTTCGTCGCCTTTGTGAACCGTGTGCGTTCACCCACACATCCAAAAGGAAAAAAAGAAAACTCTCACCCACTCCCCACTTCGTCCACACCCACTCGCCGTGCACTCCTCCGCAACTCTGCACCTCATCGACTTCTATCTCGGAGGCCACCCTAGGATCGACGACAGGCGGAGGTCGTGCTCGAAACAGCACAGAATTTCGCCCCTACCGCTAGCCGCCGCCTATCTGCACCGACTTGCACCGACTTTCTAGACTCTAGTATATTGGGGTTTTCTACGGGATTGGGCCGGGGATTTTCTTCATGGAGAAGGTACTTAATTTAGCAAAATATTCACTCATCTCTTTTCATAGCCAGCCCGATGTTCTTAATCAACAGGCAAAAATCGTCGTAAATTCTCATTTTATATTCAAGTGTCCATAATGCGAGCACAAATCAAGTAAGTGTGGTCATGGCCAGTCCAAAACAAAGTTCTATATCACCATTCCACATGACTTCAGGGAGTGCTCAGTATGTTGAATCTCACCATACCACGGTTGAGATTGCCTAAATTTATGAACATAAACATTATATTGATACATTCGGATAAAAGGAACGGTGCCACACGAAGCCTAGACATCGAAGATGATTTTTATTCTAAATTAGGCAAATTAATGATGTATTGTTCAATCAGTTACTCTCATATTTGCATCAAATATTTTTTGCATTATCTATTTATGATTATATATTTTTAGCTATATATTCTTATGTTCTCTAAGTTACTCCCATATTTGCATGTTGCTCTAGTATTTCAATATATCTAATTTATGATATTAATTTTCATTTCAAGTAGTACATCCCTTGTTTTGCAAGAACACGAGTAGAAGGAAATCTTGGACTTCACTTGGTTGATGATTCCATGGATGTCATATTGACAATGCAACATGGATTTACAATGACATTTAGTGTAAAACTTGATAAAGATGGTCACTCCTATTTTGAAGCGGACCTTTGGAGAAAAAATTCTAAGTTTTATGAACTGAAAGCTCACAATAAAATTCTAGTGTGTGCACCACAGCCTCATCTAATTAACATAGATGTTTACTTCCCCAATGTCATCAGCCGATCACAGTGTGGTTGAGGTTAGTGTTCTTTCAACTTTCTCCATGCTAGCATATTACTTAGCAAAATCGGGGTATTTAATTTGACTAACTGATCACTATTTAAGCAACCAATTGTCATTATGTTTCTGACTCCGTTCCTAGGCAGTAAAAATTATATTTACCAATTTATGCCCACTATATATTTTGTTGCCATGTTCTGAATAAATAATACCTTTTCACCTTTCAAGCAGGATATGCAGGATGCATAGTTAATAATTTGTATGTTACTAGACGTACCAAATTTCACTGCAAAGACTTGAAGCATGTCATATAATTTGTTGATAATCTGACAAGATAGCATAGCATATGAACGTTGGATTTTGGATGGGATTAATTCTACCTATCGTGCGCACATTGAACAAGACCATTGTGTGCACAAAACGCTGGTAAAAAGTCTTATTTTTATGTTGATGTTCATAAACTATATATATATATATCTTCAACGATACGTTACAATTGGTTTCTAGTCTACATTGCAACAGAAATTGCCCACTGCAGCTGTTCCTAAATCAATTTCCCGGCATGGTCGAATTACACTTGTGCCTGCTAATAACATCAAAGTGATTGCAAGGTAGTGCATTTCCCGCATAAATGTAACCATTCAAATTAACAAGTTCTCGCTTGTCGTGGCAATGCATCCACATTGAAAAATTGGAGACACTATTCTACTGGTGCTATACCAAGGCACATGAGGGTTCTTCCTTTTCATTGACGAGATGCCGAGTCGCCGTGATGAAGCTGCTTCTAGTGGATAGTTGTGGTTGTTGGCCCTCGACCTCTTAAAATGTGCTAGTTGTTAATATGTTAGGTATGTAGATATGGATCATATGGTTGTCAAAATTATTAAGTACTGTGTTACCAAGATCCTCCTTTTGTCGAATAGTGTCACCACTGTTCTTAAATTTTCATGGAAAGTATCATACACAGTTCATTCAGTTTAAGCGTGTGTCCGTTAGAGTAGAGGATGCCCATGTTCTTGACGTGGCGACCAACACAGATGTCCAGAAGGAATTTGGAAATTAATTGTCCATATTGCAAATTGAGATAATATATGGATAGGCCAACCCATACAATTGACATATTTGACATGCATGAACAAATCAATAGTTCGACGAGTAATTTACAAACCATAAGCTCGCTAATTTAAAAGAATATAATGAACCACACACGCACACAAGAGCTACTGTGCACCTGATGTCGACCCACCATGCACATCATCCACCGTCCATCAGCGTGTCGGTCATGGGCTCAGTGGGAGCGAAGGACGCCAAGTCGATGACCTACACACCTTGATCGAGGCAGGCATGGGTAGAATCAACATCGGGGACAGTCGGTACTGCCTCGAGCGCAGCGCTCACCAGGGCGATCGCGCCCGCGTGGTGTGCCCCGGCGACATCCGGCGAGACGACGTTGGCTCTCGCCAGGGCTGTTGTGACGCCCCTCAGGCATGCCCTGACAACGTCCGACGTTGTGCCCTCCTCCATGTGGGACATAATCATGCGCCTCGTGCAGCGGCCACGACAGCCGCAATTGTCCTTTCATCTTTTTGGTTCCTGCAAACATCGCACGTAGCCCACCTACATTGAAGAACTTCAAACAGTCGCCATAACGCCACACACCAACATGACCATTCTAGTACTATAGTTACTACTTTACAAAACTAGAACCCAAGTACCTTGACCTAGCCATTGCCGGTCGCGTGTGCCGTCGGACAAGGTATGTGATCAAACTAGTATGTGTCTTTGCTTGGATCCAGTCTTCGCGCACACTTCTCTTCATCAATGGCGGGTGTTGTTTTGGTGCATGGGTCATGTGGGGCCTTAGCAGGACGACTTCCCGATTGTCTACTACAATAAGTTTTGCATAGCCCACGTGAGAGAATGGCGATGACGGGGGCGTGCATTTGACTCTGTCCAATGCTTATAGTTGTTGCTTGGTGGTGTAATTTTATTACTTCTGGTATTCTCTGTACACATGATGAATAGATTGAAAACTTTTCTCGCATAAATGATATTATTGTCCAACCCACAAGAAAAATACTGTTATTCTCCACCTCTTATTCTCTTAGAGAATCTATAGTCGGACGCCTCAAACCCTCCTCAAACGCGAGAGCGAACGACCCGTTAAAAAAATGCTCAGACAGGCGCCGCAAACCGGCTTCAAACGCCTGGGCAGACCGCATTCGCACATCCATCCCAAATACGGGGCGTATGTAGGGTGGCCTGGGCGCGTCCGCCATGTCGGATCTGACGGGCCTACCCCATCATAAATTGCACCAAATCCCCTCCGACTTACCCGATTTGACTTGCACCGGCCTGCATCTTGCCCTCTATGTAATCGACACATTTTCCAACTAGCTTTTTCGTGATTTTTTCATAGAAACTTGAGGATAATGATTGAAAAAAAAAGTTCTCCTACTTTAAAAAGACTTCCTCACTGTTAGTAGTGATCATAAATGCTCGCCTTGTGAAAGATATGAAGAGAGAGTAGCTTAATGTGTTTGGCCGACACGGCTATTTAAGCCGGTCATGACGCTCCTTTGGCAGCGAGGTGGGACTAAAAACCCAACCACGCGTGGCCCAAGACGGATGTTTCTATACTGAAAATCCTTTATGAACATTTTCTTGGTGTTTACACAACCGCGTCGGCTCTACAGGGACTAAAACATCCAAAATGATTGCCATGCATGTCTTTGCATGTATTAGATGTTTTGAATATAGGGTTTGCAGTTGCAAATGCGAAAATTTGAGGCATGTCTGGTTATTGTCCGTGGACGCATACGCCCGATTTGCATATCATGGTTCTAGATGCTCTTACTACAAAGTAAGCACATTTTTTTATAGAACATGTAGCAATCGGAAATCCAATTTGGCTTCCGAGAGCATGTGCTCTTGCATGCGAAAAATGATTTTTGGAATGCCAAAAAAATTCCAACATTTTTTTATGTACTCGTAGTCACGTCCAAATGCTATCTGCAAGTTTTAGACAAAAAGGTTAAATATTTTGGTAAGTGTAAAAAAAAGGTTAAACACCAAGTGTTATCCCAAAACGCCATCGTAAATTTGATTTTTCACCGACAAAACACCACCGTTCCGTTTCACATCAAAATTGTTAGGTCTGATTCCAACACTAACACGAGCATTCATAAAAAATCAGATTTGAAAAAAAAAAGCATTTTACCACTTTTTTGAGTTACTTTTCATCAGGGGCAAATGCTTTTGGGGGCGAGAACACCTACACTGATAGACAACTGGCGAGGGTCATGTAAACCACAACTGTGATTACAAAAATGATACTAGTGGTAATCAGTAATGGTCGTGCAGGCCACCAACTCGTTGACACGCACCCAAAAACAGAAAATAAAGCATTTTGGTGTTGCAAGTGCAAAACACGGGTTGGTGGCAATGCAAGGTTCGTCCAGACTGAACACTTGCCGGATCAAACGTCTTGCAGCTGATTGGTTTAACGTTAAAATGAGAGCACAAGTTTATTATTAAAGAAAGCTTGGTTGATTTGCTTGGCTATGTGTGATCCGATCCTCTTTCCTTTTTCTTTTGCGGGGTGTATGATCCGATCCTTATACGTAGATCTACCGGTCAACATAAGTGCAACAGAGTGGGACCTGCCAGTTGTCACTTGTTTTTTTAACACATTACAGATGGAGACCCTTATATATATTATTTGTATGAACGCTTTTAAAAGATTAAGCCGACATGTTATCTTGAGATCGATGAAGTCGGCATAAACATCTTCGTAGTCCACATGAACGTCTCTTCATTAAATACACATCGTCAAATGTTTTGAAATAAATGGTCTGAAATAATTCAAATTGCCAGCTGCGGCTTCGCATCCATACTGCATACCCACGTAACATGGGTGGTTACGCAGAGCCATGTGTATGGCATGATCTGCCTTTGTTGCCGTTACAAACTATAAATGTATATTTGTATGTCAAAACCTTGAATCATGCATGTTACATGTCCCCATACATCAAGGGGATGCGTGAGCCGCACCGACCTCCTAGCGTGCTTTGACTGCCCAATTGCCCATGATAGAACGAGGCAACCGTTGCATCCATTTCGGAGAAAAATACACCATAATTGCTCTTTTTTCATGAACAAGATCAGGAAACGGTTTGGTACAGCCGAAATGGGTGTCTCATGTGAACTCTCAAGTTAAAATTGCTGGCTGTGGGTGACAGGTGATGGCCACACACTTGCGACAATATGCATTATGTTTCTTGCCGGCATATTTGAAAACTGGTTTTGTGCATGCCTACCTTAGATTTCACATGGTTTGGACACACAATTTTATTATATTAATTAACGTAAAGAGTTAAAGTTTTTGCCTTGTCTATAAAAAATCGGATATAGGTACTTACACACCTTGGCAACATGATAACTAGTTTAACTAATTATTATCATGTGCTATGAATGTAAGTCGCATTGCGACTAATTTTCTGTCCCGGTTAGCAATGAAATCAATGCTTATGTTCTAGTTCAATGGCCCTGTTTGGATACTCTAACTTGGTTAGAGTTAGATTCTAACCCTTGAACTAACCTTAACTAACTCTAAGTCTAAAGGTGTTTGGATGGAAGGGTTAGATTGACAATAAATGCTCTTTTTTAATCATTTGGCTACTTTGAATCTCTCTCTTTTCCTGGACCCCACCTACTCTAACCCAAAAAAGCACCTCTTGGATGGGTTAGAGTTTTTGGGTGGGTTAGATACATCTAACCAACTCTAACCCACCTGTTTGGATCTTTTAAGGGTTAGATGACTCAAATCTAACCCACTCTAACTCTAACCCTATGATCCAAACAGGGCCAATGTGTTTGTTTGAATTCTTTGAAAAAGAACCTATGACCCAATGACAACCGGGTCCTACTCTTTTTTTTGCACAATCAACTGGGCCCTACTTGCAAGACATATGAATCTTAAGTTATCGTGACATTGTGTGCGCGGTTTCGCTCGACAAGTTTCATGTCCATATGGAGCGCACTATATATGTGATATGAAGGTTGTCCATACGACGACTCTGCCAGATCATTCTAAGGTTCATCAACTCATACATTTCCCAATCCATGCCATGCTGGGATGAAACCTAATCTTTGTGATGGTTTTAAGTTAAAACTCAAAATCATGTCCTAGTCACCCGAGTTCACTAACCCTTCAGATCTGGATAAGCTCAGTTTAAATGAGCACGTATAACGTCAGCACTTATTGCTACGTCCACACAACTACCATGGCAGTGCAAGTTGGAGGCACCCGGTGGCTTTCCATCATCACCAAGTCCTCCTCACCTTTATCAAAGAAAGAAGATGTCCTTGTCGCCTTTCTACATCATAACGAGATCGCAGCGACGCTAATCCGTTTTTGACTAACAAACATAAATTAGTGGCACAGCTTGGACAGATCGCAGATGAGCATGAAGAAAATGGCTCGCAGGCTTTGGAATAAACTAACCGCGTCACACGCAGCTTTTGAAGGAAGAAGCGGCACAAAAGCGTTGGCTCCGCGGAATGCCCGCGTTTCCGCCAAATTTGTATTGATGTTTAACACACACGTTAAATAAGTATCGCGTTGAAAAATTAGTTTATTTCACCCCCTATCATTTCAGGCGCTTCAACAAAGACGTAAAAATCGTGCGCGCGTTTGTCATCGCGCGTCGTTTATTTGTTGCGCCCGCTCCCGCACGCTGCATACTCGAGCGCCCGCTCGCAACTCCACCTACCCATCCAGCCGTGGTGCCGCCGCCGCCCGCGCCACCCCATTTTTGCCGGCGATCGTTCTGGCACTTCCCCGGCCTATCCCCCGCGTCGCCGCTGCTTCCTCCGTCTCTCTCTAGTCACCGCCGCCTCTCGCGCGCGGCAGCCGTCCGAAGAACAGCGCCCGGCCGCCCACTGCGGCTCGACGCCCGCAAGGTGTTCGACAAAACGCCCGCAAGGTATGTATTGGATTCGACTATACATTTTTTACATGAGTTTGTTGTATTGAAAGATAAACTATTTGTTGGAATTGTAATAAACTATTTGTTTGATTTGTAACGAAATTGAATTATTTTTGTTGATTTATTTTGTTTGTGTTTAATCTTTTTTATTGTGTTTTGAGCGCATATGTTGTTTGAGCGATAGTGCGCGCTGCATTTTAACGTACCTGCTGAAACTACGCGTGCGCTGCATTTTACAGCGGCCGCTAGAGCCAACGTTGGCCGCCGCGCCAAAACAGATGAAGGACGCGCCACAAACTGATTTTTAGGGTGTCACGCGTTGGACCGCTGTTGGAGATGCTTTTATATTGCGATGCGCTAGGAAGCATCTACAGTAGCATATAGTTAAGAGCATCTCCAATAGCCGTCCAACGCGCGGCGCGCTAAAAAATAGTTTGTGGCGTGATGTCCGTCTGTTTTGGCGCGGCGACCAGCACTCGCTCCAGCGACCGCTGTAAAATGCAGCACGCGCGTAGCTCCAGCAGGCGCGCTAAAATGCAGCGCGCGCTATCGCTCAGACAACATATGCTCTCAAAACACAATCAAAAAGATCAAATACAAATAAAATAAATCAACAAAAAATAGTTCAATTTCGTTATTACAACTCAAACAAATAGTTTATGTTTCAATACAACAAATAGTTCAACAATACATCATCAAACGCACAAATCATGATGCTCTTTGTCGGTCATTCCATGTCCACCACTCCTTGATGAGATCCTTCTACAAATCATTATGTGTTTCGGGACGCCGAATGGCATGATAAGAGGAAACAAAACGGGCCATCCTTTCAGCCCTCCGCCGCACTCGCACGGGATGTCCCAAGTGCTCATAGTGAGAGTAGTCTAAATCTTGGCCACACTCATTCTCGATGATCATGTTGTGCATGATCACACAAGCGTGCATGATGTACCAAAGCATCTTTTGATCCCAAAATCTAGCCGGTCCTCTCACAATAGAAAATGGGCTTGCAAAATCCCAAAAGCTCTCTCCACATCTCTTCTAGCCACCGCCTAGGCATTGTGGAAATAAAAAAAAATCTTACCTTCTGGTTTTTTCAACGGCTTCACAAATGTTTGCCACTTTGGATAGATGCCATCCGCAAGATAGTAGCCATAGTTGTATGTACGACCATTTGCTACAAACTGCACCGGTGGCAGTTCACCATTTGCAATCTTATTCATGAGTGGTGACCGGTTGAGAATGTTGATGCTATTCAAAGATCCAGGCATTGCAAAAAAAACATGCCAAATCCAAGTCTCTTGATCGGCCATCGCTTCAAGGATTATAGTGGAACCCTTTTTTGGCCATGGAATTGCCCATGCCATGCCTTAGGACAATTCTTCCAACTCCAATGCATGCAATCTATTGAGCCAAGCATACCTGGGAAGCCACGAGCTTTGTTCATCTCCAATAGCCTTGTGGCGTCTTCAACATTGGAAGATCTCAAATACTCCTGGCCAAACACTTGCACAATTCGACTGTGAAGCGCTTGATACACATGATGGCTTGACTCTCACCCATGGCCAAGTGATCATCAACTAGATCAGCGGGGACACCGTATGCCAACATACAGAAAGTGGTTGTCACCTTCTGAAAGGTGCTATTCCCGAGATCTCCGGCGGCATTCCTCCTTTGCTGAAAAAACCGGTCATGGCTTGCTAGTTTCTCTGAAATGCACCTGAACAACTCGGTGCTCATCCTAAACCGGCGCCGGAAATACGGCTCGGGATACATGGGATTATCCGCAAAGTAGTGCCTGATCAATCTGTTGTGGGCATCAATCATATCCCTCCAAATGTTCTACCGACCCATAACCAAACCACCGTGCTTTGGTTTTTTATTGATGTGCATAGCTAAGATCATTGCAAGATCCTCCTCCTCTTCCATATCAAATTCTTCTTCGGAAGAATCATATGACGAACTCATCTATAATGTTTAATTTAAACTAAGCTATAAAAACTACAAACAACATGCATCAAATTCATGTAAAAATGTGAAGTTGAAGCAATACATACCTTGCGGGCGTTTTGTCGAACACCTCGCAGGCGCCGAGCGGCAGTGAGCGGCCGGGCGTCGAGCGACAGTGGGCGGACGGGCGGCCGGGCGGAAGTGACTAGAGAGAGACGGAGGAAGAAGCGGTGGCACGGGGAATAGGCCGGGGAAGCGTCGGAACGGTCGCCGGAAGAAATGGGGTGGCGTGGGCGGCGGCGGCGCCGCGACTGGATGGGGTAGGTGGAGTTGCGAGCTCGCGCTCGAGGGCGTAGCGCGCGGGAGCGGGCGCAGTAAATAAACGGCGCGCGATGGCGTTTTCGCCCGTGCGTTGAACTGGTTATGCAGCGCGCGCGATTTTTGCGCCTCCGCTAGAGCGCCCGGAGCAGTAGCACGCGCAAAAAGGACTAATTTTTCAGCGCGACGCTTGTTTAGCACGTCTGTTGGAGATGCTCTAATCTGGTCACCCTAACACCATTTTTTTAAACACCATTTTTTATTTTATTCAAAAAAACACCACTTTCTAAGAAAAAGAGGATTATCCCCGTCAACGATGCATGCATGCATTTTATTGATTATTCATAAAGACCTCGTAAAATAGTACATCAGGTAGTTTGAAGCCAGCACTTAGAAACAATTGTCGCTACTCATATCAACTTGATGAAGGGTGCCGATAGTTTGAGCCTAATATCCAACAGACATCACACGAAAGCCTAACGTCTAAAGCCGAAGACCCCAACCAAGCCACAAATTGGGTTTGGGTACAAACCGGTCCGAAGCACTCTCATGTATCATCGTCCTCGTCTTCCACCAATCCATCTTTAGAAAAGAACCTAACGCATCGACCTTGCTAGCCTCTTTGCCATCAACGCCACCATGACGCAGACATCACCCTCCTACTACGCGAGTCCATCTCCACACATTGAACGTCGAGTATCCACCGCGCCACGCCGTCGACATCCACTACCATCAATGTGTAAGATAAAGCATCGCTTCACCAAAGAAACCATCCACTCGTCCCTCGAGCCCGTGTATATATATGGCCGTGGGTTGGGCCAGGTCGGGCCTCAGTCGAGCCTAAAAAAGCCCATAGCAGAAAACTAAGGCCCAGGCTTCTAGGACGCCAAAGCTTCCACGAAGAACAATATCTAGGGTACTAAGTACCAAAGGAAATAAGCTTCTCAAACTTCACTTCCACGTATCACCGTGGAGAACTCAAAACGATGCAACTAATGCAATGGCAAGGGCACACGGAGTGCCCAAGTCCTTCTCTCCCAAATCCCATCAAAGCAACTAATGCTAGGGAGGAAAATGAGAGGAAGAACGAAGAAGAACACGAAGAACTCCAAGATCTAGACCCAAGGGGTTCCCCTCACTTAGAGGAGAAAGTGATTGGTGGAAATGTGGATCTAGATCTCCTCTCTCTTTTCCCTCAAGAACTAGCAAGAATCATTGGAGGGATTGAGAGTTAGCAAGCTCGAAGAAAGTCAACAATGGGGGAAGAACACGAGCTCAAGAGATAAGAGCGGACCAAGGGGGAAGAAGACCCCCTTTATATAGTGGGGGAAGGAATCAGACCATTACCCCCACTTACAGCCCGAGCCCAGCGGTACTACCGCTGACCCTCCAGCGGTACTACCGTTGGCTGCAGCGGTACTACCGCTGAGCCCATGGTAGCGCAAAGATACTACCGGGCCAACCACCGCCAAGAAAGTCTTTGCAAAAAGTCCGACGTAGTACAGCCGCAAGGATGACGGTACTAAAGTCCTGGAGCGGTACTACCACTGACCAGGGGCGGTATTACCGCTGGGCCAGCGGTACTACCGCTAGCTCTAGTGTTACTACCGCTAGGGCCAGCGGTACTACCGCCAGCTCTAGCAGTACTACCGCTAGGTCCAGCGGTACTACCGCTAGGTCCAGCGGTACTACCGCTCGCCACTGAGACAACCATAACTTTCGCATACGAGCTCCGAATCGAGCAAACCCAAGCTTGTTGGATTCAGGACGACAAGAGCTATCCAAACAGCGACCTCTATGAATGAAGAACCGACAAAAACTCCAACATCGAAAACATCATAGTAGATGCATATGGACTCCGTTTTCGATGAACTCGAGCTTGTCATGAAGATGACCATAAGCTCTAAAACTCACAAAGAGAAACACCAAATAAGAACCAAGAAGTATGATGCAAGGATGCAAATGGTTTGAGCTCTCAAGGAACGATACGATCAAGCTACTCACTTGAGAGCCCCCCCTTGACAGTACATCAATCTATCCTAAAACAGAAAACCTATCAAGGGCAAACCTATACCTTGTACCTCGACCTCTTGAGCTAGATGATGATGATCTTGGCTTCCTCAAGATGGACCACCTTTCTTGATTGTGTTGGCTTGATGAAGACTAGTTGATTGCTCCCCCATACTCACTATGGGTGAGCCACTCTTCAGCATATCTTCACAAGTCCATTGCCACCACAAGGGATGGCAAGCTTCAAGCATGATATATTCGTGCTGATCCACTTGAACTTGCACACCGCGATCTTGATGACGATCACCGCTTGACGTCATCCTTCATGGGTTGTATGAGATCTTCCTTTTGACGCAAGCCCATGGAAACAAACCTAACCCCCACATAGAACTCTCACAAAAACCATGGGTTAGTACACAAATACTTAATGGACAATGCTTACCATACCATGGGATCACTTGATCCCTCTCGGTACATCTTGTACTATTTGTGTGTTGATCATCTTGATTTACTCTTTGTGTGACGATCTTGATCAACCTTGTGTCTCTATGACCATTCTTTGGATAATACCTTGAATACCACCTTGGTCATCATATAAACTCCTTGAACCCAACAGATGGACTTCAAGAAGTGCCTTTGGACAAATCCTACAAATATAACGTAAGGCAACCATTAGTCCATAGGAATTGTCATCAATTACCAAAACCACATATGGAGATATATGCTCTAACAGTGATGCTCGAATCCTCTGGCACCTCCGTCGGCTCCATCTCTGACTGTTCCATGCGTCGGCGACGGAAGGAAGGAGAGATTTGGAGAAAAGTGTTGTAATCGGGCAGACAACAGCGGGGAATGAAAGAAGAGTGGGGAATTTTTGGAGTGGAAACTGTGTAGGATGCTACAAAAACACGGGCTTTGCCTTCCTTTTGGGTGGGCCCGGGGCAGATAGCAATGTTTCACGTGTCTGAACTGTCGCAAAGCCCACCCACATATGTCTCCGGTTTGCGGGAGAAAACACATCTGGGCCACGTCGCGGACCGATATAGGACCACATTGGATGGCTTCTGCAATCCGAACGTTTGTGGGAGGTTTGCGGGTCGACGTTGGATATTACCCTTACTGAGCCATCCGATTCAACAAAGTCCACTAGTGTCGCCGCAAGCATGGATCATCTCAACCACACTCTGAGAACCAATAAATACAGGGAAATTTTTGCACTCATCTTCATGATTGAATTCCTACATGACTGACCAAGTTAATAGTCATAGACAAGTCAGATGAGTACTTTGAATGTACTCACAAGCAAATCATAAATATGATAGTTGAATGGACATGCATAGATTAAAAAATGAAAGGTTAAGTACCATGTTTCAACATATATATAAAATCATGAGATCTACTCATAAATTTAAACTTGTTCATTAACAGTGACATATCTCAACCAGAGTCCATGTCCAACATGAACCCTTTCATTGCCTCCATATTACCATCCATTTAGTCACAATTATCTCAAGTGGAAACCCAACTCATTAATTTGAAAAGCGAAAGAATCCACAAGTTTGGTGTGGCTTCAATAGTTGCCCTTGATCGTGTACATGGGTATTTGAATAGTTTGACACTCTGTAGAGGTTGTATGTTGGACCCACAAGAACTAGGTGCTTATTGTGTCAGCCACTACCCAGTGTACATCAAGTACCCGATCGATCGAGACCCATCCCAAGATTAATACTAGTATAGACTCCACTCTATGGCAGGTTGGTCTATTATGTTCATCATCATCATCATTTAAAATACTTAATTAATTTTTCCCATTTTGGGAGACTTCTAGGTCATCTCATCAATTATACAGATAAAGGCATAGCCATAGTACAAGAGAAGTAATAAAGATAAATATAACCATAACATTAAGCAATTGGATTCAAAACAGCCACTTACGGGATAAATTATGAAACAGGGTTTATGTTTCCATCACTCGCTCAACCCATCATCTAAGTCCACAATGTTTACTCCTAGACCCAAACATGGTGAAGTGTCATGTAGTCGATGTTCACATAACACCACTAGAGAAACAAGAACACAACATAATATCAAAACATTGCTTGATGATCAACTTCACATTATAACTAGCAACAACGCTTCTCTCATGTCCCCAAGAACAAATTTAACTACTCACAACTCATCACATTGTTCATGACCAGTGGGTATAAATATGTGATTAAAGATCTAAACATAGTAATCTTCCACCAATTAAACCAATAAGCATCAACTATAGGATGTAATCAACACTACTCGCACCCTAGGTACCAACCTGAGGTTTGATACAAATATTAAACACAAAGGATGAACTAGGGTTATGAGATGAGATGGTGTTGATGAAGATTATGATTCCGATGAAATGATTGTTGGTGGTGATTGTTGGAAATATGATCTAGAGGCAGTAACAAAATAGTTATTATTATATTTCCTTGTCCAAGATAATCATTTATTATACATGCTGGAATTGTATTGAATGGAAACTTAGACACATGTGTGGATACATAGACAACACATTGTCCCTAGTAAGCCTCTAGTTAACTAGCTCGTTGATAAAATATGGTTAAGGTTTCTTAGCCATAGACAAGTGTTGTCACTTGATAATGGGGTCACATCAATAGGAGGAGGATGTGATGGACAAGACCCAAAATATGAATGTAGTATGTGATCGTGTCGTTTTATTGCTACTGTTTTTCTGCACATCAAGTATATGTTCGTATGACCATGAGATCATGTAACTCACTGACACCGGAAGAATACCTTTTGTGTATCAAACATCACAACGTAACTGGGTGACTATAAAGGTGCTCTAAGGTATCTCCGAAGGTGTCTGTTGAGTTAGCATGGTTCAAAACTATGATTTGTCACTCCGTATGACAGAAAGGTATCTCGGGGCCCACTCGGTAATACAACATCACAACAAGCCTTGCGAGCATTGTGAATAAAGAGTTAGCCACGGATTCAGTATTACGGAACGAGTAAAGAGACTTGCCGGTAAAGAGATTCATATAGGTATAGAGATACCGACGATCGAAGCTCGGGCAAGTAGCATACCGAAGGACAAAGGAATGTTATACGGGATTAACTGAATCCATGACATAGATGTTCAACCAATTAAGATCTTCGTATAATAGGTAGGATCCAATATGCATATCTTGGTCCAGTTATTGGATATTGATCGGAGAGTGTCTCGGTCATGTCTACATAGTTCTCGAACCCGCAGGGTATGCAGACTTTAGGTTCGATGACGTTTTGATATAGTTGAATTATTGATATTGGTAACCGAATGTTGTTCGGAGTCCCGGATGAGATCCCAGATGTCACGAGGAGTTCCGGAAGGATCCGTATACGAAGATTGATATATAGGAAGTATCCATTTTGCTTCCGGAAGGATTTCGGGCATTACCGTTAAAGTACCACGAGTTATGAATGGGTTCCGGAACTCCAACGGGAGGGGCCACCCACCTGGGAGGGGACCAAACAGGCCCAAGGGTGGCGCACCAGCTCCTGGTGGGCTGGGCGGCCAGCCCAAGAGGGCCTATTGCGACCAAAGTGGAGAAGAGAGAGAGGTGGGGCCAAACCGAATAGAGAGTGGAGTTCTCCTCCTCGAAACCGACTTGAAGGAGGACTCCTCCCTCCTCCTTTGCGCCGACCGAACCCTAGTGAAAGTCCCTAGGGCACGACACCTCCCTCCCTCCTATATATAGTGGAGGGTAGAGAGGCTTTTTACACTACAAGACACGGCGCAGCGCTCTCTCCCTCCACCACTGTGACAGCCCGATGCCGACGTTCCAGAAGATTCCCCCATCTTTCTGTTTTCGTCGTGTGTCTATTTTTTCTTTTGTCGCATCATCATCGCATCATTCGCATCATCTGCATTGCATCGGCATCTCCGTTGCCGCCAGTTTTCAAAACTTGCATCCATTGTTAGTTGCCGGTTCGCGTCGTTGTCCGTCTGAGCCCGACCGCACACGCACGCGCCCGCGGTATCGTCAAACCCCTGTTATAAAAGTGTGTTGAAAACTTTCTCTGATCAAGGTGAAACTTGGCATGCGGCCATGATTAGTTATAGCTAGGCCGCCTGTCGAATTTCGTCGCGATCGGCGTTCGTCTAGTACCCGAACGGTCGACCGTAGCGGCACCGTATTCGGTCTACCGTCGGACGTTTGTCGGTGTTTGAAAACTCGTTGCCGCGCCGCCCGTTCTCCCTCTCGTCTCCGGTTATCCCCTCTACACGGCCGCTTACCCGTTCCCGCGTTCGGAATCGTCCGAATCCGACCCCACGGTTGGATCCGAAACGAAATTCCGGCTAACCTATCCCCCTCATTTGTTATAAATAGAGCTCCCCACTTATTTAGACAGCAAACCCTAGTCCTACCTCGTTTCCCGTGCCAAAACCTAACCCTAGTGCAGCCAAACCCCCTCCTCTCTCCTCCCTGGGGTCGCCGGCCCGCGGAGCCCATCGCAGGCCCGTCCCGGGCCCGAGCCGCCGCCGCCCGATCTGCCCGAGATCCCTGCCTCCCGAGCTCCTCTCCAGCCCCGCCGCCTGCAGGTCGCCGCCGCCAGCCCGGCTAGCCACCGACCTCCTCCTGATCTCCAGCCCCTTCGCCGGCGGTGCCCCAGCCCGGTCGCGCCGCCCCGTCCCCAGCGCCTTGCCGGAGGGCAGCAGCTGCGCCCGGGAGAAGATCCTCCGCCGCCGCCGTTTTGCTTCCCCGTCGGCGCCTCCCTGCAGTCGCGCGCTGTCGCGCCAGGGCCCCGCGTGCCTCGCGCCGGAGCGCCGTCGCCTCGGCCCCCTCGGTAGCCTGCAGCCCCGCCGGCAGGGATTCCGTCGACGTCGGTTGCTGGAGTCCCCGACCGCCGCCAGGGTCGAGCCTCGATCCGGTCGAGGGTACGACGGGTTCCTCCTCCCCTAGGCCTCGCAGCAGCCCAGCTCGCCCCATCTCGGCCCAGCTCAGCTCCCGCAGGCCTCCCACCGCCTCAGCGCCGCCTCGGCCCAGCTGACCTAGCTCCAGCGCCCGACCAGGCCAGGCCCCAAGGTGAGCACCCCCCCCCAAAGGCCTCTATATTACGCCGCATGCACACTATTTTATTCTAAGCCCATGCCCCTGTGTAGCCCATTAGGAATAGTTTCGGCCCGTGTAGTTATTAGGAATTTTCGGAATTATATTAATTCCCGAAAAATAGCTATTTTTAAACCCCCGTAACTTATATTCCGTAAGTCGGATCGAGGTGATCTTTATATGGTTTTGGTGTAGAATTTCGCGTAGTATCCATTTTTGCAACTTGCATAAATGTTTAATGAGGTTTGTCCCACTGTTTGCCTAGAGTAACGTGCTGTCCCATTAGAATAGCGCCCGTATTTATTTTCCGCGCGAGTTCGAATTGTTCGTATGCCTTAGGTAAAATGCCTATGTTTTAGGGACCATTATTCCATGCATTTTAGAGCGGCCATTGGTATTTTTTACGTGTAGGGATTGCGGGTAGTTTATTTTCCCGTGTATAGGTTATTTTCCCGCATATTCGTGTGGCATTATTTCATTGCGCAACCCCACATATTTTATATGTTTTCGGGGTATAAAAATCCATTGGATTTTTCTGTGCAATTAGTTTTAGCTTTTGAGGAAGTTAGTTCGCGCGATATTTTGCCGAGATGCCCTTTTGTTTATTTCGTAGAATTTATTTCGTGCGTCGCTTGAGGGAGTTGTCAACTAGAGAGTTGACCTTGGATGTTTTGTCTAGCCCCTGGTATTTTTGGTTGCAATAGAGATGCATGTTTAGGTGTGGTTTGATTGCTCTCAAGTTGCTAGAAATAGTGCTGATTTGGAGGAGCTGAAATATTTCTAAGTCTGGAATCTGTTATATTTTGTTGCTGTCTTGTCTTGCTAGCATCTTGTGATCTGTAGCTCTTTTGAGGTTGGTCCAATGGATTTAGTTGTACCCCTTGTGTTTCTCTATCATGCTATAAATTTTCATGCCATTTGGAGCCCTGTAGCTATAGGTTTTGCTGCTGTCAATATGGCTTCAGATCGAAAACTGCACTTTCATGAGGTGCAATTTTCACTAAGTCTGAAATAGTGTGTGAGATGCCATTTTGTGAATTCTTCTCCTAGTGATCCATGATGCCATGCTAGTTGTTGTTAGATGTTTGTAGTAGTGCTTCTTGCCCTCTTCCGTGCCATGCCTTGCTTGAGTTTATCGGAGTTGTGTAGCTCGTAGTTGTGGGGCGTAGAAAATGCTATGTGGCTGATTTTGGCAGATTGTAGTGAAATCTTGTTTTGCTCGTAGTTTTGATCCGTAGCTCCGATTTGATCGTGTCCTACATTAAACTTGCTTAGAATCTCGTGTAGTTTCATTTTCTCTTGCTGGTTGTTTGTTTTGAAGTGCTCGTGACCGTCGTTGCACACATATTGCATTCATGACATCATATCTTGCGATGCTTGTATCTTTTGGACCGTAGCTCCGTTGGAGATGTTCTTTATGTGTAGATTGCTTGTCTTGACGCGTAGAATCACGTGAACCTATTTGTTTTGGTGTTTAACAACTAATGAAATGCATTAGTTCAGATCTGGACAGAATCGTAAATTAACATGTGAGGTCGTTTCGGAGATGCTATAAGTCATTTCCGACCTCATTTAAAATGCCTAGATAGGTAGATTAATTGCGCTTCACCTCTTGCCATGTTTAACCACATTTAATATTGCCGTGTATCTAATCGGAAGTGAACTAAATAATTCATATGTGGAGTTTCGTCAATATGCAACCCGTTGCATATTGAACTTCACTTAATGTGTAGTGTTTGATTGTGTGAATTGTCATGCCGTGACTTGCATGTATTCAACTGCTCATGCATCATATGTGTTATGCATCGTGTGGTGAATTCCGTGTGTTGATTCGTTTTCCGGTTTTCCCCGTCTCGTTAGAGTCCCGCAAGCGTGTCGGATGTGAGGACCCGTTTGACTACGTCGGTTCGTCTGCTTCACGGAGGCATTCTTCTTCCAAGCGGGATCTCAGGCAAGATGATCATTTCCCCAGATACCATTACTATCATTGCCATGCTAGTTTTACCGCTTCTATCGATTATGTCTCATTGCCTACCACATGTTAAATATTAGCCTCTCATCAATGCCATGAATACCTTCAACCTGTTCGACCTAGCAAACCACTGATTGGCTATGTTACTGCTTGCTTAACCCTGTTGATAGCGTTGCTAGTTGGAGGTGCAGTTGCTTCCATGTGATTACATGGGTCCCTTGTCATATCACCATATTAAATTCTATTTAATTTAATGCACCTATATACTTGGTAAAAGGTGGAAGGCTCGGCCTTTCTAGCCTGGTGTTTTGTTCCACCTTTGCCCCCTTAGTTTCGGCTACCGGTGTTATGTTCCATAAACGAGTGCTCCTAACACGATCGGGGTTGTTATGGGGACCCCCTTGATAATTCGTTTTAGATTAAAGCTGGTCTAGCAAGGCCCAACATTGGTACTACATTTGCCCAACATAATAACTTGATAATATTGAAATGCATAGGGAGTTAGCGTTACCCGAAGAGTAACTCTACATAATACAGGGGGGGCAGTGATGTTGGTGCTGGTCCAAAACTAGAGCGGTTTGCGGGGCCAACCCGGGGCAACTCGGGAGATTTCTGTCAGGCCACCGTACGCTGTGCTTATCCGTCATGTCCTGAGAACGAGATACGCGGCTCCTATCGGGATCGTCGACACGCCGGGTGGCCTTGCTGGATTAGTTTTACCTTTGACGAGATATCTTGTCCATCGGGATTCCGGTGATGCTTTGGGTAATCTCAGGGTTGAGGTTTTCCACTAGGGAATCCGACGAGATCGCGAGCTTCGTGGTTGAGGATTTCTATGCGGCTTGTGGTAATTTGTGATGGACTAGTTGGAGCACCCCTGCAGGGTTAAATCTTTCGGAAAGCCGTGCCCGCGGTTATGTGGCAACGAGGAAACTCTGTTTAACACTGGTTCTAGATAACTTGAAGTTAACTCAATTAAAACTTGCCAACTGTGTGCGTAACCGTGACTGTCTCTTTTGTGAGTTCCTTCTCCGATCGAGGACACGGTGGGGTTATGTCTGACGTAGGTAGGTGTTCAGGATCATTCATTTGATCAACAGTAGTTCACGTCCGTTCTGCGTAGATCTTCCCCCTCTTACTTCTTGTACTCGTAATTTTAGCCACCAAATATATGCTTAGCCGCTGCTGCAACCTCACCACTTAACCATGCCTCACCCATTAAGCTTTGCTAGTCTTGATACCTTTGGAAATGAGATTGTTGAGTCCCCTGTGGCTCACAGATTACTACAACATCAGTTGCAGGTACAGGTAAAGGTTACTTGACGTGAGCGTGTTGATTGTTCATTTGGAGTTGCTTCTTCTTCTTCTTCATCGATCTAGGATGGGTTCCAGGCCGGCAGCCTGAGATAGCAAGGATGGACGTTGTTCTTATTTTTCTCGTTTGTTTTCGTCCGTAGTCGGACCCTGCTCTTACTCTTGAAGATTATGTAATGTACTGATGTGACTCTGATGTAGCTTGTGGCGAGTGTAAGCCAACTCTGTATATATATCTCTCCTTTTTAGTACATGTACTTGTAACGATATCTATTCTTGCGACACGAGGAGATGCGCTTCTATCCCTGACGAGGCCTTCGTGCCAAATTGAGGATAGGGTCGCATCTTGGGCGTGACAAGTTGGTATTAGAGCAGTACCGACCTAGGAGCCCCCTTGATTGATCGAACTTGGCCGAGTCGAGTCTAGTGAAAAACTACTTTGAGTCTAGTTATATATCGGAGAGTGGGATTCTTTTTTCTCCTCTTCTATGCTCTGGTAAGGAATCTTGACGTAATAATTTAATTCTACTTCTCTTCTCACTCAAAAAAAAATTAGGATCACGCGGATATTTTTGGAACCTATATGATGCCGATGTGACGGAGTTCTGTCTTGGTGCCTCCTATCTGCTCTAAGTCTCAGGGGAGTTGAGCTCCAGGGGATTCTCGAGCACATCGTTATCATTCAAATTTCTTAGTATCTCAGAACGAAGGATGTTCGTAATTGCTTCAATACTAGTAGTCGCGAGATAACCCCGATGTCCCCAGTACTGGTGCAGATTGTTCGGGAGTACTGCCATACTTTGTATCGTTGTGATCACGAGGGTCTATCATAGATGAAGGTCCGAGATTCTGGCCGTGTGTTGACGGATGTGATACAGGTGACGGGTTAGTATAGGAGTTGTGTGCTATTACTCCTTGTATCCGTGTACCAGATTGCATGACCAGATATTTCGGGAATTCATAGGTGGGAATTCAAGTAGTTGCTTATAGGACAATCTTCCAACAAATACATGATGTTAGGTTGGGGTTTGACATCTAGTGGATTCCTGTCCACGAAAATATCGGACGAAATCTTTCTCATGAGTTTGTTCTGGCTTGTTTCATAAGCCGCATCCTTGTTTTGTTGGAATGTGGTAATTTGTGTTGCTTCGATGTCAAGTGGTGATTTCAGACCTTTCCAAGAGGTGTTCTCATATTTTTATGAGAGTATTAATTCTCTTTGCTCAAATCAATTGTCTTATCAATTCTTGTCAACCGGAGTCGTCATGTTAATCCTTTTCAACCGGTGTGTTTCTCTTCAAGTAATCCTACCCTCTCCAATTTTGTCAGATCATTCTCTCATTTTATTCCGGAGTTCATCTCATCTGTCCCATGGTGTCTTTGTTTTTCCCCGCCCTCCCACCCTTTTCTTCAGTGATTCAATTTTTATCCAAGAGTTTTCTTTTCATTGTGCTTCCGCTGTCTGTTCTTCTCTTTTACCCGGTGATTCATTGTGAAGATTCTCAGGAGATTCGTGTCATATTTGTTCATTCTTGTCATCTTTTCCGGTGAATTTAATTCAGTTGTCCGTGTTCATCTTATCTTTTTTGTGCTTGTAATTCTTTCCTACGTTGGAAATTCTTTCAGCCTATCTTGTTTATTAATTCCTCTCTCTTTCTATCCGGAGTGTTAAAGATATTTGAGAAGTTCTCCTTTTCAATCCTTTAATTATTTCGAGGTTCTCAACCTCATCTAGTTCTCTTCATACGGGTGCAATATCTCTCTTCTAAGCAATCTTTTCAACGGTGGTTTCTTTGAGTGGGCCCATAACCCACAGGTTTTCCCAGGATCTTTCCTGACTCTTTTAATCTTTTACCGGAGATCATTAATTCTTAACTATGACGTAAGTATGATTTCCATCAGTCATATTACTTCTTCAAGATCTATTTGAATTATTTCTCGTCTTTGGCTCAACCTTGCATTCTTCTTTATTCCGGAGTGTCTCAGTTATTCGTGGTGTTGTTTCTCGTCATCATTCTCAGCTTGCTATTCGAAGGAGTGTTTCTCTCAGTCTTGTTCCATTCTTGTGAAGACTGTCATCTCAGCTTCGTGTATCCTCTCATTTGTTGTCAATCATGAGTAATCCCTTTCGTGCTATCCGGTGCTTTTCTGAGTTGTTTCATTTCTCGTTCCTCCGAAGGCCATCATTTCAGAAGACTTCTTCGTTCTCAGCTTTCAGCGTTCATCCTCAATTCTTCTCAATTGTTGTCTCTTCGTTCGTCTCTCGATTATCCGGTGCCTTGTTCAAGTTTTCTTTCAGGTGGATCATGATCTCTTCATTCTCATGTATCTCCATTAATTCTTGCTTTTCCCATTCAATTGTGAATTCTTACCGGTGCTTCCTTAATTTTACTTCAAGTGGTGCTTATCTCCCTATCTCTTCAAGATTCTTTCAAGAGGAATAAGTTGTATGCTAAATCCGTTGCTTGTCATCAATTTAATTTGATGAGGACAAGCATAACATAATTCTTATTCTTGTCGTAGTACTTTGAATTCTTCTTCCAGAGTGGCTCTTGGTATCAATTCCTTTTCTCAAGTGTTATTTTCTTCTCTTTTCCGGAGTTCTAAGTTTTTCTCAAGTATCTCTTCGTGTTGCTTCATCTAAATCTTGGCAAGGTCATAATCTTATTATTTTCTACCTTCTTATCGTTGCATCATTCATACGGAGGTCCTTCATGGCGGTTCATCATCATATCAATTCATTCTCAAAGTGTTCTTCAAGATTCTTGTTGGAGAACCTCAAGTATCCGTTCTCTTGCATTTTCAAGTGCATTTGTTCTTCCTTTATCCTTTGAGGTGGTATTATAGCCTTCTTGTTAGTGTAGCAGTCTCGAAGAGATTTTCTCTCAAGAATGAGATAATTCAACCTACCAGTTCTATGGTCATGAGATATTTCAACCCATGATTTCTTCATTGAGCTATCTTGGTTTGGATTTCACCTAAAGCTTTTCCTATGGATTATGCTATCATGGTGCTTGTCATTAATCCCAGTTCTCAATGTACCCTCTTGGTGTAAGAAGTGTCCATTTCTTATTGCTCCCAATCTATCCTAGTTCCTTTTAGTGCTTGGTTGTCACCTCATAAATGTTGAGATGATTTTCACAAGTCCACTACAATCTTGTTATTTTCGTCGTTGGTTTTCCAACTACTCTGTCTATTCTCTATCCGGAGGCTCTTCAATTCTATCGTGATGATAGTTGTCATTACTTTCTTCATTCTCTTCTTCCGTATGAGCTAGTTCCTATTCTATTTTTTTTGGAGGCTTTGTGATATTGCTCTTTTGGGTCAATCTTGTTGTTCTATCAAGATTGTGGTGTCCCCTTGCTCTATTTAGTTGTTTGTTATGTATATTGTCTAATTCTCCTATCTTTTCCAATTATTTTGTCCCATTTTCCTACCGAAGTGCTGCCGAAATTTTCCGTGAATTCTTGCTTCTTTCTCTTATCATTCCTCATCTCTTTGCAACTTTCAAGGATCGTTGGTTTCACTCGTTTGTCAAAGAAGAGACTAAGTTTTTACCTCTTGTTCTTTCTCATCCTCTCCCCCTTTCATTCTTGGATCTCGGGGCGAGATCCTCTTGTAGTGTAGGAGAGTTGTGACAGCCCGATGCCGACGTTCTAGAAGATTCCCCCTTCTTTCTGTTTTCGTCGTGTGTCTATTTTTTCTTTTGTCGCATCATCATCGCATCATTCGCATCATCTGCATTGCATCGGCATCTCCGTTGCCGCCAGTTTTCAAAACTTGCATCCGTTGTTAGTTGCCGGTTCGTGTCGTTGTCCGTCTGATCCCGACCGCACACGCACGCGTCTGCGGCATCGTCAAAACCCTGTTTTAAAAGTGTGTTGAAAACTTTCTCTGATCGAGGTGAAACTTGGCATGCGGCCATGATTAGTTATAGCTAGGCCGCCTGTCGAATTTCGGCGCGATTGGAGTTCGTCTGGTACCCGAACGGTCGACCGTAGCGGCACCGTATTCGGTCTACCGTCGGACGTTTGTCGGTGTTTGAAAACTCGTTGCCGCGCCGCCCGTTCTCCCTCTCGTCTTCGGTTATCCCCTCTACACGGCCGCGTACCCGTTCCCGCGTTCGGAATCGTCCGAATCCGACCCCACGGTTGGATCCGGAACGAAATTCTGGCTAATCTATCCCCCTCATTTGTTATAAATAGAGCTCCCCACTTATTTAGACAGCAAACCCTAGTCCTACCTCGTTTCCCGTGCCAAAACCTAACCCTAGCGCAGCCAAACCCCCTCCTCTCTCCTCCCTGGGGTCGCCGGCCCGCGGAGCCCATCGCAGGCCCGTCCCGGGCCCGAGCCGCCGCCCGATCTGCCCGAGCTCCTCTCCAACCCCGCCGCCTGCAGGTCACCGCCGCCAGCCCGGCTAGCCGCCGGCCTCCTCCCGATCTCCGGCCCCTTCGCCAGCGGTGCCCCAGCCCGGTCGCGCCGCCCCGTCCCCAGCGCCTCGCCGGAGGGCAGCAGCTGCGCCCGGGAGAAGCTCCTCCGCCGCCGCCGTTTTGCTTCCCCGTCGGCGCCTCCCTGCAGTCGCGCGCTGTCGCGCCAGGGCCCCGCGTGCCTCGCGCCGGAGCGCCGTCGCCTCGGCCCCCTCGGTAGCCTGCAGCCCCGCCGGCAGGGATTCCGTCGACGTCGGTTGCTGGAGTCCCCGACCGCCGCCAGGGTCGAGCCTCGATCCGGTCGAGGGTACGACGGGTTCCTCCTCCCCTAGGCCTCGCAGCAGCCCAGCTCGCCCCATCTCGGCCCAGCTCAGCTCCCGCAGGCCTCCCACCGCCTCAGCGCCGCCTCGGCCCAGCTGACCTAGCTCCAGCGCCCGACCAGGCCAGGCCCCAAGGTGAGCACCCCCCCCCCCCAAAGGCCTCTATATTGCGCCGCATGCACACTATTTTATTCTAAGCCCATGCCCCTGTGTAGCCCATTAGGAATAGTTTCGGCCCGTGTAGTTATTAGGAATTTTCGGAATTATATTAATTCCCGAAAAATAGCTATTTTCAAACCCCCGTAACTTATATTCCGTAAGTCGGATCGAGGTGATCTTTATATGGTTTTGGTGTAGAATTTCGCGTAGTATCCGTTTTTGCAACTTGCATAAATGTTTAATGAGGTTTGTCCCACTGTTTGCCTAGAGTAACGTGCTGTCCCATTAGAATAGCGCCCGTATTTATTTTCCGCGCGAGTTCGAATTGTTCGTATGCCTTAGGTAAAATGCCTATGTTTTAGGGACCATTATTCCATGCATTTTAGAGCGGCCATTGGTATTTTTTACGTGTAGGGATTGCGGGTAGTTTATTTTCCCGTGTATAGGTTATTTTCCCGCATATTCGTGTGGCATTATTTCATTGCGCAACCCCACATATTTTATATGTTTTCGGGGTATAAAAATCCATTGGATTTTTCTGTGCAATTAGTTTTAGCTTTTGAGAAAGTTAGTTCACGCGATATTTTGCCGAGATGCCCTTTTGTTTATTTCGTAGGATTTATTCCGTGCGTCGTTTGACGGAGTTGTCAACTAGAGAGTTGACCTTGGATGTTTTGTCTAGCCCCTGGTATTTTTGGTTGCAATAGAGATGCATTTTTAGGTGTGGTTTGATTGCTCTCAAGTTGCTAGAAATAGTGCTGATTTGGAGGAGCTGAAATATTTCTAAGTCTGGAATCTGTTATATTTTGTTGCTGTCTTGTTTTGCTTGCATCTTGTGATCTGTAGCTCTTTTGAGGTTGGTCCAATGGATTTAGTTGTACCCCTTGTGTTTCTCTATCATGCTATAAATTTTCATGCCATTTGGAGCCCTGTAGCTATAGGTTTTGCTGCTGTCAATATGGCTTCAGATCGAAAACTGCACTTTCATGAGGTGCAATTTTCACTAAGTCTGAAATAGTGTGTGAGATGCCATTTTGTGAATTCTTCTCCTAGTGATCCATGATGCCATGCTAGTTGTTGTTAGATGTTTGTAGTAGTGCTTCTTGCCCTCTTCCGTGCCATGCCTTGCTTGAGTTTATCGGAGTTGTGTAGCTCGTAGTTGTGGGGCGTAGAAAATGCTATGTGGCTGATTTTGGCAGATTGTAGTGAAATCTTGTTTTGCTCGTAGTTTTGATCCGTAGCTCCGATTTGATCGTGTCCTACATTAAACTTGCTTAGAATCTCGTGTAGTTTCATTTTCTCTTGCTGGTTGTTTGTTTTGAAGTGCTCGTGACCGTCGTTGCACACATATTGCATTCATGACATCATATCTTGCGATGCTTGTATCTTTTGGACCGTAGCTCCGTTGGAGATGTTCTTTATGTGTAGATTGCTTGTCTTGACGCGTAGAATCACGTGAACCTATTTGTTTTGGTGTTTAACAACTAATGAAATGCATTAGTTCAGATCTGGACAGAATCGTAAATTAACATGTGAGGTCGTTTCGGAGATGCTATAAGTCATTTCCGACCTCATTTAAAATGCCTAGATAGGTAGATTAATTGCGCTTCACCTCTTGCCATGTTTAACCACATTTAATATTGCCGTGTATCTAATCGGAAGTGAACTAAATAATTCATATGTGGAGTTTCGTCAATATGCAACCCGTTGCATATTGAACTTCACTTAATGTGTAGTGTTTGATTGTGTGAATTGTCATGCCGTGACTTGCATGTATTCAACTGCTCATGCATCATATGTGTTATGCATCGTGTGGTGAATTCCGTGTGTTGATTCGTTTTCCGGTTTTCCCCGTCTCGTTAGAGTCCCGCAAGCGTGTCGGATGTGAGGACCCGTTTGACTACGTCGGTTCGTCTGCTTCACGGAGGCATTCTTCTTCCAAGCGGGATCTCAGGCAAGATGATCATTTCCCCAGATACCATTACTATCATTGCCATGCTAGTTTTACCGCTTCTATCGATTATGTCTCGTTGCCTACCACATGTTAAATATTAGCCTCTCATCAATGCCATGAATACCTTCAACCTGTTCGATCTAGCAAACCACTGATTGGCTATGTTACTGCTTGCTTAACCCTGTTGATAGCGTTGCTAGTTGGAGGTGCAGTTGCTTCCATGTGATTACATGGGTCCCTTGTCATATCACCATATTAAATTCTATTTAATTTAATGCACCTATATACTTGGTAAAAGGTGGAAGGCTCGGCCTTTCTAGCCTGGTGTTTTGTTCCACCTTTGCCCCCTTAGTTTCGGCTACCGGTGTTATGTTCCATAAACGAGCGCTCCTAACACGATCGGGGTTGTTATGGGGACCCCCTTGATAATTCGTTTTAGATTAAAGCTGGTCTAGCAAGGCCCAACATTGGTACTACATTTGCCCAACATAATAACTTGATAATATTGAAATGCATAGGGAGTTAGCGTTACCCGAAGAGTAACTCTACATAATACAGGGGGGGCAGTGATGTTGGTGCTGGTCCAAAACTAGAGCGGTTTGCGGGGCCAACCCGGGGCAACTCGGGAGATTTCTATCAGGCCACCATACGCTGTGCTTATCCGTCATGTCCTGAGAACGAGATACGCGGCTCCTATCGGGATCGTCGACACGCCGGGCGGCCTTGCTGGATTAGTTTTACCTTTGACGAGATATCTTGTCCATCGGGATTCCGGTGATGCTTTGGGTAATCTCAGGGTTGAGGTTTTCCACTAGGGAATCCGACGAGATCGCGAGCTTCGTGGTTGAGGATTTCTATGCGGCTTGTGGTAATTTGTGATGGACTAGTTGGAGCACCCCTGCAGGGTTAAATCTTTTGGAAAGTCGTGCCTCACCCATTAAGCTTTGCTAGTCTTGATACCTTTGGAAATGAGATTGCTGAGTCCCCTGTGGCTCACAGATTACTACAACACCAGTTGCAGGTACAGGTAAAGGTTACTTGACGTGGGCGTGTTGATTGTTCATTTGGAGTTGCTTCTTCTTCTTCTTCTTCATCGATCTAGGATGGGTTCGAGGCCAGCAGCCTCGGATAGCAAGGATGGACGTCGTTCTTATTTTTCTCGTTTGTTTTCGTCCGTAGTCGGACCCTGCTCTTACTCTTGATGATTATGTAATGTACTGATGTGACTGATGTAGCTTGTGGCGAGTGTAAGCCAACTCTGTATATATATCTCTCCTTTTCAGTACATGTACTTGTAACGATATCCATTCTTGCGACACGACTGTTGAGGCATAGTTTATGCCTAAGTAATTTTGGTGATTAATGACAGTACCGTACAGGACTAATCGTGTGTGTCAAGGTTTCGGGTAACACTCTTCAACGGCACAAGACGACACGTCTCCTCTCTTCTGGAACGGAAGCACGGCGCTCTCTACGATTCTCCTTATTTGAGTCATAGGAAAGCCGCACTATTAAGAGGGGATCCGTAGTGGAAAGGTTTGGGTGGAATCTATCTTTACACACGCACACTTCACATTCTCCCTTTCCTTATCTTTTGGAGCGGCCCTTGCCTATTTGTCTCGGTTATCTCTGCAAAATGGTCCTCAGCGGTAGTACCGCTGGACTGCCAGCGGTAGTACCGCTGCAGCCAGCGGTAGTACCGCTGGCCAGCGGTAGTACCGCCCCTGGTCAGCGTTAGTACCGCTCCAGGTGTTTTGTTCCACCTACCTAGTGGTAGTTTGTGGACGGACCCTTTTGCGAAGACTTTCCCGGCGGTAGTAGTGCTTGTGCACTACCAAGGGGCCGGCGGTAGTACCGCTGGTGTCAGCGGTCGTACCGCTGGAGGCCCAGCGGTAGTACCGCTGCAGCCAACGGTAGTACCGCCAGGCAACGGTAGTACCGCTCAGGCACAGAGGTAGTACTGCTGGTGCTCGGGCAGAGAGTGGGAAAACGGTCTGATTTTTCCCCCCACTATATAAAGGGTTCTTCTAGCTGAGGAACCCTATCTCTTACCTCTCCAAGCTCCATTGTTGCTCCACAAGCTCTAAAGTGTCCGATCTCTCTCCCTAGCCAATCAAACTTGTTGATTCTTTAGGGATTGGTTGAGAAGGCCTAGATCCACACTTCCACCAAGAGAAAAGTTGATTCCCCCACCAATCCCTTGCGGATCTTGTTACTCTTGGGTGTTTGAGCATCCTAGACGGTTGAGGTCACCTCGAAGCCATATTCCATTGTGGTGAAGCTTCGTGGTTTAGTTGGGAGCCTCCAAGCTTTGTGTGGAGTTGCCCCAACCTTGTTTGTAAAGGTTCGGTCGCCGCCTTCAAGGGCACCTATAGTGGAATCACGGTACCTTGCATCGTGCGAGGGCGTGAGGAGAATACGGTGGCCTTAGTGGCTTCTTGGGGAGCATTGTGCCTCCACACCGCTCCAACGGAGACGTACTTCCTGTCAAAGGGAAGGAACTTCGGTAACACATCCTCGTCTCCATCGGTTCCACTTGTGGTTATCTCTATCCTTTACTTTGTATTTGCTTTTGCTTGTGACTATATCTTAGTTGTCTTATTAGCTCTCATTATTAGATTCTATCGGGTTCACCTCATTGTCATATTATTTGTGAACCCGCATAGTGTTTACCTTAACTTGCTAAGATTAATTAAAAAGTGGTCATTGTCTATTCACCCCCCCCCTCTAGCCAACCATATCGATCCTTTCAATTGGTATCAGAGCCACGTCTCTTTATTAAGGGTTTAACCACCCGAAGAGTATGGAAGGCGGAGAGGAAGTTAACCGTGGGCAACCCGAGAACATGGACTTGACTTCGGTCACAAGGGACGACTTGAATACGGCTATGGCAGCCCTCAAGACGTCCTTGACGAGCGAAGTCAAAACCATGCTTAAAGAATTAATTGATGGTCTTAAGAATTCACCCGAACCGACTTTAGTGGTTAAACCCACCATTTCCGATTCGGAGGCCAACTCCTCTAAGGAAGCGGCTAAAGGTATGCGACCTGCTTCACCTCACGAAAAGGATGGGACTGGAACATATGCTTCTGTTCCACCTCCCATGGCATATGGAGGACCCGTTCTCGCACCTCGTCTTAATCCTGTTGGTCCTCCTCCTAAACTTGTGAAAGGTGACTTTGCTAACTGGGTATTTTCTATTAAGTCTCATTTGAATCACAGCTCAACAAACTTGTGGAGAATTATCGAGCAAGGATATTATCCCCATGACCCAAGCAACCTCACTCCAAGAGAAGATGCAAACAATCAATATAATCACTCTGCATTGTTTATTCTCCAGTCTGCTGTGCCACCTGAAGATCTTCCCCACTTACGTCCCTTCACATTGGCCAAGGATTGTTGGGAGCATATTATGGTGTTGTATAAGGGAAGCTCAAGTATTCAACAATCCAACTATGAAGTGATACTTGATAAGGCCGATGAGTCTGTGATGAAGGAAGAAGAGGACCCTCGTGATCTCTATCGGAGGGTGACTGCTATTGCTGTGGCACTAAAGGACCATGGGAGTAAGGATGTGGATGACACATGGGTCAAGCGCAAGTTTCTCAAAGCCATCATGCCTTTCAATAAAGCCATGTCATCTGTCATTCGTCAGCGGCCAGACTTCCACTCCTCGTCTTCCAGTGAAGTGTTGGATGAGTTCATTGCAATGTCAATCATGAACGAAACAGCCGATAATGCACTTGCTCGTGTTCGATCAAAGACAACTTCACCGAACCTTGCGTTGAAAGCAAGAGAAATGCTTGAAGAAGAAGAAGAAGATGAGGAAGAGGAGAGCTGCCCTGAAGACACTAAGTATGCCTATCACGAGCACATGGCTCTTGCATCAAGGCAATTCTGGGGAAATAAAAGGAACTCAAGACCCACCTTCAACAAGAACAACTCGAGTGGATTCAAACCCAAACAACGAGTAAGGACATGTTATAACTGTGGCAACGTGAGTCACTTCGTGGCAGAATGTCCCTATGAGAAAAGGGAAGACAACGGAGGCAAGCTCATTCGCAAAGACAAAACCAAATCATTTCCTATCAAGAACAACTTTGTGAAGAAACCTCACCCAAAAGGGATGGTGGCCCTGGAGGAGTATCCTTCCGATGATGATGATGATGATACAGTGGCAACAGCAACTGTTGCTATTGCCACTACCTCTTCCCAGAAGGTGTCTCTCTTCAACGCCCCCAACGAGAACCACATCACCAAGTGCCTCATGGCAAAAGGTACCAATCAGGTAACTCCCATAATTAAGACCAACATTGCTTCTGCTCCTTCATTGTTAAATTGTGTTGAAGATAGTGATGTTGGAGAACTTAATGAGCATGATCTTGATAAGTTTATGTGCACTATTAAGGGAGAACCCAAGAAGCACTTTGTTGCTCTCTTGGAACAACTGGGTGAGGCCACTGATCTCATTGAGTCTCATGAGGAGACCATCCCCGAGCTTCAGGGACATATCGTGACTATGCCGATGAAATTGCCGAATTATCTAGTGCTCTAGAAGAAGAGCGCACTCTTCGTTTGGCTCTTGAGGAGTCATATAACGATGACTGCGCTAAAATGCAAAAGAAACTAGATCATGATGTTGTTCTTACTCGCATGCTTAAATCTGAAAAGTATGCCCTTGAGGTTGGCCGTGACAGACTCAAAGAAGAATTTGACATACTTGACAAGGCTCACAAAACCTTGAAAGGTGTTCATTTCTCTCTAAAAGAGTCTCATGATCAACTCCAGGCAAAGCTTACCAAGGAGATCTCTACTTGTCCTCCCTTTGTGTTAATTGATAATACTTGTGCAACTAACCCCTGTTGTGAGCATGTTCATCTTGTGGAGGAAAATGCCAAGTTAAAGGAGAAACTTGAGAAGGGCCTTGTGGCATGCAGACAAGGTGAGAAGAGTCTGAACGATCTCTTGAGCACTCAAAAGGGTGTTGTAGGAAAGGAAGGACTTGGACTTACCTCCAAGTCAAAAGGTAAAAGGAAGAACAAGAACAAACGATCTCTCACCCTCATGGACATCTTTGTCAAAGAGGGTGAGGGGACTCAGAAGGTGAACAGGAACAAGGTGGACTATGGGAACCCCAAGAAGGGCAAAACCGCTCCTACTAACACAGCCGGCAAACTCAACTCTTCTTATGTTTTATGTTGTGCTAGTGATGGGCATGTTTATGCCAGATTTGTTGGTTCCTACGATGAAGATATTGAATGGGCTATCTGGGTTCCTAAGACCCTTGTCTTTAACATGAAAGGACCCATTAAAAAATGGGTACCTAAAACCAAGCCTTGATCTATTGCAGGAGTTTGCTTCCGGTGGGGTGTCATGGTTGCTCGATAGTGGAGCAACAAATCATATGACCGGAAGCAAGGACTTAGTGGTGGATGTGCATCCTTCTCCATCTATGCCCACCCATGTCCAATTCGCCGATGCATCCTCGTCAAAGGTATTGGGATTTGGTAAGGTGGTCGTCTCTCAAGATTTATCTATTGAGAAGGTCATGCTTGTTGAGTCACTTGCCTACAATCTACTTTCGGTTCGTCAACTTGCAATCATGGGTTTTTCCACTTTCTTTAATATTGACACTGTGGTCCTCCTAAGGAGCAAGACTCTTAAAGTAGCCTATGTTGGACATGTCGAAAATGGTCTCTATGTGGTGAACTTCTCAAAGCGACCCACTAAGACTGCGACATGTTTAATGGCTAAAGTTGACGTGGGTTGGCTTTGGCATCGCCGTTTAGCTCATGTCAATATGAGATCTTTGCAAAGTCTTCTGACAGGGGACCATGTTCGTGGACTAACAAATGTGAGCTTTGCTAAAGATCGTGTTTGCAGTGCTTGCATTGAAGGAAAGATTCATGAAACTGCTCACCGTCCAACGACTCTTATCTACACTAAGAGGCCATTGGAACTTCTCCATATGGATCTGTTTGGTCCTCCAACATTTGATAGTCTTGGAGGCAGAAAATATTGCTTAGTGATTGTTGACGACTACTCAAGATATACCTGGGTATATTTCTTTAAAAGGAAGAGTGAAACTCAACAAACGGTCATCAACTTTGCTAATGAAGCGCAACGTCAACATGAAGCAAAGATCTTGATGATTAGGAGTGACAACGGCACCGAGTGCAAGAACTACACCCTAGATGAGTTTCTAGGTGATGAGGGAATAAAGCACCAATATTCTGCACCATATACCCCTCAGCAAAACGGCGTGGCAGAAAGGAAGAACCGGACCTTGATAGACGCTGCAAGAACTATGATGGCAGAATTCAAATCTCCATACAACTTCTGGGCAGAAGCCATCAACACACCATGTCATGCGTCCAATCGGCTCTACATCCGTAAAGGCTTGAACAAGACCCCGTATGAGATTCTAACTGGAAACAAACCCAATCTCAAGTACTTCCAGGTATTCGGTTGTAAGTGTTTCATTCTCAAAAAGGGAGCTCGGTTAGTTAAATTTGATTCTAGAGCACATGAGGGTATCTTTGTTGGTTATGCTACAAACTCTCATGCTTACCGTGTCCTCAACAAGTCCACCAGACTAATTGAGGAGACGTGTAACGTAGAGTTTGACGAAAATAATGGCTCCCAAGTGGAGCAAAGTGGTCTTTGTGATATAGGTGATGAAATTCCTCCCGAAGCCATAAGAAGAATAGGGATTGGCCAAATACTCCCCATTGAGGAACCCCTTGTGGCCGAAGGAGAAGGACAATGCTCTACTCAAGTGGAGTCATCACCCCCACAAGCCCCACACGCTTCCGATGAACAAAGAGAAGACTCTCAACAAGTTGATCAAGCTCTCGGTCAAGATCAATTGCCTAACAATGGTGATATGGCCCATGATATTCAAGCACTACCCCAAGACTCCGAACCTACTCATGATCAAGATCAAGTGCAACCCCGAGATCCTGAACAAGTAGAAGCACAAGATCAAGATCAAGAGCAACCACTAATACAAGATCAAACTAGTGAACCTGCTCAAGTCGAAGGACAAGATGATGAGGAGACTATCTCACAATTCCCGTCTGGAGCTCCAACAATCGGCTCAAGACGCAAGGGCAAACAAAAGCAACAAGTCGATGCTCCCCAGTTATCTAATGAAGAACTCTTGGAGCGTCGAGCAGCCAAGAATGAAGAACAAGCTGAGAGTCAAGTCACATCTTATGAAGAATGTCCTTGGCAGCTTAAAAAGGGGAGTATCCACCCGTCAACAGCTTTGGAATTATTGTGAGCATCACGCGTTTGTCTCGTATTGTGAACCTCAACAGGTACAGGAAGCGCTCGATGATGAGGATTGGCTTATGGCCATGCACGAAGAACTTAACAACTTCGAGCGCAACCAAGTCATGGATTTAGTGCCTCGGCCAACGGAGGAACATAATGTCATCGGGACCAAGTGGATATTCAAGAACAAGCAAGATGCAAATGGAATTGTGATTCGAAACAAGGCAAGATTGGTGGCTCAAGGCTACTCCCAAGTCGAGGGTATCGACTACGGTGAAACCTTTGCCCCTGTTGCTCGTCTAGAATCTATTCGCATGTTACTTGCATTTGCTTCTCATCATAACTTCAAATTACAGCAAATGGATGTGAAAAGTGCATTTCGTAATGGTCCTTTGAATGAGTTAGTATATGTCAAACAATCCCCGGGATTCGAACATCCCAAGCTCCCCAATCATGTGTACAAACTCAATAAGGCACTCTATGGCCTTAAACAAGCCCCACGCGCGTGGTATGAGTACCTTACTGAGTTGTTACAAGATCGTGGGTTTGAAATTGGGAAGATTGATCCCACTCTTTTTACTAAGAGGGTTAAAGGGGATTTGTTCATATGCCAACTATATGTTGATGATATTATCTTTGGCTCTCCTAACATTTCATTCAATGAAGAATTTGCTGCACTAATGACTGAGAAGTTTGAGATGTCCATGATGGGAGAGTTGAAGTTCTTCCTCGGGTTCGAGATTAAACAAGGTCTAGAAGGGACATTCATCAAACAATCCAAGTACACTCAAGACATGCTCAAACAGTACGAGCTCGAAGATGTCAAACCGGTCAAGTTCCCCATGCCAACCAGATGCAAGCTTGACAGTGATCCCAATGGTAAAGCAGTGGATCAAAAGGTATACCGCTCCATGATTGGATCCCTCCTTTACCTCTGTGCATATAGACCGGATATTATGTTGAGTGTAGGGATATGTGCACGGTTTCAATCCGCACCAAAAGAAAGTCATTACATGGCTGTCAAACGAATCTTTTGATATTTGGCTCATACCCCAAACTTTGGCCTCTGGTATCCCAAAGGAGCAAACTTCAATCTAGTTGGCTATTCTGAGTCAGATTGGGCTGGAGATTGTGTGGAGAGGAAGTCAACGTCTGGAGGATGCCAATTCCTTGGTCGCTCTTTGGTAAGTTGGTCTTCAAAGAAGCAGAACTGCGTCTCCTTATCATCCACCGAGGCTGAGTATGTGGCGGCTGCAAGTTGTTGTGCACAATTGCTATGGATGAGGCAAACTTTAAAGGATTATGGTGTCACTTGTGACAAAGTGCCTCTTCTATGTGACAATCAAAGCGCCATCAAGATTTCCCTCAATCCAGTGCAACATAGCAAAACCAAACATATTGATATTCGTCATCACTTCATCCGTGAACATATCAAGCTAGGTGATATTGAGGTTCACTTCATCCACACTGAAGAGAAACTTGCAGATATTTTCACCAAGCCACTAGATGATGCAAGGTTCTGGGAGTTAAGGCATGAGCTAAATATCATTGATTCAAGTAATGTGGATTGAAACTAGGCATGTTGCACCTCACTTTACATTTCATCTTGGTCTAGATGTAGGCATGGACATAGGGGGAGTGTTGTTCTCTCAATGAACTCTCCCTCCCCCCATTATGCGTAAATCAATCTAGTCTTTCACTTTAGCCATTGACAAATGGCACGTGTGCTTCAAAGACGAGCATTGGTCATGAACCCAAGGATAATTCTTCGTGGTGTCATACCATTGTCTCAAACATAGGTGGCCTCGGCCACCGCCCCTCCCTCCTCTCTTGCGTATAAAGGAGAGGATATACAATGACAAGTCAGTACATTTTCTTGCATGTCATTCCTTTTTACTCACTTGTCATGTGCCCAAGTTTCCCCTTCTTCCTTAGCCATGTTGATACATGTACAGCGGTACTACCGCCAGGACCCCAGCGGTACTACCGCCAGGGGTAGCGGTACTACCGCCAGGACCCCAATGGTACTACCGCCAGGTCTGGCGGTACTACCGCCAGGATTCAAAATCTAACACAACCGGCTAGAAAATTTCTAGGGTTTCAAGGGGAGCGGTACTACCGCCAGGACCCCAGCGGTACTACCGCTGACCCGTACACCTTGGGCTATATAAAGGGAGGGGGAGCCCGATTTTTGCATCTGTTTCTTCTTCCTCGCGGCTCCTCCCTCCCCTAGCCCGAAAATCCCCTGTTTGGATCTCACTTCGTGGAGCTCCTTCTCCCCGTTGGTGTGGAGGGGTTGCTTCATCTCTTCTTCCTACTCCAAGAGCTATGAATCCCGGTAAAGCTCTTCCCTTCTTCTATTTGGTTGTTCTTCGTGTTCTAGGGTTAGGAGCATTGGGGATTGGATTCATTTTGTTGATCCTATGGCTAGTTATTGGATGGCATGAAGTAAATATTGGAGGGGAGTATAGGTCCAATGGTTTGTTGTTATGATTGTTGCCAAGCTCTAGGATTTTATCGTCTTAGATCGAATACTTGAACTTTTGGATTAGATCTAAAACGTGCTCACTCTTGCCTAGGCATGTTTGTACCTCTTGTTACTATGTGTTCCTCATGACCGTAGGGCTGGGGTGTACGTCTCAGTGTTCATATTCAGTCCATGCCCTCGAAAACGAGTTTTTATATGTCAGATCTGAAAGTCAAACCCCCAGCGGTACTACCGCCAGGGGGTAGCGGTATTACCGCTAGGACCCCAGCGGTACTACCGCCAGGGGTAGCGGTACTACCGCTATGACCCCCAGCGGTACTACCGCCAGGACTGGCGGTACTACCGCTAGGCCCCAGCGATACTACCGCCAGGGGTGGCGGTACTACCGCCGGGAGCATTCACTGTGTATTTTTTTCTGTTTTGTTTTATGCTTGGCAATGCATGTTTACTTTTTCTGCGTTTTCAAGTTTCATTGCCTTGACTTTTCTTGTCACCTCTTTTTCGCTTTGTGGTCTGTGTCACAGGTGGCTCTGCTCGCCGTTCGAACCCCCCACGGGACACGGCATCCAAACAGTTTCGCAACACAGAGGCGCCCGAGGGGTCTGCCACTTCTGGTCTGCCTCCCAAGAAGAAGTCCTTCAAGAAGGTCGCTCACAAGGAGAAGAGGGTCAATATCCGTACTATGTCCCCCAAGGACTTTCTGCAATTTCGCACCAAGAACCCCTATCTCAAGGAGAGGGAAGTGATCGATGGGGTTGAAAATGTCTGGGTGAAGGACCAGTGCAGGATTTATCGGGATGTTATTGCTCCCTTCAAGAAGAACCATGTCTCTGTCCAGTGGATTGATCTGGCACATCTTCAGCGGAACATGGACTACTTTGGTGATGCCCTCTCTCTGGTTGACAAACTGGGCATCAAAGACAACATCACCTTCAAGACGGACTTTGATCCCACTGCAGTGGCTCAGTTTTATGTCACAGTCCATTTCTCACCTGATGATCAGTGCTCCATGATCTGGATGACTGGGTCACAAAAGATGACCGGTTCCTGGACTGAGTTCATGCAGTTCCTTCACATTGACTTTCAGGGTGCTGACACTCCTCTTGGGCTGCGTCCTCATGCTGCAGCCCCCATCGATAGGGCCTCCGCAAAGGACAGACTGCAGTCACTGTATCTGAGGAAGGGGGTGCTTCCCAAGCACCTGGACATCATGCATCGGATCTTTCGCAACACCCTTTTCCCTCGGATTGGTAACTTCGATGAGGTCCATGGCTACTTGGCTGAGATGCTGTTACTGTGTGAGGATGCTATGTCTCAGGAGTCTGCTAAGCTGGATATTGCAGATGTGATGTTCACAGAGCTCTGGAACTGCATCATCAATCGTAAGGTTCCTATCTACGGACCTTACCTGTTCGCATACATTTGCCATAAGTGGGAACAGGCTTTTCTGGATGAGGTGCTCTACGCACAGTCTGATTACATTGTGCATGACCCAATCAGGCTTCGCATCAAGGACAAGTGGGCCAATCCATCTACATCCTCTCAGCACATGGATACAGATACAGAGACCGCTGCTAACAGAGGAACTGCCTCTCAGTCCCGCTCGTCTGCCATGCCATCTTGGGCTCTCAAACTACAGGACAAGATGAAGACACTTTTCTGTATGCAGGCCAAGGGACAGTACCAGACACATGTGGCTCAGAAGCAGAGCCGCCAGAGGCATAAGCGGGTTCTCAGGACCTTGGATGTGGACATCTCCAGCGGCTCAGAGGACGACATCACTCCAGAGGCCACTTGGATGCAGGCTCACAGGTACCAGTGGTCTGGCGATGAGGCAGCAGAGGAGGAGCAGACCGACCAGGAGGGGACAGACGAGTCTGGTGATCCTGAAGACGAGGAGTAGTTACCTGTGGCATTAGGTGTGCCCCTTTTTGGTGTCTTGTGCCAAAGGGGGAGAGAGTCTAGGATTTGCTTTCATTTCGAACTTTGCATTGCTTTGCTTTATCTCGTATGGTTTGCTTTGAACTTGGTTTGATTCGGTTGCTATCTTGTGTGAGACATGATCTTTCTTATGTGAGATTAGATTTATTTCCATCATATGCTGTGAGTCATATGTCATATATCTCTATCTTTTTATTCTCATATTATTCTCTGTGCAAATCCGGTATTGTCATCAATCCACCAAAAAGGGGGAGATTGTTGAGGCATAGTTTATGCCTAAGTAAATTTGGTGATTGATGACAGTACCGTACAGGACTAATCGTGTGTGTCAAGGTTTCAGGTAACACTCTTCAACGGCACAAGACGACACGTCTCCTCTCTTCTGGAACGGAAGCACGGCGCTCTCTACGATTCTCCTTATTTGAGTCATAGGAAAGCCGTACTATTAAGAGGGGATCCGTAGTGGAAAGGTTTGGGTGGAATCTATCTTTACACACGCACACTTCACATTCTCCCTTTCCTTATCTTTTGGAGCGGCCCTCGCCTATTTGTCTCGGTTATCTCTGCAAAATGGTCCTCAGCGGTAGTACCGCTGGACTGCCAGCGGTAGTACCGCCCCTGGTCAGCGGTAGTACCGCTCCAGGTGTTTTGTTCCACCTACCTAGCGGTAGTTTGTGGACGGACCCTTTTGCGAAGACTTTCCCGGCGGTAGTAGTGCTTGTGCACTACCAAGGGGCCGGCGGTAGTACCGCTGGTGTCAGCGGTAGTACCGCTGCAGCCAGCGGTAGTACCGCCAGGCAACGGTAGTACCGCTCAGGCACAGCGGTAGTACCGCTGGTGCTCGGGCAGAGAGTGGGAAAACGGTCTGATTTCCCCCCCCCCACTATATAAATGGTTCTTCTAGCTCAGGAACCCTATCTCTTACCTCTCCAAGCTCCATTGTTGCTCCACAAGCTCTAAAGTGCCCGATCTCTCTCCCTAGCCAATCAAACTTGTTGATTCTTTAGGGATTGGTTGAGAAGGCCTAGATCCACACTTCCACCAAGAGAAAAGTTGATTCCCCCACCAATCCCTTGCGGATCTTGTTACTCTTGGGTGTTTGAGCATCCTAGACGGTTGAGGTCACCTCGAAGCCATATTCCATTGTGGTGAAGCTTCGTGGTTTAGTTGGGAGCCTCCAAGCTTTGTGTGGAGTTGCCCCAACCTTGTTTGTAAAGGTTCGGTCGCCGCCTTCAAGGGCACCTATAGTGGAATCACGGTACCTTGCATCGTGCGAGGGCGTGAGGAGAATACGGTGGCCTTAGTGGCTTCTTGGGGAGCATTGTGCCTCCACACCGCTCCAACGGAGACGTACTTCCTGTCAAAGGGAAGGAACTTCGGTAACACATCCTCGTCTCCATCGGTTCCACTTGTGGTTATCTCTATCCTTTACTTTGTATTTGCTTTTGCTTGTGACTATATCTTAGTTGTCTTATTAGCTCTCATTATTAGATTCTATCGGGTTCACCTCATTATCATATTATTTGTGAACCCGCATAGTGTTTACCTTAACTTGCTAAGATTAATTAAAAAGTGGTCGTTGTCTATTCACCCCCCCTCTAGCCAACCATATCGATCCTTTCAACGACGAGATGCACTTCTATCCCTGACGAGGCCTTCGTGCCAAATTGAGGATAGGGTCGCATCTTGGGCGTGACAACCACCTTGTGACCCCCCGTAGTTATTTTGGTACGACACGGCGAAGCCCTGACGGAGTAGCTCCACCATCATCACTGTCACGTCATCATGCTGCCGGAGAATTCAGCTACCTCTTCGTCTCTCTTGCTCGATCAAGAAGGTAGAGATCGTCATCGACTTGTACGTGTGCTGAACGAGGAGGTGCCGTCCGTTCGGCGCTAGATCATGATTGGATCACGGGACATCTTGTGATTTGGATCGCGAAGACATTCGACTACATCAACCGCGTTACTTAGCACTTCCCGCTTAGCAATCTACAAGGGTATGTGGATCCGATCTCCCCTCTCGTAGATGGTCATCACCATGGATAGGTCTTACGTGTGCGTAGGAAATTTTTTGTTTCCCATGCAACGTTCCCCAACAGTTGCATAATGAGCTAGGTCTATGCGTAGATGACATCTCGAGTAGAACACAAAGGAGTTTGTGGGCGTTGATATTCAGATTGCTGCCCTCCTTAGTTTTTTCTTGATTCTGAGGTATTGTTGGATGAAGCGGCCCGGACCAACATTACTCGTATGCTTACGAGAGACCAGTTTCTTCAACTTTAGTTGAATCGGATTTGACCGAGGCGGTCCTTGGAGAAGGTTAAATAGCAACTTGTCTATCACCGTTGCGGTTTTGCGTAAGTAAGATGCGATCATGATAGATAACCATAGCAGCCACGTAAAACATGCAACAACAAATTAGAGGACGTCTAACTTGTTTTTGCAGGGTATGATGTGATATGATATGACCAAAGACATGATATGATATATTTGATGTATGAGATGATCATGTTGTAATAGTTAGATATCGACTTGCATGTCGATGCTATGGCAACCGGCAGGAGTCATAGGGTTGTGTTTAATTATTTTGCGCTTGGTGATGTTTTGCTTTATCGCTAGTGCACTAGCTTTAGTAGCAATAACATAGTTAGCGCAACAACCTCGATGGCAGCATAATGATGGAGATCATGGTGTGGTGCCGGTGATGATAGAGATCATGCCGGTGCTTTCAAGATGGAGGTCAAGAGCACAAGTTCATGGCCATATCATGTCACTTATGATTTGCATGTGATGTTAATCATTTTATGCACCTTATTTTGCTTAGGACGACGGTAGCATTATAAGGTGACCCCTCACTAAAATTTCAAGATAAAATTGTGTTCTCCCCGAGTGTGCACCGTTGTGATAGTTCGTCATTTCGAGACACCACGTGATGATCAGGTGTGATAGACTCTATGTTCACATACAACGGGTGCAAAACAGTTGCACACGCGGAACACTCGGGTTAAATTTGACGAGCCTAGCATGTACAGACATGGCCTCGGAACACAAGAGACCTAAAGGTCGAACATGAGTCATATAGTAGATATGATCAACGTAGAGATGTTCACCATTGAAGCTCACTTAACTGACATGATGATCGGACTTGAGTTAGTGAATTTGGATCATGTGACACTCAGATGACTAGAGGGATTTCAATTTGAGTGGTAGTTTATTAGTAATATGATTAACTAAGCTCAACTATCTTGAACATAGTCTAAGTAATCTTTGAAAATTTATATTGTAGATCAATGGCTCGCGCAGTAGCACCCCTGAATTTTAATGCATTCCTAGAGAAAGCTAAGCTCAAAGATGATGGAAGCAAATTTGTTGACTTGGCCCGTAATGTGAGGCTTATCCTCACGGTTGCCCAAAAGCAGTATGTCCTTGATGGGCCGCTAGGTGAAGCACCACCCCAACCGGCGACCTCAGACGTTATGAACTCCTGGCAGTCGCCTCAGGATGATTACTCATTGGTTCAATGTGTAGTTTTGTATGGCTTAGAACCGGGACTTCAAAGACGTTTTGAACGTCATGGAGCACATGAGATGTTCTAGGAGTTGAAGTTTGTCTTTGAGAAGAATTCCCGGATCGAGAGGTATGAAACCTCTGATAAGTTCTATACTTGCAAAATGGAGGAGAACGGGTCTGCCACTGAACATGTGCTCAGAATGTCTGGGTACTCTAACTGTTTCCCTAAGCTCGAAATTGCTCTCCTGCAAGAGGCTATCACTCACAAAGTTCTTCAATCACTGCCACCTAGCTATAAAGGGTTTGTGCTAAACTACAACATGCAAGGGATGAATAAATCACTCGCCGAGCTGTTTGCGATGCTGAAAGTCGCTAAGTCAGAAATCCAGAAAGAACATCAAGTGTTGATGGTCAATAAGACCAGTAGTTTCAAGAAAAATAGCAAGGGCAAGAAGGTAACTCCAAGAAGAGTTACAAAGTTGTTGCCCCATCGATAAAGAAACCCAAGGTTGAACCCAAGCCGGAAACTGAGTGTTGTCATTGCAAGGGGACTCATCACTGGAAGCGGAATTGCCCCAAGTATCTGGCCGATAAGAAGGCGGCCAACGCCAAACAAGGTATATTTTATATACATGTTATTGATGCGTGCCTCACCAACTCTCGTTTTAGTGCCTGGGTATTTGATACCGGTTCGGATGCTCACATTTGCAACTCAAAGCAGGAACTACGAAATAGAAGAAGGTTGGTGAAGTACTAAGTGACGATGCCCGTGGGAAATGGTTCCGAGGTTGATGTGATCGCCATCGGCACGCTCTCACTTCAATTACCATCCAGATTAGTTATGAACCTAAATAATTGTTATTTAGTGTTGCGTTAATCATGAACATTATATCTAGATATTCTTTATTGCGAGACGGTTACTCGTTTAAGTCAGAGAATAATGGTTGTTCTATTTATATGAGTAGTGTCTTTTATGGTCATGCACCCAATGTGAGGGGTTTGTTCATGTTGAATCTCGATAATGATGACACACATATCCATAATATTGAGGCCAAAAGGTGTAGAGTTGATAATGATAGCGCCACTTTCTTGTGGCACTGTCGCTTAGGTCATATTGGTTAAAACGCATGAAGAAACTCCATGATGATGGACTTTTGAAGTCACTTGATTTTGAATCACTTGACACATGTGAACCATGCCTCATGGACAAGATGACTAAGACTCCGTTCTCCGGAGCAATGGAGCATGCAAGTGACTTGTTGGAGATCATACATACTGATGTGTGTGGACCAATGAGCATAGAGGCGTGCGGTGGTTATCGTTACTTTCTCACCTTCACACATGATTTGAGTAGATATGGTTATATTTACTTAATGAAGCACAAGTCTGAAACGTTTGAAAAGTTCAAGCAATTTCAGAGTGAAGAAGATCAAATTCCTACGATCTGATCGAGGAGGAGAGTATATGAGTTATGAGTTTGGTACTCACTTAAGACAATGTGGAATTGTTTCACAGTTGACACCGCCTGGAACACCAGAGCGTAATGGTGTGTCCGAACATCGTAATTGTACTTTATTAGATATGGTGTGTTCTATGATGACTCTTACCGATTTTTCATTATCGTTTTGGGGCTATGCATTAGAGACGGTTGCATTCACTTTAAATAGGGCACCATCAAAATCCATTGAGACGACACCATATGAACTGTGGTATGGCAAAAAGCCAAAGTTTTCGTTTCTTAAAGTTTGGGGGTGTGATGCTTATGTCAAAAAGCTTCACCTGAAAAGCTGGAACCCAAAGCGAAAAAGTGCGTCTTCATAGGATACCCAAAAGAGACAGTTGGGTACACCTTCTATCTCAGATCCGAAGGCAAAGTGTTTATCGCTAAAATTGGAGCATTTCTTGATAAAGAGTTTCTCTCGAAAGAATTGAATGGGAGGAAGATAGAACTTGATGAGGTTATAGAACCTCTACTTCAACCAGAGAGTAGCACAACACAGAAAGATGTTTATGTGGAATCTACGATAGTTGAAGAGGAAGCTGATGATGATGATCATGAAACTTCAGATCAAGTTGTTGTCAGACCTCATAGGTCGACAAGGGAACGTACTGCTCCTGAGTGGTACAACAACCCTGTCTTATCAATCATGTTGTTAGACAACGATGAACCTACGAGCTATGGAGAAGCAATGGTGGGTCCGGATTCCAACAAATGGTTAGAGGCCATGAAATCCGAGATAGGATCCATGTATGAAAACAAAGTATGGACTTTGGAAGTATTACCTGAAGGGCGAAAGGCTATTCAGAATAAATGGATCTTTAAGACGAAGACGGACGCGGACGGTAATGTCATCGTCTATAAAGCTCGACTTGTGGCAAAGGGGTTTTCACAAGTTCAATGAGTTGACTATGATGAGACTTTCTCACCCGTAGCGATGCTTAAGTCCATCAGAATCATGTTAGCAATAGCTGCATTTTTTTATTATGAAATTTGGCAGATGGATGTCAAAACAGCGTTCCTTAACAGTTTCCTTAAGGAAGAGTTGTATATGATGCAACCGGAAGGTTTTGTCGATCCACAGAATGCTGACAAAGTATGCAAACTCCAGCGACCCATTTATGGACTGGTGCAAGCATCTCGGAGTTGGAATAAATGCTTTGATGAGGTGATCAAGGCGTTTGGGTTTATACAAGTTTATGGAGCAGCTTGTATTTACAAGAAAGTGAGTGGGAGCTTTATAGCATTTCTAATATTATATGTGGATGACATATTGCTGATTGGAAATAATATAGAACTATTGGGAAGCATAAAGGATTACTTGAACCAAAGTTTTTCAATGAAGGACCTGGGAGAAGCTGCTTACATATTGGGCATCAAGATCTATAGAGATAGATCAAGACAGTTGATAGGACTTTCACAAAGCACATACCTGCATAAAGTTTTGAAGAAGTTCAAAATGGAACAGTCCAAGAAAGGGTGCTTGCCTGTGTTACAAGGTATAAAGTTTAGTAAGACTCAATGCCAAGTAAGTGCAGAAGATAGAGAAAAGATGAGTGTTGTCCCTTATGCTTCAGCGATAGGGTCTATCATGTACGCAATGATGTGCACAAGACCTGATGTCAGCATTGCCATAAGTATGGCGAGAAGGTTTCAAAGTAATCTAAGAATGGAGCATGGGATAGCGGTCAAGAATATTCTGAAGTGCCTGAAAATGACTAAGGAAATGTTTCTCGTTTATGGAGGTGACAAAGATCTCGTCATACAGGGTTACGTCGATGCAAGCTTTGACACTGATCCGGATGACTCTAAGTCACAAACCGGATATGTAGTTATTTTTAATGGGAGTGCGGTAAGCTGGTGCAGTTCCAATAAGAGCGTGGTAGGTGGTTCTACATGTGAAGCAGAGTACATAGCTGCCTCGGAGGCGGCTAAAGAAGGGTCTGGATGAAGTAATTCATGGCATATCTTGGATTGTGCCAAGTGAACTGGATCCAATGACTCTGTCCTGTGACAACACTCATGCCATTGCTCTAGCCAAGGAACCAAGGTTTCACAAGAGGACCAGACACATAAAGTAACACTTCAGTTCCGTCCGCGATTACATCAAGGAGGAGGAGATAAATATTTGCAAAGTGCACACGGATCTGAATGTTGAACACTCGTTCACTAAGCCTCTTCCACAAGCAAAACATGATCAACACCAGAACTGTATGGGTGTTAGATTCGTTACATTGTAAATCACATAGTGATGTGAGCTAGATTATTGACTCTAGTGCAAGTGGGAGACTGTTGGAAATATTCCCTACATGCAATAATAAAAGAGTTATTATTACATTTCCTTGTTCAAGATAATTGTTTATTATCCATGCTAGAATTGTATTTAATGGAAACTCATATACATGTGTGGATACATAGACAACACATTGTCCCTAGTAAGCTTCCAGTTGACTAGATCATTGATCAAAGATGGTTAAGGTTTCCTAGTCATAGACAAGTGTTGTCACTTGATAACGGGGTCACATCATTAGGAGAATGATGTGATGGACAAGACCCAAACTATGAATGTAGCATGTGATCGTGTCGTTTTGTTGCTACTGTTTTTCTGCATGTCAGGTATATGTTGCTATGACCATGAGATCATGTAACTCACTGACACCGAAAGAATACATTGTGTGTATCAAACGTCACAACATAACTGGGTGACTATAAAGGTGCTCTACAGGTTTCTCCGAAGGTGTGTGTTGAGTTAGCATGGATCAAGACTGGGATTTTTCACTCCGTATGACGAAGAGGTATCTCGGGGCCCACTCGGTAATACAACATGACAACAAGCCTTGCAAGCATTGTGACTAAAGATTTAGCCATGGGATATTGTATTACAGAATGAGTAAAGATACTTGCCGGCAACGAGATTCAAATAGGTATAGAGATACCGACGATCGAATCTCGGGAAAGTAACATGCCGAAGGACAAAGGGAGTGTTATACGGGATTAACTCAATCCTTGAGATAGAGGTTCAAACAATTAAGATCTTCGTAGAATATGTAGGATCCAATATGGACATCTAGGTCCCACTATTGGATATTGATCGGAGAGTGTCTCGCTCATGTCTACATAGTTCTCGAACCCGTAGGGTCTGTACACTTTAGGTTCAATGATGTTTCGGTATAGTTGAATTGATGATGTTGGTAACCAAATGTTGTTCGGAGTCCCGGATGAGATCCCGGATGTCATGAGGAGTTCCGGAAGGGTCCGGAGACGAAGATTTATATATAGGAAGTATCCATTTGGCTTCCGGAAGGATTTCGGGCATTACCGGTAAAGTACCACGAGTAACGAATGGGTTCCGGAGTTCCACCAGGAGGGGCCACCCACCCGGGAGGGGACCAAACAGGCCCAAGGGTGGCGCACCAGCTCCTGGTGGGCTGGGAGGCCATCCCAAGAGGGCCTATTTTGACCGAAGTGGAGAAGAGAGAGAGGTGGGTCCAAACCGAATAGAGAGTGGAGTTCTTCTCCTCGAAACTGACTTGGAGGAGGACTCCTCCCTCCTCCTTTGCATCGGTCGAACCCTAGGGCAAGTCCCTAGGGCACCACCCCTCCCTCCCTCCTATATATAGTGGAGGGTAGAGAGGCTTTTTGCACCACAAGCCATGCGCGGCCCTCTCTCCCTCCATCACCTCGTGACACCCCGTATTTATTTCGGTACGGCACGACAAAGCCTTGCCGGAGTAGCTCCACCATCATCATTGTCGTGTCGTCGTGCTACCAGAGAATTCAGCTACCTCTTCGTCTATCTTGTTGGATCAAGAAGGTGGAGATCGTCATCAAGTTGTACGTGTGCTGAATGCGGATAGGTGTCACCATGACCGAAGGGCTTTACGAGACGAGTTGTCAGGACCTCACATGGAACATTACGCAACTAGGTTTCCCCAACAGTGATAAAGGCAATGGTTCGCATAATGTTCCATGTGAGGTCTTGACACCATCATGAAACGTTCCCCAACAGTGATAAAGGCTCTGGTTTTCCCCTCCCAAAGGGAGGTTTCCCTCGCAGAATCTCTTTGTGGGAGAACAGAAGTGCACCGCCTTTCTGCCTCGCAAATGGTGATGGAAAGTCTTGTAACATTTCTATGATTTTTTCAAGGTCATATAGGATTTCATGACCGAAGGGCTTTAGGAGACGAGTTGTCAGGACCTCACATGGGGTGGTGGCGCCACTTGTCCATGTGGCTGGCCCTATCCCCCACCCCCCCCCTCTAGCATATGTTTGCCCTATGATTCATTATATATTCCAAAATAATGATCCAAAAATATACGCTTCAATTTGAGATTCTTAGAATTTATTTTTCTTATGTTGTTATTTTAGGTCCATAATTTCAGCTAGCGGCAATCTCCCTCTCTTTCTATAACTTGCATTTTAAGAGAGGAGGGGAACTAGACTTGCACCATAATGTGGAATATATCATTAGAATATGATAAATTACATTAGGAAATAATGATGCAAAATGGACGTATCGCTACCCTGTGTGCACGGGCTAATGTGCTCGTGGGTACGGGGTCCTGTGTGCAAGGTACATAACCCATCGACACGAGGTCCCCGTGTGCATGGTACAAGCCCATGGGCACGGGGTGTCCAGAATGTTTTGACAACAAAATGTTGTGGTACTTGGCTGGATATACACTTTACCCTTACCAAGTCCTAAGCTTAACTCCCATCTGACTACTAAAGACGTCACAAATGAAGTCCAAAACTACTAGAAAGGTGTATATGGAGCACTTGCAATATTGAGAAAGCATGTCTAAGATGAGCAAGGAATAGTATAGATCCACACAAAAGCCAAAAACAAGGTCGCTTACACTCAAAGTACAAGAGACAAACAACCAAAGAGGAAAAAATGAGTGCATCGATCAAACAAGAACCTAGCGATTTAATGGTCTAAAACCCGAATAAGAACCAAATGAGGATCCAACCTTCAAGGAAGGGCGGTGGTAGAAGCCATCATGTTTGAGTTTATTCGGTATGTGTTACACCCTAGTTTTTCTTTTTCTTTTTATTTGGATTTATTAAATATTTTATTTGGAAATTAGATTTTCTGTCAACTCTTTTGGACTTAGCACTTGGATTTCTTTTTGTTTTTCTTCGAAGTGAACTCTTACATCTTGAGAAATTTCCTAAACCTCATCTCTCTCCCAAATCTTGCCATAGCATAATTTTCTTTAATAGAGAAATAGTCATTTAGTCTTGAAAATGAGTATTTTTCTCACTATGCTATGAAGCAACCTTCATTTTTCTTGCTCAAAAAATTCCAAATAAATCCCCCAACATCCTTGGGATCATGTCTCACCGTCCCATGCAAAAATATCCCATGACTATGTGGAAACTTTTAGCTAACAAAATTGTTCTTGCTTCTCAGCAGATATGTCACTTTGTGAACCAAGTATATTTTTCCTTGATTTTCTTGAGCTGGAATTTTTACCACATGACTTTCTTCCAAGGATAATATTAACCATCAAATATAACCACTTATCTCGTGGTAATTTCCCCCAGCTTGCTCTCCAAGTGCTTGTCCAGAAACTTGGAGAGTTGAAGGGACTACGTATTAGACACTGTCTGGAATGGCCAAAAGTCCCGCGTGTGCTAGTGCATGTGGTGACCACGTTGTTGCAAGGTGTTCGACATGCAACCGGCATGCTCTAGACATCGAGGCCATCTCCCGCCCGTTTGCCCTCCTCGCGCCACCGCAGCTTGCCCGCGCCACTCAGCACCCTCCACTGCGTCCACATAGCAACCCAGTGATCCTCTACGACGCTAGCAGGATGCATGCTGGACGCGGTCGAGGTGCTACTAGGCTAAACAGTGCACGAGCACGCGTTCCTGCCTCACCTAGTGCGCCTCAGCTTTGCCTGCGTGTTGGCACTATGCTTGGCATCACCTTCATTGTCTCCAAGAAATGCATGATCCCTCTTCCTCTCTCTTTGTCTCTGCAGTTCATTTCCGGTGAAGCCCGAGCTCGACCACTTCATATCCTATAAATAGAACCTCTCCCAAGCCGTTCTACCATCCACATCTTCTCACTTGGCCACAAATCGAGTGATGTAGCTCGGGGCAAGGCTGGGAGGGCCTCCACCCTATGATCCTCGCCGGAGTTAGTTGTGGATCCCCCTCGGCCATCCACTCGCTTGAGTGATCTTCTTCCTCGCCCTCCTCCTTAGACGAGCTTGTGGTGATCTCCTGAGCATGACGGTGTCGCCAGTTCGATGGATTGGCGCTTTCTTTTCCAACTTCAATGAGCTCTGACACCCGCCGCCTTTGGGAAAGACCATTCTGACGTTGTTCATCCACCTCAGCCATCACTTCAGGTACATTTGTGATCACAGTGACATGCTGGACTCATTCCCCCTCTCTCTAGTGATCGTCGTGGCATCCTCAATGGAGAAACATCAACGAAACAACCGTCGCGCTCTATTCTGTGTGTGTGTGTCTCTCTCTCTCACCCTCATGGTGGGACCCCCACTATCAGCTTCTCTCACTCGCGCCCAAAGTAGTACGAGTGGAAGCGCCCGGCGAAAATACGTCATCGACGTGGCCACCGCTGGATTTTCTGATTTTGTATTTAAATTCAAATATTTTGACCAGCTCTAACTTTTAAACCATAAGTTCAACTGAGTTGAATCTTTTTGGCATTAGTTCTGTCTTGAGCTAAACTTTATACATGTCAAATTTGAGACTTTACTCTGATATCTAGAATTTCTAGTGCAATAAAATGCTTTATGTGACATTTTGTTTTTTGTTTTTATATTATTTTTAGAAGAATCTAATTGCCTTGAAGAGGACCACGAGTATTGTGACACCCCTCTGAACAAAGGCAAGCCACAACATTCATTTGCAAGGATGGCATTGTAATGGAAATGGTTTATTTGAATTAAACACTTTTATTTAAGCATAATCATTTAAAATGTTCCATGTTATTTTAATAAATGTGACCCATTCATTACATGACTTGTTTGTATGCTAGTCATGTAGAGTTCATGATCCCTTCCATGATTCAATTGATGCATTAGCTACTTAGATTCATATTGTTGTTATTCATATGGATGTATTATCATCATGGAGAGGCAATTTCCTATGCATGATGGTAGCTACACACCCTTTGGCATAAGTGCCTTTTTAAATACATGAGGTATCGGGTTTCAATGGCATTGGCACAAGTGCATGTTTGTTGTTTAGAAATGAATTTTTCTCACTTCTCTTTGTCTTTTTTTATTTACCGTTTTGACACAGTGTCTTTTCATTGAGTAGAAATGATGTTTCTCACTTCTCTTAGTCTTTTTGCTTGCCTTTTTGGCAGAATTGACTGTTTGCTTGCTTGATGGTCCAAAGTCACGATATTTTCGTTATAGAACTATTTTTCATAGTCCAAAATAATTTATCAAAATAAACATAAATAAAAATTTGGGTCGTGTGTAGCTAGCACCAGGGTAGCAAATTTTATGTATCATCATGATCCGTGCACTTCACTTCATATCATGACTTGTATCATTTTACTTTTCAAGTTAAACATGATGATAATTTAACTTGAACAATCTATTGACCGAGTCATGGTGCCACCGAATCAAGCTCACTAGTGCAGCCTCACATGCCTAGATGGGAGGCCCTAATGCGGTTTATTGGCATGCCTCTTCTCTGTACCTCCAACTAGGGAAGGTTGTGTGCTTGCGCTACCCTAGCCCGTCGGGCATGCATAACCTTGTCCGCTTGTAGTTGTATGGTACCAATGATTGGGAGGAGTTTATTATGCCACGACGGTGGCAGCCAGAAAGGTGGTAGATATCATGAGTTGACATCAGTACCACCCATGACATAGTCCAGAGGGGAGTTTGTCAGAGCGGCTGAGAGACTGTCATGCAATGGATTGGTTTTGTCAGAATTTTGTTGGTCCATCCGAATGGGAGCACGAGGCCAGGAGTTTCATGGTGTGGGTTCAGTGTACTAACCTCTGGAGAGTCTATAATCTATCAATAGCCTCGTCCTAGTTTATGGACACAATTTGTTGTAGGTCACACCATGGGTCAACAGTAATAAATAAGGGTCACACCTAATAACTGTGAGATAGCACTTGGTGATCAGTGAGGATCATGATGGTAAGTTGTCTGCGGTGGTTACGAGGTAACCCCGAGATGGTAAGTTGGTCTGAGGGATCGAGATCAAGTTCACATGCACATCATGATAGCATCATGTTTATATGCATGCATTAACCTGTCAAATGCCTTGTTATTATTTGTTGTATTTGCTTTGTTTGTTGTGAGCTTACGAGTACATTCAAAGTACTCACCTGGCTTATCATGCTAGATGGAGGAGGAGCCGTGCAAGGTGTCAATATCGATCTGTTTGATGCTACCTAGGATCATGTCCCAACAGTGTCCTTGTGGAATGGAGTTCCGCTACTTTGTTCTTCCAGTGCCGCATAGTTGCTTTCCTTATCGTCGAGGCCCCTGAGTTGTCTACTAAATAATATGCATAAGTGCAGCCGCATTGTGTGTGCCGCTTGGTCTCGCTTATCATGTAATGTTGAACCTTATATCCATAAGATACCAATAAAGGAGCTATCTTTTGTACCAAGTTGTTGTGTGTTGCCAGAAGAATTGATCTTTGGGCTGGCAAGGCAAGGTAAACCGGTTGCTCTGAGCCGGGGTGCCACTGTATGGCACCGTGAAGACATGAACCTTGGTCCCAAGACTAATACTCATCTCTGAAGCACAAGTACCATAAAATGGCAAATGTGGAAGATTTTAGTCAATTTACGCACTAGTAGAACAAGATAGCTCATGAGTGTAACTCTTGAACTAGCCCCCCTACAGATGTGCCTACACCTGAACAAGATACTAGTTGAGCATGCTTGGGTTTGCAAGACGGCCAATCCAATTTACCCATGTCCACGGTATTTAGCTCATGGCTTAGATCACGAAATCTTGCTTCATCAAGTGGCTTGATTAAAATGTTGGCAAGTTGCTTCTAGGTGCCAACATGGAATATATCAATGTCTTCACATGCCACAGGGTCCCAAAGAAAATGATGACGAATATTAATATGTTTGGTTCGGCTATCTTGCATGGGGTTGCCGACGATCTTGATTGCACTTAATTGTCACACAAAAAAGGTACTTTGTCACATTTGACACCATAATCCATCAAAGTTTGCCTCATCCATAATAACGGTGCACAACAACTTTCGGTCGCAAGGTACTCGGCTTCGGGGTTCAGAGAGACACACAACTTTGCTTTTTCAATGACCAACTCACCAAAGATCTCCCTGGGAACTCGCATGAGCCACGTGGATTTGTGAAAAGCTGAAGAGAGAGAGCGAGCCTTTGTGAAAAGCTTCGCAGCAAGATGGATGAGGCTGATTGGGAGGTAATCGAAGAGGGATGCCACGTCTTGCTTCTTCGGTAGCAGGTGATGAGCACCTCATTGAGACAGTCAAAGCCTATGTCGTTTATCGCATTTAGCTTGTCGAAGACGGTGCAAAGGTTATGCTTGATTAGGTCCCAAGCATCGCGGAGGAACTCAGTGGAAAAGCAATCAAGGCCTATGCTTTACCAAGGGCAGGCTCTTTATAGCATCCCAAATCTCCTCCGAGAAGAGTGAGCCTAGGCCTAATATGTCAAATGGGCCAACATGGAGGGCAGCAAGGTCGCGAGAGAAAGGATGTGCCCATGTGGTCCCGAGAATGTTGATGAAGTGTCGATACGTAGCCTCGGCAAGACCGGCTGGATTGGAGATCCGCGCTTCTCCAACTTAAAGCTCGAGGATTCGATTCTTCTGCTTACGGTGTGTGGCGTGCACATGGAAGAACTAATACTCGATGTCACCATCTTGCAGCCAGGAGAACCTAACTCATTGGCAGGAGATAGACCGATCGAGCAAGGCAAGGCCTAGGTAAGCCCCCTTTAGGAGAGGGGACAAAAGTCTTGGGCCTCATCAAAACGGGCAATCAGCTCGCGTGCGACAAGGTGCTGCCGAGAAATATCATCAATCGTTTTCATGCTTCGGCTCTATAAGGGCTGAGCGGTAGCCTTGAGCCGAGCTACAAAGCACCTGAAAGGATCATGGTCATTATTGGTGGATAATCATGTATCTTTAACAACCTGGAGACATCCATCAGCGTGCGGCTATAATTTCTTGAAGTGAAACCTCTGATGCCTAATGAACACGCAGTGCAGTCAAGGAGCAGGGGCGCGTGATCAGAGGCCAAAGGAGAGGTAGTGAAGCAAACAATGAGGATGTAGGGCTTCCCAACCAGAGTTGCAAACAACATGTCAATTCACATTAGGGTCGGGGCTTCGCTCTCACTTGACAAGGTGTACCGCCATCCATGAAGGTAGATATCACGCAGCTCCTCGTCAGCGAGGAAGGAACGATGTAGGTGGTTTTTATTCTTGTCCTCCACAACGGTGATCATGTTGAAGTCGTCCCCAACAATCCATGGGTGGGTGTGGAGCGGACGGACCTCACTGAGATCATCAAGGAAAACAACCTTATCATCATCCCCTTATGAGCCATAAACACCGGTGAGTCACCAATGTTGCTCGCCTCCAATCCCGCTACTTTGCATGCCACGGATCTGGCCATTTCCAATCCCATTGCAAATCCCCCCCCCCTTGTTTGATCTATCGTACGGAGGTCCACCTTACTGTTGATTGTGTTGATTGATGCAAGTTCCCTTCCTTCAAGCATTTTGGTCTTGGTCTGCATGGGTGTTCTTTCTTTGCTCTGGATGGTGCTCTTGGTATGCTGATAATTGCTCATGTCTCCTCTAATGTTGTTGTGATTTCGATCATTTCCTCCCCTATTTAGACTCAAGTGATAGCCGATGAGCTGAAGGAGTGGGGTCTCGAAGGTTGGGACTTGCAAATAAATCAGGTCTTTGACTCGGAGTTTGCAGTCACATTCCCCACTATGAAAAGTTTGAAAATGATGGCTTCTTGTTCTAGCTTCACGCTTCCTATTAACCAGGTTATGGTATCGGTCAAAGCTGTTGTTGATGGGGCCAAATTTGTGGTTCCTTGTCCGGAGTGTGGATCCTCTTGGATGATGTTCCTTCTGTTCTACGCAATCATTGTTTCTTGTTTCCCTTTGGGGAGCTAATTGGCAAGCCCTTTGTTGCTGATCCTGATTCCTTGGAGATGCACGGGCATGCCCGCATGAAAATCTGGTGTTTGGACCCGACCCGTGTTCATGGTTGTATTGATATCTTCTTATCAATGATGCTTACAGGATCCAAGTTCGTTTGGAGGGCTAGGCCACTCAACAAGTTCCCCCACCCCCATCCTTCCCCCCAAGTCATCCAAGACCGATCCTTCTAATGGGGAAGGCAACACTGGTGCTGGCAGTAACGCCAATCCCTTTACCGCCTTGGAATGGGAGGCCATGGGGTCTGAGACTCGTGGCCTCTTTGACTTTGGGACTCGAGCGGCTGTTGATGGTGGTGCGACCAAGCAAGGGGATGATTTGCTTATCCAAAAGGACCCTATGGACATGGGTGGATCCACGCCTTTCTCGGGGGTGTGCTCCAATATTCCTGCCCGCCATGCGTCGCCCTTGCTCTCTCGCATTGTTGATGTGCCGCAATCACAGTCTTCGCACCCTTTGAGTCCCAGCAGTAAGCCAAAGAAGAAGAAATATTCGATTTGGAAATTATTTGCCAAGAGTCGGGTGTCTCCTGGTTCTAAGCAATAGGGCTTGGGATTGTGTTGACGCTTGAAGGAGGATCTGGGTGTCGCTGCAGATGCTTAGGCGGGTGGTGAGGTGTCCTCCCCGGTTGCGTGCTCCTCGGCTACGCCGCTGCGATCTCCGGTGTCGACATCCAGAAGGGCTTGCTCCGTCTAAACATTGGTATCCCCATCCACGAGCGCGCGGAGCGTCGGGCTGCAGCTAAGGATCTCTGTCCCCTAGGTACTGCCAACCTCTCCTCCCTTGTTTGTTTGGTCCTTCCTTCTGTGCCCAACTCCCACCTCCTTAATATTCTTTCCGTTATTGGTGTTGCAGTCGATCGCGATGTTTATTCCCCTACTTCCCTACTCTCTCGGATCCATTTAAATGAGGAGGCCCAAGCGCTTATTGCCAAAGCTAAGGAGGTCGTGGCTACGAATGTTGTGACAACGCATGGTGATGTTGCTGGGCCGGCGGGGGAGGGTTGTGTCCTCCCCCCCCCCTACAAGCAAAAAGGGGCGATCTAGTAGAGCTAAACCCTGCATGGCCCCATGCAGGTCGAGCCTTAATATCGAAAACCTCTCTTTCATATCAGAGCTATCTTTTGGAATGTCCGTGGTTTTCGTGCTAGGGGGCGCCGGGACCAAATTCGTGACCTGGTTTGTGATGTTAATGATGATTTGGTCTCTTTAATTGAAACCTTTAAAGCTTCCTTTTCTACCCATGAGCTATCTTCGATTGCTGGTGCTGACCGCTTTGTTTGGCGCTGCCTCCCGGCATCTGGGCATTCGGGTGGCATTCTTCTTGGTGCAAGGGTGAATGTTTTTGATTTTGTTGCTTTAGATCATGGGATTTTTTGGGCTAGCATGGTGGTTTATCACAGGACCCTTAATGTTGTCTGGGAAATTATGGTGGTGTACGGCCTATCTGATCATTCACTTTCCCTACTCTTCTTGGATGAGCATACTACTAAGATTGACTCTTGTAACATTCCTTTGGTCATTGGTGATGACTTTAATCTTCTCAGGTTCCCTACTGAGAAGAGTGACTCAAACTTCTCGTGGCATTTAGCTGACGCGTTTAATGATTTCATTGCGGCTTGTGCTCTTCATGAATTACCTAGAACTGGCTCACGTTTTACGTGGTCTAATCATCAGACCAACTCAATTCGTTCTATGCTGGACCGTGTGTTGGTTACCTCACCTTGGGACCTGCTTTTTCATCGTGCGTCCCTATCAGCGCTGCCTCACATTCGCTGAGACCGCTCTCCTCTCATCCTAGATTTGGGCATGAATTATATGGCTTCTATTTCTAGATTCCAGTTTGATGCTTCTTGGCTTTTGGTTGATGGTTTCTTTGATCTGGTCTCTGCTAAAATAACATCTCTTCTTAATTCCAAAGTTCGCTCTTTTGGCCCTATGGATGATTGGAGTTTTTGTTCGAATGAACTTTGGAGATTCCTTAAGGGTTGGTGGCACAATCGCGCGGCCGAGGCCCTCAAGTGTAAGCGCGACCTGTTGGGGGCAGGTCTCGTTGCTTGATGTTGAGGCTGACTTGGTTGAGCTCTCGCCTGCCGGATCGCAAAACGTTATGACCTTGAAGATCTTCTTATGCAATTGCACCAGCAGACACAGGTCTACTTGAGACAGCGCGTCATGATTAGTTGGACCCTGAAGGGTGACTCTCTCTTTGCTTACTTCTTTGCCATTGCCAATGGTCGTCGTCGTAGATGTATGATTGATAGTCTCTTTATTGATGGTGTGAGGGTGGTTAACCCTCACATTGTTATGGAGCATGTTTTTAGTTTATTTTCTGGCTTGCTAGAGGCTAGGACGACTTGTAGTTTTATTATCTCTCCCAACTTTTGGCCCCAAGAAAGGAGGGTATCGGATGTGGAGAATATGGCCCTATCGATTTCCCTCTCAGTGGAGGAGATTGAGATGTCGTTAACTCCGCTAACAAGAAGTCGGCCTCGGGCCCGGATGGTTTTTCTATCCTCGTCTTCGGACGGTTCTGGCCTATCATGCGCCCTTTGGTCTGCGCTATTATCCAAGGTTTCTGCTTAGGCACTGTGGATATTTCTCACCTTAAATATGTTATTATTTCCCTTATACCCAAGGTCAAGGGAGCTGACTCTATATCTAACTTTCGCCACATTGCCCTCATCAACAACTTTGCTAAATTCCCTGCTAAAGGGTTGGCAACGAGGTTGACACCTATTGCTCACCGTATCATTAGTCATACTCAATCGACCTTCATTAAAGGGAGACATATTCTGGGGGTGTTCTATGCTTACATGAAATTGTTCATGATCTTAGAGTGCGAGGCTCTCGAGCTATTATTCTAAAACTTGATTTTGGAAAGGCTTACGACTCGGTGAGTTGGGATTTTCTTCGACAAGTTTTTTATGCCAAGGAGTTTGAGGCTGGTTTCATGCATAGACTGGTGCATCTCTAGGGGGCACACGACTATGGCAGTTAATGACTCGGTCAACAAATACTTTTTAATGGACGGGGTCTGCGGCAAGGCGAACCTATTTCTCCTATCCTTTTTAATTTTGTGGTTGATGCTTTGTCTTGTTTGTTGGATCGGGCTACCTCGACTGGGTATATCACTTCTGTCATCTCCCACTACTACCGCATGGCATCACTCACCTCCAATATGTTGATGATACAATCATTTTAGTGGAACTTAATGAATCTTGCCTTACCAATCTTAAGTTTATCCTCTTATACTTTGAAGCCTTGTCGGGGCTAAAAATCAACTTTTCTAAGAGTGAGGTCATTGTCACTAGGGTTGAGGATAATGAAGCTTGACGGGTGTCCCGGCTTCTTAATTGTTCTCTTGGGTCCTTTCCTTTTAAGTACTTGGGGATTCCTATCTCCCCTTTCCACCTTTGTGCCAAGGAATTTAAACCTCTGGTCTCTAAGGTGGGTAATAGAGTCATGCCCTCGCATGGGAGATACAACACCTCAGCTGGGAAAATTTGGCATAGTAATGCTTGCCTTTCTTCCCTTCATATGTTCACCATGGGCTTCTATAGACAGCCTAAGGGCACACAAGAAGGTTTTGATAAGCATATAGGTGCTTTTTATTGGAACCCTGCGGACAACAAGCGAAAATATAGATTTGTCAAGTGGGATGTCTTATGCGGACCTAAAACCCTTGGGGGCTAGGAATTTTGAATACCTCGATTATGGACACTTGTCTTATTATTAAGTGGTGGTGGAAGATTATGACTGCTATTCTCGGCACCCTCTGGTTTGATCTACTTAAAGTTAAGTACTTCCCTGATGGTAGTCCCATGTTTTCCCTGGCGACTCGTGGATCACAGTTTTGGAAGAACCTTATTAAGGCGAGGGGCGTTTTTAGGGAGCACGTCAAGTTTGTGGTCAACAATGGTCTATCCAGTTGTTTTTGGTTGGACTGCTGGTCTCGTGACTCCACTCTTGCTTCTTCTTTTCCAACTTTGTTTCTTATTGTTCTAATCCCGAGATCTCAATCTCTGAGCTCTTCCGTAATAACTGGGACTTGGGCTTCCGTAGGTCCCTTTCTCCCGAAAAGTTGGGGGACTCGCATCGTCTTGTTGTTGTGTTCCCGATCTTCTCGGAGGAGGAGGACTCGGTTACCTGGCCCCATGTTGCATCTGGGAAGTTTTCCGTCAAGTCTCTCTATACTAGAATTATCTCGGGTACCACTACTTCCAAGTTCAAACCCATTTGGGCTGCGAGGATCCCTCCCAAAATTAAGATTTTTCTCTGGCAGGCCTCTAAGGGTCGGCTGCCTTCTGTTGATCAAATTTGAAAGAGGAATGGCCGTGGCTCGGCCTTTTGTGCTTTATGCTCTACGCAGGAGGATACTAACCATATCTTCTTTGGTTGTTCTCTGGCCAAGTTGATGTGAGGTTGTGTTCGATCGTGGTTGCAAACCTCTTGGGCCCCCACTTTGTTTTCGGATGTTCGCTTGTTAACCTCTAACCTTTAGGGGCGTTCTAAGAGGGTTTTTTGGGTCGGGATGGGTGCTCTTTGTTTGTCATTATGGACTATGAGAAACAAATTCACCATTGAGGGTGTGTTTCCTAACAAACCTACTGATGTTTTGTTTAAAATGTCTATTCTCTTGCAGGAGTGGAAATTATTGACTAAACCTGTCGATCGGGATGCGTTGGAGGCGTTGTTCAATAAAGTTCGAGGATCTGTCAATCTACTGTCATCTCCTTCCGCCACACCATCTCCTTAATTTGCTGGATCTTCCCTTTGCAGAAAGTGGTTGGCGTGTGTACCTTCGTATCTGTCATTTGGGCATGCGTGCCACCGAGCTATGGTTAACATATTTTGTGATGGCCGGCCCTGAGTATTTTGATTAAACTGTTTGTATGATGCTGGTTAGTTGTGACAGACAAAGTCCAGCGTATGACTTTTCTTTTAAAAAAATTGTTGCTCGCCTCCGAAGGTAGAGATCATGGCAGCATCGCAGTGATATGGTGGTCGCGAGGAAGTGTATCATACCACCCGAATTTCCGAATACGATAGCGCAAGTGGACGATCACGATCACCCCGAATTGAAAAGAACGTGAAACCGCCAGCTCCCTCATGGATTATCAACCACCCATAACCCATTGCTGGAGGAACACGAGATCTACCATTCCACCCTGACACCTAAAAAGAAATATATGTAGTTTTGTCGGCAAGGACGACTTCCCTGGAACTGTTTCTCAATCGCCCGTCTCGCTTTCGATCGACGGGAAGGATAAATCAAACTCAGCTCAGCTGTGTTTCCACCACGCGTGTCAACCGCGAGGATCGGACACCGCGTATCCTCCTGGTGCCTGGCCGGCGAGCCGCCCGCGGGATGTACACGCCGAAGGGGGAACGTGGCAAAGCGTCAACGTCACCGGGAACAAAGACCGGCCGTACGTGCTCGCACGGAGATGTAATCCTGACCGGACCGGGCGCTGATCCTGTAACAACGATTCAACTTTCGACAGATTTATGGTGTTGAAATTTAGCCAGAAGGCAGAGAATAATAATCATGCAACCCTGACGGTGGTGAAACAATTATTAGTCAGATGGTTGAAATTTAGCCGACAGCTCAGCTTCTTTGCCGCACTGCCACGTAGAGTGCTCCTCTAGCTGCGCTACACTTGTCATGGAGTCGGCAAAAGTATAAGACGCCGTTTCCTTTTTGGCTGTATATGCATTGCTTTATACGCTCCTGGTTCATAGTACGTTGGGATCCAAGAAGAAACAAAGTAGAGTTCAAAATAAAACGGCCAGGATAGGATGACTTGCCGGCAGGACAAAGTGCGAGATCCAATCCAAGTTGTAAGAACACTAGATACAATGCGGACTGCTGACTCCTGTTCGTTGCCTTCGGCTGAAGAAAGAGGCTCTCCATCTGTCTGCAGTTGCGACACTAGTCATAAACTGACATGTCGAAAGCACTTCCATTAGTTTGCAGCCGCAAAAGCGCGGAAACGCTACAAGTTCATCCAAAGTTTGTCCCGTTCTATCCTGTTAGAGCATCTCTAGTAAAACCCTCAAACCCTTAAATCTAAAACCAGTTTTAAGGGTTGAGAATTGACCATAAGGGTTGAAAAACAGGGGCAAAGATTAGAACCCTCAAACCCAACCCTTATAACGGAACGGAATATTCCGTTATAAGGGTTGGGTTTGAGGGTTCGAGTCTTTGCCTCAACCCCAACCTTTAAAACTATCATTTCATATATCACACATTTCATCATATGACATATCACAAATTTCATCACATTTGACATAAAACAATAATCATTCTAGTTATTATTACACCACCGAATAAAACAATAATCATTCAAATTATTACAACAATGTTTGAGCAAATTACAATTCTCATGTCTTGGTTCCCATTAAAATTACAAATTGCCTCTAGTTCTCATGCATGTGCACTCAAATCACCACCCCCTCTGCATCTATGCAATCATATATCAAAGAAACATTATATATGGGCAGAGTTTTAAAATTTACTGTAGTATCGATATGTAGAAGTACAACTTATCCATATTCGCAGAATGCCATATGCAGCTGCTCGTCGGGCAGATCGGGCTCGTGTGGTGCCATGCGGGTGCAGGGGCAGGCGAGGTGACGGGCGAGGCAGGCGGCGGGCGAGGCGGGCGCGACACGCGCGGCGGGGCGGCCGGAGCGCGGGGGGCGGCGGCCGAAGCACAGAGGGGCAGCGGGGCGACAGCCGGAGGGCGGCGGGCTGGCGACGGCCGCTGCGGCTTCCTCCCGCGCGAGGGAACCAACTGCCTCCCGCACGATGTGGGAAAATGAGTGCGGGTTGGGGGGAGTTTTCCCTCCCAACCCTCACTTCTACAGGCTGGGAAGGGGTTTGAGGGTTGGACCTTTAATTTTTTTTACGGGTTTAAGGGTTTAAGTCTACACCGTTTTTCCAATGAAAACTGTAAAAAAAAAAGGTTATTTTTAAGGGTTTGAGGTTTTTCCGATGAAAAATGTAAAAAAACGGTTATTTTTAAGGGTTTGAGTGCTCTACTAGAGATGCTCTTAGCCTGGGCAATCATCATTAGTGTAGAATGGAGGGCAATTTAGACCGTTGGTTCAAGTTCAGATATCGTTGCATTTGGCACTCTGCAACTAACTTTTTCTTTGACAGGCTCTGCAACTAACTTGCCGCATGACACACCGGAAAGCCGGCCAATGGGTTACACAAAGCACATTGGCCTAGGATGCGAAGCAACTCTTTGCACTCCTTTCCGTTTTCGGTATGACCTTATCAAATCAGCAGAGCACTACTGCAGATACCATGCTGACTGGCGACTCCTTAGATTTCAGGACCTACCACAATCTAACTGTTCTTTGCCTCATGTTGAAGATATAGGAGTACTCCTCAAAGTTCAAACTGTCTGCCGGATACACACTCCACTTGTCAAAAGAAAAAAAGTGGAAGCAAAAAGCAACGAACTGCGGCTTTGAGAAACACCAGCGCCTTACAACTCCTTTTCTTCGCTTCCTGACTTGCTTGTCGCTTTGCTTATGCCCCAGCGATAAAGAATCTGGTTGTTTATGATCAAGATGGACGAGTTGAAATTTGGAATATAACAAGAATCCCTAAAGTATATATGAGTACAATGCAAAGTGGAATCTATATCATCTGGTAAACGGGTGTGATGGCAGTATCTAATAGATTGCACCTAACCATTCAACACGGTTAGGAAAAGCCAATAACCATGAATTGGCTTCGAAGCGGCTATGACCACTGCAGGTGACTAGATAGCCGTTGCCACCGTATCTGACAAACACAGGGTACCAACATGGAGCCCAGTCCTGAAAACCTATGGACCTTGGGGCTACCAGCCTTCATTTTTTGGACTGCTAACTAAACTAATGCACGTCCCAACAGACTAAAAACAGCTGAATCCATGTGCATAAGTGCTGCTACTCTTAGATGTCTAAAATGAATATTAACTGAAGCTATGTGCAATACAAAAGCATTTCATTTGCCTATGGTACATACTGCGTCTGAGATCAAAATACTGGTGTAGTTAATTAACTTCACAATAAAATCAAGAATGTAACTCAGCTACCACTCGTCAAGTCTTCAAATGATTTTTCTGGAATAAATTTTCAAATGATAAAAAATATCATCTGTGTTTATGTCTTTGCAAACCCCATATAGCCAAGGGCGCTTGATACTAGTATGAGCAATGCAGCATAGATAACAGGGACACAAAATATACTCCTATCGCTAAACAACAGGATAGCACCTTAAGTCCAAATTATATACAGACACGGTGGCTTCCGTTAGTTTGGAAAAAACTGCGCCTCTACAAGATGGAAGATTCCTGCAAAACATCAAATAAATAAAATCAAAGTGAAGTCATACTGTATTACAGCAAATATATGTCAACTCCCAAGGACAGAAGCAAGATAGTAATATTCAAATAAGACTTACTTTCTTTGCCTCCAAATGTGTACTGATGGAAATGGTGAGACCCCAGCCGACCTTGGTATACTAGCCAAAAGAGCAAAAGGCAAAACGAGTACTCTTACCATTAATGCAACAGTGCACCGTCTGCAATCAACATAACATATGAAAGTAACAACATTGTTACAATGGATAATGAAAGGAAAACACAATTGAGTAGGAAATTACCACAGTTAAGTTAGTGCGGGGCTGGATTGGGTGTTCGGAACTGATAGAAATGAGGTGCAGCTTCAGTAAGCCATGATGGTTCAATGGCAATAACATTACGCATATAGTGCTTGTCAGTTGAAACAAGAGACTGGTAGACGACCCACTTCGGATTAACCCTAAAACGTCAGGGAAATGTCATGAAGTGCATAAGGAGCATTGTTCGCAAAGAAGTGCACAAGGAGCTATACCACAAAGACGCCCAAATAAATGTCAAATATAGTAAAAAAATACTAAACTTACCTGAAGAGTACGGAAGATGGATGAATGTAAACTTCTTGTGACGTCCTAATTGTTTTATACATTCCATTCTGGCCATATTCCTGTGTAGCAGAGAAAGTCAGTACTCAGTAGAGACACTGGCAACTTACATGCCAATTGCATATGCAGCTGATAGCTGCACACTTATTGAGGATAAATTAAGAAAATTGTACAAGGGCACGTCGCATCAACCACAAAAAAAGATAAATTTAGAGATGTATGATAACATGAAACGAAGCTCTGGTTACATGCTACTCCCTCCATTCCAAAATATAAGTCTTTCTAAAGATTTCACTAATGAACTACATACGAATGTATATAGACATACTTTACAGTGTAGATTCACTCATTTTGCTCCGTATGTAGACTCCTAGTGAAATGTCTTAAAAGACTTATATTTAGGAACGGAGGAAGTACATCCTAGAAATGTATGATAAACATGAAATCTGCTCAATAATGTAGTATGTAAATAAATACCTCCAGATGACAAGAATTAGCAAACGAACCAGCAATAATGGCCTTTCTAACTGCCTGCAGAATATTGAAATAACACTGCGGTTAGCATAAGTGTGTGGAAGGTTCAACAACCTGTGGGCATTATAACAGCCGCTCGTAAAGAATTGACAAGGCAGGAAGTTTTAAGCATTTTCACCAGTACATAGAATGAGTTGGAAAATAATTCTACGAGAGCAAGATACTGAAAACCACTAGTACAAACAGTTAGTACAAAATAGTCGTTAAACTCTCTGAGTGGTAAATGTTGATAGTACCTAACAGTCCGAGAGTAAGAGTCACTCCCTCTGATCCATATTACTTGTCTTAAATTTGTCTAGATACAGATGTATCTAATAATGTACCCGATGATATTGGATGAGGATGGCTCCGCTCCTCCTCCCTCCCAGCCCCGCCTAGCCTTCCAACCCGCCGCCGTTGACTTCCCGCCGGCAGCCCCCACCCACCTTCCCTCCCCTCTCCATCCCCTGTCCCCAGCCCGGCGCCGCTGGACCCCACCGGTCGCCCTCCCCACCGACCCATCCCACCCCAAGCCCCATCCCCTGCCATGGCAGGCCTTGGTGCTGACCCTATCGACAGCCGAGTGACCCTCTCTGGCGAGCGTGTGTCCTCCGGCGACCGCTGGCTCGATTCAGGGAGAGTCCTCGACGCGCTCGTACAACGACATCACCCGCACCCCCCCCCCCCCCCCGCCCCTCCCAGGCAGCTTGCTTCCTCCTCCCATGGCGCGGCGGAGGTGCATTCCAAGGTGTACCGCGTGGATGACGAGTGCTCCCAGCAGCCGCGTCGCAAGAACCGCCGCCGCCCACAACGGGCCACCAAGCCCAACCCCCCTTTGCGCCGTCGGCAGAGCCCATCCCCTGAAGAGGTCGTTGCGCTCTGCTTCCGATGCCTGCACCACCACCACCGCGTGAGCGATTGTACCAACGACACCAGGTGTCGTCGATGCCTGGTTTCCGGGCACGACTCCCGCTCCTGCGGTCCGCAACGCCGGGACGCTGCTCGGCGCCCTTCGCCTCGCGCAGCCCCGACACCGCTAACTAGTCCCACCCCTCGGCCGCTGCCCATGCACCAGCCTCCCCTCGTCGCTCCGGCGGCGCAGGCGTCTGCCGCACGCATGGAGCCGATGCGGGTTATCCTGTCGCGCACCACCGAGATGGAGGATGCTGAGATGGTTTGTCGCGCGCGATGGTGGCGTCCATCACCGGCAACCGCCCCTCCGACTCCACCGACGAGGTCACCAGGGTGCTCCTTGAGCTTGCCGATGGCGACTTCACCGTCCACACGCACCACCCAGAGGATTTTCTGATACTCTTCGGCTCGCATGCCACGAAGGAGCGGCTCGCCGGCGACCACTTCATCCACTCGCCTCGGTTCTCCTTGTTGATTCGTCCACGGAGTAAGCTAGCCCATGCCGACTCCAGTGAGCTTGAATTCCACGTTGATCTTGAGCTCCATGAAATACCGGCACAAGCATGCCACCTCTCGACCGCAAAGCACATCCTCAAGCAAAGCAAAATTGTTGGATCGAACGCCTTCACCCCCAAACCTGTTCCTGCGCAGACCTGGCCACGTTCTGGTTGTCGGGACGCACGCATGACCCCGTTAGCATCCATCGTGCCGCCATCCCGAAGTTGGTCGAGCAGGTGTCAACACGCCTGAGAACCGACGCATCGACCATCAGGACGCCGACCTACCCCATCTCCATTGCCCTCGCCGTCATGAACAGGACGCCCCAATCTTCTATGCTGCCAGGCGTCGGCCCTGACGGAGATAGGGACGCCGGTGACGACCGCAACCCGGCCCATAGACGGGGCCGAGGGCACGAACACCGTCGCGGTCGCAAGCGCAGGCGTACGAACACGCACCCCTTCGGCCGTGTTGATGGCATGGGATGGAGGACATGGATTGGTGCGCTGGAGACCGTGCCATCCGTTCGGACGGGCTAGCCATGTCGCCGACACGGCCTGTACCCCCCCCCCCCGACATGGTAGCGGCGCTGCCCGCAGCATTTCCATGATTCGGCATGCCGGTGTGGCCTAGCCAACATGGGCCCGGTCTCCCTCGTCACAAAGCCAGAAGAGGAAAGAGTAAAAGGAAGAAAAAAGGGGCGCTTTGCTGCAGGCCATTCGCGCAAATTGACGCGGGCACTAGTGATGCCCAGACAGGGGGCCCGGTCAGGACACGTGTCGACCACTCTATGGATGAGAACACCCTAGAACGATCCGGAATCACCAACCAGTCGATTTCCCACGATCCCAGCGACGATCAGGCGAGGTCGCCCCCTGCCATTCCTGCCCCCTCGGCTTGTCGGGATCTGGGGACGCTGAGCGAAGTGTCAGACTCGCAGCAGAGCGAGCCTGAGACCTTGTCGAGACAAAGTGGTGATTCCCCCACACCACATCCCCGCGTGGGGCCGGCCTCCAGCGTTGACCCCACAGGCACACCCCCTCGCGCGGATTTGGACGAAGAGGCGCGAGACCCCAGCTCCTCCCACACCGTCCCCTGCGGTAGTTGGCCTGCAGGCTACGCCCCCCACCACGCAAGGCCCAATTGCCATCCTGCAGCGGCTTGCGTCACCTCCTGCCCCACCACGGCCCGAGACGGATCCGCCAACGCCAGATAGCCCGCCTGCGATTGGCCCAACCCCATGCGGTCTGGCTGCCAATCATTTTGCCTCGCCCCCAATCACGCTGCGGCGATCCAGAGGACATGCTGCCCCCACACAGGCCAAGGGAGATCGGCGTGCGTTGGTGCTGCTGCACCTGCGCCGCCCACAGCTGAAAGACGCGCGCAAGTGCATATCCTTCGCACGCTGGGTACCGTTGGAATCAACCAGAAGATCATCGCGCAGAGATGAAGGCATATGACGACCTGTTCGCCGCACCTATAGCGCTGACCGTGCTCATGGCAATCGCCGCACTGGTCCATCGCGAGATCCCAACATGCATCGCGTTGCCGATGGCCACGACTGCACGCATCGACGTCGCGTGCGAGGCCTAGACCCACCCGGGTTGTGCTCATTGTCAATCCCATTCCCATGGATCACGGCCTTAAGATAGCAATATGGAAAGTGCGCAACCTAAATGCTCAGGCGAGGCGACATGCCATCCGGACTTTAATAGACACCACCAGGGCCGCTATTGTATGCTTGCAAGAAAAGGAAATGGCTTTGATCTGCTCATCTACAGTCCTCCACACGCTCGGTTCAGAGTTCAATGATTACAGTATCTCCCGGCGAATGGGACCCAAGGCGGCATCCTCCGAACGAGGAAGAGCAGGCACGTGATAGTCACAGACTCGTTTTTCACCACTAACGCGCTCACCGTTAGGATCTCCATGGCCACAGGCACTCCCTGGTGGCTATCGATGGTTTACGGGCCGCGGGACGACGACGCCAAGATCACCTTCAGGGTGGATTGCACCGAGCCCTGGATGCTATGCGGCGACTTAACATCATCCTCCGCGACGAGGACAAGAACACGAGCAACCTTAACCATGATGGGCAAGTTTTAACGACTTACCAACGATCTTGCACTTAAGGAGATCTACCTCAATGGCCGGTGTTACACCTGGTCTAACGAGAAGACGCCACCGACCCTGGTGCACCTCGACTGTGTACTCTGTAGCTCAGACTGGGAGGATGCACATGGCGAGTGCCACCTATGATGCTTTGCGTCGGTGGTGTCAGACCGCGCCCTGATGCTGCTAGACTGCTCGCCTATGCCCAAGGCCCATCGCCGGTTTCACTTCGAGGACTATTGGTTGCGCCTGGAGGGCTTCCACGACACGGTGACCGCGGCGTGAGCCTCCACATATGACGCCGACCCGTTTCGCCGCTTGATGTTGCGCCAACAGGCCATGGCGACTAGGCTCACCAGCTAGAGCTCCAAATCCACGGGGAACATCCGGGCCAAGCTGGCCATATCTCGTGAATTGAGCTTGCTCTTCGACAAAGCCCAGGAGAACAGCGCTCTCTCGCCCCCTGAGGACTGGCTTCGTAAGCAGCTCAAGGCTCTTACCTCGGCCTCGCGTCCTTGGAGCATACGATTGCCTAGCAGCGCTCCCACATTGTTAATCTCCGCGACAGCGACGCAAACACGGCATTCTTCCACCGCTAGTGCTCCTACCACCGCCAGAAGAACCGCATTTTCAACCTTACTGCGAATAGCATGGTTCTCACAGAGCATGCGGAGATGGCACAGGCGGCCTTCTCCCAATTTGATGATCTGCTTGGCACCGCCACGGAACGCGGTCACATGTTGGACCTGATGCAATCATCGACACGAGCGACCTCTCCGACCTTGATGCGCTATTCAGCCCCGAGGAGATCTGGGAAGCAATCAAGAGTTAGGAGGTAAATTATGCAAGGCGCCTGGACCTGACGGGTTAACGACCGAATTTTTGCGCGCATGTTCGGGCATCGTCAGACAGGACTTCCTAGATGTGTTCCAATGGCTCTTCGACATGCGAGGCAAGGGTGTTTGCAAGCTAAACCAGGCTCTCCTAACTCTGTTGCCTAAGCGCGCCGACGCACTCGAGTTACGCAACATCCAACCGATCTGCCTCATTCATCTTGTAGCTAAGATCTTCGCCAAAGTCCTTTCGCTCTGCCTTGCCCCCAAGCTGGATTTGTGACTAAGATCTTCGCCAAAATCCTTTCGCTCTGCCTTGCCCCCAAGCTGGATCACTTAGTCAGCCGCAATAACGCATTAATCATGGGACGGAGCCTCCACGACAACTACGTCCTTGTGAGGCAATCACTCAAGATGTTGCATCAGTTGGGCGCCTCAAGAGTGATGCTCAAGTTGGACCTCACACGCGCCTTCGACTCCTTATCATGGTCGTTCCTCTTCGACGTTCTGCGTCACTACGGATTTGGGAGCCAATTCTCGGAGTGGATCGCCATTCTCCTCTCCTTATCCAGCACCCGGGTGCTTCTGAAATGGCATGCCGGGACCACCAATCTGGCACCGGATGGGGCTCCGGCAGGGCGACTCCCTGTCACCGCAGATCTTCGTGCTCGTCGTCGACAGACTCGCAAGGCTCATGAAGCGCGCCCATGAAAGAGGCATTCTGCAACAGCTACATCCCAGGCGGACGATTCCGACGATCTCACTTTACATCGACAACGTAATGCTATCCTGTCATGCCATGGAGGGCGACATAGCTGCGATCAAGGAGATCCTGGGCTTGTTCAGAAGGGCCTCCGGCCTGGCCTGAAGTTGAATTATGCTAAGAGTTCGGCCACTGTTCTTCACGGCGACTAGGCGTCCACAGGGACGATTGCACACCTGGGTTGCCCAATGTTGGAGCTGCCTATCACCTACCTGGGCATCTCCCTGTCCACGCACCGCCACTCGGCCGCGCAGATGCAACCCTTAGTGGACCAGACCGCCGCGCGCTTGCCATCTTGGAAGGCCTAGCTCATGAACAAAGTTGGACGCCTCACCCTCGTTAAATTTGTCCCGAGTGTGATCCCAGCGCATCAACTGCTTGTACTCGCGCCCCCAAAGAAAGCGCTCAGGCAGCTCGAGAAGATTCGGCAAGGATTTCTATGGGCGGGACGTGCAGCGCCCAATGGTGGGCATTGCCACGTTAAGTGGTGTCGCGTATGTCGACCCATTGAGCTTGACGGACTCGGCGTTCGCGACCTAGATTGTGCATGGCTCACGATGCGGCTCCGCTGGTTATGGTTGTCCAGAATAGACCCCGAACACGCGTGGCTGGGGCTCGACCTGCAGTTCTCGTCAGAGGAACAAGCACTCTTCTCTGCAACCACTACCATGGCCATTGGGAACGGCCTGACAGCCCTATTCTGGGAGGATCATTGGTTGGCCAGGCAGTCCATCCGCAAGCTTTTCCCCGAGCTACACGGCTACATCCCCAAACGTCGGCGCAAAACAAGAACGATGGCCGAGGGGCTCAACGACAATGCTCGGGCACGCGACATCCATGGCGTCATTGGACTCCAGGAAATCGGACAATACCTGCAGTTATGGCAGTTCTTGTAAAGCACCGAGCTCACCGATACACCTGACCGGTTGATATGGAAGTGGGCCACGAGCGGCACCTACTCGGCGCAGTCGTGCTATGCAGCAACGTTCCACGGATCGATGGCATGCTACTCATGGAAGCTCATTTGCAAGAGTTGGGCGCCCCCTAGGGTCAAGTTCTTCCATTAGTTAGCCACCTAGGACCGTTGTTGGACCGCCGAACAACTGGCTCGCCACGGACTGCAACACCACCCGTGTTGCCTGCTCTACGATCAAGCACCGAAAACGCTGAGACACCTGCTGCTGGATTGTCCACTCGCATGGCAGACCTGGCACTAGGTCTTCGCATGGCTGCGCATCGCAGCCCCAACTCTCAACCAAGAGCCAATCTCATGGACTGGTGGCTACGCGCCAAGGAAAACACGCGGTCAGTCCTACATGAGGCCCTAAGATCCGTCGCTATGCTCGTGCCCTGGATGATTGGAAGCACAAGAACAGTTGTGTCTTCGACAAAGAGAGCCCCTCACTCCATACACTAGTCCATAGGATCAAGGACAAGGCTCGCTCCTGGGCACAAGAAAGGGCAACTGGACTATGGGTAGTGATCCCACAAACATGGGATGTGCACTAATCATGATGTAATCTGCGCGTTCTAGGGCACTTGTAACCGAACTCCAACCTTTTCAATGCAAAGAAACGCAAGCCTTGCGTTTTCACAAAAAAAGATGTATCCAATATTAAAATGTCTAAGACAAGTAATATGGATCAAAGGGACTATTTAAGATTATGGCTCCACGCCCCCTCTCCCAAGCCCCGCCTAACCTACTAGCCCTGCCACCGGCGACTCCACGCCGGTAGCCCTCCTCCCCTCCACTCCCCATCCCCCACCCTCCCCAGCCATGGTGGCCCCCCACGAGCGACCATTTCCGACGAGCGTGTGTCCTCCGGCGAAACGCTGGTTCGATTCAGGGAGCGAGTCCTCGACGCGCTCGTACAGCAATATCGCTTGCGCCCCTCCGACCCCGCTCAAGCAGTCGACACCCTCCTCGCATGGCCACGGGGCGGAGCACTCCAAGCCGCTGGCCAAAAGCCGTCTTGGCCCCTGCTCCGAGGTGCACCGCGTCTCCGGTGGAGCCGTGATGGACGTTAACCGCCACACCCAACCCTCCGTTGTTCCGATGGCAGAGCCCTTCGTCTCAGGAGATCGTCAAGCTCTGCTTATGCTGCTTGGACCACTGCCACCACATACGTGACTGCACAGACGACATCCGGTGCCGTCGCCGCCTAGTTTCTGGCCATGACTCCCACTCTTGTGATCCGGGCCGTCGGGACGCGGAATGGAGCCCCCTTCCCCACCCCATGCAAGCCCTGCCGCCGCAGAGCCCGCTCGCCCCTTGGCCGCACTCGTGTCACAACCCTCCTCGCCGCTCCGATGGCACTAACGACCGACGCACACTCGCCCAAGCCAGTGTGGGCCATTGTGTCGTGCACCGTCGAGATGGACGAAGCGGAGGTGGTTCTATGCCGCACGATGGTGGCGTCCATCACCGGCAACCGTGAATCGCTCGTCCGTCTCTGCCGATGAGGTGGCTAAGGTGTCGTCGGCGAGTTCACCATCCACCTTCACCATCCCGAGGATTTCTTAATCCTCTTCAGTACGCATGCCAGCAAGGAGCGCCTCGCATGCGGCCACTTCATCCAATTGCCCCGCTTCTCCCTCTCGATTCGTAACTGGAGCAAGTTCGCCCACGCCGGCTCTGGCAAGTTCGAGTACCACATCGAGCTCAAGCTACGCGACTTCCCCGCCCAAGCCTGGCACCTTTCGACCACCAAGCACATTGTTAGGGCATAGTTTATGCCTAAGTAATTTTGGTGATTGATGACAGTACCGCAAAGGACTAATCGTGTGTGTTAAGATTTCAGATAACACATGTCAACGGCACAAGACGACTCGCCCCCTCTTTCCTTGGAACGGAAGCACGGTGTACTCTACGATTCTCCTTCTTTGAGTCATAGGAACGTCGTACTATTAAAAGGGGACCCGTAGTGGAAAGGTTTGGGTGGAATCAATTTTGCACGCACACACTTTATCTCCTTTCCCCTTACCTACAACTATGGAGTGGCTCTCGCCTCTGTTTTTATCTCATCTAAGCAAAAGATCTCCCAGCAGTAGTACCGTTGTGCCTAGCGGTAGTACCGCTGCCCCTAGCGGTACTACCGCTAGTGCTGGAGGTAGTACCGCTGTGCTGGCGGTAGTACCGCCCCTGGTCAGCGGTAGTATCGCTACAGGAGCTTAGTACCTCCTTCCTAGCGATTGTACTTCGTCGGACCTTTTTGCGAAGACTTTCTTGGCGGTGGTTGGCCCGGTAGTGCTTCTGCACTACCATGGGCCCGGCGGTAGTACCGCTGCTGCCAGCGGTAGTACCTCTGCAGCCAGCGGTAGTACCGCTGGAGTGCTAGCGGTAGTACCGCTGCAGCCAGCGGTGGTACCGCTAGGCTCGGGCTGTGAGTGGGAAAACGGTTGGATTTTCCCCCCACTATATAAGGGGTTCTTCTTGCTGTAGAACCCTATCTTTGACCCTCAAAGCTCCATTGTTGCTCCCTAAGCTCAAAAGTGCCCGATCTCTCTCCCTAGCCAATCAAACTTGTTGATTCTTTAGGGATTGGTTGAGAAGGTCTGGATCTACACTTCCACCAAGAGAAAAGTTGATTCCCCCACCAATCCCTTGCGGATCTTGTTACTCTTGGGTGTTTGAGCATCCTAGACGGTTGAGGTCACCTCGGAGCCACATTCCATTGTGGTGAAGCTTCGTGGTCTTGTTGGGAGCCTCCAAGCTTTGTGTGGAGTTGCCCCAACCTTGTTTGTAAAGGTTCGGTCGCCGCCTTCAAGGGCACCTATAGTGGAATCACGGTACCTTGCATCGTGTGAGGGCGTGAGGAGAATACAGTGGTCCTAGTGGCTTATTGGGGAGCATTGTGCTTCCACACCGCTCCAACGGAGACGTACTTCCTGTCAAAGGGAAGGAACTTCGATAACACATCCTCGTCTTCATTGGTTCCACTTGTGGTTATCTCTAACCTTTACTTCGTGTATGCTTATGTTGTTGTCTATCTCTTACTTGTCTTAGTTGTTCTTGTTGTTAGCTTCATATAGGTTCACCTCGTTGTTGCTATTTTAGTGAACCCGTATGTTGCTTACCCTAACTTGCTAAGATTAATTAAAAAGTGGTTGTTGTCTATTCACCCCCCCCCCCCTCTAGTCAACCATATTGATCCTTTCAATTGGTATCAGAGCCACGTGTCTTTATTAAGGGTTTAACCACCCGAAGAGTATGGAAGATGATGAGGTGTTCGCCGTGCACAAACCGAGGGCATGGACTTGACTTCGATCACAAGGGACGACTTGAATACGGCTATGGCCGCACTCAAGACGTCCATGACGAACGAGGTCAAGACCATGCTTAAAGAGTTAATTGAGGGAATTAAAAACTCTCCCGAACCAGCATTGGTGGTTATAAACCCACCACCACGGATTCGGAGCCCAATTCCGTCAGGGAAACGGCTAAAGGTATGCAACCTTCCCGTCCTCTCGAAAATGATGGGAATGGGACATATGCATCTGTTCCACCACCCTTAGTCTATGGAGGACCGGTGCCTACACCGCGTCTTAATCCTGTTGGTCCTCCTGCTAAGCTTGTAAAAGGTGATTTTGCTAACTGGGTATTTTCTATTAAGTCTCATTTGAATCACAGCTCAACAAATTTGTGAAGAATCATCGAGCAAGGATATTATCACCATGATCCAAGCAACCTCACTCCAAGAGAAGAAGCGGATAATCAATATAATCACTTTGCTTTGTTTATTCTCTAGTCCGCAGTGCCACCTGAAGATCTTCCTCACTTGCGTCCCTTCACTTTGGCCAAGGACTGTTGGGAGCACATTATGGTGTTGTACAAGGGAAGCTCAAGCATTCAACGGTCCAACTATGAAGTGGTACTCGATAAGGCCGATGAGTTTGTGCTGAAGGAAGACGAGGACCCTCGTGATCTCTATCGGAGGGTGACGGCTATTGCTGTGGCACTCAAGGACCATGGGAGCAAGGATGTGGATGATACATGGGTCAAGCGCAAGTTTCTCAAAGCCATCATGCCTTTCAATAAAGCCATGTCATCTGTCATTCGTCAGCGACCAGACTTCCACTCCTTGTCTTCCAGTGAGGTGTTGGATGAATTCATTGCAATGTCAATCATGAACGAGACAGCTGACAATGCACTTGCTCGTGTTTGCTCAAAGACAGCTTCACCCAACCTCGCGTTAAAGGCAAAAGCAACTTTTGAAGAAGAAGACGATGAGGAAGAGGAGAGCTGCCCTGAAGACACGAAGTATGCTTATCATGAGCACATGGCTCTTGCGTCAAGGCAATTTTGGGACAACAAGAGGAACTCAAGACCCACCTTCACCAAGAACAACTCGAGTGGATTCAAACCCAAGCAACGAGTGAGGACATGCTATAACTGTGGTAACATGAGTCACTTCGTGGCCGAATGTCCCTATGAGAAAAGGGAAGACAACGGGGGCAAGCTCATTCGCAAAGACAAAACCAAGTCATTTCCCAATCAAGAACAACTTTGTGAAGAAACCTCACCCAAAGGGCATGGTGGCCCTTGAAGAGTACCCTTCCGATGATGATGATGATGATGATGATACAGTGGCAACGGCAACTGTTGCTTTTGCCACCCCCTCTTCCAAGAAGGTGTCTCTCTTCAACGCCCCCAACGAGAACCACATCGCCAAGTGCCTAATGGCAAAAGGTATCAATCAGGTAACCCCCATCATTAAGACCAACATCGCTACTGCTCCTTCATTGTTAAATTGTGTTGATGATAGTGATGTTGGGGAACTTAATGAGCATGATCTTGATAAGTTTCTGTGCACTATTAAGGGAGAATCCAAGCACTTTGTTGCTCTCTTGGAACAACTGGGTGAGGCCAATGACCTCATCGAGTCTCATGAGGAGACCATCTCCGAGCTTCAGGGACATAGTCGTGACTATGCCGATGAAATTGCTGAATTATCTATTGCTCTAGAAAAGGAGCGCACTCTTCGTTTGGCTACTGCGCTAAAATGCAAAAGAAACTAGATCATGATACTGTTCTTACTCGTATGCTTAAGTCTGAGAAGTATGCTCTTTGGGGTTGGCCATGACAGACTCAAAGTGGAGTTTGACACACTTGACAAGGCTCACAAGGTCTTGAAAGGTGTTCATTTCTCTGTGAAAGAGTCTCATGATCAACTCCAAGCAAAGCTTGCCAAGGAGATCTCTACTTGTCCTCCCTTTGTGTTAATTGATAATGCTTGTACAACTAATCCTTGTTGTGATCATGTACATCTTGTGGAGGAAAATGCCAAGTTAAAGGAGAAACTTGAGAAGGGCCTTGTGGCATTCATACAAGGTGAGAAGAGCCTGAACGACCTCTTGAACAATCAAAAGGGTGTTGTAGGAAAGGAGGGACTTGAACTTACCTCCAAGTCAAAAGGAAAAAAGGAGGAACAGGAACAAACGATCCCCTACCCTCATGGACATCTTTGTCAAAGAGGACGAAAGGACTCAGGAGGTGAACAAGAACAAGGTGGACGATGGTAACGTCAAGAAGGGCAAAACCATTCCTACTAACACAGCCGGCAAACTCAATCCTTCCTATGTCTTATGTCGTGCTAGTGATGGGCATGTTTATGCCAGATTTGTTGGTTCTTACTATGAGCCCATTGAATGGGCTATCTGGGTTCCTAAGACCCTTGTCTCTAACATTAAAGGACCCATTAAAAAATGGGTACCTAAAACCAAGCCTTTATCTATTGCAGGAGTTTGCTTCCGGTGGGGTGTCATGGTTGCTCGATAGTGGAGCAACAAATCATATGACCGGAAGCAAGGACTTAGTGGTGGATGTGCATCCTTCTCCATCTATGCCCACCCATGTCCAATTCGCCGATGCATCCTCGTCAAAGGTATTGAGATTTGGTAAGGTGGTCATCTCTGAAGAGTTATCTATTGAAAAGGTCATGTTTGTTGAGTCCCTTGCCTACAATTTACTTTCGGTTCGTCAACTTGCAATTATGGGTTTTTCCACTTTCTTTAATCTTGATACTGTGGTCCTCCTGGGGAGCAAGACTCTTAAAGTAGCCTATGTTGGATATGTCGAAAATGGTCTTTATGTGGTGAACTTCTCAAAGCGACCCACTAAGACTGCGACGTGTTTAATGGCTAAAGTTGATGTGGGCTGGCTTTGGCATCGTCGACTAGCTCATGTCAATATGAGATCTTTGCAAAGTCTTCTAAAAGGGGACCATATTCGTGGACTAACAAATGTGAGTTTTGCTAGAGATCGTGCTTGCAGTGCCTGCATTGAAGGAAAGATTCATGAAACTGCTCATCGTCCAACGACTCTCATTTACACTAAGAGGCATTGGAGCTCCTCCATATGGATCTTTTCGGTCCTCCATCATTTGATAGTCTTGGAGGCAGAAAGTACTGCTTGGTGATTGTTGATGACTACTTAAGATACACCTGGGTATATTTCTTTAAAAGGAAGAGTGAGACTCAACAAACTGTCATCAACTTTGCTAATGAAGCCCAACGTCAACATGAAGCAAAGATCTTGATGATTAGAAGTGACAACGACACCGAGTTCAAGAACTACACCTTGGATGAGTTTCTAAGTGATGAGGAAATAAAACATCAATATTCAGCACCATATACCCCTCAACAAAATGGCGTGGCAGAAAGGAAGAACCGGACCTTGATGGATGTTGCAACAACAATGATGGCGGAATTCAAATCTCCATATAACTTTTGGGCTGAGGCCATCAACACAGCATGTCATGCGTCCAATCGGCTCTATATCCGCAAAGGCTTGAACAAGACTCCATATGAGATTCTCACTGGAAACAAACCCAATCTCAAGTACTTCCGGGTATTCGGTTGTAAGTGTTTCATTCTCAAGAAAGGTGCACGTTTAGCTAAATTTGATTCTAGAGCCCATGAGGGCATCTTTGTTGGTTATGCTACAAACTCTCATGCTTACCGTGTCCTCAACAAGTCCACCGGACTCATTGAGGAGACGTGTAACGTGGAGTTTGATGAAAATAATGGCTCCCAAGTGGAGCAAAGTGGTCTTTGTGATGTAGGTGATGAAATTCCTTTCCAAACCATAAGAAGAATGGGGATTGGTCAAGAGAAGGACAATGCTCTACTCAAGTGGAGCCATCACCCCCACAATCCCACACGCTTCCGATGAACAAAGAGAAGACTCTCAACAAGATGAACAAGCTCAAGGTCAAGATCAATTGCCCAACAATGGTGATGTGTCCCATGATATTCAAGCACTTACCCAAGGTTTCGAACCTGCCTATGATCAAGATCAAGTGCAACCACAAGATCCAGACCAAGTAGAAGCACAAGATTAAGATCAAGAGCAAACACAAGTACAAGGACAAACAAGTGAATCTGCTCAAGTCGAAAGTCAAGATGATCAGGATACTGTCTCGCAATTACCTTATGCAACACCAACAGCCGGTGCCAAGGGAGGTTCAAGACGCAGGGCCAAGCAAAGTAAACAAGTCGATGCTCCCCAGTTATCCAATGAAGAACTCTTGGAGCGTCGAGCAGCCAAGATTGCGAACAAGCTGAGAGTCAAGTCACGTCTTATGAAGAATGTACTTGACAGTTTAAAATAGGGAATATACACCCGTCAACAGATTTGGAATTATTGTGAGCATCACGCGTTTGTTTCGTATTGTGAACCTCAACAGGTACAGGAAGCGTTCGATGATGAGGATTGGCTTATGGCCATGCATGAAGAACTTAACAACTTCGAGCGTAACCAAGTCTGGGATTTAGTGCCAAGACCAAAGGGGGAACATACTGTCATCGGGACCAAATGGATTTTCAAAAACAAGCAAGATGCCAATGGGATTGTGATTCGAAACAAGGCAAGATTGGTGGCTCAAGGCTACTCCCAAGTCGAGGGTACCGACTAAGGTTAAACCTTTGCCCCTGTTTCTCGTCTAGAATCTATTCGCATGTTGCTTGCATCTGCTTCTCATCATAATTTCAAATTACAGCAAATGGATGTGAAAAGTGCCTTTATTAATGGTCCTTTAAATGAGTTGGTCTATATCAAACAACCCCCGAGATTCGAACATCCCAAGCTCCCCAATCATGTGTACAAACTTAATAAGGCATTCTATGGCCTTAAACAAGCCCCACGTGTGTGGTATGAGTATCTTACTGAGTTGTTACAAGATCGTGGGTTTGAATTGAGAAGATAGATCCCACTCTTTTTACTAAGAGAGTTAAAGGGGATTTGTTCATATGCCAACTATATGTTGATGATATCATTTTTTGTTCTCCTAACATTCCCTTCAATGAAGAATTTGCTGCACTAATGACCGAGAAATTTGAGATGTCCATGATGGGAGAGTTGAAGTTCTTCCTCGGATTCGAGATTAAACAAGGCCTAGAAGGGACATTCATCAAACAAGCCAAGTACACTCAAAACATGCTCAAACGGTTCAAGCTTGAAGATGTCAAGCCGGTCAAATTCCCCATGCCAACAAGATGCAAACTTGACAGTGATCCCAATGGTAAAGCAGTGGATCAAAAGGTATATCGCTCCATGATTGGATCTCTTCTTTACCTTTGTCCATCTAGACCAGATATTATGTTGAGTGTAGGGATATGTGCACGGTTTCAATCTGCACCAAAAGAAAGTCATTATATGGTTGTTAAGCGAATCTTTCGATATTTGGCTCATACCCCAAACTTTGGTCTATGGTAACCCAAAGGAGCAAACTTCAACCTAGTGGGCTATTCTGACTCAGATTGGCAGGAGATTGTGTGAAGAGAAAGTCAACTTCTAGAGGATGTCAATTCCTTGGTCGCTCACTGATAAGTTGGTCTTCGAAGAAGCAAAATTGTGTCTCACTATCATCCACCGAATCTGAGTATGTGGCAGCTGCAAGTTGTTGTGCACAATTGCTATGGATGAGACAAACTTTAAAAGATTACGGTGTCACTTGTGACAAAGTGCCTCTTCTATGTGACAATCAAAGTGCTATCAAGATTTCCCTCAACCCAGTGCAACATAACAAGACAAAGCATATTTATATTCGTCATCACTTTATTCGTGAACATATCAAGCTTGGTGACATTGAGGTTCACTTCATCCACACTGAAAAACAACTTGCAGATATTTTCACTAAACCCCTAGATGAAGCAAGGTTCCGGGAGTTAAGGCATGAGCTAAATATCATTGATTCAAGTAATGTGGATTGAAGCTAGGCACTTTGCACCTCACTATGCATTTGATCTTGTTCTAGATGTAGGCATGGACATAGGGGGAGTGTTGTTCTCTCAATGAACTCTTCCTCCCCCCATTGTGCATAAATTGATCTAGTCTTTCACTTTAGCCATTACCAAACGGCACTTGTGCTTCAAAGACGAACGTTGGTCATGAACCCAAAGATAATTCTTCGTGTTGTCATACCTTTGTCTCAAACATAGGTGTCACCTTTCTCTCATATGCAAGAAAGGATAGAAAATGACGAGTCAGTATATCTTGCTGGTGTTATCTTCTTATTATACTGACTTGTCGTTTGACCACGTATTTCTCATACAATCTATGTCTCGTTGTGCCATTTGGAGCGGTACTACCGCCAGGGGTAGCTATACTACCGCCAGGGGTAGGTAGCGGTATTACCGCCAGGACCCCAGCGGTACTACCGCCAGGGGTAGCGTTACTACCGCGAGGACCCCAGCGGTACTACCGCTCGGGATAGCGATACTACCGCCAGGACCCCAATCTACCACGACCTGACTAGGGCTGTCTCAAGGAGGAGCGGTATTACCGCCAGGACCCTAGCGGCACTACCGCTACAGGCAGCGGTACTACCCCGCGGTCAGCGGTACTACCGCTGACCCATACCCCTTGGACTATATAAAGGAGGGGGAGCCCGTTTTCCCGCCTTCTTTCTTCTTCCTCGTGGCTCTTCCCTCCCAACCCCGAACTCTCCCTATTTGGATCTCTATCTGTGGAGCCCCTTCTCTCCGTTGAGTTTGAGGGTTTGCTCCCCTCCTCCTTCCTCCACCAAGTGCCATGGACTCTGGTAAAGCTCCTCATTTATTCTCTTGGTTGACGTTTTCTTGTTCTAGGGTTAGAAGCATTGACGATTTGGATCCATGGCTATGGTGTTGTGCTTTGTTCTTGGATGGAACAAAGGAGATATTCTAGGAGAGTGTAAGTCCTATGATTCATTGCATTTATATTGAAATGCTCTAGGTTCTTCATGTTTTATATCAAGCACTTCTTCTCTTATTTTGGATTAGATCTAAAACTTGAATCCCCTTGACTAGGCATGTCTTTATCTATATGATTCTTGAGATCCTCATGTGTTTAGGGCTATGGTGGTTTTTGTAGTGATTAAATGCAGTACCCATGGCCCTCGTAAATCCAATCTAGCCATTCCTATGTGTCTTTTTTTTATTTAGATCTGAAAGTCAACCCACCAGCGGTACTACCGCTATGACCCCAGCGGTACTACCGCCAGGATATTTTTTCTTCTTTTCCATTTTCTTGACAATGTGAGTTACTTTTATGCCTCTTTTTGTTCATTGTCTTGACTCCTCCTGTCGCTCTTTTTCGGTGTGTGTCTTGTGTGTCACAAGTAGTGCTCACCTGTAACACACAAGACACACCGAAAAAGAGCGACAGGAGGAGTCAAGGCAATGAACAAAAAGAGGCATAAAAGTAACTCACATTGCCAAGAAAATGGAAAAGAAGAAAAATATCCTCTTGACGGTAGTAACGCTACACTTGGCGGTAGTACCGCTGGGGTCCTAGCGGTAGTACCGCTACCCCTGGCGGTAGTACCGCTGGGGTCCTAGCGATAGTACCGCTACCCCTGGCGGTAGTACCGCCAGGGGGTTGACTTTCAGATCTGAATAGAAAAAGATCCATAAAAACGGCTAGATTGGATTTACAAGGGCCATGGGTACTGTATATAATCACTACAAAAACCACCATAGCCCTAAACACATGAGAATCTTAAGAATAATCTAGATAAAGACATGCCTAGTCAAGGGGATTCAAGTTTTAGATCTAATCCAAAATAAGAGAAGAAGTGTTTGATCTAAAACATGAAGAACCTAGAGGATGTCAATATAAACGCAATGAATCATAGGACTTACACTCCCGTAGAATATCTCCTTCGTTCCATCCAAGAACAAAGCACAACACCATAGCCATGGATCCAATCACCAATGCTCCTAACCCTTGAACAAGAAAACACCAACCAAGAGAACAAATGGAGTAACTTTACCGGAGTCCATGTCACTTGGTGGAGGAAGGAGTGGAGCAAACCCTCCAACACAACGGAGAGAAGGGGCTCCACAGATAGAGATCCAAATAGGGGGAGTTTGGGGTTGGGGAGGAAAGAGTCACGAGAAAAAAGAAAAAAGGCAGGAAAAACGGGCTCCCCTTCTTTATATAGTCCAAGGGGTACGGGCCAGCGGTAGTACCGCTGGGGTCCTGACGGTAGTACCGTTGACCGCGCGGTAGTACCGCTGCCTGTAGCGGTAGTAACGCTGGGTCCTGGCGGTAGTACCGCTCCCCTAACGGTAGTACCGCTACCCCTGGCGGTAGTATCGCTGGGGTCCTGGCGGTAGTATCGCTGGGGTCCTGGCGATAGTAACGTTAACCCAGACGGTAGTACCCACTCCAAATGGCACAACGAGACATAGGATTGCATGAGAAAGACATGGGCAAATGACAAGTCAGTGTAATAAGAAGATAACACCAGCAAGATATACTGACTCGTCATTTTCTATCCTTTCTTCCATATGAGAGAAAGGTGGGGGCGGTGGCCGAGGCCACCTATGTTTGAGACAAAGGTATGACAGCACGAAGAATTATCTTTGGGTTCATGACCAACGTTCGTCTTTGAAGCACAAGTGTCATTTGATAATGGCTAAAGTGAAAGACTAGATCAATTTATGCATAATGGGGGAGGAATAGTTCATTGAGAGAACAACACTCCCCCTATGTCCATGCCTATATCTAAAACAAGATTGAATGCATAGTGAGGTGCAAAGTGCCTAGCTTCAATCCACATTACTTGAATCAATGATATTTAGCTCGTGCCTTAACTCCCGGAACCTTGCTTCATCTAGGGGCTTGGTGAAAATATCTGCAAGTTGCTCTTCAGTGTGGATGAAGTGAACCTCAATATCATCAAGTTTGATATGTTCACGAATGAAGTGATGGCGAATATAAATATGCTTGGTCTTGCTATGTTGCACTGGGTTGAGGAAAATCTTGATAGCACTTTAATTATCACATAAAAGAGACACTTTGTCACAAGTGACACCGTAATTTTCTTTAAAGTTTGCCTTATCCATAGCAATTGTGCACAACAACTTGCAGCTGCCACATACTCAGCTTCGGTGGCACTCCAGCAGTACTACCGCTGGCTGCAGCGGTACTACCGTTGGGCCCATGATAGTGCAGAAGCACTACCGGGCCAACCACCGCCAAGAAAGTCTTCGCAAAAAGGTCCGACGAAGTACAGCCGCTAGGAAGGCGGTACTAAGCTCCTGGAGCGGTACTACCGCCAGCACAGCAGTACTTAGCGCTAGGCACAGCGGTACTACCGCTGAGAGACATTTTGCTTAGATGAGATAAAAACAGAAGCAGGAGCCACTCCAAAGTTGCAGGTAAGGGGAAAGGAGATAAAGTGTGTGCGTGCAAAATTGATTCCACCCGAGCCTTTCCACTACGGGTCCCCTCTTAATAGTACGACGTTTCTATGACTCAAAAAAGGAGAATCGTAGAGTACACCGTGCTTCTGTTCCATGAAAAGAGGGGGCGAGTCGTCTTGTGCCGTAGACATGTGTTATCTGAAATCTTAACACACACGATTAGTCCTTTGCGGTACTGTCATCAATCACCAAAATTACTTAGGCATAAAATATGCCCTAACAAGACTCATCAACACCATGACCACCCTCAGCACATGTGAGTCTGCATCCAACCGTTTTGCCTCGCCACCAATCATGCTCCGCCGATCCCGAGGATGTGCCACACCAGTCATGAACGTTGGGGGAGTTCTTGACCGCCGTCACAAAGCATCTCAATGCTTCCTTGCCGGCCCCTGGGAAGAAGTCGTGTCGTCCACTCAACTTTGCCCCTTGCTGCAGACGATATGCGGATGCTCCTAACTCGACAGTCACGCCGCCCACTGCTGAGAGGCATGCCCAAGTCCCCGAGTGGCACCTACTCCGTGCACTCTTGCTATACGGCAATGTTCCATGGATGAAACTAATTTGGAAGAGTTTGGTCACCGCCAAGGGTCAAATTCTTCCACTGGTTGGCCAACCAAGATCGATGTTGGGCGGCTCAGAGGCGCTCGCCATGGCCTGCAACACCACCCACGTTGTCTCCTCTGTGACCAAGCACCAGAAACACTCTGACACCTGTTGCTGGACTACACCTTCGCCCGGCAAGCCTAGCACAAAGTCCTTGCCTGGCTGCGCAACCCAGCCCCGACGCCCAAATAGGAGCCCACACTCATGGACTAGTGGTTGCACGCCAAGGGAAACACGTTGCCGATCCTACCCAAAGCTCTGAAATATGTCGCGCGGCTCGTGTCCTGGATGATCTGGAAGCATGGGAATAGTTGCGTTTTCGACAACGCAAGACCCTCCTTACATGCGCTACTCAAAGGATCAAGGGCGAGGCCTGGCAACTGGCCTCCGGTTTGTGCTCCCACAATCTTGGGACATGCACTGACCATGTTGTAATTCGTGCGTCCTCCGACGCTTGTAACTGAACCCCTATCTTTTGAATGCAAAGAAACGCAAAGGTCATTTGCGTTTTCTCAAAAAAGGCTATTATTTTGCAGGATGGCTATAGAGAACACTTGAAATTGCCCTGGTACACACAAAGCTTGGGTATAGGTATCAAAGACAAAATCGTTGAAAATGAAAAGATCCTTGTGTCTTCGATGGGGCGAGAACCCAAATTGCCATGCACTTGCAGAGGACATCTTGCTCGTGTTGAAGTATATGTTGATTGCACAACCTTCCCCATCAGTTCGGATTTTTCGTTCTAATAGTTGGTGGATGAAACTCAATAGTAGCAGAGTCAGGAGGTCTTGGCTTGGGTTCAAGTCTCGGCTTTCGCAATTTCAATAGAAGAATTACTTGGGTTCTACTGGTTGGTGCATGAAACAATGTAAGCTCACGAGAGACAAGTTCTTCAAAAGGTTACTGCTGCATTATAGGCCTGTTTGCTCCTTTTTGCCTTCCTGTCTTCATAGCTTAGCATAGGTTTTGTTTTGACTTTTAGTAGCCCAGGCTTTTTTTCCGGTAATTTGTTTTCCATTTTACCCTGTGAGTTTCCGTGCCTTCTCGGCCTGCTTCTCCAAATAAAAATGTTCAATGTGTGTTCAAGAAAAAAAACTGGAAAGATCCTACCTGCATATCTCTGTCACAGGATTTCAGTTGTATGCCAAACCTCTTCATAACCCTGACAAGTTGTGCCCTGATTTCAATGACCTTCTTCTGCAGCAAAGAGCACAAAATGTTGTTCAAAATGAATGTGTGCAACAAAGAAAAATAACATAGCTTTGAATATGTGCATATTCTTAATTAAAAAATGGTGTCTTTATACAACAAAAACAGACCAGTGCTTGGTGATTCAAAAAGTTCTTGTAACACCACTGACTAGATTTTCCAGACTGGTGAAATCCTTTGTAGATATTCAGGAATGTTACATGATCACCCTGCGATACAACATAAAATACAAGAGTCAAGACCATTGGCAAAGATGAAAAAGCAACCAAGAGCAGATATAATTAGGGCATCCCCAATAGTTGTATGATAGTTGTTGATAAATTTCGCCGCATAGGATATGTGATGATGTGGCATAGAATAAATGAGAGAGAGCAAAGTTGTATTAACTTGAACCAACAAACCCTTGCATAAGCTCCAAGGTGCAAAGAGAGAGCAAACTTATTTATTACTCCTATCTCATTTCCATTGAACGATTTAGACACACTCCATTCAAATAATTTCTGATAACTCAAGCTATTGGATATGCTCTTAATATGCATACTTCTGAGTTCTGACAGTTTGCACATGCATGTGCAGAACATAGGGAAGGAGGCTCTTAAATAGGAATGGTGCTGGTCGTATGCATTTTCATGATCCAGGTTCTTAAGTTTCCATAACACTAATCTTGAGTTACCCAAAATAATTTGTTCCAGAACTAGCCAGTCTATCACCATATGTAGTTCATATTGAAATCTCTAAAAAGACTTATACTCCCTCCGTCCCAAAATAACTGTCTCAAGCTTAGTACAGCTTTGTATTAGAGCTAGTACAAAGTTGAGACACTTATTTTGGGACGGAGGGAGTATTTAGGAACGGAGGGAGTATAATCCTTGTTTTCATTTCAGTTAACTCATGATCAAGTTCCTAAAGTAGACGAGGCTAAACAATTTCTCTCGTTTTCAGATTTCAGCAAAATCCTTAATGGTTATTCTGCTTAAACGCTTGAGATCTCTAAACGCTTTCATCATTGATCATTATGGGCTTACAACCAGTAAGCTAGTACTGGATGTATATAGACATATTTTAGAGTGTATATTCACTCATTTTGCTCCGTATGTAGTCCATGTTGGAATCTCTAAAAATACTTATTTTTAGGAACGGAGGGAATACTTAGTAACATGATATTCCTCTTCTGTGGTATATGGGTATCACATTGCAGCTGGCCACACTAAGCACCAAAATAAATGACAATATTAACAGTTAAGTTTTTTTTTGAGACAACAGGGAGTCGAACAGTTTGCTAGAGGTGTGGGCGTGGCGGCGTGCCCAGCCCACAACCCAACATTCAAGCCATGTGCTCTGTAGGGGGTGCCTCATGGTTGTCTCTACTTGATTAACAAAAAACACAATGGCTAGTCCCTGTCGGTCTAGTTTTCAAATATTAACAGCTAGGTATTCTGTAAAGAAAGCAGCAAAGTAACATCAGGGTTCCTGTGTAACTGAAGATATTAGGCAGCAAGTTAATCCTGCAAACCTCAGCAGCAGCAAACCGAAGTTTGGCCTCATCAAATTCCTTCTTCACTCCCCGCATAGAAACCCACACAGACTGTAAATTGGCGGTTGTCAGAACAATTCAAAGATTAAAATAGCACAAGAAAATGAAGGGTATATCAGACACAAATCTTAACCTGAACAGACAGAAATGCTGCTATTGTCAATATCTCGTCAGAGCATCCAAAATCATTTGCTGACAAGATCATTTTTGAGATCATGGGGTCCTGCAGAAAATCAAACAGCAGGAACCTCTTGACTTGACAAGAGAACAGTATTCACCAAAATGTACGTAAACCAGATGTACATACAAAAACAGTACAAGTGCAAATGTATAACAGAGTAGGCTTGCAGAAGTATGGAAAAACATGAAATCCTGCTAGTAAATGGTCAACATAGCAGCATAATTTCACATGATATCCGATAGACATTGAGCACGTTCAGCAGAGTAACTCGTGATTAAGTTGTTGGCAAAAGAACTTTATGATAAGATATTATATGATGTATGCACATGCTTGTTGAATCTTGTTAAAAAGATTTTTTTTTTCCTTCAGATGTGAATACCATCGCATGTTGTTGTAATCAATTGTTGAATGTGAGATGTGGATCAGTAAGAAAATGAGCAAATAGAGAGTGGGGGATAGGAGCCGAAAAGAACTGGACTACAGTTTCTCTGGAACTTTTTTCCACCTTAGTTTTTGTGGGGCAGCTCTGGTGAAGCTGCAGCCGAGATGCGACGCTGCTATCGAGGACGCCATATGCACATCTTCTAACTGTGCCCATTGGCTTCCCAGGTTTCGACGGTGACGGGGATATTGCCCTAGGGTAGGGTCATAGGCCTGACCTATACGTCCTACCCAAGGGCGCCTCATTATTAGTTTAAGGACTACAAGGGAAATTTCGACTGGATCGCGACAACATCTAATCCTCTCGGTACGGATCCACTCGGACAAGTACATTCCATCCACTCAGATGACAGTCAACCACTCGGCCGTATAACTCACTCGGGTATGCAAATACCAACAACCGGCAAGGCAGTCGAAGCATAGAGGAGGTTCTGTAGTGGACTGACATTATGGCATCAATGCCCCATCTTGTAACATAAGAGGTGAGGGGGTGGCGCACTCTATATAAGCCACCCCCCACCACATAGCTCAAGGACCAGCTTCTTCTCCCCTGCGGGCTCATTCTTTCCCTGAAGCTCTGCCTCTTTCTATACCATGTAACTCATGTCCATGACAGATAAAACAAAGCCTCTCCGGAGCACGAGACGTAGGGTTGTTATCTCCACTGTGAGATGCCCGAACTCGCTAAAACCACCGTGTCACCCATGTGCATCTCGATAGATCGTGCTCCGTTATCCACCCCCTTTCTATTGTCGGAACCGTTGCCACGACAGTTGGCGCCCACCGTGGGGCCTGGCATCTATCGAGCCATGATGCAGATGGTTATTTCTTCAACCACCAGTGTCGTCCACCTCATCATCGTCACACACAGCCACCGGCGTCATCCGCCTCGTCGTCGTCACGCGCAGCCACCGACGTCGTCGCCTCATCATCGTTAAGCGCGGCCACCGACGTCGTCGCCTCATCATCGTCACGCGCGGCCACCGACGTCATCCGCCTCATCGTCGTCCCCTTCGGCTTTGTCTGCGATGCCATCGACGAACGACCACACACGCATGGCTGTTAAAAGCTCGTCCAGGTTCCTCGGGCGGCGTAGTACGACGACGGCGCTCGACCGGTTCATCGGGTGGCGAGGCCCGTCTGCCTGTGCTCGGCCAACCGGCGCACAACTCCGGCTCCTCGGACAGCGAAACACGTCCACTAGTGCTCGTGTAACACGTCGTGTGGCCTCGCCCTTGGCTGCGCCGTCCGACGTCCCGCGTGCCGCTCGTCCTGTGCGTTGACCGCGCACGAGCAGAACGCATCAGTGTGCCTCCGCAGCTGACCGGTTTGATCTAACACTCACCTCCCTCCTTGATTCATTGCATTCAGGAAAAGTAACGGAAGGACGTGGACTCATAACTCTAGGAAGAGTTGATTGACCGCCTCATTAATCGGCTAATTGGTGAGGAATCTCCAACGCTTGTCATAGTAAGGACAAACGCATGGAGTATTTACTTCCTTTCCTTCCACAAGTTAATTGCTTATCTTTCGGTTTCCACCGTTCCACGCCAATTAATTTGTGCATGCATGCATATACAACTATCCAACCTTTAATGCAGCCAATTAGCATCAATGCACGGGGCTTTTTGTCCAGCATAAGGTTATACTCCCTCCGTCCGGAAATACTTGTCCTAAAGATGAATGTATCTAGACTTATTTTAGTTATAGATACATTTATTATATTCATTTTTAGGACAAGTATTTCTGGACGGAGGGAGTATTTGCTAACTTATAGGGTCACTCGGTTAGCTCCCAACCAGATTATCTTGACATGCTAAGAGACCCGTCACACAGACAACTAAACGTCCACATGATAGCTAAAACGTTCAGTTTATTTAAATGGCATTTCCAGCCAGATGATTAATGTGCAGGCACTCTATCGCACCGTGCCTCGTCTCTCCCCTCGACGCGCCTCTGTCACATGGTCGTCCCGTGCATCGTCACTCAGTTGGACGCGTCTCCATCACTCGGCTGCCCTGCACGCTATCACCCCACGGAGCGCGTCTGCAACAGTCGGTCGTTCTTTGCGTCATTACCCCGCGCGTCGTCACTCGGCGAGACACACCTTCATCAGTCGGCTGCCCCACGCGTCGCCACTCGCTCCGTGCATCGTCACTCAACCGGATGCGTCTTCATCATTCGGCCGCCGCGTGCGCGGTCGCTCAATCGGACGCATCTTCATCATTTGACCGTCCCGCGCGCTGTCGCTCAGCCAGACGCGTCTTCATCACTCGGCCGCCCCACACGTTACCACTCGGTGGAACACGTCTTCATCACTCAGTCGCTCGTGCGCTGTCAGACGGCTAAGTCATTCTTCATAGACTGCATTAAATTAAATAGTTATTTCCGTATTACCGAATGTAAGCCAATTGTTTATTTTCATGTCGAAACACTTCACTTCTGCTTTATTTGGGTCCAGAACTCAAACGAGTTCAGTCCGATCCTCCACTCTTTTAGACTCTTGCTTTTTCCGAACTAGCAATCACCTGGCACACCCAGCGGGTGCAAATGGGTTTTATTTACACAAATCACTTCAGCAAACTCATATTACTTTGAGAAAATTTTACTTCAGCTTGTGCTATTTTTCATACACAGGTTTCACGGTCACTCGGACGCCCCGCGCGTCGCCACTCAGCTGGACGCGTCGTCATCACTCGGTCGCTCCGCGCACCATCACTCTACCACTCCGCGCGTCGCCACTCTGCTCAACGCGCCTACATCATCCGGCCGCCTCATGCGTCATCACTCGGCTGAGCGCACCTACATCATCTCGACTGCCCCACGCGCCGTCAATCTACTAAACGCTCCATCGACACTCGGCCGTCCCGCGTGCCATCACTCTGCCGGACGCGTCTTTATCATTCAGCAACTCTGCGCATCGCCACTCCATCGTCACTCGGCCGCCCCGCGCGCCGCCATTCCGACGGATGCATCTACTTCACTCAACCGCCCCGCGCGTCATTACACAGCTAAGACATTCTTCACACACTGCATTCAGTTAAATAATTATTTATGCATTACCGAGTGTCAAGTAAGTTGCATATGACGTTCACTCAGAGGCCACGCCACCGAATGTACTTCTGCGCTCGGTTCTTTATCTTCATGTCGGATCCTTCACTTTCACAAGTTCAGTCGGATCCTTCACCCTTTAGACTCTTGCTGGTTTTGATCAGCAAGCACCTGGCACACCCAGCGGGTGTCTATGGGTGCAATTTAGACGAATCATTTCAACAAACATTAAATTAGTTCGAGAATTTTTTATGTTAGCTTGTGTTATATCTCATACACAGGCTACCTCGACGCCTCTGTCTGTCATTCTCGACGACATGCTAGACTCGATCGCTCCGCGCGCCGTCACTTGGTCGGGCGCCTCCACGACAACATTCTCGACTCGGCTGCCCCGCGCGCCTTTACTTGACCGCTCCGCTCACCATCACTCGGCGAGACGCTCCTTCGTCGCTCGGCTGCTCCGCACGCCGTTACTCGGCGACACGCTCCTTCGTCGCTCGGCCGCTCCGCGCGTCGTCACTCAACTGGACGCTCCTTCATCACTCGGCAGCTCCGCGCATCGCCACTCGACTGGACGCTCCTTCGTCACTCGGTCGCTCCGTGCACCGCCACTCGACCGGACGCTCCTTCGTCACTCGATCGCCCCGCGCATCACCACTCGACGAGACACGTCGTCGTCATTCGGCAGCCCCGCGCATCGCCACTCGACTGGATGCTCCTTCGACACTCGGTCGCCCCGCGCGCCGTCACTCGACCGGACGCTCCGCGCACCATCACTCAACTGAACGCTCCTTCGTCACTCGGCAGGTCCACGCATCGCCACTCGACTGGACGCTCCTTCACTCGACTAGATGCTCCTTCGTCACTCGATCGCCCCGCGCATCACCACTCGACGAGACACGTCGTCATTCGGCAGCTCCACGCATCGCCACTCGACTGGATGCTCCTTCGACACTCGGTCGCCCCGCGCGCCGTCACTCGGCCGCTCCGTGCACCGTTACTCAGTGGGACGCTCCTTCATCACTCGGCCACTCCTGCGCCATCAGACAGCTAAGTCATTCTTCATACGCTACATTCAATTAAATGATTGTTTCCGCATCACCGAGTGTCGAGGAAGTAGCACACGACGTTCACTCGGAGGCCACGCCTCCGAGCGTACCTCTGCGCTTGGTTGTTTATTTTTATGTGGGAACACTTCACTTCCGCTTCGTTTGGGTCCAGTACTCAAACGAGTTCAGTCGGATCCCTCAGTTGCATAAGTACAGTCGGATCATGCACAAGTACAAGCACCTGGCACACCCACTGGGTGTCTATGGGTGTTATTTACACAAACTATTTCAGAAAAGATCAAATTACTTTCATAAATGTTTATGCTGGCTTGTGCTATTTTTCATACACAGGTTACACGATCACTCGACGCATCTGTGCGCCATCTTCGTCGTTACTCAGGCTCAGTCGCCGCAATGATCATTCGTGCGTTTTCACGTGTTCGGAAGCCCCTTCGATGACATAGTGGACACGGCCGCCCCGCGTGCCGTCAGTGGGTCGGACGCCTCCTCGACATACATCATTTGGTCGCCCCGCGCGTTGCTACTCAGCCGGACTCATCTACCTCACTCGGATGCCCCGCGCATCGCCACTCCGTGTGGCACGTCTTCATCACTCGGCCACCCTGCGCGCCATCGCTCGGCTTAGCTGCGATTCCGTATCGCCTAAGTTAAAACTACTTCGAGTACGGACACGCTCCACACTCGGGGCTTAGCTGCGACTTCGTATCGCCTAAATTAAAAACAACTCTGAGTGCCGACACGCTCCACACTCGGGGGCTTAGCTGCGACTCCGTATCGCCTAAGTTAAAAACTACTCCGAGTACAGACACGCTCCACACTCGAGAACTTAGCCGCGACCCCGTATCGCCTAAGTTAAAAAATACACTCGGAGACTTGACTTTGATCCAGAAATCACATAATGCAGATTCAACAAACATTCAACATGCGAGCACTGGAAGACTTAAGCCCTCTGCCGGACTCATCTAGTCCGACAGAGGCTCGGGGACTACACCCAGTGGGTGCACTGAGCGTGCCCCCACTGGAAGAGAAATACAAAAAAGAAACATTCTGCTTGGTCAGGTCCACCAACAACATTCAAGTTCAACAGATTCAACAGACTCCAACCAACTACTAGCAATCAGTCAGAGTCTCAAGATCATGTTGGTCACTCGGATCTACTTCAATTCTCAAGTTCACTCAGACGTACTACTCAACGGAATCAATCAGGGCGAATGATGAAGACTTCAATCGACGCACAATTCTGCAAGGCCCTGAAGCACGTTCAAGTTCGGTCTGCTGCTACAAGATTTACATCGACACCTTCACCACTTGGACCCTAATCCATTCGGGGGCTAATGACGGGGATATTGCCCTAGGGTAGGGTCATAGGCCTGACCTATACGTCCTACCCAAGGGCACCTCATTATTAGTTTAAGGACTACAAGGGAAATTCCGACTGGATCGCGACAACATCTAATCCTCTCGGTACGGATCCACTCGGACAAGTACATCCATCCACTCGGATGACAATCAACCACTCGTCCGTATGACTCACTCGGGTATGCAAATACCAACAGTAGGCAAGGCAGTCGAAGCATATGTTAGGAAAGCAATTTATCTGTATTGAAGGCCCAAGGGGCATATATATATATATATATATATATATATATATATATATATATATATATATATTACACATGACTTGAGGTGCAAGGAAAGTAAACATAGACTAATAAGGACTCCTAGACTAATACTAATACTTCCTAACACCCCCTCTCAAATGCAAAGCATATGCAATAGCATTGCATTTGAAGAAGTGTAATACTAAAAAAAATGATAATCCAAATCCGTGTCTTGAGAGTGTCATCGTAGCATGAAGAGTCTTCAAAACTTGTCGAGTCGCCGAAGGAGATAACGAAGAGATGGCACATCAGAGGTAGACACCGCAGTACTTGAAGATACAAGTTAAGTATCAAGAGAAGATGGGTTATCAAAAGAAGATGGCACATCAAGAGGAAGACACCGAAGAGATGGCACATCAGAGAAAGACACCGCATCACTTGAAGATACAACATAAGTATCAAGAGAAGATGGGTTGTCAAAAGAAGATGACACATCAAGAGAATAAAGCATTGCACGGAAAATCATAGTCCACGACAACCGTCGGCGAAAGAAGCTCGGCAGATAATGCACAATGGACGTAGATCGACAATGCAAAAGAAGTCCAGAAAATCCTACAGAAAACAACAAGGGCAAATAGACCACAAAAGTTGTATAAAAAAAGGATCAGGACCGGAGAAAGCCTGACAGACTAAGGTATGGTGGACTCGCATGACGTGAGAAAACACAAAATATCAACGGATTTGGTGGACGCAGCGGAAAACAAGGAAGCTAAAAGCTAGGAAGCATACACGACACAAAGATGCAAAATCCATCATGTATGCAGAAGACATTGTACTTTTTTTTATTATTGTTGTTGAAATCAAAATAGGAACGGAGCAGAAGCTAGCACGCCGCCAGCCACGTACGTAGCCACGTACGTGACGGAAAGGCAGCAGCTAGCATGCATGAGCGAACGCAGCACTACGCAGCAAGAGGAACCAGGTAGCAGCAGGTACACCGGACGAAGATGGCGAACGCAACACCACACAGCAAGAGGAACCAGGTAGCAACAGGTACACCGGACGAAGATCATCAAGCTGCATGCACATTGACTGCTCCTCGCGAGATCCATCAAGCTGCGTGGCCGCGACCTGGAGCCGCTCCAGCGGTAGGAGATGGGGAGTCCAGGAGCAGGGCCATCGTCCGGCGGCGCGACCTGGAGCGGCGAGAGATGAGGCGGCGCAACCTGGAGCGGCGGGAGATGGGGCGGCGCGACCTGGAGTGGAGGCGGCGCGACCTGGAGCGGCTGGATCCAGGTGAGAGCGGGCCTGCGGCGGCGTCGAGAGATCCGGCAGGGGCCGGTGGGATCCGGCCTGATCTGCAGCAGCCGGGGACAAAGACCCGCGGGGGCCGGCGGGATCCAGTGCGTCGTGCCGAGCCATGGGTCTTTGTCCCGCATTCCAGCCGCCGTCGTGGCCTCCCTCTTCCCCATCATCCCTTCCCCATATGCCGTTGCCCTGCCCCCCTGCTTCCTCGCCTCGATCTCGACCGGGTTTGGACGAACCGGACGACGACGAGGTGGTTCCCAGGCTTCGATCCAGCAGGACGAAAGGAGATTGAGCGGGGAGGCCCGCGGGGATCGATCGGGAGGGCGAGTTGCGGTGCCCGAAAAAAATAACCTAAGCTCTAATACCATGTTAGGAAAGCAACTTATATGTATTGAAGGCCCAAGGGGCATATATATATATTACACATGACTTGAGGTGCAAGGAAAGTAAACATAGACTAATAAGGACTCCTAGACTAATACTAATACTTCCTAACAGCATAGAGGAGGTTCTGTAGTGGACTGACATTATGGCATCAATGCCCCATCTTGTAACATAAGAGGTGAGGGGGTGGCGCACTCTATATAAGCCACCCTCCACCACATAGCTCAAGGACCAGCTTCTTCTCCCCCTGCGGGCTCATTCTTTCCATGGAGCTCTGCCTCTCTCTATACCATGTAACTCATGTCCATGACAGATAAAACAAAGCCTCTCCGGAGCACGAGACGTAGGGTTGTTATCTCCATTATGAGAGGCCCAAACTCGCTAAAACCACCGTGTCACCCATGTGCATCTCGATAGATCGTGCTCCATTATCCTACCCCTTTCTATTGTCGGAATCGTTACCACGACAGACGGCGCTCCACCTTGCCCCACCCCCTCCATCGACATGTAACTCTGGGGAGACCACCCCCCCCCCCCCCCCGGACACACACACACACCAGTCCTTCGCTTGAGCGAGACTGTAGTCGTACTCACATCTGGGATGGTCTCCTACATTTGCGCAATGACATGAGCTCAGATCCTAGACCGTGTCGAGAACCCCCACTTGCCAGATGCTGAGTTGACTGGCAGTGTCGACAGGAGGCGGTGGTTGATGAGGTTTGGATTTGATGGCTTGAAAAGGACGGAGGTGGCTGGTATCAGCATTGATCGCCTTAAGGATGCGGCAACAGAGAAGATGGTCAGATGGAAGCATGGGTGTCGGGGAAACGAAACACGACACCTATGGGATCGTGTGGATCCCTTTACGGTTCGGCGAGGGGAGTGGATTGCACCAAGAGCAGAACCAACGATCAAGCGCGAGGGGAGTTTTACCCAGGTTCGGGCCGCTGAGAAGCGTAAAACCCTACTCCTGCTTTATGTGTATTGAGTGTTTCTGAGTTCTGGCCCCAGGAGCGTTGTGCGATACACAACAACTACGTACTGAGAGCCTAAAACCCTTGAAAGTCTAAGAACCCTAGCCTTCGAAGAGTCTAAGGTTTGGGAGTTTATCATTAGCTGGTGGATAGTAGATGCCCCTCTAAGCTACGCCTTGGGCCTCCTTTTATATGCCAAAGGGGTCACCAACGAGGCGAACAGGGCGCACACGGGGCGCACAGTGTTTACTGTGCTTACTGATGCTCAGGGCAGGCGCATTAAATGCTCCGTCAGGCTCCAACACCTTCTGTGACACGGGACAGAGATCCGTCCCATCGGCGCTGCTTAACTCTACGCCATCGCTAATGCCTCGACACGTATCCTGGAGGATCGACACGTATCAAGGAAAAAGACAGTTGGTCGCTGCGCTAGAGCGATGACGGATTGGGATCTTGCCGGGAGCACGTCTTGCCGGGGCTTCGCTAGCTCCCCCGGCAAGGATCTTGTCGGGATCCCAGCCTTTGGTCTTCAGTCTTCCGGTTGTTGACTTGACGTCTTTGTGTTTGCCTTCCGCTGTCCCCCGGCAAGCCTTGCCGCGGCGTGGCTACAACTGCCCGTGCACAAGTAAGGGGTACTAAAGGCCCAAACTTTAGTGCACTGACAATGGGGGTGGGGCTGCTTGAAGGACGATGGGGAAGCAAGGGACCATAGAAAGACTTCAACTGCTTTGAAGCGTTTCGTCACTGAGATGGACATGGAGTTGCTTTTATACAATGATTCTACGGGCCTAAAATCAAGTAACGGGAGGGGAATCACAGAAAAAAAATTGATTCAACGGGAAAAACGATCTCGACAACGGCGCCTAGAGGAAATCCGGAAAATCTATTGTTGCAGAATGAGGGGTTTGACAAAGGGTGTGGGATGTTGGACCATGTGGGATGGAAAAAACGTGGGATTATTGAAAGACCACATGTCTGGTTTGTGAGAAGGGGAGAGAGGGTGTGGACGAACGACCACCAACTCCTCTTTAATAGCAAAACACTTAAATTACTATTTGAACCTAAATGGCAAGGCAAAAATATATCAGCGACATTCTTGTGTGTGTGTGTGTGTGTGTGATGCATATCTTTTTTCCCATTCGAATTACTGTTTCACTCAGGTCACACCGACCTTAATTATGTTAGTCCTATTTAAATTTGAGTATCTTTCATCATACGAGTATATGGCATAAATAATTCATTCAACCACGATTACTTTATCATGTTTGTAGACAAAGATCTAGCACCATTCTAGTCGCTACTTGCTTCATGATTTTTTTTTGAACTGTACTTGCTTCATGATTTTGGTAAACCACAAGTCCAAATTCTTAGCCACTGCAGTTACCATCAAATGGGTTGTAACATTTTTTCTCGGTGAGAATGGGCATGTCACTGGTCGGAATTTGAACTTTTCACGCAAGATTTTTATGCTTGTGCAATTCTTTGCGAGAAGTATAACATTAAGTTCTGATATTTAGAGATAAACTGCCAAAATAAAGCTGGCTGGCGAAATTTCCTAACTCACACGTCCCAAACTCGTGACAAATTGAGTTGACTCGGCTGTCATGACAGGACTGCCTCATTAGTCAGTACTACAGCAAGATTTACCCCTAGAACTAGTTCAAGTAGCCAACTGTAAAATGTCTTTGAAGAAACAAAAATAGGTGCACTATCAGACAAAAAGTAGTAAGTTACACATACCAGAGGCATCTCAGCAACTTGGAAACCAATGGGAACTGTTAGTTTGGCATCTTCATCAAGGATTCCTAGTGAAAATAGAATTTCGAGAGCCCGGATCATTGCCTCTGGTGATGGAGAAGCTGGCCAATCAAACCCCAAGATGTTGTCTATGCCTAGCGCTTTCAACTGCCATCCCACAACATAATAAATGATGTGTTAAGTAATACTCATAAATCTTATATACGTGCAAAAACCTCAAGAAGACTTCACATCACATATGTCAGGAAATTAGATCAATCATATTCAGCTTAGAGAACATGTTTCAGTGCATACATTTTTCAAAGAAATGTAGATAGTACCTCCTATGAATTACATTTTTGTGGGTAGCTGGGCCATTTTCCAGGTTTCATGACTCAGCAAGTCAAGTGCAAGAGTGAACCATGCTGCATTGTCAAACTATGGCAATTATACATGATACAGGGAACTGACACAGTATTTATAAGACAAATGCCCAAGGAATGTCAAAGTTACCAAGAAATGCATAATATATATCTATGCACGATTTTAATCACCGTTGATTTAGAGATGTGAAGACAAGCTCTAACATTAATGTGCTGGTGAACATGAGGTACTACTACATTATTAATTAGCTTAGTAATGGTGTTTTATTCAATGTGCTAATTTTCTAGCAGTAATAACTATGTCTTCACAATGACCGGTAGTTTACTTTGGAAACTGCCAATTGGCATATGTGAATTTTAATACATGAGTAAAAATAATTCATATTACTCGGCATGAAACAATATGCCATGCGTATGTATCTTCTAATATAAAATAGTTGATCAGCATATAAGGCCACAAAGTGCGCAAATTCTTTTTCTATTCCAGGCTCTAGTGAGCCATGTTTTTTTTTAAATGAAAAGAAAATATCTGAGTGTAAAAATTATGACATGTACATATAGATATGATTTATGTATCTATAATTTTTCATTTAATACGTGTTTTTATGCATGTGCACACAAGTAAAACCTATCCCTGGATTTGAACATAGCAAACAGTACATACATTGTTGCTATAAATCCACGAATTTGTCTTTTTTGTGCAGCTCACATGGTAAAGTATTTTCTAATGGAATTTTATACATATGTAGAATACATCTATATATACATATGGGATGGTTTTCAGAATCTTTTCACACTTCTAAAAATGAATTTCGACCTTTCCAAGAAAAAAAGGCTCACTGGAACTCGGGCTCCAAAACACCTCACTCCACAAACTGACGTAAGTTCCCTCGTATGGCATAAGCACCAAAAGGTACGGTGAATGGATGATTATACCATTCAGCAAAAATCGTTCAGTTTGAAATACTGTGTACTAATAAGAATATAATAATATGTTAATAACTGCAAGTTATGGTAAGTATATGACTCTAGTTATTTATTTACAATGAAACTAAAAGAATCATGAAATAGATGGGCCAAGATACCTGTATTATGCAGGAAACAAGGTTAGACCTTTGCATTTCTGGAATGCCATCTGACTGCATTTCATTTAGGTAATATTCCTCTGTGTAAAGCCTGCAGGTGATATTAGATTATAAGATGCGAAATGTGGTAAAATATCTCACCAAGGTGAATAATATTACAGTCTGCAGAATACTGGATCTTCAGAATTTAATACATGAATGTTTGGCTTTCAAAATATTCAAAACTAAGTATGTTAAAAAGAAACACTATAGTAAAGAAAAAAGCATTCAGCAAAGAAACTATTTGGGTTGAGAACTAGGAATTGTGAAAATCGAACACCAAAATAAATCCCAACACTTAAATAACAAAACTGCTCAACATACCTAAAGCATTTCCCAGGTCGTACCCTTCCAGCTCTGCCTGCTCGTTGCCTGGCAGAAGCTTTCGATATTGGTGCGACGACTAGACTCTCTAGGTCAGAGATCTGCACAAGACATAGAGTTAAGCTACAACAAAAAAGACTAAACATGGAAGAAGAACTACACCAAAAAAAAATGATCTCAGATTTAAACGCGCTTAGCTTAATGAGTGGGAGACTTGGGGTAAATGACACAATGCCTGAATGTGTTAACATCGAAGTATGTCATGAATACAGAGATGGATCCTGAATTAACACTTCTGGATTAATTTACAGATATAGGATTGCCAAATCAAGGATTTTCTGATGGATGTACAAGCGAAAGTCCTATTCTACTCCCGAGCTCAAATGCTCCCTCGTGAACAGTAAAATCGAAACAAATAATAGAATGATTCAAAAAATTCTGAAATTTTTTTGTGGTGAACTTTGACAAATGTTTTACATGCGCACCAAAATTCATCACGAAATAACATTCGTGGAAGTCGCAGAGAAAAAAACAAAATCAACAGTCCAAAATGTATCCAAAACTAGCATTTTTGGAGCAGCGATTTTGTTTTTTTTTTGCCACGACTTCCAAAAATGTTATTTCGAGCTGAAATTTTGTAAGCATACAAAATATTTGTCAAATTTTACCACAAAATAATTTCAGAATTTTTTGAATAATTTTACTATTTTTTCGATTTTACTGTTTAAGAGGGAGCATTTGAGCTCGGGAACAAAAACTCCATGTCCATGTACAAGGCACTATTCAAAGATCATTGCAGCTGTTGGCATTCAAGTTTCAGGATTCACAAAGAAACACTATGAAGAAGAAATAAAAGTAAAGCTGTATGTCCAGGTCAGCCAGATTAAAGTACTGCAATGGAACAGTAGACTGTACCGGGTTATAACACTTCTGCTTGGAAAATCCACTATCAACAACGTACACCACGCCCTGCACAATTTAGAGAAATCAGTCACAGTTAACACCGCATTTGATAGAAAAGACATGCAGTACCTCAAGAGTTAATGATGTCTCGGCAATGTTTGTTGATATCACAACTTTTCTTTTCCCTTTCGAAGTAGGAGCAAAGATCAGATCCTAGAAAGCCAACGAATACAAAATAGTGTCAGCATGGAGTGCCAATTATATTTTCTTATAGCACTAGTGAGGAGTGAGGACCACTTACTTGGTCTCCCCGTGGAAGGCCGGAGTACAAGGGCAAAATCACCAAATCTGAGAATCAAAGCAATCTGAATGCATTAGAAACATAATTTGCAATCACAAGCTGATAACAAAATTGGCAAGGGCCAGACATCCATTCCAAGAACGGCATTTTTTTTTTTGCTAATAACATTTAGAAAGAAAGTGTTACCAAAATAGTGTTTTCCCAGATGTTGAATTTCATCATTTAGCAACTTAAGAGCAGCATCTATGTCATCCTGGCCAGTTAAAAACACCAAAATATCCCCTGGTGGTTCCTGCAGAAATTAGTTAATGAGTGAAGATAAAATAAAGGTATCCAGTATTGGATGATGGGAAGAGTAATTTTCCCTTCAAAATGGAAATAAAATATAAAAAGAGAATATGGAAATAGACACTACCACTCTATACTAAAAAGATGAATGATGATAGCTCCAAATTCACCTTAAAGACTACAACATTATCAAAAGAACAGAATATGTATGTTTATCTGATGGACATTGATCATATAAGCTTTTCCTTCCATTAACAAATTTGTCTGAAATTATAAACAAATGTTAAGAAGTGAGGCAGCTGATATGTATTATTTGAGCTTCGATGCTTACAAGATTGAGCATGCAATTGCCCATACACTTCTGCTGAACTCACAGAGTAGTGAAAACAGTTGGCATCCACCCCTAAGTCAGTGGTAGTAAAGTTTAAATTAGCTGCAGTGCAGCACCGAAAATCTGAATACACTTACTATTTGTTTCATTAAGAAGCATAGCATATGAGAACTAAAAAATAACTGTTGAGTGACATGATGCAACGAATCAATGGAGCAGAAAAATCAAGTGTAATCTCGGATATACAGAATACCAAAAGTTCCCAAATGATCAAACGCATTCCAAGAAGCATAATGTAACACCCTGTTACGCCTGGTGGGATCAAGACTGGCCCCACAAACCAACACTAGTCTTTCCCGCGCACTTTGTCCTCACTCATGCGCACCCGGGACCAACTTCCCGGTCGGTCACCCATCCTAGAATTGCTCCAAGCCAAGCACGCTTAACTTTGGAGTTCTTTTCGTATGAGCTCCCGGAAAAGAAGGAATTCCTTGTTGATATGAGTAGTCTATTATTCCTATTAAGCCAGGCTCTCACACATAATAACCTACTCTATTGTTTGATACACAGCACAAGACAACTAACCTTTTCGTGAATAATAAGAACAGTATTCACAGCAGCCTGTAAGTAGTCTGAGACAGGCTCTTCCAGATAATGAGTTTCTACTGTGTATCCTCTACCCTGTAGAAGTAGAACCAAATTACTCTCATCAATGAGGAGACCCATTCACCATCTATATATTTCAGACACAAGGAAAACATACTTCAACAGAAAGTATAGCAGGTTCTGGATTCGGCAAACCATCAGCAGGCTTGAGCAATGAATTCTTCCGCCTGCGCATGAAAGAATATAAAAGAAGATTCAAGATCAGGCCCTAACTAACTTCAAGTGCATATTGAGTTAACTTAACTTGGTCAAGCTTAACAAAGTTTGACTTGGGACAAAACTTATATGCCTTATATGTTGGGAAGGAGAGAGTACCACATAGCAACTTCTGTAAGCAATAATGTTACCAAGAATTGGGAATAATTCGCTACTATGGTCGATGGCTGAAGATGTCTTATAGGATTTACTATAGTTTTTTTTTATTAGATTTCACTATAGTTGAAAAGCAATTGTTGCTTCTTTACTAGCTGAAGGTGTCTTATAGGCTTATTATATACTCCCTCCGTCCCAAAATAAGTGTCGTTGATCTAGTATAAAATTTGTACTAACTTAGTACAAATTTTGCGACACTTATTTTGGGACGGAGGGAATAGTTGAAAGCCAATTGTGCTTCTTTACATAGACCATCTTTCTGGCTACATCACTTTTTTGAAGATTTCCTGGTAGTCGCACTGCACTTCTTTTTCTTGCAAAAGATGCACATGGCAGCAAATTGCAAAAGAATGAAAGGATATGAAACAAGTTCTTACTAGACAGGAACCGACCTATTGCTGAAAAACGTTGACATTGATCTTGCTTCAATTGTTGCAGAGGAGATGATTAGGCGCAACTCTGGCCGAAGGCGTTGAATCTGGTCGATTGATGTAAGGAAACATGCAAAGCGGGAAACTAAACATTATTCACAGATGACTTGAAGATAAACCAGACTTGCGGATTCAAAATTGTGAACCTTTTTCAAGAGTCCCAGCAATATGTCGGTTGAAATGGATCTTTCATGAGCTTCATCTATCATAATGACACTAAATAAACAGAAAAACATGATTGGTATGTGAATAATGTAAAACCTGTACGGGACAATCCGACTGAAGAAGGTGCTTTTGCTCCACAACAATTATCACCACAAATGCGTAATCACAATAACAACAGAAATTAGATCAAACATGACCTGTCACAATTGGGAGTGCCAGCTTAAGGTCATACTAATATTGAGGGTCATAACATGGTACCTATATTTGCTCAGAAGAGGATCTTCCATCATTTCTCTAATCAGTACCCCATCTGTGAGAAATTTTATCATGGTCATGCCCTGTCAAACCGTATATGGCATAAGCAGAGTATATAGGGTATGAAACCCCTTAAACCGAAATGATGCTGTAGAATTCAGATAAAGAAAATCAGTGCAAGAAAAGAAACCTAGATCATACCGGGTTTGTTTCATCCTCAAATCTTATTGTATATCCTACTTCTTCTCCAAGTTTCACACCAACTTCTTCAGCTACTCTTGATGCAACCGTCTGTTCAAATTATTGGGATGGGTTGAAAAGGGAAGTGATCATAAAAAGATAGGGATCTATAAGTGTAGTCTAAGAATAGAAAAGAAAAATTGGAACACGAGAAAATTAGTAGACCAAAGCAGCAAAATTTTCATTCAGCTACCATCCTAAGCAGTACAGATATGGTTTTATCAACTGACTTCTCTGTAATAGAATGCCAGAAATCACTGTCGTACCACATGAATAAGTTCCCAGCAGAATGCATTTCAATGTTGGATTGTCACATAGAGTAGTTAAGATACATAATTTTGCAGGGTGTTGTCTCCTGTTACACACTTTTGGGGACTACCACATGACAACCCTGTCACAAACGGCTAGGTCTCAAAGGGGCAGCTGGATAAGCCTCCATTGCTGAGAAAGTCCAAGCTTATCTTTAGGAGTTATCTCTCCCTAATAAAGAAAAATTCTTAGATCCATATTTTTAGGATTTGATTTGCTACAAATTTAGCATGGACCTGGAGCTATATATAAAGAGAGGTAGAATGTGATAGAAGAGCATCCAGAACTATATAATATAGAAACTTTCTCCAGATAATTAGCTAAGAGCCTTACTCGCCATGCTAGGGGCGCACCCAAAAGAATAATCTGGTGCATGCTCTCACAGGACAGTAAAAAGAGAGACCTAGTATTACATAGCATCTAGAAAAGGATGCACAACTTGATGAACATTTAAACATTTGATACCTGCACAGCCAATCGTCTTGGCTGGGTGCAACCTATAAGTCGACCACCCTCAGCCCAACCAGCCTCCTTAAGATACTGGTTCAAAATACAATGAAGTTAGAAATGAAACATAGTCTGCAAGTAAGTTGATGAGATAGGCAGTAGGCATAACAGTTACAGATGATGTGATAGGCAATACGCATAAGAGTTTTGACGTGTGCGGCTTACATTCTTTCAAATATTATAAATTGGCATTTTCACCAACCAAACTACACTTTCCATCAACCTTCAAGTATATATGTTGAGATTCAAAAACTGGAGCAGATCTAGAGTCAATTGAAATATAGGTGCAACTAAGCAAACTACTTTGGTTCAGCATGGCTTCGAATTTCAATGTCAACAGTATCCAGAGTATATTACAAAGATATGGCTCAGTTCAGTTGTAAACAATGTTTCGCCTCTCTATTTTTATTCTGTCCCCTCACCACTCTTATCTGATAATGCATGTAAGTGATCTGTCACCCCAGCCATTCTTCATGCTTAATATCCTACTGTGAGAATTGGTTGATATATACTTATATTGGTAGGATGTCGGCACACAATATGGTGACACGATAGAAAATACGAACCAGAGGCATCAATCAAATGCAGAAACGAGGAACCATCACTGCTACAAAATACTCCCTCCGTTCCTAAATATAAGACCTTGTAGAGATTGCACTATGGACTACATACGGATGTATATAGACATATTTTAAAGTGTAGATTCACTCATTTTGCTCCATATGCAGTCTATAATGAAATCTCTACAAGGTCTTATATTTAGGAACGGAGGGAGTATAAGGCAAAGCCCTTTATCTCGCCCAGTCAGTAATCCAGTAAACGTGAGGTGCTTGTTGGAATCCAAATACAACACCGATGATACACACCACTTCTTCGGCCGAATGCCCCCCCCCCCCGGGGATAGAGCGCAGCACAGAAACAGATTCTCAAATGATCTAGGGAGCCCCCCCCCCCCCCCCCCCAATTGGCCGTACGAGAGAAAATTGGCTGGAGGAAAGTACCTGAGGGATCTGCGTGGACTTGCCGCTACCCGTCTCGCCGACGATGATGGTCGTACCATGCCGCTCCACCAGGTAGAGGATGGCCTTGCGGTACTTGTACACCGGCAGCCGCTGCCTCAGCCTCTCCAAGGACGCGTACCCAAACCTACCACCAACCAAAACAGAGGAATAGCGCCCGGGCACAAGTTTAGGAACCTCAGGTAGGGGAGCGCGAAGTAGAAGGGGAAGGAGGCAGAGGGTTTAGGGTTTGAATGAGCGGACCCGGAGGACGAGGAGGAAGCGCTGGTGTTGGTCGGGAGGAAGAGGACGCCGCCCTCCTCATCGTCGACGAGCGAGGCGCTAGGCTTCTCCGACCCTGGTCTCCAGAACTTCGACATGGCCGCCGGTTAGGGTGGCTTGGAGGGACTGATGGTGGGGTTGGAGAGGAAGCGGGACAGAAAGAAGTAATTTCGCAGAGAGAAAGATCTCTAGGTCCGTTAACTGGTGGTTGTTCTAGGGGGCTTTAGAGGCCATCATTAATGGGCTTCAGAGCCATTGCTGGACACTTTGATTTCCTCATTCGCAACAGTCTTTCTTGTTTTTCTTTTTTTTTCAAAAAAAACAGTCTTTTATTTCTCCCTACATACAAAATTGGCCATTTTAATTTTCAAAAGTTTCAAGAGGTTCTCGTCAGTATAAAGTACAAGACAGATAACACAGATCTATACCTAATAATAAAACGGCTATTGCTTCCGTCGAAAAACCCACAACATCATTTTTATAAAAAAAGCACCTGTAATTTTTGTTATTCAACCCGCGCTTCATCATTTATCTGCAACGCAAAAGGGAAAAACGATTCGCTGCAAAAATTATAGCCGTACGCATCGCCTCCTCCCGTCGACTCTGGGCCACCCTGGCCTGTGCCCAGGTCGCCGTCACACCACTCGCCGTCGCGGCCGACCTCAACGCCACCGCTGCCGATCTCAACCCACCCGCCTCCGCGGCTATACCTCTCCCTGCTCACTGCCCCCATTGCGGCGCTCGAGCGGATCGCATCGACCCTGGTCCACCCTGGCATGTGCCCAGGCCGCTGCCACACCACTCGCCGCCCCGGCCGACCTCAACCACCACTGCTGTCGATCTCAACCCACCCGCCTCCGCGGCCGTACCTCTGCCCGCTTGCTACCCCCGTTTCGACGCTCGAGCACAACTTCTGGATTAAATCAACGCGACAGCTACAGCAACTTGGGATGATGCGTCTGCTCGATGCAGAAAGGCGGCAACGCGCGGATAAGGCGCGTCGGCGCGAAGTACTTGCAGGTGGAGGCGGGCCTCCATGGCTCACACGGGGAACTCCGAGGTTATGGCGCGGCAACGGCGACTCCTTATGGCCAGATAGAGGCGCCTAACCCTTGCTCCCCTCATCGTATCCCCTCCTCCGGCAGGAACTCGTCATCTGGTGAGATCCCCTCCCCATGCCTCCAACGTGTGCCAAGCACCGGCAAGAAATTTTGTTTTGTGGGAATTTGTTTGCTGATGAATGAATGTATTGAATGTAAGATTGCATTGTTGTAGAGAGAGAGAATGGAACACCACCTTCAGTTTGTCATCTAATCTCACATTCTCTACCCCATGAGTGAAATAAGATAACAGTCCATTGATCAATTCACGTAGCCTCTTTGTTTTGCTTTGCTTGTCCCGCTCAATTTCTCATCATGGTGGAATTAACAATGGACGGGTTGATTTCTCAACAAAATAGGATAGGACTGACTACATTAGTTAGTTAGCTTATTTTAATAAATCAAAATGGTTATAAAAAGATTAAAAGCGTGTGGTATTTTTTTCTCCCGTTGCAACGCACGAGCCCTTTTGCTAGTATAAAATCAAAGATATACTATCACACTCGAGTCACTCGACCTGTCGACCACCACATATCCCCCATTATATTTGCATGAAAATATGGTTTATTTAGGACTGTAACAAAACTTTATCTTAAATGCTGCCTCACATTTTCTTAGAGTTTGGGAGATATTCATGGGTCGTTCTTCCGTCACAAGGACAGTAAGAGTTTTTTTGGTTCATAACTAACTTTGCCACAACTAACCTTAAGCAAAGTGTGACTGCCACAAAAAATGGCCACCACAAGTGTGGCAAGATTTGGCAAAAAAATAAGTCTATGACATATGAGTCATATAACTAGAAAAGTATGACGGGCCACTGTTGGATCGATAAAAGGGGTGTCTACAGGGGGGAATAGACTACTTGCATAAACTAAAATCCTAGCATTTTCCCAATTTTAATGGTTGACAGATTTTAGCAATTCTAACAAGTCTAGTGCACCCTAAACAAATATGGTAGCGAAAAGTAAAGGCATTGCACATGTAAGTAAGCAGTAGAGTTTAGTAAGATCAAACGCAAAGGAGACACGGTGATTTTTGGTGTGGTTCCGATAGGTGGTGCTATCGTACGTCCATGTTAGTGGAGACTTCAACCCACGGAGGGTAACTGCTATGAGAGTCCACGGATGGCTCCACCCACAAGGGGTCCATGAAGAAGCGGCCTTGTCTATTCCACCATAGGTTACGTCCACACAGGACTAACCTCACTCACGGTAGATCTTCATGAAGTAGGCGATCTCCTTGCCCGTACAAACTTTTTGGTTCAACTCTACAACACGAAGTAGGAGGCTCCCAAGCGACACCTAACCAATCTAGGAGGCACCACCCTCCAAAAGATAATAGATGTGGTAGAACGATGAACTCATTGCTCTTGTGCTTCAAAAGATAGTCTCATCAACACTCAATCACTCTCTCACAAATTTGGCATGTGTAGGAGAAATTGATTTTGTGGAAAACAACTTGGGGAGGCTAGAGATCAAGTTTCAAATGGTTTGATTGGAATCTATTGATCTCAACACATGAGTACGCGGCTCTTTCTCAGAAAAATGGATCTAACAAGTGTAAGTGTGTTCTGAGTGCTTCCTCTGCGAATGAGAGGAGGTGGAGGGGTATATATAGGCATCCCCCAAAATCCAACTGTTACAACATTATTTCCCAACTCGGCGACACCAAAATGAATCTCGGTGGTACCGAGTTGCACTAAACTTGGAGACTTTTCAATTCCCGGTGAGACCGATATATAAATCTCGGTGGTACCGATATGATGACCTAGAGCATTTTCCAAACCTCGGTGAGACCAATTCCAATCTTGGAAATTCCAATTCTTGAAATTTGCTCAACAGAAAGTTGGTCACATGCTTTCGGTGGCACCGATGTGAAACTTGGTGGTACCGGGAGATTAGGGTTTGGCAAATGTTCAGTCTTTGGAAAATCAGTAGGGCCAAGTGGAAAATATTGGTGGCACCAATTTTGCTGGTTTGGCTTGGGACAGAGATATTTGTGGGAGAAATGAGTGAATATTTTTGGTGGCTATCTCTAAGCACTTGAGCAACCAATTCATCATAGTACCTCAACCCTTTTAATAGTATTGGATTTCCTATGGAATCAAAAGTCATTTCTCACACATGTAAAATATAGAGTCATCTTGCTTGAAGCTTCAGCCAATCCTATTCCTTTCCTTCAAGGGGTTTCTCCTCACAATCCTTTGACCAATGCTCTCTATGGACTATACCTAAAATATACTAGGTAAAAGTGTTAGTCCAAGACACAATGTATGTTGTCATGAATTATCAAAACCACCAAGGGAGCATATGTGCTTTCGATTCCCACCTTTTTGGTAATTGATGACAACATACAATCAAAGCTTCAATTAAAGATATGCATAAGAATATGACATCTTTTGAAGATACATGACTAGTACAGGCTCCCCCTAAATGTGTGCAATCCTTTTTAAAGGATAGCTGCTTTGGACTGCATGGGCACACACATGGTAGAAGGACAAGACAAGTCATGTAAATCTTGGCTATATGCATCAAACATATGTGAATGAAGAACTTCCATGTTCAAGACTCACTCTTGCAAACAATATGTGCAAGGGACAAGAGATCATCATGAACAGGGATATGATGCATATACTTACCTTGAGGTTCTTGAGCGTCTTAGCAGTAGGATTACAATTGGGAAAGCAGATGTTAGATAACACAAAAGTACTCTGTTGTAAAGATGCAAAGAGATTCAAAAGTACCAAGATATGGAGAACATATGAGAAACCTGATTTGATGATAGATATGTCTCCAAGAAGATTTAGAACTTTCTCCCCTAAAGATGAATATGTAAGAATTTTCTCTCCCCTGAATCATAGCATGTAGATATTGGGAGTAGGTAGGATGAGACAAGTTCAGTCCATATATAGCACTAAAACAATTATATATCTCTCCCCCTTAATGGTACTACTCCCCGTGAGTATGTAAGGTTTGATCTATGTCCCCCTTTGGTAAATCTCCCCTTAGGTAGACCTTCCCTTAGGTATATATATCTCCCCCTTTGACTGAATCTTATTGGAAGCTTTGATATTTTTTTTCCTTTGGCATTAATTTCCAAAAAGATCAAAGGGTAAGGGATAATTGAGAGAAAGGGATCCTGGATTCTTCTCTCTTTAAAAGGGTTCCTTAATTTGTCTTTTCTCCCCCTTCAGAATTTGTTAAGAGTTCCTTGAACTATCCCCCCTGTGTTAGGGATCCTGGATGTTTCTCCCTCTTATATTGTGGGATCATTGAGGATTTCTCACCCTAGAGAAGTTTTCTCCCCCTCGATTTTTTTGGGAAACAAGATAATATCATCCTTCGGCAAAAATGGAAATGTTAAATAAGAGCTTAGGAGGTAATAAAACTTGGGATCATTGATTATCTTTCTCCCCTTAGGCAAAAGTTCAGAAGTATCAGAAAGTCATAGGCAATGATAAACTACGGAGTCACCGAGGCATTATGGTTCGATAGAACCAAGAATGATAATATGCCTCTCAGAGAAATTAGTTAGATTGAGTTTCCTAGATCGGTGAGACCGAGTTACAATGAAAATCAACTCCTTAACTCAGAAGAGACAAAAAATATCCACAGAATCTCAAAAAGAAATATCCAAAGATTAAAGGAAATAAAAGAAAACATTTTTTTGTTTTTGAAAACATATACATACATATAGATGAGAGTTGAATGGTTCCAGTAAAGCATGCAATGAAAATATGAACCATACAAGAATCTCCATCTAGATGTTAGGCGGTGACTAGGTCACCTATATTAGAGTATATTGACTTTAGGATTCAAGCAAGAATGCTTGATCATAGGTCATACTCATTGTTAAGCGCAAAATTGGGTTACCATTTTTCAATTAAGCTTCTTAATGTCTTCATATCACTTGAGTTGCTTTGCCTCATGAATTGGTGCAAAGCTTTATCAAGGATATGAGTACATACCTTCGAATGATGTTGATGATGTGGCATGTTGGTGAACTTGTCGTGGATGCTCAAAGTTGATGATGGTCGTCTTGAGCTGGGAGCTATCCTTGTCGTTTTGGTTCATTTTTCACCTACATTGGTTAGTCAGGCAAGGAATAACATAATATATCCAATGGCATGAGTGAATTTCATCATCATATAATTGTCAAGGATATGGTTTTGTTGTCTTCTTCCTTCATCTCCGAAGACAGGGTTGTTGATACTTGGCATTGACAAGATTGCTTTTGATGTGAGTTGATGGCAATCTTGTGGAGTGTAGTCCTTCCAAGTACCTAAAAAGGTTAGACGCGATACAAGGGAGCATAATTTTCCAAGATATAAGATAGTATCAAAGCAATATCATCATGGAATAGACAATCAAGCTTATGCCCTTGCATGCATCCGGGTGAGTCTAGCTCAAGTTTGAAGCATCAATGATGTTCAACTCACTCCTTGAATGACAAAATACTTTCTCATCAACTGGTTTGGTAAAGATATCAGCTAATTGTTTGTTGGTACGAACATGCTTGAGATATATATCCTTTACCAACATGATCATGAATGAAATGATGTCGCACTTGAATATGTTTAGTTCGAGAATGTTGCACAGGATTATAGGAAATTTTAATAGCACTTTCATTGTCACACAATAATGGAACATGTCTCACATGGATGCCATAATCCTTAAGAGTTTGAGTCATCCATAGTAATTGGGCACAACATGATCCGGCGGCAATGTATGTATTCCGCTTCGGCGGTAGATAAAGATACCGAGTTTTGTTTCTTGGATGACCAAGACACAAGAGATCTCCCAAGAAATTGACATGTACCCAAGGTGGATTTTCTATCAACCCTGTCTCCGGCATAGTCCGAGTCGGAATAGCCAACAAGATTAAAAGAAGATCCCTTGGGATACCATATGCCAAAGTTTGGTGTATGTATTAGGTATCTCACGATTCTTTTCACAACCAATGGATGACACTCCTTAGGTGTAGCTTGATATCAGGCACATATGCAAACACTCAACATGATATCGAGACAGGAGGCACATAGATATAACAATGAACCGATCATTGATCGAGAAACCTTTTGATCAACCGCTTTGTCCTCCTTAGTGAGGTCAACATGTCCACTAGTAGGCATGGGGTTTCTCATACCATTGCACTCTTTCATGTTGGCCTTCTTGATTAAGTACTTGGTGTACTTGGTTTGAGAGATAAACGTACCTTCTCTCGATTGTTTGATTTGCAAACCAAGGGATAATTCCATCTCACACATCATAGACATCTCGTATTTCTCTGACATCAACCTTCCAAATTTCTCACTAAAATGTGGGTTAGTAGAACCAAGATAATATCATCCACATATATTTGTCACACAAATAGTTCTCCATTAACTCTTTTAGTGAATAAGGTTGCGTCAATTTTACCAATCTCAAAACCCTTTTCAATGAGAAACTTCGTTGGGCATTTGTACCAAGCTCTAGGGGCTTCTTTAAGACCATATAAGCTTTACGAAGTTTGTAAACATGATTAGGTTTCTTAGGGTTCACAAAGCCGGGAGGTTGTTTGACATAAACCTCCTCCTCAATTTCACCGTTTAGAAAAGCATTTTTGATATCCATTTGGTAAATAGTAAGATCATGGTGATTGGCATAAGCGAGAAGAATGCGAATGGCTTCAAGTCTAGCAACGGGGGCATAGGTCTCACCGTAGTCCATACCCTCAACTTGCGTGTATCCTTTGGCTACGAGATGTGCCTTGTTGCGTACAACTTGACCATCTTCATCTTGCTTATTCCGAAACACCCATTTAGTATCGATGATGTTGTGCTCGTCCTTGGGCTTTTCAACAAGTTTCCACACTTCATTCCTCTCGAAGTTGTGTAGATCTTCGTGCATGGCATTCACCCAATTTGGGTCTTGAAGGGCTTGTTCTACCTTCATAGGCTCAATGCTAGAGATAAATGAATAATGCTCACAAAATTTAGCCAAACGAGATTTAGAGCGAGTGATTACCACGGTTTGTATGTCATCGAAGATTTGATTCAGCGGACGATCCTTGTCCACTCTTGCTCGAACTCATGAAAACTTCTTCTTGTTCGATGGTGGAGCTTCCTCATCATCATCTTCTTGTTCGTTATCGTTGATGATGTCATCTCCTTGAGGTGGTGGTGAGGAAGGTTGAGGTGGATCATCACGATGTACTTCTTCCTCTTCTTCATCATGTTGTGTACCGCTTGTGGATGCCTCTGTGTGGTTTTGTGGTTCGCCTTGACGCGAAGTAGGAGCTCCCACTTGGGTTGATGAAGTACTTTCATTCACCTTCATGGGACGAATCTTGCCGATAGGTAGATCTTGGATGGCTTTCGAAGGTTCCTTATCTCCTACATCATTTGGCAGTTGTTCGACTTGTGAACCATTAGATTCATCAAACTTCACATCTATCATCTCTTCATCTTTTCGAGTGAAGCTGTTGTAGACACGGTAAGTGTGAGAGTTTGATCTGTAACCGAGTAGGAAACCTTCATGAGATTTAGGAGCAAATTTAGAGCGATGATGCTTATGAAGAATGTAGCACTTAGAGACGAATACTTGAAAGTATCCAACTTGGGGTATTTTACCGGCGAGTATCTCGTATGTCGTTTTACCGGAAAACTTGTGTAAGTAGAGTCGGTTTATGGCGTGACAAGTTGTTTCCACGGTTTCTGCCCAAAAGTGTCTTGGCGTCTTGTATTCGTCAAGCATTGTTGTGGCCATCTCTATGAGAATTCAGTTCTTCCTCTAAACAACTCCATTTTGTTGAGGCTTGTACGTCCCATCGAACTCATGTGAGATACCTTCTTCGTCAAGAAAAATATCCACATTTGTGTTCTTGAACTACGTTTCGTTGTCGCTCCGAACTTTCTTGATCTTCACTTCAAATTGATTTTGAGCTTTTCGAGCAAAGTTCTTGAAGATCTTTTGTACCTACGACTTATCATCAAGAAAGAATACCCACGTAAATCTGGAAAAATCATCAACAATGACTAAACCATAAGAATTTCCACCGAGGCTCTTGTAAGCATTGAGACCAAAGAGATCCGTGTGAAGCATCTCGAGTGGCCTTCTTGTAGTCATGATGTTCTTCACGGGATGACTTCCACCGACTTGCTTTCCTGCTTGACAGGCACTACAAAGTCTATATTTGTCAAAGATAGCATCTTTAACACCAAGAATATGATCACCTTTGATAAGCCTATCAAGGATACACATACCAACATGTCCTAGCCTTCTATGCCATAACCAACCTTTAGAAGATATTACAACAAGACATGTACGGGGTTTGGATTTTTTAGTGACATCGACAATGTATAGATCACCTTTGTGAAGACCAGTAAAGACCATGTAATGACTGTCGCTACAAAACACTTGGCAGTCAACTTTCGTAAATAGCACATTGAAACCAAAGTCTGCTAGTCTTGATACGGATAGAAGATTGTAGCCAAGGGATTCAACAAGCATGACATTTTGAAGGAATCTATCATGAGATGTGGCCACCTTACCAATACCAAGTACCTTAACCTTGGATTTATCTCCAAAAGTCACATACCTTCGAGGTCCACGGTTTGGTACGATCTCAAACATGTCTTTATCTTCGGTCATGTGATCGATGCATCCACTGTCAAGTATCCACTCTTTTCCCCTGACTATGTAGTATCTAAGGTTCGCCATAAGACTAAGGTTCCTCATGGTCTTCTCATACTCGACGTCAAACTCCTCATCTTCATCGTAGTATCCATGTTCCACATTGTCATCGGCACACGAAATATCCTCGTCATAATAATCAAGAATTTCATCAGAATTTTGACTATGACAATGTTCATGCTTAGGCATGTGAATGGCTTCAACAATGACATTGTTAATGGTAGTGACAGCTCCTTTAGCACGCATGAGGTCATGAAGCTCAAATAGACATTTATCAAAATTAGGATCATTTGGCTTCATTTTGTGAAAGGCAGTGCATTTATGGAAAATGATATCTAGATTTATCAGGGAATAGTTTCGATATCTCTTCTCTAAGTTTTTCCACAAAGTATGAGCACACCCAAAATTTTGCATTTGATTAAGCACATTTCTTGGCAGTCCACTAATGATTAGATTTATAGTTTTAAGATTACCAAGCATATCATGTTCTTCATCATGAGAAGGATGTAAGGGATCGACGGGAGGCGCATAGGGATATTTAGCATACTTGCACAAATGGAATTCATCAAATATATCAAGCATTTCATCTTTCCATTCTCTATAATATTCCCCGTCAAAAACAGGCACTCTACAACTAATATTCCCCAAACTAGGCACATCCACCTTCCTCCAATGGTGTTTAAACCAAGGCTATGGAGACCAAAGCTCTCATACCAGTTGTTGGATCGATAGAACGGGTGTCTAGAGGGGGGGGGGTGAATAGACTACTTGCATAAATTAAAATCCTAGCCTTTTCCCAATTTTAATGGTTGGCAGATTTTAGCAATTCTAACAAGTCTAGTGCACCATACACATGCTAGTCAACAAATATGGTAGCGAAAAGTAAAGACATTGCACATGTAAGTAAGGAGTAGAGTTTAGGAAGAGCAAACGCGAAGAAGACACGGTGATTTTTGGCGTGGTTCCGATAGGTGGTGCTATCGTACGTCCACGTTAGTCGATAATTCAACCCACGGAGGGTAACGGTTGCGAGAGTCCACAAAGGGATCCACCCACAAGGGGTCCATGAAGAAGTGGCCTTGTCTATTCCACCATGGCTTACATCCACACAGGACTAGCCTCACCCACGGTAGATATTCACAAAGTATGCGATCTCCTTGCCCGTACAAACTTCTTGGTTCAACTCCACAACACGAAGTAGGAGGCTCCCAAGCGACACCTAACCAATCTAGGAGGCACCACCCTACAAAAGTAAATAGATGCGGTAGTACGATGAACTCCTTGTGCTTGTGCTTCAAAAGATAGTGTACTCAACACTCAATCACTCTCTCGCAGATTTGGCATGGGTAGGAGAGATTGATTTTGTGGAAAGCAACTTGGGGAGGCTAGAGATCAAGTTTCAAATGGTTGGATTGGAATCTCTTGATCTCAACACATGAGTAGGTGGCTCTCTCTCAGAAAAATTGATCTGGCAAGTGCAAGTGTGTTTTGAGTGCTTCCTATGGGAATGAGAGGAGGTGGAGGGGTATATACAGGCATCCCCAAAAATCCAACCGTTACAACATTATTGCCCAACTCGGTGACACCTAAATGAATCTGGTGGTACCGAGTTGTACTAAATGTGGTAGCTTTTGAATTCTCGGTGAGACCGATATACAACTTGGTGGTACCGATACGATGACCTAGAGCAGTTTCCAAATCTCTATGGGACCGATTCCAATCTTGAAAATTCTTATTCTTGGAATTTGCTCAACAGAAAGTTGGGCCCATGCTTTCGGTGGCACTGATGTGAAACTTGGTGATACCGAGAGATTAGGGTTTAACAAAGGTTGTGTTTGTGGAAAATTGGTAGGGCCGAGTGGAAAATAATGGTGTCACTGATTTTGCTGTTTTTTCTTGGGTCAGAGATATTTGTGGGAGAAGTGAGTGAATATTTTTTTGACCATGGTGAGTGAATATTTTTTGGTGTCTATCCCTAAGCACTTGAGCAACCAGATCATCATGGTATCTCACCCCCTTTTAACAGTATTGGCTTTCGTGTGGACTCAAAAGTGATTTCTCACAAATGTAAAATGTAGAGTCCTCTTGCTTGATGCCTGAGCCAATCCTATCCCTTTCCTTCATCAAGGGGTTTCTCCTCACAATCCTTTGACCAATGCTCTTAGTGGACTATACGTGAAATATACTAGGTAAAAGTGTTAGTCCAAGAGACAACGTATGTTGTCATGAACTAACAAAACCACCAAGGGAGCATATGCGCTTTCAGCCACGATTGTGACAATGAACCAAACACATGCCTAAAATGTTGTGGCAACCTTAGGCTAGGAACCAAAGAGGCCCTAAGACTCTCTTGGTCGGTAAGTTCGCGGTACGTGCACCACGAAGTCGAGTGGCTAGTGGGTAAATAAATGACAAAGCTTACAACAGTGTGGAATTGATTATGCAATGATAGCCACTCCCTCATCTAACCATCTATCTATCTTTCCATGCAGCGCGATATTCACCACATGCATGTGCCATGTGGCTGAATCCACTACTCTTTTGGGCTGGCTAGTTTCAACTAGAGGAGTTAATCGATGATGGCGTACGTATGATATTCGTGCCGCATCAGTCGATTTGATATATCGACGTGATGTTTTCAATGGCTACGCGTTGATTCGTGAGTTGTGAGGCTCTATGAAGTGAAAAACGACAAAACTAGCCCTTTGGGCAAAGTTCAACACAAAATGAACCCATTTACAAAATATTTCACAAAATGGCCCTTCCGGCATGACGGCCGTACCCGGGGTGCCATGCTAGGTACCATAACGCCCTTGTCAAAGGCGTTGAACTTGTCAACATTCACTTGCCACGTTGGTCTTGGGAAACATTGCATGGGAAACAAAAAATTCCTATGAACACCCAAGATCTATCTATGGAGATGTATATCTATAAGAGGGGGAGTGCATCTACATATCCTTGTAGATCGCTAAGCGGAAGCGTTAAGAAACGTGGTTGATGTAGTCATACGTCTTCACGATCCAATCACGATCCATCCCGGTCTAGCACCGAACGAACATCACCTCCTTGTTCAGCACATGTACAACTCGATGATGTCTCCGCCTCCTCGATCCAGCGAGCAAGGGCAGAGTAGTAGATGAGTTCTTCAGCAGGACGACAGCGTGGTGAAAGTGGTGGTGGTGCAATCTCACTAGGGATTTCGCCAAGCGTTGTTGCAGGCGCGACGGAGGAAAAAACTGATCTAGAGTGAGAGGGAGGGCACCGCCAAAGGCTTGGTGTGTGGCTAGCCTCCCTCTCCTCTCATATATATAGGGGAGAGGGAGGAGGGGCGGCCCTAGGGTTTCCCCTAGGGTTGGGCGGTGATCTAGGAGGTGGCTTGCCACCCAAGAAAGGTTGTGCCACCCCTAGGGCTTGCCCTCCACCAGCCCAGTCGCATGGGCCTAGGAGGGGAGGGGCGCCCATCCCACTAGGGGCTGGTGCGCACCCATCTCAGCCCATGTGGCCCGTTCGGGGTAGGTGGGCCCCTTCCGATGGACCGTGGAACCCTTCCGCCGCTCCAAGTACTGTGCTGGTAATGCCTGAATTCTTTCCGATGACCAAAACGGAACTTCCTATATATCATTCTTAACCTTTGGACCATTTCGAAGCTCCCCGTTATGTCCGGAATCTCATTAGATAATTTGAACAACATTCGGTTACCAACATATATAACTCAACAATACTATATCATCGTCGAATGTCAAGCATGCGGGCCCTACGGGTTCGAGAATTATGCAGACATGACCGAGATACATCTACGGTCAATAACCAATAGTGGAGCCTGGATGCCCATATTGGTTCCTACATATTCCATGAATATCTTTATCAGCCAAACCACGATGGCAGGGATTCAATCAATCTTGTATGCATTTCCCTTTGTCCAACGATATGTTACTTGCCCGAGATTCGATCGTAGGTATCTCCTGTTGGGGAACGTCGCATGGGAAACAAAAAATTTCCTACGCGCACGAAGACCTATCATGGTGATGTCCATCTACGAGAGGGGATGAGTGATCTACGTACCCTTGTAGATCGTACAGCAGAAGCGTTAGTGAACACGGTTGATGTAGTGGAACGTCCTCACGTCCCTCGATCCGCCCCACGAACAATCCCGCGATCAGTCCCACGATCTAGTACCGAACGGACGGCACCTCCGCGTTCAGCACACGTACAGCTCGACGATGATCTCGACCTTCTTGATCCAGCAAGAGAGACGGAGAGTTAGAAGAGTTCTCCGGTAGCGTGACGGCGCTCCGGAGGTTGGTGATGACCTTGTCTCAGCAGGGCTCCGCCCGAGCTCCGCAGAAACGCGATCTAGAGGAAAAACCGTGAAGGTATGTGGTCGGGCTGCCGTGGAAAAGTCGTCTCAAATCAGCCCTAAAACCTCCGTATATATAGGTGGGAGGGAGGGGACCTTGCCTTGGGGCTCAAGGAGCCCCAAGGGGGTCGGCCGAGTCCAAGGGGGGAGGACTCCCCCCCCCAAACCGAGTTGGACTTGGTTTGGTGGGAGGGAGTCCCCCTTCCTTCCCACCTCCTCCTTTATTTTTCTTTTCTCTTGATTTTCTCTTCTTGGAGCATAGAGCCCTTTTGGGCTGTCCCACCAGCCCACTAAGGGCTGGTGTGCCACCCTCAAGGCCTGTGGGCTTCCCCGGGGTGGGTTGCCCCCCCGGTGAACTCCCGGAACCCATTCGTCATTCCCGGTACATTCCCGGTAACTCCGAAAACTTTCGGGTAATCAAATAATATCAATCTTCGTTTCCGGACTATTCCGGAAACCCTCGTGACGTTCGTGATCTCATCCGGGACTCCGAACAATATTCGGTAACCAACCATATAACTCAAATACGCATAAAACAACGTCGAACCTTAAGTGTGCAGACCCTGCGGGTTCGAGAACTATGTAGACATGACCCGAGAGACTCCTCGGTCAATATCCAATAGCAGGACCTGGATGCCCATATTGGATCCTACATATTCTACGAAGATCTTATCGCTTGAACCTCAGTGCCAAGGATTCATATAACCCCGTATGTCATTCCCTTTGTCCTTCGGTATGTTACTTGCCCGAGATTCGATCGTCAGTATCCATATACCTATTTCAATCTCGTTTACCGGCAAGTCTCTTTACTCGTTCCGTAATACAAGATCCCGCAACTTACACTAAGTCACATTGCTTGCAAGGCTTGTGTGTGATCTCGTATTACCGAGTGGGCCCCGAGATACCTCTCCGTCACACGGAGTGACAAATCCCAGTCTTGATCCATACTAACTCAACTAACACCTTCGGAGATACCTGTAGAGCATATTTATAGTCACCTAGTTACGTTGCGACGTTTGATACACACAAGGCATTCCTCCGGTGTCAGTGAGTTATATGATCTCATGGTCATAGGAATAAATACTTGACATGCAGAAAACAGTAGCAACAAAATGACACGATCAACATGCTACGTCTATTAGTTTGGGTCTAGTCCATCACGTGATTCTCCTAATGACGTGATCCAGTTATCAAGCAACAATACCTTGTTCATAATCAGAAGACACTGACTATCTTTGATCAACTGGCTAGCCAACTAGAGGCTTGCTAGGGACGGTGTTTTGTCTATGTATCCACACATGTAAATGAGTCTTCATTCAATACAATTATAGCATGGATAATAAACGATTATCTTGATACAGGAATTATAATAATAACTATATTTATTATTGCCTCTAGGGCATAATTCCAACAGTCTCCCACTTGCACTAGAGTCAATAATCTAGCCCTCACATCACCATGTGAATTACATTGTAATAAATCTAACACCCATACAGTTCTGGTGTTGATCATGTTTTGGCCGTGGAAGAGGTTTAGTCAGCGGGTCTGCTACATTCAGATCCGTGTGCACTTTGCATATATTCACGTCCTCTCCCTCGACGTAGTCGCGGATGAGGTTGAAGCGTCATTTGATGTGTCTGGTCTTCTTGTGAAACCGTGGTTCCTTTGCTAAGGCAATGGCACCAGTGTTGTCACAGAACAAGGTTATTGGATTCAGTGCGCTTGGCACCACTCCAAGATCCGTCATGAACTACTTCATCCAGACACCCTCCTTAGCCGCCTCCGAGGCAGCCATGTACTCCGCTTCACATGTAGAATCTGCTACGACGCTTTGCTTGGAATTGCACCAGCTTACTGCACCCCCATTAAGAATGAATACGTATCCAGTTTGCGACTTAGAGTCGTCCGGATCTGTGTCAAAGCTTGCATCGACGTAACCTTTTACGGCGAGCTCTTCGTCACCTCCATACACGAGAAACATCTCCTTAGTCCTTTTCAGGTACTTCAGGATATTCTTGACCGCTGTCCAGTGATCCACTCCTGGATTACTCTGGAACCTACCTGCATACTTATGGCCAGGCTAACATCCGGTCTAGTGCACAGCATCGCATACATGATAGAACATATGGCTGAAGCATAGGGGACGGAGCGCATATGCTCTCTATCTTCATCAGTTGCTGGGCACTGAGTCTTACTCAATCTCGTACCTTGTAGAACTGGCAAGAACCCTTTCTTGGACTGTTCCATTTTGAACCTCTTCAAAACTTTATCAAGGTATGTGCTTTGTGAAAGTCCTATCAGGCGTTTTGATCTATCCCTATAGATCTTAATGCCTAGAATGTAAGCAGCTTCTCCTAGGTCCTTCATAGAGAAACTTTTATTCAAGTAATCCTTTATGCTCTCTAAAAACTCTACATTGTTTCCAATCAGTAATATGTCATCCACATATAATATTAGAAACGCCACAGAGCTCCCACTCACTTTCTTGTAAATACAAGATTCTCCAACCACTTGTATAAACCCAAATGCTTTGATCACCTCATCAAAGCGTTTGTTCCAACTCCGAGATGCTTGCACCAGTCCATAAATGGATCGCTGGAGCTTGCACACCTTGTTAGCATTCTTAGGATCAACAAAACCTTCGGGTTGTATCATATACAACTCTTCCTTAAGGAAATCGTTAAGGAACGCCGTTTTGACATCCATCTGCCAGATTTCATAATCGAAAAATGCAGCTATTGCTAACATGATTCTGACGGACTTAAGCATCGCTACGGGTGAGAAAGTCTCATCGTAGTCAACTCCTTGAACTTGTGAAAAACCCTTTGCCACAAGTCGAGCTTTATAAACGGTCACATTACCGTCAGCTTCCGTCTTCCTCTTAAAGATCCATTTGTTCTGAATGGCCTTGCGGCCCTCAGGCAGTACCTCCAAAGTCCACACGTTGTTCTCATACATGGATCCTATCTCGGACTTCAGGGCTTCCAGCCATTTGTTGGAATCTGGGCCCACCATTGCTTCTTCATAATTCGCAGGTTCATTGTTGTCTAACAACATGATTGATAAGACGGGATTACCGTACCACTCTGGAGCAGCACGTGGTCTCGTCGACCTACGTGGTTCGACAGAAACTTGAACTGGAGTTTCATGATCATCATCATTAACTTCCTCCTCAACCGGCGTTGCAATGACAGAGGTTTCCCCTTGCCCTGCGCCACCATCCAGAGGGATGAGAGGTTCGACAACCTCGTCAAGTTCTATCTTCCTCCCACTCAATTCTCTCAAAAGAAACTCCTTCTCGAGAAAAGCTCCGTTTTTAGCAACAAACACTTTGCCCTCGGATTTGAGATAGAAGGTGTACCCAACTGTCTCTTTTGGGTAACCTATGAAGACGCACTTTTCCGCTTTGGGTTCCAGCTTTTCAGGCTGAAGCTTTTTGACATAAGCATCACATCCCCAAACTTTAAGAAACGACAACTTTGGCCTTTTGCCATACCACAGTTCGTATGGTGTCGTCTCAACGGATTTTGATGGTGCCCTATTTAAAGTGAATGCAACTGTTTCTAATGCATAGTCCCAAAATGATAACGGAAAATCAGTAAGAGACATCATAGATCGCACCATCTCTAATAGAGTACGATTATGACATTTGGACACACCATTACGCTGTGGTGTTCCAGGCGGTGTTAACTGTGAAACAATTCCACATTGTCTTAAGTGAGCACCAAACTTGAAACTCAGATATTCACCCCCACGATCAGACCGCAGGAACTTGATCTTCTTGTTACGATGATTTTCCACTTCGCTCTGAAATTGCTTGAACTTTTCAAATGTTTCAGACTTGTGCTTCATCAAGTAGACATAACCATATCTACTTAAATCGTCAGTGAAGGTGAGAAAATAACGATATCCGCCGCGTGCCTCTACGCTCATCGGACCACACACATCGGTATGTATGATTTCCAACAAGTCACTTGCACGCTCCATTGTTCCTGAGAACGGAGTCTTAGTCATCTTGCCCATGAGGCATGGTTCGCACGTGTCAAGTGAATCAAAGTCAAGTGACTCCAAAAGTCCATCAGCATGGAGTTTCTTCATGCGCTTTACACCAATATGACCTAAGCGGCAGTGCCACAAAAATATGGCGCTGTCATTGTTAAATCTAACTCTTTTGGTCTCAATGTTATGTATATGCGTATCGCTATCAAGATTCAATATGAACAATCCTCTCACATTCGGTGCATGACCATAAAAGATGTTACTCATAGAAATAGAACAACCATTATTCTCTGACTTAAAAGAGTAACTGTCTCGCAATAAACAAGATCCAGATATAATGTTCATGCTCAACGCAGACACTAAATAACAATGATTTAAGTTCATCACTAATCCTGACGGTAACTGAAGTGACACTGTGCCGACGGCGATTGCATCAACCTTGGAACCATTTCCTACGCGCATCGTCACTTCATCTTTCGCCAGCCTTCGCCTATTCCGCAGTTCCTGTTTCGAGTTGCAAATATGAGCAACAGAACCGGTATCGAATACCCAGGCACTACTACGAGAGCCGGTTAAGTACTCATCAATAACATGTATATCAAATATACCTGATTTTTCTTTGCTCGCCTTCTTATCTGCCAGATACTTGGGGCAATTGCGCTTCCAGTGACCCATACCCTTGCAATAGTAACACTCCGTTTCCGGCTTAGGTCCAGCTTTGGGTTTCTTCGTCGGATTGGCAACAGGCTTGCCGCTCTTCTTCGAATTGCCCTTCTTGCCTTTGCCGTTTCTCTTGAAACTAGTGGTCTTATTCACCATCAACACTTGATGCTCTTTACGGAGTTCAGACTCTGCGACTTTCAGCATCGCAAACAACTCGCCGGGAGACTTGTTCATCCCTTGCATGTTGTAGTTCAACACAAAGCCTTTATAGCTTGGCGGCAGTGATTGAAGGATTCTGTCAGTGATAGCTTCTTGCGGGAGTTCAATCCCCAGCTCAGCTAGACGGTTTGAGTACCCAGACATTTTGAGCACATGTTCACTGACAGATGAGTTTTCCTCCATCTTGCAAGCATAGAATTTATCGGAGGTCTCATACCTCTCGATCCGGGCGTTCTTCTGAAAGATAAACTCCAACTCCTGGAACATCTCAAATGCTCCATGACGCTCAAAGCGACGTTGAAGTCCCGGTTCTAAGCCATACAAGACTGCACATTGAACTATTGAGTAGTCCTCCTTACGTGCTAACCAAGCGTTCTTAACATCCTCATCAGCCGTAGCGGGTGGTTCATCTCCTAACGCAGCATTAAGGACATAATCCTTCTTCCCAGCTTGTAAGATTAGCTTAAGATTACGAGCCCAGTCTACAAAGTTGCTTCCATCATCTTTCAACTTAGCTTTCTCTAGGAACGTATTAAAATTTAGGATGACTGTCGCGTGAGCCATGATCTACAACACAAATATATTCAAAGTGGACTTAGACTATGTTCAAGATAATTAGAGTTTAACTTAATCAAATTATTCGCTAAACTCCCACTCAAAAAGTACATCTCTCTAGTCATTTGAGTGGTTCATGATCCACTTACACTAGCTCAAGTCCGATCATAACGTGAGTTGAGTATAGTTTCAGTGGTAAGCATACCTATGCTAATCATATCATCTATATGATTCATGATCGACCTTTCGGTCTCATGTGTTCCGAGGCCATGTCTGCACATGCTAGGCTCGTCAAGCTTAACCCGAGTGTTCCGCGTGCGCAACTGTTTTGCACCCGTTGTATGTGAACGTTGAGTCTATCACACCCGATCATCACGTGGTGTCTCGAAACGACGAACTGTAGCAACGGTGCACAGTCGGGGAGAACACAATTTCGTCTTGAAATTTTAGTGAGAGATCACCTCATAATGCTACCGTCGTTCTAAGCAAAATAAGGTGCATAAAAGGATTAACATCACATGCAATTCATAAGTGTCATGATATGGCCATCATCACGTGCTTCTTGATCTCCATCACCAAAGCACCGGCACGATCTTCTTGTCACCGGCGCCACACCATGATCTCCATCAACGTGTTGCCATCGGGGTTGTCGTGCTACTCATGCTATTACTACTAAAGCTACATCCTAGCAAAATAGTAAACGCATCTGCAAGCACACACGTTAGTATAAAGACAACCCTATGGCTCCTGCCGGTTGCCGTACCATCGACGTGCAAGTCGATATTTCTATTACAACATGATCATCTCATACATCCAATATATCACATCACATCATTGGCCATATCAGATCACAAGCATACCCTGCAAAAACAAGTTAGACGTCCTCTAATTTTGTTGTTGCATGTTTTACGTGGTGACCATGGGTATCTAGTAGGATCGCATCTTACTTACGCAAACACCACAACGGAGATATATGAGTTGCTATTTAACCTCATCCAAGGACCTCCTCGGTCAAATCCGATACAACTAAAGTTGGAGAAACCGACACTTGCCAGTCATCTTTGAGCAACGGAGTTACTCGTAACGATGAAACCAGTCTCTCGTAAGCGTACGAGTAATGTCGGTCCAAGCTGCTTCAATCCAACAATACCGCGGAATAAAGAAAAGACTAAGGAGGGCAGCAAAACGCACATCACCGCCCACAAAAACTTTTGTGTTCTACTCGAGAAGACATCTACGCATGAACCTAGCTCTGATACCACTGTTGGGGAACGTCGCATGGGAAACAAAAAATTTCCTACGCGCACGAAGACCTATCATGGTGATGTCCATCTACGAGAGGGGATGAGTGATCTACGTACCCTTGTAGATCGTACAGCACAAGCGTTAGTGAACGCGGTTGATGTAGTGGAACGTCCTCACGTCCCTCGATCCGCCCCGCGAACAATCCCGTGATCAGTCCCACGATCTAGTACCGAACGGACGGCACCTCCGCGTTCAGCACACGTACAACTCGACGATGATCTCGGCCTTCTTGATCCAGCAAGAGAGACGGAGAGGTAGAAGATTTCTCCGGAAGCGTGACGGTGCTCCGGAGGTTGGTGATGACCTTGTCTCAGCAGGGCTCCGCCCGAGCTCCACAGAAACGCGATCTAGAGGAAAAACCGTGGAGGTATGTGGTCGGGCTGCCGTGGAAAAGTCGTCTCAAATCAGCCCTAAAACCTCCGTATATATAGGTGGGAGGGAGGGGACCTTGCCTTGGGGCTCAAGGAGCCCCAAGGGGGTCGGCCGAGTCCAAGGGGGGAGGACTCCCCCCCCAAACCGAGTTGGACTTGGTTTGGTGGGAGGGAGTCCCCCTTCCTTCCCACCTCCTCCTTTATTTTTCTTTTCTCTTGATTTTCTCTTCTTGGCGCATAGAGCCCTTTTGGGCTGTCCCACCAGCCCACTAAGGGCTGGTGTGCCACCCTCAAGGCCTATGGGCTTCCCCGGGGTGGGTTGCCCCCCCGGTGAACTCCCGGAACCCATTCGTCATTCCCGGTACATTCCCGGTAACTCCGAAAACCTTCCGGTAATCAAATGAGGTCATCCTATATATCAATCTTCGTTTCCGGACTATTCCGGAAACCCTCGTGACGTCCGTGATCTCATCCGGGACTCCAAACAACATTCGGTAACCAACCATATAACTCAAATACGCATAAAACAACGTCGAACCTTAAGTGTGCAGACCCTGCGGGTTCGAGAACTATGTAGACATGACCCGAGAGACTCCTCGGTCAATATCCAATAGCGGGACCTGGATGCCCATATTGGATCCTACATATTCTACGAAGATCTTATCGCTTGAACCTCAGTGCCAAGGATTCATATAATCCCGTATGTCATTCCCTTTGTCCTTCGGTATGTTACTTGCCCGAGATTCGATCGTCAGTATCCATATACCTATTTCAATCTCGTTTACCGGCAAGTCTCTTTACTCGTTCCGTAATACAAGATCCCGCAACTTACACTAAGTCACATTGCTTGCAAGGCTTGTGTGTGATGTCGTATTACCGAGTGGGCCCCGAGATACCTCTCCGTCACACGGAGTGACAAATCCCAGTCTTGATCCATACTAACTCAACTAACACCTTCGGAGATACCTGTAGAGCATCTTTAAGGTCACCCAGTTACGTTGCGACGTCTGATACACACAAAGCATTCCTCCGGTGTCAGTGAGTTATATGATCTCATGGTCATAGGAATAAATACTTGACACGCAGAAAACAGTAGCAACAAAATGACACGATCAACATGCTACGTCTATTAGTTTGGGTCTAGTCCATCACGTGATTCTCCTAATGACGTGATCCAGTTATCAAGCAACAACACCTTGTTCATAATCAGAAGACACTGACTATCTTTGATCAACTGGCTAGCCAACTAGAGGCTTGCTAGGGAAGGTGTTTTGTCTATGTATCCACACATGTAAATGAGTCTTCATTCAATACAATTATAGCATGGATAATAAACGATTATCTTGATACATGAGTTATAATAATAACTATATTTATTATTGCCTCTAGGGCATAATTCCAACATCTCCATACCTAGTTCAATCTTGTTACCGGCAAGTCTCTTTACTCGTTCCGTAATACAAGATCTCGTGACTAACTCCTTACTCACATTGCTTGCAAGCTTCTTGTGATGTTGCATTACCAAGAGGGCCAGAGATATCTTTCCATCACATGGAGTGAAAAATCCCAGTCTTGATCCATGCAAACCTAACAGACACCCTCAGAGATACCTGTAGAACATCTCTACGATCACCCAGTTACGAAGTGACGTTTGATACACACAAGGCATTCCCACGGTGTGAGGGAGTTGCATGATCTCATGGTCTTAGGAACATATACTTGACATGTAGAAATAAATAGCAATAAACTTAATGATATGATCATATGTTATGCTTACGGTTTGGGTATTGTCCATCACATCATTCTCCTAATGATGTGATCCCGTTATCAAATGACAACTCATGTCTATGGTTAGTAAACCTTGACCATCTTTGATCAACGAGCTAGTCTAGTAGAGGCTCACTAGGGACACGATGTTGTTTATGTATCCACACATGTATCTGAGTTTCTAGTCAATACGATTATAGCATGGATAATAAAAGATTATCATGAACAAGGAAATATGATAATAACCATTTTATTATTGCCTCTAGAGCATATTTCCAACGCTCTCCCACTTGCACTAGAGTCAATAATCCAGCATTACATGGTAATGAATCTAACACCCATAGAGTTCTGGTGTTGGTCATGTTTTGCTCGCGAGAGAGGTTTAGTGAACATCTTTGCACCATTCACATCTGTATGTACTTTGCAAATGTTTATGTCCTCCTCCTTGATATAATCGCAAATGGAATTGAACGGTGCTCTATGTGTCTGGTCATTTTATGAAACTAGGGTTCCTTGGCTAGAGCAATGGCACCAGTGTTGTCACAAAAGAGGGTCATTGGATCTAGTGCACTGGACACAACTCCAAGATCCGTCATGAACTGCTTCATCCAGACACCTTCCTTCACTGCTTCTGGAGCAGTTATGTACTCCGCTTCACATGTAGAATCTGCTACCACGCTTTGCTTGGAACTATACCAGCTAACTGATCCACCATTTAGAATAAATACGTATCCGGTTTGAGACTTAGAGTCATCCGAATATGTCGAGAAATATTCCCTTAGTCCATTTCAGGTACTTAAGGATATTTTTGGCAGTTGTCCGGTGTTCCAATCATGGATAACTTTGAAACCTTCCGGCCATACTTATGGCAAGGCTGACATTTGGTCTTGTGCACAACATTGCATACATGATAGAGCCTATGGCTGAGGCATAGGGGATGACACTCATATTTTCTCTATCCTCTGTAGTTGTTGGGCATTGAGTCTTACTCAACTTCACACCTTGCAGGACAGGCAATAATCCCTTCTTGGACTAATCCATTTTGAACTTCTTCAAAACCTTATCAAGGTATATGCTTTGTGGAAGTCCCATTAAGCATCTTGATTTTATCTATATAGATCTTGATGCCTAATATGTAAGCAACTTCTCTAAGGTCTTTCATTGAAAAACTCTTGTTCAAATATATCTTCATGCTTTCCAAAAGTTCTATATTGTTTCCAATCAGCAATATGCCATCCACATATAATATTAGAAAGGCTATAGAGCTCCCGTTCACTTTCTTGTAAATACAAGCTTCTCCATTAACTTGTATAAACCCTAATGCTTTGGTAACCTCATCAAAGCGAAGATTCCAACTCCGAGATGCTTGCACCAGTCCATAAATGGATCGGTGGAGCTTGCGTACTTTGTCAGCATTTTCTGGATCGACAAAACCTTCTGGTTGCATTATATATAGCTCTTCATTAAGGAAACCATTAAGGAACGTTGTCTTGACATCCATCTCCCGGATTTTATAATTGAAAAATGGAGTTATTGCTAACATAATCCTGACATACTTCAGCATTGCTACGAGTGAGAAAGTCTCAGCGTAGTCAACTCCTTGAACTTGTGAAAACCCTTCCGCAACAAGTCGTGCTTTATAGAAGGTGACATTACCGTTGTCCATCTTTTTCTTAAAGATCCATTTGTTCTGAATAGCCTTGCAACCATTAGGTAATTCCTCCAAATTCCACACTTTGTTTTCATACATGGATCTTATCTCGGATTTCATGGCCTCTAGCCATTTGTTGGAATCTGGACCTACTATCTTTTCTCCATAGCTCGTAAATTCATTGTTGTCCAACAACATGACCTCCAAGATAGGATTACCGTACCAATCAGGAGCAGTACGTGTCCTTGTCGACCTACGAGATTCAGTAGTGACTTGATGTGAAGCTTCATGATCATCATCATTAGCTTCCTCTTCAATTGGTGTAGGCGTCATAGAAACACCTTTTTGTGCCGTGCTACTCTCTAATTGAAGTGAGGTTCAATAACCTCATCAAGTTCTATCTTCCTCCCACTCAATTCTTTCGAGAGAAACTCCTTCTCTAGAAAGGATCCATTCTTGGCAACAAAGACCTTGTCTTTGGATCTGAGATAGAAGGTATACCCAATTGTTTCCTTAGGGTATCCTATGAAGACGCACTTCTTTGCTCTGGTTCGAGCTTATCACGCTGAAGCCTTTTGATATAAGCGTTGCATCCCCAAACTTTAAGAAACGACATCTTAGGTTTCTTACAAACCATAATTCATATGGTGTCGTCTCAATGGATTTAGATGGTTCCCTATTTAAAGTGAATACAACTGTCTCTAATGCATAGCCCCAGAACGATAGTGGCAAATCGGCAAGAGACATCATAGAATGCACCATACCCAATAAGGTATGATTACGATTTTTGGACATACCATTACGTTGTGGTGTTCCAGGTGGCGTGAGATGTGAAATAGTTCCACACTATCTTAAATGTATGCCAAACTGGTAACTCAGATATTCTCCTCCACGATCAGATCACAAAAACTTTATCTTCTTGTTATGATGATTCTCAACTTCACTCTGAAATTGCTTGAACTTTTCAAAATTTTCAGACTTGTGCTTCATTATGTAAATATATCCATATCTACTAAAATCATCAGTGAAGGTAAGAAAATAACGATATCCACTGCATGCTTCAACACTCATTGGACCACACACATCAGTATGTATGATTTCCAGCAAGTCACTTGCCCGTTCTATTGTTCCAGAAAACGGGGTTTTCGTCATCTTGCCCATGAGGCATGGTTCGCATGTATGAGGCGATTTAAAATCGAGTGATTCCAAAAGTCCATCAGCATGGAGCTTCTTCATACGTTTTACACCAATATGACCTAAGCGGCAGTGCCACAAGAAAGTGGTGCTATCATTATTAACTTTGCATCTTTTGGCATCAATGTTATGAATCACTACTACCGAGATTCATTAAGAATAAATCATTCACATTGGGTGCATGACCATAAAAGATGTTACTCATATAAATAGAAAAACCATTATTTTCTAATTTAAAAGAATAACCGTCTCACATTAAACAATATCCAGATATAATGTTCATGCTCAATGCAGGCACCAAATAACAATTATTTAAGTTTAAAACCAACCCCGATGGTAATCAAAGAGTGAGCATGCCGACGACGATCAGATCAACCTTGGAACCATTTCCGACGCGCATCGTCAGTTCGTCCTTTGCCAGCCTTCCTTTATTCCATAGTTCCTATTTCAAATTACAAATATGAGCAACCGAACCAGTATCAAATACCCTGGAACTACTATGAGAGCTAGTAAGGTATACATCAATAACATGTATATCAAATATACCTTTGTTGACATTGCCAGCCTTCTTATCGTTGAGATACTTGGGGCAATTCCGGTTCCCATGGAAATTCCCTTGCAATAGAAGCACTCAGTCTCAGGCTTGGGTCCAGCCTTAGGTTTCTTCATGGGAGCGGCAAATAGCTTTCCATTCTTCTTGAAGTTTCCCTTCTTGCCCTTGCCTTTCTTGGAAGTAGTGGTTTTATTCACCATCAAAACTTGATGCTCCTTTTTGATTTCTACTTTCACGACTTCCAGCATCACGAATAGCTCGGAGATTGACTTGTTCGTCCCTTGCATATTATAGTTCATGACGAAGCCTATGTAGCTAGGTGGCAGTGACTAGAGAACTCTGTGAGTGACTATTTCAGGTTGAAGCTCAACTCCCAACCGATTCAAGCGATTGTAGTACCCATACATTCTTAATATGTGCTCACTGAGAGAACTATTCTCCTCCATCTTGTAGGCGAATAATTTTATGGAGGTCTGATACGTCCCAAACGTATCTATAATTTCTGCTTGTTCCATGATCTTTTGGGTGGCATTGTTATATGTTTTTCTACACTTTTATATCGTTTTACACATATTTGGACTAACCTACTAACTCAGTGCACCCAGTGCCAGTTTCTGTCTGCTGATGTCTATTTTGCAGGGGCTTTTACCCAATTTTTTGAAGCCCGAAAAATCCCGAGAAAATTATATAGAAAATCAGCGTAACGGAAGCTTCCAGATCACCGAAGATGGGCGAGAGGGGGGCCAGGGGCCGTCCAGGCGACCTCTGATACGTCTTCGTCGTATCTACTTTTCCGAACTCTTTTGCCCTTGTTTTGGACTCTAATTTGCATGATTTGAATGGAACTAACCCGGACTAACGCTGTTTTCAGCAGAATTGCCATGGTGTTGTTTTTGCACAGAAATAAAAGTTCTCAGAATGAACTGAAAATTTACGGAGATTTTTTCTGGAATTTATGAAAAATACTGGCGCAAGAATGAGATGAGGATGTGGAGCATGGAGCCCAAAAGCCCACCAGGCGCGGGCCCCCTAGCCGCGCCTGACAGGCTTGTGGAGCCCACGACGCTCCACCGCCTCCAAATCCAGCTCTATTTAGTCCGTCTCGCCTGGAAAAAAAATCAAGGAGAAGAGTTCATCACATTTTACGATACGGAGGCGCCGCCACCTCGTGTTCTTCATCTGGAGGGCAGATCTGGAGTCCGTTCTGGGCTCCGGAGAGGGGAGATCGTCGCCATCGTCATCATCAACCTTCCTTGATCATCAATTTCATGATGTTCTTCACCGTTCGTGAGTAATCTCATCGTAGGCTTGCTGGACGGTGATGGGTTGGATGAGATCTATCATGTAATCAAGTTAGTTTTGACGAGGATTGATCCCTAGTATCCACTACGTTCTGAGATTGATGTTGCTACTACTTTGCCATGCTTAATGCTTGTCACTTGGGCCCGAGTGCCATGATTTCAGATCTGAACCTGTTATGTTCTCGCCAATATATGTGTGTTCTTGATCCTATCTTGCAAGTTGTAGTCACCTACTATTTGTTATGACCCGGCAACCCCGGAGTGACAATAGCCGGAACCACTCCCAGAGATGACCATAGTATGAGGAGTTCATGTATTCACCAAGTGTTAATGCGTTGGTTCGGTTCTTTATTAAAAGGAGAACCTTAATATCCCGTAGTTTCCATTAGGACCCCGCTGCCACGGGAGGGATGGACAATAGATGTTATGCAAGTTCTTTTCCCTAAGCACGTATGACTACATACGGAATACATGCCTACATTAGATGGACGAACTAGAGCTAGTTAGATATCTCTCCGTGTTATAACTGTTGCATGATGAATAGCATCCGACATAATCATCCATCACCGATCCAATGCCTACGAGTCTTTTCCTACTGGTCCTTGCTCTGTTACTCTGCTGCTGCTACTGCTACTCTGTTGCTATTGCTGTTACTTTGCTGCTACTGCTACTATGTTTCTACTGCTGTTACTTTGCTGCTACTGGTTACTGTTGCTACTGCTGCTATCATACTACCTTGCTACTGATACTTTGCTGCAGATACTAAATCTTTCAGGTGTGGTTGAATTGACAACTCAACTGCTAATACTTGAGAATATTCTTTGGCTTCCCTTTGAGTCGAATCAATAAATTTGGGTTGAATACTCTACCCTCGAAAACTGTTGCGATCCCCTATACTTGTGGGTTATCAAGACTATTTTCTGGCGCCGTTGCCAGGGAAGCACAACTATATTCTCTGAGTCACTTGGGATTTACGTCTGCTGGTCACTATGAGGAATCCGATAGATCCAAGAACTAACGTCTTGCCCTCAACTACGAGGACAGGTAAGGAACTGCCATCTAGCTCTGCATTTGATTCACCTTCAGTTATGAGTAAGTTTGCGACATCACCTCCTGCTAGAAATCTTGATATGTCGCCTGTGCTTGATGATGCTACTTCTACTGCACATGATGCTTATGATGATGTTGTGCTTGATACTGCTCTGCCTGATGATGCTATGCTTGATACTGCTTTGCCACTAGGTGCATTCCTTGATGCACAAATTGCTAGAGTTGCTGCTAGATGTGATGATACTTCTGAAACTGCTGATACTAGTGAAGTAGAACGTGCTATTATGACTGAATTGCCTGAGCGTTATGTTATGGAGGGAGAGATAGCTGAGGATTTTCTTGCGTGTAAGGATAGCTATGATGTTGAGAAATTACTGCGCAAGTGGAAAGAAATATCTCTGAATGCTAGGATGAAATACGACCCGAAGTTTGCTACTTCGCCTATCTTTGTGACCGATAAGGATTAAGAATTCTCTGTCGACCCTGAGTTAATCACTCTGGTCGAATCTGATCCTTTTCACGGTTATGAGTCTGAAACAGTTGTAGCCCATCTTACCAAACTGCACGGTATAGCCACCCTATTCACTAGTGAGGAAAAGATCCGCCACTACTATATCCTCAAGCTGTTTCCTTTCTCGCTAAAGGATGATGCTAAGACTTGGTTCACTTTTCTTGCTCTTGGTTGTGTGCGTAGCCCCTAGGGTATGGTCTACTACTTCTCTGGAAAATATTTCCCTGCCCATAAGAAGCAAGCTGCCTTGCATGAAATATACAACTTTGCTCAAGCTGAAGAAGAGAGTCTCCCACAAGCTTGGGGGAGGCTTATCCAGCTACTGAATGCTTTGCCTGATCACCCTCTTGAGAAGAATGAAATACTTGATATCTTCTATAATGGACTTACTGATGCTTCCAAAGACCACCTAGATAGTTGTGTCAGTTGTGTTTTTAGGGAACGAACCATGGAACAAGCTGAGATCCTATTGAATAATATCTTGTGCAATGAGAATGCTTGGACTATTGCCGAACCACCTCCTAAGCCAACTCCGAAGAAAAGAGGTATTCTATTCCTCAGTCCTGAAGATATGCAAGAAGCTAAGAAATCTATGCGAGAGAAAGGCATTAAATCTGAAGATGTCAAAAATCTACCACCTATCGAAGAGATGCATGGTCTTGATAACCCGATACAGGTAGTAGAAGTAAATTCTCTGCGTAGGTTTGATGAGAGTGATATTACTTTTGATAAACCTACTAGCCTATGCCTGGATGAATTTGATAACTTTGTTGCCAAACAACAAAGTTTCAATGATTATGTTAGCAGACAATTGGAACAGAATGCTCGTATGCTTAGTCATTTAAGTGCTTGTGTAGACATAAATGTCAATGATCTTAAGCTCTTGAGTAAACATGCCTCTATGGTTACTACTCAAGTAGAACAAGTACTTAAAGCTCAGAATGACTTGCTTAATGAGTTGAATGACAATTTTGTCACAGTCGTCACTAGAGGCGGTAGAATGACTCAGGAACCTTTGTATCCTCAGGGTCATCCGAAGAGAATTGAACAAAATTCTCAAGGAGTTAGCAGTGATGCACCTAGTCATCCTAGAGAGAAGAAGAAAGATGATAGGAACTTGCACGCTAGCAACCCTGTTCCTGCTACACCTGAGAGTCCAAACGATGTCTGTGTCTCTGATGCTGAAACACAATTTGGTGATGAACATGAGCCTAATGATAATATCAATAGTGATGTTCATGATGATGCTCAACCTAGCAATGATAAGGATGTGGAGATTGAACTAGTTGATCTTGATAACCCACAGCCTAAGAATAGAAGATATGATAAGAACGACTTCGCTGCTAGGAAGCATGGTAAAGAAAGGGAACCATGGGTTTAGAAACCCATGTCCTTTCCTCCCAAACCATCCAAGAAAAAGGATGATGAGGATTTTGAGCGATTCGTTGAAATGATTATACCTGTCTTTCTGCAAATGCGTTTGACAGATATGCTCAAAATGTCTTCGTATGCTAAGTACATGAAGGATATTGTGACTAATAAGAGAAGGATACCTGAGGTTGAGATTTCCACCATGCTTTCTAATTATACCTTCAAGGGTGGAACTCCTAAGAAACTAGGTGATCCCGGTGTGCCCACTATACCTTGCTCCATTAAAGGCAACTACGTTAGTGTTATGCCTCTCTCTCTTTATCGTAGACTTGAACTGGATAAGTTGACACCCACTGAAATCTCTCTGCAAATGGCCAACAAATCAACTACTTTCCCTATTGGCATTTGCGAGGATGTGCCTATTATGGTTGCTAACGTCACTATCTTAACAAACTTTGTTATTCTGGATATTTCCGAGGACGATGCCATGGCGGTCATCCTCGGAAGACCCCTTTTAAACACTGCAGGGGCTGTTATAGATTGCAACAAAGGCAATGTCACTTTCCATGTCAACGGTAATGAGCATACGGTGCACTTTCCGAAGAAACAATATCGAGTACATTGCATCAATGCTATCGAAAAAACTTCATTGATTCTTATTGGGAGCTTTGAATGCCCTATTCCTCCTGTTAAGATGAAGTATGATTTGCTTGTTGGGGAGATACACATCCCCATTGAGGTGACCTAGTGGCTATTCGAAAATTCTCTATTCTCTTTTGTGATTCGAAAAAGTTTGTCAAGGAGACTTGATCAACCTCATTGACGGATTTCTTTCGATGACCATGAGATGGATGAATCAAGGAGTCACAAACCTCTGTTCCAAGCTTTCACCTTAGGTTGATTAGAAGAAAAATGATAGGTTTAGTTTAGTTTTCCCTGTTTTTTGTTTTAGCGTCCCGTGGAAAAGTACCCCGAAAATAAAAGTTCTCTGAACGTCCTGAAAATCAAGTATGATTGTTTCTGGAATTTTTGAAAAATACTAAGACAAAGAGCTATTCTGGGAGCTGCACCAGTGGGCCACAAGCCCTGGAGGCGCAGGCACCCCCCTTGTCGCGCCTACCTGGCTTGTGGGGCCCACGTGCACCCCCTCCAATAATTCTAGCTCTCATCTGCTTCTCCTACCTCCAGAAAAATCGTTTCGCAGCTCAAACCCGTGTTCTTGCTCTTCTTGCTGGGATTTTCGATCTCCTTGCTCAAAGCACCATTCTCCGAACTGTTTTGGGGAAATTGCTTCTTGGTAAGTGACTCCTCCATTGGTCCAATTAGTTTTTGCTCTAGTGCCTTATACTTCGCGTATTTTTGCTGCCTTGGTGACCCTGTTCTTGAGCTTTGCATGCTAATTTTAGCTGGTCCCAAGTAGTTTTGATGTGTAATATGGCCTCTAGGCACTTGTTGGAGTAGTTGCTACGAGTTTCGTTGGGCCTTACTCACTTTTCCTTAGAGTCACTAAAAATTTCAGAAATTTTCAGAGATAGAAAAGGGAAAAGATGAGGAGGTTTCTAAGAGGCTCTTCAAGCCGTGACCCCAAGGATGATGGAAGTGAGAAGAAGCCCAAGTATCCGGTCGCTCGAGTCATAGAAGTTCGAGCGTGCGAATGGCCAAGCGATGTATTCTTACGCGCCACCGAACTTTATGAGGACTTTTATCACTTGATGGAGAATGCAGGCCTTACCGCCTTCGTTGAAGATAAGTGTCTGCAATACCTCCTCCTCACTAATATCTTCGTACAAAGGTTTAACTTCTATCCGAGGAAGAATCCTCCTATGGTAGAGTTCAAATTATATGATATCCCCCAGCGCATGTCACTCCAGGATTTTTGCAATGTTTGCAAATTACCTTGTGTTGGGGATATTCATGAACCTCGTCCACGGGACTTGGAAGCTTTCATCGACACTATTGCTGTAGGAGAGGAGAGAGGAGTGTCTTGCGCTAGAGCTGCTAGCATTCATTTTCCCGTGCTTTGGTACTTCTCACTATTTGTGGGAAAATGTTTGATTGGCCGTGGGAAAGCTAGGTCACTTAGTTCCCCAGATCTTGCGGTCTTGCGCGAAGCCCTTTATAATGATAAAACTTATAGCTTGGGCGCTATAGTAGCTCAACGGTTGAACACAAACCGTTCTAAAGGCATTGTCTATGGAGGTATCTATGCTACTCGTCTTGCTAGACACTTTGAGATACCTATTAGACTGGACGAGGAAGAAAAGATTCTTCTTCCCGAGAGATATCTAGATTATGATAGCATGGTTCGCCATGACTTTCTTGATAGAGATATAAATAGAAGGATGATTTATAACCTGGTATTTAGTCAGGGTACTCGTGAGACTATTACTTTGCCTGCTCCTTCCTTGTTCAATCTTCATGCAGGTAGGTACATTATTATGCCCTCGGACATCTACGCATATTGGGGCTTAGCCCAACCACAGGTGCCCGTACCCGAGCCACCAGTCGAGTAACAGATGCCAGTTTATGAGTGGGAGCCAGAGGAGCTCACACAACAGTGGCATCCTCAGTCCACTCCGGAGTACCCTGGAGCTGGTTATTTCCCTCCGTGGGAGTAGACCAACTTAGGCCAAAAGCCTAAGTTTGGGGGAGTACGTGTTTCTCACCGACTTTACATTCTTGCTTATGCTTTCACTTTGTTCGTCGGTGTTCACACTTTGCCACTGCATCATCCATGCTAGTTTATTTTCTTTTTCTCGTTTTCTTTTTGTGTGTGTGTCTAGTTTGAAAAACCCCAAATATATTTTCTTTTTTCTTATTTTGCTTGTTGGGAGCTTTCCCGTGTAAATAGTTTTCTTTTTCTTTGGGTCAAGGTAGAAGATAATGGTTACAATGTTTAGTGGCTCTCGCATGCATGCCTGTTTAGCGGTCAAAGAGCCATATTACTTTGTCTTCTCCTTTGTGTTTGCCTGTAGATTCCAGCGTAGTCCAATGCACAAGCACTCTTATTATTGTTCACATCGTTCGGTCGTGCAAGTGAAAGGCAATAATGACGATATATGATGAAGTGACTGAGCCTGGAAAAGCTGGTATGAACTCGATCTATTTTGTTTTTGTAAATATGACTTGCTCATTGTTCCTGATTCAGCTTTGTTGGGAGAGAAACATGTTTGCAATGACAACTTAGAGATCATAGTTGATGATGCCATGCTTAATTAGCTAGGAGCTTATAATGGTTTGTCTTGGTTGCCAACATGAATTTTGAGATGACTGTGATGTAGTATGATAGGATGGTATCCTCCTTTGAATGATTAAAGTGGCTTGACTTGGCGCATGTTCACACATGTAGTTGAAACAAAATCAACATAGCCTCTATGATATTCATTTTCATGGTGATTTATGTCCTACTCATGCTTGCACTCAATGTTAGTTAATCTCAATGCATTTTGATGACTCTTGTCGCTCTCTAGTTGGTCGCTTCCCAGTCTTTTGCTAGCCTTCACCTGTACTAAGCGGGAATACTTCTTGTGCATCCACTTCCATAAACCCAAAGTTGTTCCATATGAGTCCATTATACCTACCTATATGCGGTATCTACCTGCCGTTCCAAGTAAATTTGCATGTGCCACTCTCTAAACCTTCAAGAAATAATCTGTTTTGCATGCCCGAACCGCTCATGTGGTGACATGGGGGCTATCAGTATCTTCCATGCTAGGCGTGTTATCCTCGATATGTGTTTATTCACTATGATTCACGAGAAAGGGGTCGGTAATTGGAATTCCCAGTTCCATGCTCAAATCAAAAAGATAATTGCAAACAAAACTCCCCCAGGATTGATGTTGGTATGGACGGCACCGAGGATTCGGCTAGTCGTGGAGTGTGATTGATTGGTGGTGGGGGAGTCAAAACTTTACTTTTCTGTTTGGGAACCGCCTATAGCATGTGTAGCATGGAAGATGGTGAGAACTCTTATTCATTGCGTTGACAATGAAAGCATGCCACCCAAAATTATTATCTCTGTTTTAAAAGCTTGAGCTCTGGCACCTCTGCAAATCAATGCTTCCCTCTGCGAAGGGCTGTCTATTTATGTTCCTGTTGAGTCATCCTCCTCTTATAAAAGCACCAATTAGAGAGCACCTCTGTCATTTTTATGCTTTGCTTTTAACTGTGTTGAGTATGACTGTGACTGGATCTTCTTTGCCATGAATTACAATGTTTAGTCAGCCCTTGGTCTTTGAAGTTGCTCTGCATTTATGTTTTGCGGTCTCAGAAAGAGCTAGCGAGATACCATCTGTTCGTACTGCTTCATGATTATTTTGATTGAAGTGTTGACGTTTGAGACTTATTATTATTTGCTCGCTAGTTGATTATGCCATTGATATGAGTTTACCGTGAGACCTAGATGTCATTTGCTTATGTGGTTAGCTTGTGATCTTGCTAAAATTCTGGTTATGCATAGACATAGTTGCAACAATAAGATCAAACAGAGTTCGTCAAAGTTTTTATTTTGTCTCTTTCAGTTTGTCAACTGAATTGCTTGAGGACAAGAAAGGCTTTAAGCTTGGGGGAGTTGATACGTCTCCGTCGTATCTACTCTTCCAAACTCTTTTACCCTTGTCTTGGACTCTAATTTGCATGATTTGAATGGAACTAACCCGGACTAACGCTGTTTTGAGCAGAATTGCCATGGTGTTGTTTTTGCGCAGAAATAAAAGTTCTTGGAATGACCTGAAAATTTATAGAGATTTTTTCTGGAATTTATGAAAAATACTGGCGCAAGAATCAGCGGAGGATGTGGAGCGTGGAGCCCACTAGCCCACCAGGCGCGACCCCCCTGGTCGTGCCTGGCAGGCTTGTGGAGCCCACGACACTCCACCGCCTCCAAATCCAGCTCTATTTAGTCCGTCTCGCCCGGAAAAACGTCAAGGAGAATAGTTCATCGCGTTTTACGACACGGAGGCGCCGCCACCTCCTGTTCTTCATCTGGAGGGCAGATTTGGAGAACGTTCCGGGCTCCGGAGAGGGAAGATCGGTGCCATCGTCATCATCAACCTTCCTTCATCGCCAATTCCATGATGCTCTTCACCGTTCGTGAGTAATCTCATCGTAGGGTTGCTGGACGGTGATGGGTTGGATGAGATCTATCATGTAATCGAGTTAGTTTTGATGGGGGTTGATCCCTAGTATCCACTATGTTCTGAGATTGATGTTGCTACTACTTTGCCAAGCTTAATGCTTGTCACTAGGGCCCGAGTGCCATGATTTCAGATCTGAACCTATTATGTTCGCGCTAATATATGTGTGTTCTTGATCCTATCTTGCAAGTTGTAGTCACCTACTATGTGTTATGACCCGGCAACCCCGGAGTGACAATAGCTGGAACCACTCCCGGAGATGACCATAGTATGAGGAGTTCATGTATTCACCAATTGTTAATGCGTTGGTCCGGTTCTTTATTAAAAGGAGAACCTTAATATCCCGTAGTTTCCATTAGGACCCCGCTGCCACGGGAGGGATGGACAATAGATGTCATGCAAGTTCTTTTCCCTAAGCATGTATGACTACATACGGAATACATGCCTACATTAGATTGACGAACTAGAGCTAGTTACATATCTTTCCGTGTTATAACTGTTGCATGATGAATAGCATCTGGCATAATCATCCATCACCGATCCAATGCCTACGAGTCTTTTCCTACTGGTCCTTGCTCAATTACTCTGCTGCTGCTACTGGTACTCTGTTGCTACTGCTGTTACTTTGCTGCTACTGCTAATCTGTTGCTACTGTTGTTACTTTGCTGCTACTGGTTACTATTGCTACTGATGCTATCATACTACCTTGCTACTGACATATTGCTGCAAATACTAAATCTTTCAGGTGTGGTTGAATTGACAACTCAATTGCTAATACTTGAGAATATTCTTTGGCTTCCCCTTGAGTCGAATCAATAAATTTGGGTTGAATACTCTACCCTCGAAAACTGTTGCGATCCCTTATACTTGTGGGTTATCAACCTCCTGGCACAGCCTACCCCCTGGTCGCGCCCACAGGCCGCCTGGGTGGGTCCCACGCCCTCCGGTGCCCTCCTTCAGCCTATATTTACCTCCCCGAGAGGAAACCCTTCTAGAAGATCCAGAATCGCGAATTTCTCCATCGTTCCGCCGCCTTAGCGCGTCCGAGATGGGGAGCATCATGAGACCTCTTCCCGGCACCCTACCTATCGTGGTTTTGTCACGACAGATGTCCTCATGAAAGGACTTAAAGATGGATCCATCACACCTTGGTGGTGACTCGAAGGGGGTGAGCGAAAGCGAGACTCAGATTTACCCATGTTCGGCCCCTCGCGAGGAGGTAAAAGCCTACGTCCTGCTTTGTGTGGATTAATGGTGGTTTCAATTACAAGGAGGGCGTAACTCGCCTGACCTAGCTCTCGATTCCCTCTAACTCGCCTGACCTTTGCTCGGGACTCGGCTTTATATACAGGTCGAGGCCCTAGGGTTTACAAAGTCCTGCCATGCTACTCCTCGTGGCTTTCCTTATCTCTAAGTCGCCGTGCTCTCCACGATTGGGAACTCCCTTGGTAATCTTCAACCGCACGACCTCTTGAACCGCCATCCAGCCTCTAGGCCACGAGACACGTGTTGAATGGTAAGTCGCCCCTTGGATGACCCGACCCACTAAGGGCGGGTTATCCGCAGGTCATATCCCCAACATTAGGCCCCAGATTGTCTTGAATTCATTCATGTCAATAAACCTTCACCAATTTGGGGCGATTCTTACCATTTCTATCTTTCAACGAATGATAAGTCGCCACTCGTTGTAATCTTATCTGACCCGCCGTGTAATCTTTGATGGCATCATCTCATCCCCTTAATTCCGGGGTTTTTAACACCGCAACCATCAACGGATCTTTTGCTCCATAATCACTTATCTCGAAAATCTAGGCGCCATCATCGCAGTCTCTGACTTGTTGCCTCGATCTCCGCCTTGACAGCCTCGATTCCTGTTCCTGCCCTTTAAATAAATGTAGGAGAAATGGGGGGGGGGGAGCCCCGTCACCTACCTTCATCTCTCCCTCGTCTTCCTCGCGCTCTTCCTCTTCGAGCACCAGCACCCCGGTGTCGTCGCCAGCTCCTGGAGCTCCTCCATCGACCGTGGTCTTCCGGGCTCCGAGAAGCATGAAGTTCTGCGCTTTCATCCCCAGCACCGTTCTCCTTTCCCCACGTACACAAATTCCCTTCTTAGGATTAAGCCGAGAACACCATGACCATTGTTCCTGCGAGCTAGCTCCGTGACGCGACGAACGTTCCTTACCTGCCTTAGATCCACTTCATATCTTCGCAATAAAATTTAGGCAATAGCAAACTACGACCACTTTATCGCGTCTTTTTGTTATCTTAAGCCTTCATGCCGTAGATCCAATGCTGTCGCTGCCTTATGCTCATAGCCTTTCACAATTATTTGGAGCAATATCCCTTTATTTTGATCCACTCGTAGATCCATAGTTTACTGCCTATTTTTAGAAACATGTTTGTTCATCTCCCGAGAATATCCCTAAGGAAAAAGTACCCTTGAGAGTCGCCGTTTAGCTCCAGCTTCCATAGCGACTTAAATTTGCCACCATAGCTCTGCCCCCTTTCTTTCCAATTGAAAGGCGAGTTACAATACTTCAAAGATACTTCCATGAATCGCCCGAATAGCGGGTTATGATGTATGTTACTGATACGTCTCAAACATATCTATAATTTTTGATGGTTTAATGCTATTATCTTGTCAACTTTGGATGTTTTATGTACCCTTTTTATCTTTTTTGGGACTAACTTACTAATTCAGTGCCATGTGCCAGTTCTTGTTTTTTCTGTGTTTTTGACTCTTTTCAGATCTAATTTTGGAACGGAGTCCAAATGGAATAAAATCCCCGAAATAATTTTTTCCAGAACAGAAGAAGATCGGGGGACTTGAGGGCCAAGGCATGAGCGCCACAGGGGGCCCACAAGCCCTGTAGCCGCCACCAGGGGGGGGGGGCGACGGCTACCAGGCTTGTGCCTCCCTAGAGCTCCACTGCCCTAGCTCTTTCGCCTATATATTCCCTAAAATCCCAAAAAAAATCAGGGCATCCACGAAATCACTTTTCCGCCGCCGCAAGCTTCCGTTTCCGCGAGATCTCATCTGGAGACCCTTCCCGGTGCCCTGCCGGAGGGGGCTTTGGAGTTGGAGGGCTTCTACATCAACATCATCGCCTCTCCAATGACTCGTGAGTAGTCCACTTCAGACCTACGGGTCCGTAGTTTGTAGCTAGATGGCTTCTTCTCTCTCTTGGATCTTCAATACAAAGTTCTCCATGTTCTTCATGGAGATCTATCCGATGTAATCCTCTTTGGTGGTGTGTTTGTCGAGATCCGATGAATTGTGGATTTGCGATCAGATTATCTATGAATTATATTTGAGTCTTTGCTGATTTCTTATATGCATGATTTGATATCCTTGTAAGTCTCTCTGAGTCTTGGGTTTTGTTTGGCAAACTAGATCTATGATTCTTGCAATGGGAGAAGTGCTTGGTTTTGGGTTCATAGCGTGTGGTGACCTTTCCTAGTGACAGAAGGGGCAGCAAGGCACGCATCGTGTTGTTGGCATCAAGGATAACAAGATGGGCTTTTATCGTAGATATGAGATTGTCCATCTACATCATGTCATCTTGCTTAAGGCGTTACTCTGTTCTTATGAACTTAATACACTAGATGCATGCTGGATAGCGGTCGATGTGTGGAGTAATAGTAGCAGATGCAGAAAGTATCGGTCTACTTGTTTTGGACGTGATGCCTATAGATATAATCATTGCCTTAGATAACGTCACAACTTTGCGCGGTTCTATCAATTGCTCGACAGTAATTCGTTCACCGACCGTATACTTGCTTTCATGAGAGAAGCCACTAGTGAACACTACGGCCCCCGGGTCTATTCACAACTATCGTCTCCACTTTCACTTTTACTTTGCTTTGTTTACTTTTTGCTTTCAGTTCTCACTTTGCAAACAATCTATAAGGGATTGACAACCCCTTCATAGCGTTGGGTGCAAGCTCTTTGTGTTTGTGAAGGTACTTGTGACTCGACGCGAGCCTCCCACTGGATCGATACCTTGGTTCTCAAAACTGAAGGAAATACTTACCGCCGCTGTGCTACATCACCCTTTCCTCTTCAAGGGAACACCAACGCAAGGCTCCAAGGCCGCGGGGAAATCCTTTGCATATTTGCCAAGGAAGTCCCTATAGGCGTAGCCCGTAGCAGCAGGATTCCTGGCGCCATTGTCAGGGAAGGTTTGTTGTCGCAGTAGTAGAAGGATTTCTGGCGCCGTTGCCGGGGAGGAGGATCGCTTGCCGGGGAATATCAAGACAAAATTAATCTTCCGTCAACATGCCTATTTCTGGCGCGGGGAAGGGAGATCAAGTCAAGATCTATCCAAGTAGGTGTCACAAACTCATCTCTTGCATTTACCTTTTTTGCAAGTTGCCTCTCATTTTCCTCTCCCCCACTTCACATTTTCCGTTTTCATTTGCCTTTTGCCGTTTTCATTTGCCTTTCTCCTTTGCCGTTTTCTTTTGCCTTTTGCCGTTCTCTTTTGCCCGTTTCACCCACTTTCTTCCTGCTCGTTTTTGTGTGGGATAGTCCATCAATGGCTAGACCCACCACTCCAAACGATACCCCTGAGAATGAAGTTCTCAACTTCGGGCAGAATGAGGAAGAAAATTTAAAGGACGCTTGGTACAGGATTTGCAATGCTCAAAGTAGATCTACTCGTAAGCAACCCACTACCGTTCTTCTTCACAGTTTTTATGTTGGAATCTCTCCTTGGAATAGGTATATTCTTGATACCTTCGTAGGCAGGAATTTTTTGGGGAGCCATACTATTGACTCCTATGGAGCTATCATGAATTTGGTAGGCTCACCCCCGCTCATGGTTAATGGAACTACCTTGACCTTGGAACACGTTATGCAAAGGCTTGACGCTATTGAAAACAAAATTGCCACAATTGAACTTATTGAGGGTTTGGATAGAAAGATCCACAATCAAATTACTCAATACGGATCCAAAGTGGGATTGGTTTTGAAAAATTTAAGGGAGAAGGAACCTATAGTTAATGATTCCTCTAGAATTGGCAAACTAGAACATGTCATAACCAACTTGGGTTCCGCTTTTGCCGCTGTGCAAAATACTCCAAATCTCACTCTCAAAAAGACTGTCGAGTCTGTTTTTGTTCCTAAAACTAGTGGTGAGTCATCCAATAAAGATGAAGACCTTAATATGATAAATGATCACGCTACTTATGGTTTGAGCACCAAATGACTATACGTGATTCCATCACCTTTTGCCTAGCTAAGGGCGTTAAACAATAGCGCTTGTTGGGAGGCAACCCAACGAATCTATCCTTTTTTCTTTCTGTTTTGTGTTTTCCACACTTTCATAATTCTGTTATGATTGTGTTTTTTGTGTTTCTTTTTGTGTTTGTGCCAAGTAAAACCGTTATGATTAGTCTTGGGGATGATAGTTTGGTCATGCTGGAAAAGACAAAAACTTTCTGCTCACAAAAGAATTTTCATTTTTTTCTGTAAGAGCTTTTGAGTTGATTATTTTTTCTGCTGATTTCTACACAAATTCTTCAGACTTTCGTAATTTGTCAGAATTGTTTAAGTACCAGAAGTATACGAAGTATACAGATTGCTATAGACTGGTCTGCTGTTAACAGATTCTGTTTTTGTTGAGTTGGTTGCTTATTTTGATGAAACTATGGATAGTATCGGGGGGTATTAGCCATGGAAGATTGAAAATATAGTAACCCAACATAAACATAAGTAGAATTTAAGTTTGCTACAGTACCTAAGGAAGTGGTGGTTTGCTTTCTTATACTAATGATATCACGAGTTTCTGTTTAAGTTTCGTGTTGTGAAGTTTTCAAGTTTTGGGTGAAGTTCTTATGGACAAAGATATAAAGAGTGGCAAGAGCTCAAGCTTGGGGATGCCCAAGGCACCCCAAGTTTATTCAAGGATGCCGTAAAAGCCTAAGCTTGGGGATGCCTCGGGAAGGCATCCCCTCTTTCGTCTTCAATCCATTGGTAACGTTACTTGGGGCTATATTTTTATTCACCACATGTTATGTGTTTTGCTTGGAGCGTCTTGTATCGTAGGAGTATTTTATTTTTGTTGTGTCACAATATTCCTTGCTGCACACCTAGATAGAGAGACATGCACTCACCGTGATTTTGTCGAGCTTTACTTATATCCTTTGGTTAGACAATTCAGCTCACATGTGCTTCACTTATATCTTTTGAGCTAGTTGATTTTGCTCGGTGTGCTTCACTTATATCTTTTAGATCACGGAAGCGCATGGCTTGGTAGTAGACCTATGCTATGAAAGTAGTCTCTAAAGGGGTAGTTATCCAAAGGGATATGAAAACTTCCACCTTCATGTGCATTGAATAGTTAGAGAAGTTTGATTCATCTCAATTAGTTTTGAGATATGGTTGTGGTAATATTTAAGTTATGTTAGTATGGTGTTGTGGATCTAGAAATACTTGTGTTGAAGTTAATGATTCCCGTAGCATGCACGTATGGTGAACCGCTATGTGATGAAGTCTAAGCATGATTAGTCTATTGATTGTCATCCTTTGTGTGGCGGTCGGGGTCGCGCGATGGTTTATACCTACCAACCCTTCCCCTAGGAGTATGCGTTGAATGCTTTGTTTCGATTACTACTAAAACTTTTGCAACAAGTATATGAGTTCTTCATGACTAATGTTGAGTCCATGGTTTAGATGCACTTTCACCTTCCACCATCACTATCTTCTTTAGTGCCGTGCAACTTTCGCCGGTGCACAAAACCCACCATATAGCCTCCCTCAAAACAGCCACCATACCTACCTACTATGGCTTTTTCAAAGCCATTCCAAGATATATTGCCATGCAACTACCACCATGACATGTGCCACAGCTTCTACATTGCCATTTCATGATCGTAAGATAGCTAGCATGATGTTTCCATTAATGTCTTTGCCATGCTAGATCATTGTCACGGTACACTACCGAAGGCATTCCATATAGAGTCATCATTGCTCTAAGTTTTGAGTTGTAAGTGTGATGATAATCATTGATGGGGCATTGTCCCATGTGAGGAAATAAAAGAGGCCACCGAAGCCCATTTACTAAAAGAGGCCAAAGATGCCCACCAAAATAAAAAATAATAATAAAAAAAGAGGCCAAAGAGCCCACCAAAAAAATGAGAGAAAAAGAGAGAAGGGACAATGCTACTATCCTTCCACACTTGTGCTTATTAAACACCATGATCTTCATGATTGAGAGTCTCTCGTTTTGTCACCACCATATAGCTAGTGGGAAATTTTGATTATATAACTTGGCTTGTATATTCCAATGATAGGCTTCCTCAAATTCTCCTTAGGTCTTCGTGAGCAAGCAAGTTGGATGCACACCCACTAATTTTCTTTAAGAGCTTTCACATACTCTTAGCTCTAGTGCATCATTTGCATGGCAATCCCTACTCATTCACATTGATATCTATTGATGAGCATCTCCATAGCTCATTGATATGCCTAGTTAATGTGACCATCTTCTCCTTGTTTGTCTTGCAACCTGCACCACACTCCATTCCACTTATAGTGCTAAAACCATGGCTCACGCTCATGGATTGCGTGAGAGTTGAAAAGGTTTGAGAAAGTAAAAGTGTGAAAACAATTACTTGGCCAATACCGGGGTTGTGCATGATTTAAATTCGTTGTGCAAGGATGATAGAGCATAGCGAGACTATATGATTTTGTAGGGATAACTTTCTTTTGGCCTTGTTATTTTGAAAATTCATGATTACCTTGCTAGTTTGCTTGAATTATTATTGTCTCCACGTCAATAGCAAACTATTGTTTTGAATCTAATGGATATGAACATTCACGTCACATAAGAGGAGTTACAAAGGACATCTATGCTAGGTAGCATGAAAGCATAAAAAAATCATTCTTTATCACTTCCCTACTCGAGGACGAGCAGGAGTTAAGCTTGGGGATGCTTGATACATCTCAAACGTATCTATAATTTTTGATGGTTTTATGTTGTTATCTTATCAACTTTGTATGTTTTATGTACCATTTTTTTAATCTTTTTTGGGACTAACTTATTAATTCAGTGCCATGTGCCAGTTCCTGTTTTTTCTGTATTTCTGACTCTTTTCAGATCTGATTTTGGAAGGGAGTCCAAACGGAATAAAATCCCCGAAATAATTTTTTCCAGAATAGAAGAAGATCGGGGGACTTGAGGGCCAAGGCAGGAGCGCCACAGGGGGCCCACAAGCCCTGTAGCCTCCACCAGGGGGGCGGCTACCAGGCTTTTGGCCCCCTGGAGCTCCCTGCCCTAGCTCTTTCGCCTATATATTCCCTAAAATCCCAGAAAAAATCAGGGCATCCACGAAAACACTTTTCCGCCGCCGCAAGCTTCCGTTTCCGCGAGATCTCATCTGGAGACCCTTCCCGGTGCCCTGTCGGAGGGGACTTTGGAGTTGGAGGGCTTCTACATCAACATCATCGCCTCTCCAATGACTCGCGAGTAGTCCACTTCAGACCTACGGGTCCATAGTTAGTAGCTAGATGGCTTCTTCTCTCTCTTTGATCTTCAATACAAAGTTCTCCATGATCTTCATGGAGATCTATCCGATGTAATCCTCTTTGGCGATGTGTTTGTCGAGATCCGATGAATTGTGGATTTGTGATCAGATTATCTATGAATTATATTTGAGTCTTTGCTGATTTCTTATATGCATGATTTGATATCCTGGTAAGTCTCTCCGAGTCTTGGGTTTTGTTTGGCCAACTAGATCTATGATTCTTGCAATGGGAGAAGTGCTTGGTTTTGGGTTCATACCGTGTGGTGACCTTTCCGAGTGACAGAAGGGGCAGCAAGGCATGCATCGTGTTGTTGCCATCAAGGTAACAAGATGGGCTTTTACCGTAGATATGATATTGTCCATCTACATCATGTCATCTTGCTTAAGGCGTTACTCTGTTCTTATAAACTTAATACACTAGATGCATGCTGGATAGCGGTCGACGTGTGGAGTAATAGTAGTAGATGCAGAAAGTATCGGTCTACTTGTTTTGGACATGATGCTTATAGATATAATCATTGCCTTAGATAATGCCACGACTTTGTGCGGTTCTATCAATTGCTCGACAGTAATTCGTTCACCCACCGTCTACTTGCTTTCATGAGAGAAGCCACTAGTGAACACTGCGGCCCCCGGGTCTATTCACAACTATCGTCTCCACGTTCACTTTTACTTTGCTTTGTTTACGTTTTGCTTTCAGTTCTCACTTTTCAAACAATCTATAAGGGATTGACAACCCCTTCATAGCGTTGGGTGCAAGCTCTTTGTGTTTGTGAAGGTACTTGTGACTCGACGCGAGCCTCCCACTGGATCGATACCTTGGTTCTCAAAACTAAGGGAAATACTTACCGCCGCTGTGCTACATCACCCTTTCCTCTTCAAGGGAACACCAATGCAAGGCTCCAAGGTCGCGGGGAAATCCTTTCCATATTTGCCAAGGAAGTCCCTATATGCATAGCCCGTAGCAGCACGATTCCTGGTGCCGTTGTCACGGAAGGTCTGTTGTTGTAGTAGCAGTCACCCATTCGGCGAGTCACCAAATCCTTTTCGAACATACTGTAGGCCCATACTGGCGAGTTAGAATACTTCATAATTGTTACTGAACCGCCTCGTTCCCCTCTCTTTTGTAGTCATGGCCATTTCGAAGTGCAACTGGTTACCAACAAAAATCGATGATGCCACTCTTGAGAAGTTTGGTAAGGCGGGTCTTCTCAACGATAAGGAAACCATCGGTTGGAGAACCGCCCTGGGCGAATTGACTTCCAATCCCGCTGCAGGAGAAGTAGTCATCTTTACCGATTACCTTGAACGAGGTTTTAAACCGCCTGGGTCAAAGTTTTTCGAGACGTCCTGCATTTCCTTAACGTTCATCCTTAAGATCTGGGACCCAACTCCATCAGCAACCTGTGTCAGTTCCAGGTCTTTTGTGAGGTATACTTGCAGAGAGAGCCCATAGTTCCTTTATGTTGGAACTTCTTCCATTTAAATCGCCAGAACGAGTTTCCCAACGGTCCCAACCACGAGCTCGGAGGAGTCAACATTCAAAGACGCCGCGAGCGTGGGTTCCCATCCGTCCTTCCGCCCAGCCATCCCAAGGTCTGGGCCGAGTCATGGTTTTATTGCCGGGACATCTCTCCACCCAGCGAAAACCCACTCCCGGGTTTCAGAACAGATCGCCTGCCTATGGACTTCAAACTGCCCGAGAAGCTCACGACAGAAGAAGAGTCAGAGTTTATTCCCATTTTCTCCGAGTTAAAGTCTCTGACCAACAACGGGCTCATCGGGATTGATCTGTTCCGCTGCTGGGTGGAGTGGAATATTCTTCCCCTAAGTCGCCGAGACGGGCTGATGTACGAATATGATGGTACGGTCAATCATCCGCAGTGCTTGCACCACAAAAGACTCTCAGAGAGTGAAATTGTTGGAATCATCAAGAAGCTAACTTGTGAGCCCTTGGAAGAATGCGCCAAGATTGGGCTCAAGGCCTTATGCCACTCCAACCCGGTGCTGCCAGTAAGAATCCAAGCCGCCTTTCGTTTCTTTACACTTACCAATGCTCTTGGTTTGAAATTCACTTCCATCTATTAGAAAAGTGACCCATTTTGGCGAAGGGGCCCCAAAGTGACAGCCCAAAAGTCCACCAAGCCGCCACCAAAGAAAAGGAAGAAAACAAGCAAAGGTAAAGCCGCCGCCAAAGATTCATCTGTTGTTGGCGAGTCACGAGCTGACGATGAACGCTCAAAGGTAAGACTTCCCCCTCACTCATTACCTGTGTATTCCGACTTATGCTTATACCATGCGTCTTTATGTGTAGGGCGAGGACAATGAGAGCCAAGATGATGCGGTCGAGGTAATTTCTATTTCTTTCGACTCACCTTCTCCTTCTCCTAGACCAGCCAGACGGATCTGTGGAAAAGTGCCCATGTCTCATCCATATGCTTATATGGACCTTGATTTCCTTTTGAAGAAAGCAAGATATACCCCCAAGCGCAAGACCCGTAGTCACTCTGGCGACTTAATCTCCGAATTGCCTGAGAAGACAACCGGTCGGAAACACACCAGCGAGGTACACTTTTGCCTTATCATATCCTTCCTTGTGTAAAATATGACTCACCACTTCTTTAACTTTAACCTTTGTTCTACCAGACTTCTTCCCCTACATCTGGCGACTCAGCAATATCAGCCCTCCCGCCGATGGTTCGTGTACCAGAGTGAGTCCCTTTGTTAATCCCAATTTCTTCTAAACAACGATATGTTCTTTTAATCTTGGTGCCTTTATCTCAGGGCACAAGCGAAGAGAAGGAAATCTGGCGACTTATCTTCTGCTCCTAAAGCAGCTGACGCCTTAGGCACGAGCACCTTTGTCCCAGAGATTGATGAAGAGCAAGTGGCGACTCGTGATATTCCTGTGGACGATATTCCCGATGTCCGGGATAACTCGCCCGCAATTTTGAAGGAAACTACTGACAAAGTTAACCCGCCAAGCCCTCTCAAGGCGACTGAAGATCCAGATGATGTCATAGTCACTGGTACTGGATATTCCACTCCTCCAGTTGCGGTACTGTCCAAGCATACCTCCAAGGAATCTCGTCCTTCCCCTGACCAAGACACCAGTAAATTCAAGCTCCCCAGTATGAGAAGCTGGAATTTGACCAACTCTGTTCCGGCTTCGCAAGTCATGTGGAGAGGGATTATGAGATGAACAAGAGCTTGATTCATCTTATGAGGGTTAGGCATGAGGTACGCCTACTTATGTATTCTCCCTCACCCATTAGCCTTCCAAGGGCCGACGCATCTTTTGAAAGATGAGTCGGGTCTTTGAGTATAGTTAAAATCTTCAACCTGTAGCCCCCAAGGGCCGAATCATATTTTTTGAAAGATGAGCTGGGTCTTGAATATAATTAAAATTTATAACCTGTAGCCCCCAAGGGCCGGGTCATCTTTTGAAAGATGGGCCGGGTCTTGAATATAATTAAAATCTCCAACCTGTAGCCCCCAAGGGCCGGGTCATCTTTTGAAAGATGAGCTGAGTCTTGAATATAATTAAAATCTCCAACCTGTAGCCCCCAAGGGACGGGTCTTGAATATAATTAAAATTTCCAACCTATAGCCCCCAAGGGCCGGGTCATCTTTTGGAAGATGAGTCGGGTCTTGAATATGGTATGACTTTTGAATAAAATCATACATTAGCCCCCAAGTATCAAGAGTATTGCTTGCAATAATGTTGAAACCTGTCTCCCCAAATTTAATGTGCAGGAGTCTATGACCCAGGCTGAGTCAGCTTTAGCCGACTTAAAGAAGAATCTGGCGGAACAACAAGATGCACAATTTGAGTCGGAGAGAAAATACCGCTTGGTTCTAGCTGAGCTCGAGAGGATGAAGGCCGACCACCAAAAGCTGGAGAAGAAAGCCAAAGCTGACCAAGCCGCCCTCCTCAAGCGTGCTGAGCAAGCTAAGGAAAAATTGGAAGCCGCCCAGCAAGAGCTGTCCGGCTTAAAAAAGCATATTTGCAACATGACTGTTGCTATGTTTGGTAAGCATTAACCTTTGCCTTGTTGAAGAAATAATCTGGTCTCCCAAAAAACTATCACATACTGATGTGTCCTTTGTAGGTTCACGAGCCGCCAATCTTCCAGATGACTACTTGCTGAAGCTGAAGGCTATATATACTTTTGCTGAGCAGCTATATACCGGGGGCGTGGTGACGATTAAGGCAGTGATGGGTAGTAAGGAGCCAGTCAGAACCATCAAGCACATGCTCGGCTATCTGTCCACATTGCCCCCTTAAATAGAGGAACTAAAAAGACCAGTCGCCCGGAAGAGAATACTGAACACCCTGAGTCGGTGTTTAGCCTATGCCCCGGAGCTCAAACCAGAAGAAATAGCCGCCGGCTACCCTGAGCTAAAGGATGACGGGTCAGAATTCACCGAGGTGGACTACCGCCGAGTTATCATAGAATCTCGCTTCGCGGCGACTCAACTGGCAGCCAGCTTGGATCTGAGCAATACCAAGGCGCCTATGATGAGAAGAAAAAGAAGGTGACGCCTCCCTCGTACGAAACCGCTAGCTTGGTTCCTCGTCGACCTAAGAATCCCTTTGATCTTGATATGGACTTATCCCTCTTCCTTGATGATGAAGATGAGTTCATTGCCCTGTCCAAGTGTAATTGCAAACTGGGCGACTTACGGATCAAAGGCGGAGAGAGCTCAAGGCAAGGTGACTCGGAGGCGGCTTGACCCGTCCACTGATCCTTTCTTCACTAGGGGAACCGTTTTGGCCATGCAAGCCATGTAATAGTTTGTTAGATTTTGTGGAACAAGAGTCAGTCAGTAGTACCTGTTGATGGAACCTTTCCTGAACAACTTTTATTCCTTGAATCTATACGTGAATCGCTTTATGTGTCAAAAAAACATGAGCCGACTCAGCGAGTACATGGCAAAGAATAGACCAGCCCCCTGGATTGTGGCAAAAAATAGAGCAGCCCACCCTGTGTTATGGCAAATGGTGGTTAAAAAATGAGTTGGGGCGAGTTATAACCAAAAGCCGACTCAAAGATATTTAGGAAACCTTGTGGTCTTGCCATCAAAAAATAAAATTTATTGACTCAGTGAGTTACGATAGGATAAGACGAGTTTGCAAAACTCTAGTGTTACCCTTAGAAAGCTTTTGCAAAAAGCCTTGCTGTTTTAGACCGGCTGATCACGCGAGTCAAGCTTCCGTGAAGCAGGTTCAATGAACCAATGGTTTCTCTATTTCCCATGTGTGACTCTGGCCGGTACCTTTTATGTTTTAACCAAGGCGAGTTCAGGGTCCATATAACGGATTGACTCGCCCTGAGTACGTAGGTCCAAGTGGCGACTTGTTCAACACATAGTCCAGTATAACCATTTGTAATGCGGTAATTTTTCGCGAGCCAAGAGGGTATTCAGGCTGAACTCAATGAGTGGAAGCCCCCAAGTGACCTATGATTCAGGAAAAAGCCAGGCATATGATCACTGATGGGGTTATAGTCCTAGGGTAGGGTCATAGGCCTGCCCTATGAGTCCTACCCAAGGACTATCCTTCATAAGGGATAAGGCCTTTAGTCAGTTCCGACTGAATTAAGGACTTCCCATCATCCAGTCGGTGACGATTCCTCCATCATCCAGTCGGAGATGAGCATTCGGAGCGTATCGAACTTACCGACTGGATTCCAATCTGTACATCGTAACCCCCGTGGAGGGTAACGGTCATACGTTTCAATGTACCTTTATTAGCATTTAAGACATACGTTACCTGTAACGTAGGCATTTATTCGCCACTACTCCACCCCTGCGCACCGAACCGTTGTGAAGGGTAGCGCACTCTATATAAGCCGCCCTTCCCCACTGGTGCAGGGGTTAGCAATTCACTGTAATCCATATTCCACTCGACAACAAGCTCCCAAGAGCACTGAGACGTAGGGCTTTTACCTCCACCATAGAGGGGCCTGAACTCATACAACCTCGCCGTAGCTAAGGCTCTTCCCATCCTTTCGTACCCTACACATCTAATGTCAGACTTATACCCACGACAGTTGGCGCCCACCATGGGGCAGGCGTCTAAGTGACTTTTTGGTGAGTTTGCGACTACATCTTTTCGTCATGTCGTCCGGTGGTGATTTGAGCATGTGTCGCGAGATCCTCTTCGGCGCTCTCTCCTTCATCGTCGATGATTCGGCATGGCTTCGGGATGCCCCTCCTGACGTCGAGGCGCTTCCCAGTCGCGGGGCTACGCACTTCCGTGCCTGCGCCCGCGGCATCCTTCTTCTCCAGCAGTCGGCTCCGGTGTCGACCTTCGCCCCTGTCACGCGCCACAACAAGCGGTCTCGCCGTCTGCGGCTCCAGCGTTGGGTGCAACACGCTCAGGCGCGCTAGAGCACGTCTTCACAAGTGGCGGTCCTCGAGTCGGTTGTAGTTGCACCGCCGTCCCATTGCTCGGACTCAGTTCCGCCTAAGTTCCCTTCCGAGTACATGGGTCGCGGGCCTGCAGCCGAAGTGCACATGGCCAACTCCCATGAAAGCCCCTGCCAGACCAGCCGAAACGAGCACGAGGTCGGCGAAACCTCCGGCGCTCGCCGTCAACCCCGCCGTTCTGCCAGTCGACGCACTCGTCAGAGCAACATGGAGGTGTTCCGCACACCCGTCCTCAATCTGGCTGCCGCCGCCAGGATAGCCGATTCCCTCCAGTCGACTGATTCAGAGGCTGGCAGAGGGATCGAGCAGATTCGTGCCCTGCTGCGCACAGCGCAGCAACAAAATTCGGCGGTCTCCGAGTCGCACAAGAGGATTCACAATAGTTCTGTTTGCGCGAACACGCATCGGTCAGTTCACAGCCCCGGTTCTCATCAGCGACACAGGGGAGGCAGCCGCTCCATGAGTCCCGAAGATCGTCGCCGCTCATGCACCCTCCGCGGGGTGGGCCCTACGGGCCCCGACATCCTGATGATCGGCGTTCATTCGGTGACACTTATGATCCAAGGCCCGACGCAAGAGGGCATATCGCTCAGAGGAGGGTCGACAGGGGCCGGGCCCACCGGGATGGTCACGATATGGACCGTCCGAGTGGAAGCAGAACCATCGTCTCTGGTCTCGAGTGTTTCAGCCGAGCCATCCGTTCGGCCGACATCCCTCCCAACTTCCGATTGGCGACGGGGATCAGCAAGTTTACAGGAGAATCCAAGCCGGAAACGTGGCTGGACGACTACCGAGTGGCAGTCCAGATCGGAGGAGGGGACGACCACGTCACCATGAAACACCTTCCTCTGATGCTCGACGGCTCGGCACGAGCGTGGCTGAACCAGTTGGCCCCCTCATGCATCTACAGCTGGGCAGATTTGGCCCGAGTCTTCATCAGGACCTTCGAAGGGACGTGGAAACGCCCTGCTGGCCTCGTGGAGCTCCAGCACTGTGTCGAGAAGCAGAATGATCCCCTGCGCGATTTCATTCAGCGTTGGACGACCCTCTACCACACGGTGGAGAACGTCACAGAGCACCAAGCAGTCTGCGCCTGCAAGGCAGGCGTGCGGTACAGATATTTGTACCTGAAGTTCGGTCGAACAGGCGACATCTCCATGAGTAAGGTGATGGAGATAGCGGCGTGCTATGCAAATGGCGAAGAAGAAGACCGCATTCGGAGCGGCAAGCACAAAGCAGTCGCCGATGTAGATGGGAACAACACTCGGAAGCAGAAGCAGAATGCTCCGTCCACTTCGCAGGCAAAGGCCGCAGCCATTACCAATGCCAAGCTCAAGGGCAAGGGGAAGGCTCAGTTCACCCCCAAGAAGAAGCAGTTCGGAAACCCCATCCTGGACCATCCATGTCTGATTCACACGAAGATGGATGAAGAGGGCAACACCATATATCCGAAGCATACCACTCGGCAATGTCGCCTCCTGCTCCAGGGGTTTGGCGAAGGGCAACCGAGTGAAAAGGGCAATGAACAGGATGAGGAGGACAAGGAGGATCCGTTCCCCCAAGTCCATGCAACACTGATGATTTTTGCTGACGTTGAGAGCAAGAGTCGACTGAAGCTGGTGAACAGGGAGGTGAACATGGCAACGCCGACCAACCCCACGTTCCTCAAATGGTCTCAGACTACGATCACCTTTGACCAGTCGGATCATCCAGCACACGTACCCACCCCAGGGAGGCAGGCTCTGGTTGTTGACCCGGTGGTGGAAGGAGTTCGACTGCGCAAAGTCCTCATGGACGGCGGCAGTGGTTTGAACATCATGTACGCTGACACTCTCAAGGGGATGGGCATTCCGATGTCCAAACTTAGCGAGAGCAGCATGCAGTTCCATGGAGTTGTCTCTGGACGAAAGGCCAAGTCACTCGGCCAGATCGCGTTGGACGTCGTCTTCGGCTCCGACAAGAACTTCCGCAAGGAAAAGTTGACGTTCGAGGTGGTGGACTTCCAGAGTGTGTATCACGCAATTCTGGGCCGCCTGGCGTATGCGCGTTTCATGGCCCGTCCATGTTACATGTACCTGAAGCTGAAGATGCCAGGCCCGAAAGGTGTGATCACTATCACACGCAATCGGCAGCGGTCCGAGGAGTGTCTGCAGCAGGGGTCGAGGATCGCCGATCAGCAGATGGCTGTCCTCGAGCTTGACGAGTACAAGAAGACAGTCGACCCCGCTGACTGGATGCGTTCGAAGAAGCCAGCTTCGGAATCCACATTCCAGTCGGCGGGAGAGACGAAGAAGGTCAGCATCCACCCGACGGACGACACCGCTGCCCCGACGAACATCTCCACCACCCTCGATCCTAAATAGGAAGCCGAGCTCATCCAATTCCTCCGTGAGAACTGGGACATCTTCGCATGGAATCCCTCTGACATGCCAGGTGTACCCAGGGAGTTGGCTGAGCATCGACTGCATGTGGATCCCGCCGCTCGGCCTGTCCGAGAACGCCTGCGTCGGTCCGCCGCGCACAAGAGGAAGGCAATCGGAGAAGAGGTGGCCAAGCTTTTGGCAGCCAACTTCATTCGCGAGGTACACCACTCCGAGTGGCTCGCCAATGTTGTCATGGTGCCCAAGAAGGACAAGTCGCTCCGAATGTGCATCGACTTCAAGCATCTCAATAAGATCTGCCCGAAAGACCATTTTCCGCTCCCCCGCATCGATCAAATTGTCGATTCGACTGCGGGTTGCGAGCGTTTGTCATTTCTTGATGCCTACTCGGGCTATCATCAGATCCGTCTGTATGGCCCCGACGAATTAAAAACAGCCTTCATCACCCCATTCGGGTGCTTCTGCTACATCACTATGCCATTTGGTTTGAAGAATGCAGGAGCAACCTTTATGCGCATGATCCAAAAATGCCTCCTCGACCAGATCGGTCGGAATGTGGAGGCATATATGGATGATATCGTAGTCAAGGCACACAAAGGTTCCGACCTGCTGACTGACTTGGCAGAAACATTCGCCAACCTTCGTAGGTACGATATCAAGCTCAACCCAGCCAAGTGTTCATTCGGCGTTCCCAGCGGAAAGTTACTCGGTTTCTTCGTTTCCGAACGAGGGATCGATGTCAACCCCGAAAAGATCGGGACCATCGTCCGAATGGAGCGGTCGGTCAGGATACATGATGTTCAAAGGCTCACAGGTTGCCTAGCGGCTTTGAGCAGGTTTATCAGTCGACTCGGCGAGAAGGCGCTTCCTCTATACCGACTCATGAAGAAATCAGATACTTTCGAGTGGACAGACGAAGCCCAAGTCGCATTCGACGACCTCAAAGTCCTACTTTCCACCCAGCCGGTTCTTACTGCTCCGCTCAGTAAAGAGCCCCTTCTTCTGTACATCGCGGCTACAAATCAAGTCGTCAGCACTGTTCTCACAGTCGAACGGGAAGAAGAAGGCAAAGCATACAAGGTTCAGCGGCCAGTGTATTATGTCTCCGAAGTCCTGACTCCTTCCAAGCAGAGGTATCCCCACTATCAAAAACTTATCTACGGGATTTACATGACTACGAAGAAGGTGGCTCATTATTTTCAAGACCACTCGGTGTCCGTCGTTTCCGATGCTCCGTTGTCGAAAATCCTACACAATCGGGATGCATCAGGCCGAGTGGTGAAGTGGGCAATGGAGATGTTATACTGTGACATCAGGTTCGAGGCCAAGAAAGCTATAAAGTCTCAAGCTCTGGCTGACTTCATAGCAGAATGGGTAGAACAACAGCAACCGACCCACATCTACTCGGCTCATTGGGCAATGTTCTTTGATGGATCCAAGATGTTGAATGGCTCCGGCGCTGGCGTTGTGATCATATCGCCAAAGGGTGACAAACTCAAGTACGTGTTGCAGATACACTTTGATTCCTCCAACAACGAGGCAGAGTACGAAGCTCTCCTTTATGGACTGGGCATGGCCATCGCACTCGGCGTCCGTCGCCTGATGGTCTATGGCGATTCGGATTTGGTGGTTAATCAAGTGATGAAGGAGTGGGACGTCAGGAACCCCACCATGACCACATACTGCAATGCGGTGAGGAAGCTCGAGAAAAAGTTTGAAGGTCTGGAACTCCACCATGTTCCGTGACTGAAAAACCAAGCAGCTGATGAGTTGGCAAAACTTGGATCCACTTGGAGACCAGTCCCGAGTGATGTCTGCCTCGAGCACCTCCACCTTCCCTCAGTTAAGGAAGATCCTTTCACAGAGGAACCAGTACAACCAAAGAGCTCGACAGATCCGACTGAAGTCGAAGTCCCTGCTGTGGTTGATTTGATCATGGAGATTGTTGCTATCATCCCCAATTGGACTTTGCCGATCGTTGCATACATCCTGAGGCAAGAATTACCAGAATACGAAGTCCAAGCTAGACATATCGTCCGCAGGTCAAAGTCGTTCACTGTCATTGATGGCCAGTTGTACAAGGAAAGCGTTTCAGGCGTCCTTCAACGATGCATCTCCCCTGAGGAGGGACAGTTAATCTTGGAAGAAATTCACTCGGGAACCTGCGGTCATCACGCCTCTTCAAGAGCAATCGTCGCCAAAGCATTCAGAGCTGGCTTTTTCTGGCTGCAGGCGAATGAAATGGCGAAAGATATGGTCAACCGATGTGAAGGCTGTCAGTTCTACTCTAACAAGTCTCACAAGCCAACATCTGCGTTGAAGACAATCCCTCTTGTTTGGCCATTTGCGGTATGGGGATTAGATACAGTCGGTCCATTCAGGACAGGCCAAGGGGGATTCACACATCTGTTGGTGGCGGTCGACAAGTTCACAAAGCGGATTGAAGCCAAGCCCATCAAGAAGCTCGATGCCCTAACGGCCATCAAGTTTGTCAGGGACATCATCTCCAGATTCGGGGTACCTCACAGAATAATCACTGACAACGGAACAAACTTTGACTCAGACAGATTCAAAATTTTCTGTACAGGCCAAGGTATCCGAGTGGATTTTGCATCTGTGGTGCATCCCCAAACAAATGGGCAAGCAGAGCGGGCGAATGGACTTATTCTGCAAGGTTTGAAGCCTCGACTCCTGCGAGAAGTGGGACATGCCGCCGACGCATGGGTCACCGAGCTACCTTCGGTGCTTTGGGGTCTCCGCACAACCCCAAATAGATCTACAGGGTGATCCCCGTTCTTCCTCGTTTACGGAGCAGAGGCAGTCCTTCCGAGTGACTTGCTTCACAACGCTCCACGAGTTGAACTCTTCTCCGAAGCTGAAGCACAGCAAGCAAGGCAAGACGGAGTGGATCTCCTAGAGGAGGAGCGCGAGATGGCACTGACACGCTCAACCATTTACCAACAAGATCTGCGGCGCTTTCACGCGTGACACGTCAGGAGTCGTACATTCCAAGCAGGCGACGTGGTGCTCCGAGTGGATCAGCAGAGACCTCACAAGTTGGCTCCCGCCTGGGAAGGACCCTTCATCATCTCCAAGGTGCTGAACAACGGAGCATATCGACTCTACAACATCGACAGGGAAACGGACGAGCCACGAGCATGGAACGGAGATCTCCGCAAGCGCTTCTACACGTGACCGTCGACTGAAGCAATGTAAAGAACAAGTATCGGTGAAGTAATACAAAGCAGATTGATTTTTTGCAGATTCAAAATTCTTCCGCGGTCGCAGACTCCGGTATCAAAAAAAAACTTAGCTGCGATCCAGAATCGCCTAAGTATTAACTTTCTCCGAGTGCGCACTTAACGTCACACTCGGGGACTTAGCTGCGATCCAGAATCGCCTAAGTATTAACTTTCTCCGAGTGTGCACTTAACGTCACACTCGGGGACTTAGCTGCGATCCAGAATCGCCTAAGTATTAACTTTCTCCGAGTGCGCACTTAACGTCACACTCGGGGACTTAGCTGCGATCCAGAATCGCCTAAGTATTAACTTTCTCCGAGTGCGCACTTAATGTCACACTCGGGGGCTTAGCTGCAATCCAGAATCGCCTAAGTATTAACTTTCTCCAAGTGCGCACTTAACATCACACTCGGGGACTTAGCTGCGATCAAGAATCGCCTAAGTACAAACTTTCTCCGAGTGTGCACTAATCGTCGCACTCGGGGACTTAGCTGCGATCAAGAATCGCCTAAGTACAAATTTTCTCCGAGTGTGCACTTACCGTCGCACTCGGGGACTTAGTTGCGATCAAGAATCGCCTAAGTACAAACTTTCTCCGAGTGTGCACTAACCGTCGCACTCGGGGACTTAGCTGCGATCAAGAATCGCCTAAGTACAAAATTTCTCCGAGTGTGCACTAAACGTCGCACTCGAAGACTTAGCTGCGATCACGAATCGCCTAAGTACAAACTTTCTCCGAGTGTACACTAAACGTCGCACCCGGGGACTTAGCTGCGATCAAGAATCGCCTAAGTACAAACTTTCTCCGAGTGTGCACTAAACGTCGCATTCGGGGACTTAGCTGCGATCAAGAATCGCCTAAGTACAAACTTTCTCCGAGTGTGCACTAACCGTCGCACTCGGGGACTTAGCTGCGATCAAGAATCGCCTAAGTACAAACTTTCTCCGAGTGTGCACTAAACGTCACACTCGAGGACTTAGCTGCGATCGAGAATCGCCTAAGTACAAACTTTCTCCGAGTGTGCACTTAACGTCGCACTCGGGGACTTGTTTGCAAGCAAGAATCGTCTAAATAGAAAACTTCCTTCGAGTGTATCCTACAGATCCACTCGGAGACTCAGCAGACCCTCATTGAGGCTCATGTAGATGTCAAGACAACTGACAATTACATGAGTAGAAGAACCTCATTGAGTCTCATGTAGATGTCAAGACAACTGACAATTACATGAGTAACAACTCGCTCCGAATACGACCCGACAGTCGCACTCGAAGACTTAGCCGCGATCACGAATCGCCTAAGTACACAATTGCCTTCGAGTGTATCCTACAGATCCACTCGGAGACTCAGCAGACCCTCATTGAGGCTCATGTAGATGTCAAGACAACTGACAATTACATGAGTAGCGGAACCTCATTGAGGCTCATGTAGATGTCAAGACAACTGACAATTACATGAGTAACAACTCGCTCCCAGTACGACCTGACAGTCGCACTCGAAGACTTAGTCGCGATCACGAATCGCCTAAGTACTCGATTGCCTTCGAGTGTATCCTCCAGATCCACTCGGAGATTCAGCAGACCCTCAGTGAGGCTCATGCAGATGTCAAGACAACTGACAATTACATGCTCCGCATGTTTGCCATTGGCTTCACCAAGAAACGCCAAACAAAAACCACGAGCCAAAATCGTGTCAATGACTCTTTGGCAAAAGAAGAGCAAAAGATTCGATTCAAATTCAAAGTTCGTCTAAAGATAGTTGGTTCGGTGTAGATCAAGCTTATCCACACCGAACCACGAATGTGACGGCCAACAACAGTGGCCAAAGTTTCATACAGCTAACACTCGGCATACTGAGGTAAAAGTTTTCTCAAACGTCGTCAGGACTGGCACTTGGACTGGTAGGCTCCACGAAAGTGTCGAGGTCGATCCCGTCTGCGATGCGAGTGGTGCTCTCAAGGAAGGTCTCCATGAAATCTTCGAATCGAAGCTTTTTGGTGTTGGCGACTTGCAATGCCTTCAGCTTCTCTTCGCGAGCCTCCTTGCAGTGCACTCAGACCAGCGACGGCGCCACGTCCGCACCACAACGAGCCGCATACTTCTTCCACGCCTTCACTCGGTTCGGGACCTCCTCCAGCTGAGTCATCAAACCTTCCATCTCTTGCCGAGACTCGTCTTTAGGCCAAAGCTCCTTGTCGATTCGGCCGACGACCTCTCTCAGTCGACCAATGAAAGGTCCCACTTTACCCAGGCGAATGTGCGCTCGGAGCAGGTCTCGATTGGCGTCCTTGCCGAGTAGAATGTTCAGAAGAACCGACCGCTCAACGTCAGCTGCCTCAGCCTCAGCGTCCATGCAAAAATCTGCACACACAGGACGAGCAAAAATAAGCACAGAGTGAAATACACAGTCAAGAAGCACTCGGAAAAACAGAACTTACCACCGAGAAGTGCTATCATTTTCCTTGCCCAGTCACTGACGTAATTCTCCTGCCCCTATGCACCGCCTGTTCAACACCTGCATCTGTCCCATCAGCTCGGTCCTCTGTTTCCCCATTTTCTCCACTTCAGCCGCCAATGCCTTGTTTGCCTCACGGGACTCCTCCAAAGACTTTTCTCGTTCAGCCAGAACATCCTTCATACCATCCAAGGCAAGCATTGATGCATCTAGTTCCGTAGCAAACTGAACCTTTTCAGCCCTCAGAGTCTCGTACGCTGATCCCATCTCGCAAGTCTTCTGCAAGTCAGCGCGAAGAGATGATCAGACAAATTCAACAAGGACAACAATAAAAATTCGGAGTTCTTCAGACCCCTGCCGACGCAAGCAATCGACAGCGGTCTCGGGGACTACACCCAGTGGGTTCACTAAGAGTGACCCCACTGGCATGAAGCTCAAACGGGCCCGCCCTATTGAGATACATAACAACAAAAAAGCCTATGAGGTTATTACTACCCGACCGGAGTAAAATTACTCTCGGGGACTTATCCAGTAGGTGCACTCGGAGTGCCCCCACCGGTAACATTCGAACATGTTAGTTTTGATCTGATCAAGTTAAAGAAAATGTATATAAAGACAACTGCCGGTGCAAGCACTCGACAGAAGTCTCGGGGACTACACCCACTGGGTTCACTAAGAGCGAACCCACTGCAAAATAAACATACTGTATCCGAGTACATTGCTTAAACACCCAGTGGGTTACAAGAGGAAAGTAAATACTTACTAGCCCACTTACTCGGATATCGTCCCGGAGTTCCAAGCTTCGCTTGTACACAGACGCGATGGAGTCGTACGCTCTCTTGGCGTCACCCGCCATCAACTCCGCCTGCACCATGGCCTCCTTGGGAGCTCCCACCTGATCTTCCGGGAGGCGCCGGGCGGCGTACAGGACAGTCGACGGACCTGGCACCACGAGGGACTCCTTGGGCATCCCAAGTCCTGCTCCAGTCGGTTCAACATCGATAAGTGCCGTTTCAGTCGACGGCATCGTGTCAGTCAGTGGCGCGTCCATGGCAGGAGTAGTAACAGCCTCAAGGACAGGCACCGTAGCTTGCTCGGGCCTCTCCTGGTCGTCCTCCACGGGAATCAGCTCTGAAGGAAACCCGACCGAACGACGTGAGATCACAAAAAAAAGCAAGACCAAAGACAGAATTCGTGATGCAATAATGTAAAGCTCTCGGAATCGCCACAACGCACCTAGCTGGGATGTGACAACATTGTCCATGTCCATGGGATCATCCCCCTGGCGTGGCGGAGAGGTGGCGGAGGTGGCAGCTTTGTCGAGTAAAATTCATTTGACTAATAAGCATGAGTTCAATCAAATACTGGAAGGATATAGAAGAACAATGCACTTACGTTGAGGTGACGGGAACTGTGACCCTCATCCGCGGCAAAGCCTTCCGAGGCTTAGATCCACTCGGTTTGGCCGCCTTAGAGGGCTGACCCGCGGGCTCAGCAACAGAGTCCCTGGTCCTCTTTGTGCTCCGAGCACTCGGGTTCATAGGAGCAGCTGGCGGGGCACTCGAGGCCGCTGGAGGAGCCGACGGAGTCACGGGTTCGTGACGACGTTTAGTTCGAGGCTCTGGCGGTGGGGGTGGCGAGTTCTGCTCCTCATCTTCCTCCTCTTCTTCTTCAGACTCCTCCTCCGTCTCCCCACTGTCGGAGACGTACTCGACGCTCTCCACGCTGCCCTCCTGGCTACCTTCCTCCTCCTCGGCCGGATTCCCGTTCGAGACAGGAGAAAACCAGTTAGTCCACGCATGCACGAGATACAGTCGACAACATCAGATGTCCGACAGTGATTCAAGAAAGCGATAAATCTAAGACAATTGTGTGCACTCGACAAGTTGTACTCATCTCATTCGGAGGAGGGTTGTCCGCGCGGAAGGGCTTCACTCGCCGGGCCCCTCTGGGGTTGTCGCAGGCGCCTGTGATGTTGAGGACCCATGACGCCACCATCTCTCTGGTCACGCACTCGACGTTAGTCCGAGTGGAGTCCTCAGGCCCCGTGTAGTGCCACATGGCGTGGTGTCGAGCTTGCAGAGGTTGGATACGCCGACCCAGAAAAACCTCCAGCAAGTCTATGCTGGTGACTCCCCTTCAGACGACATCTATAAGCGCATCGACCAGAGGCTGGATCTGGATCTTCTCCGCCTTCGTGAGCGCGAGCTGCCTAGGCGGAGCCGGTCGGTCTAAGCTAAAAGGAGGCAGTCCAGTTGCGGCATTCGGGCAGGCAACGTCCTGGCAATAGAACCATGTCGACTGCCAGTTCCTAACAGATTCAGACAACTGAAGAGCGGGATACCTACTTTTACTTTTCTTTTGGAAGCCTAAGCCTCGACAGAGCTGGAGGAGGTGAGTTTGGTCATCCGACTGGTTAAGTCGTTTGATGGTTTGAGATCTAGCAGAGAAGATGTGTTTTAAAAGCCCCCAATGGGGAGGACAGCCGATGAAACACTCGCACAGCACGACGAAGGCAGAGAGATGAGCTATTGCGTTGTGGGAAAATGATGGAGCTGCGCCCCGAAGTGGTTCATTATACCTTTGAAGAAGGGACGAGGAGGCAGAGAGAAGCCTCGGTGCACGTGGCTGAGCAGCAAGACGCGCTCCCCCTCCCGGGGCGCCGGCTCGGTCTCGCCCTCCGCCGGCAACCTCCACGTCTTGTGCGCGATCATGTCGTGCTCCACCAACTCCAGCAAGTCCCCCTCCGTCACCGTGGAGGGGAGGAAATCCCCCTGGATCCAACCCGCCGGTAGCGCTCGCTACCGCCGCCGAGCAGGAGCCACCGCCTTCCCCTTCTTCTTCCGCGCCTCGAGCTTGCTGGTCTGCCCCTTTGTCATGGTGAAGGCTGCAGATCCGCGAGGGAGAAGGAGAAGGGAGGAGTTTGAGATGCGCAGGAGGTGACGAGAGAAGCGGGGCAAGTGCGAGCTATCAGGCGAGCGCAATGAAAAACCCTTGCTGTAGAGGTTTAAGTAAGGTTCCGACTGGGTCACTAGCAGGTGGCCCCGAAATCTTATCCCCCGACCGGTTGCTGCGATATTGGTGGAGAAGATGAAGGCACGGAAATCGAGGCGGCAGATACTACTCGATTACGATGTCGTCATCCCCGCCGAGCGCGCGGTAACCGAAATTTGAGGATCCCGGAAAATCCGCCACTGTCAGTTGACTGGTCACGTCAAAAGATACCACGGAAGCACTCGGTCCCTGACGGTTCGTTTCACAAATACATCCACTCGGATCACTGGTCAAAGTGGATAAAATGGATCGAGGCAAACAACGCCAAAGTCGCATCCGTACCAGTCAGATCCGTACTCCAAGCATCGCTTCGTTGTTCCAACCCCAATCCATTCGGGGACTAATGATGGGGTTATAGTCCTAGGGTAGGGTCATAGGCCTGCCCTATGTGTCCTACCCAAGGACTATCCTTCATAAGGGATAAGGCGTTTAGTCAGTTCCGACTGAATTAAGGACTTCCCATCATCCAGTCGGTGACGATTCCTCCATCATCCAGTCAGAGATGAGCATTCAGAGCGTATCGAACTTACCGTCTGGATTCCACTCTGTACATTGTAACCCCCGTGGAGGGTAACGGTCATACGTTTCAATGTACCTTTATTAGCATTTAAGACATACGTTACCTATAATGTAGGCATTTATTCGCCACTACTCCACCCCTGCGCACCGAACCGTTGTGAAGGGTAGCGCACTCTATATAAGCCGCCCTTCCCCACTGGTGCAGGGGTTAGCAATTCACTGTAATCCATATTCCACTCGACAACAAGCTCCCAAGAGCACTGAGACGTAGGGCTTTTACCTCCACCGTAGAGGGGCCTGAACTCATACAACCTCGCCGTAGCTAAGGCTCTGCCCATCCTTTCGTACCCTACACATCTACTGTCAGACTTATACCCACGACAATCACAGAAGCGTATACGCTCTTACTGCGAAACAACTTGGGGACTAGTAGCCCCCAAGTAAGCCGACTTAAATCTCAAAACCACATAAGGCGTCTATGTTTGAACCGTGCAACACGGCAACGTTGGTCCTCTTTGGCTTTATCAAAGCCTAGTTTTGAAGTAAGTGCAGCATGGCGACTTATGCTCTTTGACTTTGATGGCGTCCATGTTTGGACAACTTATAGAACAATAAAGACTCATGCTTTCAAAAGCTGAAACGGCAAAAGACCCCGAAATTCGTGGGTGCCGGCTTTATTGCTTTCATAATTCATGGATTACAATTTTCTGAAAACTGGTAAAGAAAAGGGGAGCACATGGCTCTAAGTGTAGTAAGGCCGCAGATGGGCTATGTTCCAGGGGCGAGTTGTCTCAACCTCTGTAGTTGGCCGATCTGGACGAAGATCCACCAAGTAGTATGAGCCGTTCCGAAGAGCCTTGCTGATGACAAATGGTCCTTCCCACGGAGGTGATAGCTGTTGCATACCAGTGTGATTTTGAATCAAACGGAGCACCAAGTCGCCTTCTTGGAAAGTCCGGCTCTTGACCCGGCGATTGTGATAACGTCGCAAGTCTTGTTGGTAAATCGCCGATCGTGATGCGGCCAAATCACGTTCCTCCTCCAAGGCGTCCAACAAGTCCTGTCGCGCCAGCTCGTTGTCCTGTTCCACGTAGGCGGTGACTCGTGGGGAATCATGTTTGATGTCACTTGGTAACATCGCTTCTGCTCCATAGACCAGAAAGAAGGGAGTAAAACCCGTGGAGCGATTTGGAGTTGTCCTGATACTCCATAGTACCGACGGCAACTCCTCCACCCAACATCCTGGAGTACGTTCCAAAGACACCATGAGCCGAGGCTTAACCCCTCGCAATATTTCCTGATTCGCCCTCTCCGCCTGCCCATTAGACTAGGGATGTGCAACCGCGGAAACATCAAGCCGGATATGCTCTCGTGAACAAAACTCTTGCATTGCACCTTTGGATAGATTGGTACCATTGTCAGTAATGATACTATGAGGATATCCAAATCTGAAAATTAGTTTCTTCAAGAATTTGACGGCCGTATCTGCATCACAGCTGCTAAACAGGCTCCGCCTCCACCCACTTGGTAAATTTGTCAGCCGCCACCAATAGGTGAGTCTTTTCGGTGGAAGACATCTTAAAAGGGCCAACCATATCAAGCCCCCAGACTGCAAACGGCCAAGTGATTGGTATCATCCTCAATACCTGAGCCGACACGTGCATCTGGCGTCCAAATTTTTGGCAGCCATCACATCGGCGAACGATCTCCTCTGCGTCTGTGTGAGCCGTCAGCCAATAGAATCCATGTCTGAAGGCCTTAGAGACCAAAGATCGGGACCCAGCATGATGGCCACAGTCGCCCGCGTGAATCTCATTGAGGATCATACATCCTTCTTCAGGAGAGACGCATCTTTGAAATACCCCCGAGGTGATGCGTTTGTGTAACTCACCATTGTGTATGACCATGGATTTACACCAACGGACGATTTGATGAGCTAATAACTCGTCAGCTGGTAACTCGCCTCTGGCGAGATATGCCATGTAAGGAGTCACCCAGTCTGGAGTAGCGTGAAGAGCCGACACGAGTTGAGACTCGGGGTCCGGTACCGCTAAATCGTCCTCTGAAGGCAGTTTCACCGAGGGGTTATGCAATACATCCAAAAAGACATTGGGAGGAACTGGCTTACGTTGTGAACCAAGACGGGAAAGAGCGTCCGCTGCTTCGTTAAGTCGCCGATCGAAGTGGTCCACTTGATAACCATTGCAGTGACCCACTACATCTGACACAACTCGTCTATAAGCCGCCATCAAAGGGTCTTGTGAATCCCAGGTACCAGAAACCTGCTGTGCCACCAGATCTGAATCGCCTAGACACCTGACTCGCGTGAGGTTCATCTCTTTGGCGAGTCGCAAACCATGGAGCAAAGCTTCATACTCCGCTGCATTATTGGTACATGGAAACATGAGTCGAAGGACATAGCAGAACTTATCACCTTGAGGCGAAGTTATCACCACGCCAGCCCCCGAGCCTTCCAATTGCTTGGACCCGTCAAAATGGATGGTCCAATAAGTATGGTCGGGCCGTTCCTCTGGGATTTGTAACTAGGTCTAGTCATTGATGAAATCCACGAGTGCTTGAGATTTGATGGCCGTCCGAGGCGTATACCGCACATGATGAGGTCCGAGCTCGATGGCCCACTTAGAAATCCATCTGGTGGCCTCTAGATTCTGTATGATGTCGCCAAGGGGGCGGAACTGACAACCATGATCGAGTGTTCGTGGAAGTAGTGCTTCAGCTTCCGACTCGCCATAAACACCCCAAAAACAAGCTTGCGCCAATGTGGGTAACGTTGTTTGGAGAGGGTGAGGACCTCGCTGATGAAATACACCGGTCGCTGGACCGGATACTCCTTTCCTTCTTCCTTCCGCTCGACAACTACTGCCACGCTGACTGCCTTGGAATTGGCTGCAATGTACAGGAGCATAGGTTCCTTATCTTCCGGAGCCGCCAACACTGGCGGGTTAACCAATTGCCGCTTCAAGGCTTCAAAAGCTTCATCGGCTTCGTCCGTCCACACAAAGCGATCAGTTTTCTTGAGAAACTGATAGAGAGGGATGGCCTTTTCTCTGAGGTGACTTATAAAGCGGCTTAGAGTTGCGATTCGACCCGCCATGCACTGGACTTGGTTAACGTTGGACGGCTTACCCAGTGAGGTAATTGCCTCGATCTTGTCCGGGTTGGCTTCAATGCCCCGCTCCGATACCAAGAAACCTAATAACTTCCCCACAGGGACACAAAAAACGCACTTGGTGGGGTTAAGCCTCATCTGGTAAACACGCAGGTTGTCAAAGGTTTCCTTGAGATCCTCCAAGGGCGATTCTTTTTGGCGGGACCTGACCACGATGTTATCCACATAAGCGTGGACATTACTGCCTATCTGGTTGTGCAAGCAGTTTTGGATGCAACGCTGATAAGTCGCCCCCGCACTCTTGAGCCCAAATGGCATAGACACATAACAGAAGGCCCCGAATGGGGTTATGAAGGATGTCTTCTCCTGATCCGCCGCCACCATCTTGAACTGATGGTATCCCGCATAAGCGTCCAAGAAACACAGATGTTCACAACCCGCCGTCGAGTCAATAATTTGATCAATGCGGGGAAGGGCGAAGGGATCCTTCGGACAGGCTCTGTTGAGGTGAGTGTAGTCGATGCACATGCGGAAAGTGCCGTTCTTTTTTAGCACCAGGACTGGGTTAGCCAGCCATTCAGGGTGAAAAACCTCGACGATGAACCCGGCGTCCAGGAGCCGGGCTACTTCCTCTCTAATCGCCTTACAACGCTCTTCATTAAACCTGCAAAGGTACTGTCGAACTGGCATAACTTTAGGGTCAGTATTAAGGTGGTGCTCAGCGAATTCTCTCGGTACACCTGGCATGTCACAATGTTTCCATGCAAAGATGTCCCGATTCTCACGGATGAATTCGATGAGCGTGCTTTCCTATTTGGGGTCGAGACCCGCCCCAATGGTGAACTGCTTGGTGGAGTCGCCAGGTGTAAAGTCTATAACCTTGGTGTCGTCCGTCGGTTTAAACTTGAGGGACGGCTCAAAATCGAGGGTCGTCCTCGTGAGCGGCGTCATGTCCGTCGGGTCAACATTAGCTTGGTGAAACTTGAGCTCCTCAGCCGCGCAAGCCGACTCGGCATAAGCCACGTCTCCTTCTTCACATTATTGAGCTATCTTCCTATCTCCGCTGATGGTAATAGGACCTTTGGGGCTAGGCATCTTGAGTTTGAGATAGACATAGCATGGGCGGGCCATGAATCTAGCGTACGCCGTCCGTCCAAACAATGCAGGATAGGGGCTCTTGATTTTGACCACTTTGAATAGGAGAGACTCACTCCTGTAATTTGACTCCGTACCAAAGGCCACGTTAAGTTTAATCCGCCCAATTGGATACGTCGACTTACCGGGGACGATGCCGTGGAAAACCGTGGATGATGGCATCAGGTCTTTCACCAAGAGGTTCATCCGTCGGAAGGTGTCGAAATATAAGATGTTGATGCTCCTGCCTCTGTCCATGAGGACCTTAGAGAGGGTGTACCCTCCGACTTGGGGAGCCACAACCAAAGCCAAGTCGCCAGGGTTGTCTACTCGGGGGGGGGGTGTCTTCCCTGCTCCAGGTTATGGGTTGTTCAGACCAGTGAAGGTATCGGGGGAGCGCCGGCTTAGCTATGCTGAAGGTTCTATGGTTCACCTTATGATCCCGCTTACAGGTGCTGGTGGTGAACACGTGATACTGCCCGCTGTTCAATTGTTTGGGGTTATTCTGGAAACCGCCACGATCTTCCTGTCGCTGGGGATCCCCTTGCGGGGGTGGTTGCTGGAATACTCTCGGCGGGTGGCACTGCTGATTGTGAACTTGGTACTGCCCAGCGTTAGACTGTGACCCGCCCTGCGGTCCCGGGTTAGGAAAACCACCGAACGGGACCTGGTGTGACCCGGATGCGCCGGGTTGTTCCTGTCGCTGGCCCTGTTCACCACCTTGGCCTCTCCTGAGCGCCTCGGCCCGGAATTCCTACATCATGTAGCAATCCTCCCAAGAGTGAGTCGCCGGTCCCTCCGTTGTGGCATGCTGCGGACAAGGGCCTTTGAGCATCTCGTGATAATTGCGCGGTTTCTTCCCACTAAAGCCCCGCTTTTTCTGGCGCGGGTTTCTGTTGCCGGTATTAGTATTAGCGACAAATTCTGTAGGACCCTCCTGTTGTCTCTTTGTGCCGTGCCCGCCATGATGATGGTTGCCCCGACCCTGAAACTGAGAATGGCCCTTGTGTAACTCGCCCTTCCTGGCGGTACTAACTTTGTCGTTGTCCTCCCCGGGATCCTTGGTGTCGTACGACTCAGCATACCTAGTAAGGGTATCCATTAATTCGCCCATGTCCTGCACTTTCTGCTTGAGCCGCCCTAGCTTTAGTACCAGAGGTTCGTAATGGCAGTTCTTCTCCAGGATCAACACCGCCTGAGCCGCGGAGATGCCTTCTGATGAGTGAATAACTTCCGCGACTTGCCGGGTCCAATGGTGGGCCGACTCATCCGGCCGCTGAACGCAGTGCTGTAAGTCGATGATGCTCATCGGGCGTTTGCAAGTCCCTCTAAAACTCTTGATAAAGCGCTCTTTTAGCTCCGCCCAAGTGTTGATGGAGTTGGGTGACAAGTTTTTCAACCACGCACGTGCCGTTCCTTCGAGCATCATGGTGAAGTACTTAGCGCAAACCGCCTCATTTACATCGGGCCTGTCCATCGCGAGTTCGTAGCTCGCGATCCATGACCCTGGTTCGAGATCCGGCGAGTAATTGGGGACTTTCCGAGGCCCTTTGAAGTCCTCCTGCATTCGCTCGTTGCACAGAACTGGTGCAAGACACGACACACTGATGTGCTTGCTTCCGGCGTCCGGGGGCGCGGGAGGCGACGCCGTGTAAGCCGGGTAGACCTGACCCGCCGCGGCTGCTGTCTTTATCTGACACGCAGCTCATGCCGCTTCCACGATATCCTGAGCTCGCGTGTTGGGCATCCCGAGCGGGTTAGGTTGCGGGGGTCGCCGCGGCCCACTGGTTACCGCGGGTAAGTCATCGTGGCGACTCCTGGTGTGGCTCGCCTAAGGCGTGGAATGCAATCGATCGAGGCTATGAGAGTACTGTGCGTGCTGGACCACGGCCGTCTTTAGCATCTCGATGGCGTTTCTGGCCTCTATTTCGGTCGGCAAGTTTCCATAAATCGGTAGGGACTCCAAGTGGCGGGTTGCTGATTGATGACCCACAAGCATAGGGGATCAATCGTAGTCCTTTCGATACGTAAGAGTGTCAAACCCAACGAGGAGCAGAAGGATCTGACAAGTGGTTTTCACCAAGGTAAAATCTGTAGGCACTGAAATTGTCGGTAACAAGTGATTGTGTAGCGAGATGATTCATAGCAAGCAACAAGTAACAAAAGTAGAAACAGTGCAGCAAAGTGGCCCAATCCCTTTTGTAGCAAGGGACAAGCGTGGACAAAGTCTTATAAGAGGAAAAATGCTCCCGAGGACACACGGAATTTCTGTCATGCTAGTTTCATCATGTTCATATGATTCGCGTTCGTTACTTTGATAGTTTGATATGTGGGTGGACCGGCGCTTGGGTACTGTCCTTACTTGCACAAGCATCCCACTTATGATTAACCCCTCTCGCAAGCATCCGCAACTACGAAAGAAGAATTAAGACAAAGTCTAACCATAGCATTAAACTAGTGGATCCAAATAATCCCCTTACGAAGCAACACATAAACTAGGGTTTAAGCTTCTGTCACTCTAGCAACCCATCATCTAATTAATACTTCCCAATGCCTTCCTCTAGGCCTAAATAATGGTGAAGTGTTATGTAGTCGACGTTCACATAACACCACTAGAGGAAAAACAACATACAACATATCAAAATACCGAACGAATACCAAATTCACATGACTATTATTAGCATGACTTGTCCCATGTCCTCATGAACAAAAGTAACTACTCACAAAGCATAATCATAATCATGATCAGAGGTGTAATGAGTATCATCAAGGATCTGAACATAAACTCTTCCACCAAGTAATCCAACTAGCATCAACTACAAAGAGTAATCAACACTATTAGCAAGCTTACAAGTACCAATCGGAGTCGCGAGACGGAGATTGGTTACAAGAGATGAACTAGGGTTTGGAGATGAGATGGTGCTGACGAAGATATTGATGGTGACGAGTCCCCTCTGATGAGAGGAGTGTTGGTGATGACGATGGCGACGATTTCCCCCTCTGGGAGGGAAGTTTCCCCGGCAGGATCGTCCTGCCGAAGCTCTAGATTGGTTCTGCTCAAGTTCCGCCTCGTGGCGGCGGTTGATACGTCTCCATCGTATCTACTTTTCCAAACTCTTTTGCCCTTGTTTTGGACTCTAATTTGCATGATTTGAATGGAACTAAGCTGGACTGACGCTGTTTTCAGCAGAATTGCCTTGGTGTTATTTTTGTGCAGAAATCAAAGTTCTCCAAACGTCCTAAAAATTTACGGGGAACATTTTTGGAAAATATGAAAAATACCTGCACCAAGATCCACGTGAGGGGGTGGGCCAGTGGGCCACAAGCCCTGCCTCCCCCACCCCCCTAGTGGCGGTGGGCAAGCTTGTGGGGCCGACACGACTCTGCCGCCCCAATCTCAGCTCTATAAGTTCACTTTTGTCCCAGAAAAAATAAAGAGAGAAGATTTCGTCGCGTTTATGATACGGAGGCGCCGCCACATCCTGTTCTTCATCTGGAGGGCAGATCTGGAGTCCGTTTTGGGCTCCGGAGAGGGGAAATCGTCGCCATCGTCATCACCAACCTTCTTCCCTCTCCAATTCCACGAAGCTCTTCGTCGTTCGTGAGTAATCTATTCGTAGGCTCACTGGGCGGTGATGAGTAGGATGAGATCTATCATGTAATCGAGTTAGTTTTGATGGGGATTGATGACCCAAAAGTCTAGGGGATCAATCGTAGTCCTTTCGATAAGTAAGAGTGTCGAACCCAGCGAGGAGCAGAAGGCTTTGATAAACGGATTTCAGCAAGGTAATAACTGCAAGCACTGAAAGTAGCGGTAACAAGTGATTGTGTAGTGAGGTGGAACGTAGCAAGCAAAGAGTAACAAGTAACAAGTAGTAGCAACTGTGCAGCAAGTGGCCCAATCCCTTTTGTAGCAAGGGACAAGCCTGAACAAAGTCTTATAGGAGGAAAAACGCTCCCGAGGACAAACGGGAATTTCTGTCATCCTAGTTTCATCATGTTCATATGATTCGCGTTCGTTACTTCGATAGTTTGATATGTGGGTGGACCGGCGCTTGGGAACTGCCCTTACTTGGACAAGCATCCCACTTATGATTAACCTCTCTCGCAAGCATCCGCAACTACAAAAGAAGAATTGAGACAAAGTCTAACCATATCATTAAACTAGTGGATCCAAATCAGCCCCTCACGAAGCAACGCATAGACTGGGGTTTAAGCTTCTGTCACTCCAGCAACCCATCATCTACTTACTACTTCCCAATGCCTTCCTCTAGGCCCAAATATGGTGAAGTGTTATGTAGTCGACGTTCACATAACACCACCAGAGGAAAAACAACGTACAACATATCAAAATACCGAACGAATATCAAATATACATGTCTATTATTAACATGACTTATCCCATGTCCTCAGGAACAAAAGTAACTACTCACAAGACATAATCATAATCATGACCAGAGGTGTAATGAATAGCATCAAGGATCTGAACATAAACTCTTCCACCAAATAATCCAACTAGCATCAACTACGAAGAGTAATCAACACTACTAGCAACCTTACAAGTACCAATCGGAGTTGCGAGACGAAGATTGGTTACAAGATATGAACTAGGGATTGGAGAGGAGATGGTGTTGATGAAGATGTTGATGAAGATGCCTCCCCCTCCGATGAGAGGAGTGTTGGTGATGACGATGGCGACGATTTCCCCCTCCGGGAGGGAAATTTCCCCGACATGATCGTCCTGCCGGAGCCCTAGATTGGATCTGCTCAAGTTCCGCCTCGTGGCGGCAGCGAAACCACAAAAAAGCTCCAGATTGATTTTTTCCAGACCAGGACGCTTCATATAGCAAAATAGGGGGGCTAGTGGTTTTTCAGGCAGCCCACAAGCCTGCCCTGCGCCACCAGGGGGGTGGTGGCGGTGGGCAAGCTTGTGGGGGCCCTGGTAGCCCCCCTCCTGTAGTTCTTTCGCCCAGTATTTTTAATATATTCCAGAAAAAATCCACGTAAATTTTCAGGGCATTTGGAGATGTGCAGAATAGTGGACTAGGATTTGCTCCTTTTCCAGTCCTCAATTCCAGGTGCGTGAATTCTCCCTCTTCAAATAAACCTTGGAAAATAAGAGAGAAAAGGCATAAATATGGTACCACAAGTAATATAACAGCCCAAAAAGCAATAAATATCAACATGAAAGCATGATGCAAAATGGACGTATCAACTCCCCCAAGCTTAGACCTCGCTTGTCCTCAAGCGAAAACCAAGTTCCATAAACATGTCCACATGTTGAGAGACGAAGGTGTCGATAAAACATAATACGAACATGAGGGCATCATGATCACACATAGGACAGTAATACATCATAAAGATTCTTATGGGAAAGTAAAAATTCCTTCACAAAGAAAAGCATGAAGCAAAAACCTTACCGAGAAGTAACCAACAATAGTCCATAGTCATTGAAGCAATTGAAATTTATCACAACATCAGAAATAGTCAAATAAGAGCTAGTAAGGCAAACCCACATACTCAATCATCTCTTTTGTTTTCTATAATTGTTATAACTCACGTGGTACTCATGGTGTCTAAGTTTCAGCTGGACACAAAGGAAGATAGGGGCTTATAGTTTTGCCTCCCAACGATTTACCTCAAGGGTAAAGCCAACAACAATAAAGCATAAGTACTCAACTCCAAGTTGATATATGAATATAGATCTTTCCCAAACATGTGACGGTAGCCAAGACAAAGGCAAAAAGGGAATTGGTGATGATCACCATAACTCTTACAAGGGTAAAAAGTAAAGGTACAAGATAGGCCCTTCGCAGAGGGAAGCAGAGGTTGTCATGCGCTTTTGAGGTTTGAATGCGTGTCCTCTTAGTGCGGAGGAACGTCACTTTATATTGCCTCTTGTGACAAAGAACTTTATTATGCAGTCTGTCGCTTTTATGTCTTCCTCATCACAGGTTCGTACAAAGCTTATTTTCCATACACTAATATATCATACGTATTAGAGAGCAATTTTTATTGCTTGCACCGATGACAACTTACTTGAAGGATCGTATTCAATCCATAGGTAGGTATGGTGGACTCTCATGGCAAAACTGGTTGGAGGTTTATGGATGCACAAGTAGTATCTCTACTTGGTGCGGGAGTTTTGGCTAATATGAGGTGGAAGCAATCGTCACATGCTAAGGGATCTCTAATCATATAACATTGTTTGGAACCAAGCAAACACAATTCATTATGTTGTCTTCCTTGTCCAACATCTACTCCTAGGCATGTAATAGTTTGATGCGTGCTCACAATTGTAAAAAGTGTCTAAGATGATATACTTATATGTGAACCTCTCTTTCCTTATTACTTCTTATTAATTGCAACAATGACTAGTGTCTATGTTGAGTTATTCTCAACAAGTTTCAATCATCATACGTGTCCTAAGTGAAGTTATCACTTTCCATAAGATCGTCTCATGATCTTTCATGCTATTGTTCTTTTCATACTTTTGATCATGGCACAAAGCAAAGCCCTTTGACTAAGACACTCTTTATTATATAGCTCGTAAGCTCGAATACATCGGGGGAGAGACAAAAGCAAAATACTCAAACTAAAAACTAAATACTTATTCCTCTAAAAGAAGAAATAAAAACTGAAAAGGAAAGAACTAAAACAAAGGTAAAAGCAAAAGATAAAAAGGTGATACGATACTAGGGCAATTCCCCCAAGCTTGGCAGAAGCCAAGGGGATTGCCCATACCAATGTTTAGTTGTCTTCCTTTGGTGGTGATGGTGGTGTTGTTGTCGCCTTTGATTCCAAGAGAGCTATCAACCTTTGATTTATACCTTTGAGATCTGTGGCATGGTTTTCCAGCAAAACAACTTCACGAGAAAGAGAAATATTGCGAGCATGAGTTGTTTCGCAAAACCTCAAGACTTCAATCAAGGATGGAGACAGCATGTGGAGGAAGGGTTGGAAAAGCCTACTCCTTCAACGTCTTCAATGTTGAACATAGGTTGAACTTCCTCCCTAGCTTGGGTTTTCTCCTTAGCTTGTTCCCTGGCTTCCGTAACTTCTAATCTTTTTAGATCAGCATCTACTTCCTCATGAACTTGGTGAAGATCATTCTCCCCAACAGATTCCTGAGACATCTTTGCTCTAAATCAGCGGCACACAACAAGCTCAAAACGAAAACAGAGGAAAACTGCGCGATACGGAGATCAAAACCTTCACGCGACTATATATTGATTTTTTTTGGGCCAGAAGGAGTCCTCCGCAAGAAAACGGAGTCCGGGAGGCACACGAGGTGCCCACAAGCTTGCCCACCGCCACCAGGGGGGTGGTGGCGGTGTGGGCCCTTGTGGCTGCCTCGTTTGCTCTCCGGACTGCTTTTTATTTTTCTAATTTTCCAAAAATTCCAAAACTGAGGAAATTTCCTATTGGAGAAGTATCGGAGTCCAATTTCTTGCCGAAACAGATACATCTTTGTAAGTGCATCTAGTGCCCCTTAGTGATTTTGGTGGTTTGAAGACTTATAGGTTAAGTATCTAATGTGTTTGTGAGTGTACACAGGATCTATAAGTCATTGAGGAGTTTGAGATATTTGAAGAATATCGACCCCTAAAAATATATGTCTTCAGTTGAAGAAATTGGTCTAAAGCTGAAGAAATGAATCGCGAGGAATCTGCGATGAAATTGATATTCCTCATGAAGATACTGATATTGAGAAGTCCGGTGGTTCCTGAAGAAAATCATTCTGAAGAATTTGAAGCATGAAGATTTACACTTTCTGTTTTACTTTCTTCGCATTTGAGTAATAGGAACACCGTACTGTTAAAGGGGGTCGAAGTTACACTATGGAATGAATTTCCTCATGATGCTCAACCCAAGCCTAATCCTACCAAAAGCCTCAAGTGAGGAATATGAGTGACATGAGGACTCTCACAGTTGAGGGTTCCGACCGTTTCGATAACCACGCCAAGTCACTGGTCTTATCCACTCCAAGGGTCATATTATTTAAGGGCATTAGTGTCAAATCATGTCGGGATGCTTCCAGGCTATAAATAGCCACCCCCCACAACCACTAGCTGGTCGGCTGCTCCGTTAGAAACTGACACTTGTCATAAGAGCAACCCAAATTCCTCAGAGCCTTCGAGAGTAAATCATCAGTGAGGAAATACACCACCCACCGAAACCACAAACCAAACCTAGTGATTGAGCATCACTGAAGAAGTTGTTCCTGTGCGGGACTGAAGCCTTTTACCTTTGAGGACTGTGCATCCTCCAGACGGTTAGGCGTTATGGTCTAGAGCTTTCGAGCAGTCAATTGTGGATCGCCGGGTGACCAAGTTTGTGAGGGTTTGGAAGTCTGCCCTGAAGACTTACCACGAGTGTTGGGCGAGGACTGTGTGTCCTTAGCTCAAGGAGAATACGGTAGGGACTATGTGTCCCGGGACTGGGTGTCCTTTGGTTTCAATACCAAGCCGCTCCAAACCAGATGTACAACTGTCAAAGCAGTTGGAACTGGGTCATCAACAACTGTCTTCACTTAGAAACGGGTTCTAATTCCTCAACTCTTTACTTTCCTTGTATTGTGTGTTGATGACTTCCACTGTGACTGTTTGAAGAATTTGCTGAAGACTTTCTCTGAATTTCCTCAACCCCAAATTCTTCACGATTGTTAATCATCATCTGTATTCTGCGTGCCTGCTTACTGTGCAATCTGTTTTCACATTCTTCACTCTGAAATACTGCTGTTGTGAACGTTTGCAAGTCTGATCCTTTACTGTTTCCGCTGTAAGTTAGTCATGAGTGAGGAATTTCCTTAAAAGGAATTTCCTCAGTGATGAAATTCTAAAAATCTCCTATTCACCCCCTCTAGTCGATATAACGCACTTTCAATTGGTATCAGAGCAAGGTACTCCCTTGTTCTGTGTGATTTTGGTTTAACCACCTGGAGTTTTAGTTATGTCGACTGCAGGCATGTTTAAGGTGGCTGCAGCATGTCCTACCTACGAAGGAAAGAACTTTCCCTTCTGGAAGAACAAAATTGTGACATTCTCGACTTTTCCATCAGTAATTATTGTAATTAAGCTAAAGTGATCCTGCGCTAATGATGCCACGTCACCGTTAACTTTATCAATGTTCTCGTGATGGTTGAAACCGAATCATAATTCGAAGCTTCGGGATTAAGTCAAACGTGAAAAGATTTTTATGTTGTTGAGATAACAACGTCGGGGAGTTATAAAGATTCCCTAACAGATTATAATATCAAGTCGTGTACTTTTGGAATCATTGATGATCCCGATATATTAAGAAAGGGGCTTTAACAAAATAGTAAAGAAATATAGTAAATGAAAATAGATAAACAAAAGAAAGGACTAAAAGTATAAATAATAAATTATGAAAGAAAGTAAATAAGAATAGAATAATAAAAGGGATTAGAATAAGTAATAATAAAAAAAAGAAAACAAAATAAAACAAAACAAAAAAAAGAAAGAAAGAAAGAAAGCCCCCCCACTGGCCTGGCTGGGCCAAGAGGCCCAACCGGCCAGGCCCCCCCGCGCCCCCTCCCGTTAAACCCTAGCCCCCTGGCGAGGGAGCCGCCACCCTCCCTCGCTCCTCCCACCGAGCGCCGCCAGCGCCCCCCGCGCTCCCCCCTGGGCCCCACCCTCCCCCACGATAGCGCCCCCATCCCTCTCTCTCTCTCTCTCGTGAACCCTCCCGGTCCCCCCACCCCCACCGACAACCCCCCCACGAGAGCACCTCCCTCTCTCTCCCGTCGCCCCCTCCCCCTCAGATCCACCCCTCCCGAGCCGATCCCCCATCTCCCCCCACCTCGAGCACCAGCCCCGGCCCCCGTCGGCCCCTCCTACCCCGGCGGCCCCCCCACGGCCTCCTCCTTCCGGCCGGCGAGCCCCTCCCCTATCCCGGCCGGCGAGCCCCTGCTCCTCCAACCGCCGGCCACCACTCCTCCTCCCGCCGGCAGCCCCCCCTCACGGCCTCCTTCTCCCGGCCGACGAGCCCCCCCGTCCACCGGCCCTCCCTGGCCACCCCACTTCGACCGGCCTCCCCATCTCCGAGGGGCCTGTCTCCGGCGGCCCTCACCTCTCCGGTGGCCGCCCCTCCCCGCCGGCGCATCGGCCGGGATCTCCACCGACCGCGGCGGCCCCGTCATCGGGGCCCCTCTCGGCGAACCTCCGACCGGCTCCTCCTCGCCGGCACGCCCGTCTTCACCGGAACCGCGTCACCGTCGTCACCTTCACCTTCGTGCGAACTCCGGCTTCATCGGGCCGTCTCGTCACCGTCGGTGAGCCCCTCCTCGGGCTCCTCCCACCATGTCGATCTCCTCACCGCCCCGGTTCCGTTCCGGCAAACGGGACCTCGATCCGTCGACGGTAGACTCCGGTAGGAAGGATTGAACTTTTGGTTCTTCTAGGTGGAGTTAGCAAAGAACCTCTCTGTTTATTTGTTAACAGAGAGAGGGAGATGAGAGTTTTGAGAGAAAAGAAATAAAAACAAATGTTGTATTAGATGCGTATGTATGTATGTATGTATGGTATGTGATGTATGTATTTGCGTATATGGATATTAGAGGAATATGGTATTTGCACGATTAGGTATCTAATAAAAAAAATGAGTAAATGGCCTTGGGTCACTTACCGGTGGGGCCAATGCACCCGCTGTCTATGACACGGAGGCCCCACGCGAGAGTTAATATAAAAAATAAAAATAATATTTTTATTAAATAAATAAATAAATAGATAAGATAATTAATTAATGAGTTAATGAATTAGTTAAATAGATATATTAGTTAAATTAATTAATTAGAATAATGAGAGAATGCCACGTGGGTCCCTCATTAAATTAATCTGATAAATCAATATTTAATCGATATTAAAACTTGTGCCTATGACGTTCGGGACCCGCTGGTCAGTTGACCAGTCAACTGCTGATGTCAGCATGACATCGCCATGATGTCATAGTGGGATTTTTATTAAAAATAGATAAATCTGTTTTTTATTTCCTAAATAATTAATAAAACTTTGAAAATTAATATTAAATAATCCGTAAGTCAGATCAAAATATTTTCAACCTGAAAGTTGATCAGCAAAGCGAGACGAACCCGGATACACGGTCCATTCGTCTGTCACGCGTCCCTAGCATAGCAAACATGGAACTTTTCCATCGTTTCCAGTATAACCGGTAGTAGCCCGAGACCCGGAAAATATCGTCAGATATTCTTCCGACCCGTCTATGACGGATGTTGCTGCGTTAGCTCATGTCTAGCCTGCATCTTTCCATGTCATGCTTTGTGTTGCATCGGTGCTATTATTTATTGTTTCTTCCCCCTCTTCTTACCGATAGACCCCGAGACTGACGCTGCTACCGGGTACATCTACGACCCTGCCGATCAGTCCTTTGCCGTAGAGCAGCAAGGCAAGCAAACTCCCCTTGATCATTCCTATATCGCCTATGTCTTTCTTCCTACTGCTTGCATTAGTATTTTGCTACTGTTGTAGTTAGCTCCTATATCTGATGCATAGCCTGTTTTTGATGAACTGCTACTTTCAGTCCTGTACCTTTAAACCTGCTTAGTATAGGTGGAGCAGTCATCCCCTCTGACCCCGTAGTCCAGTTGCCCCGCTTGTGTTCAAATCTCGATCTCTGATCGACGAGCCAGACCCGACACAGCACATTCAGCCCCCTTCGTTGTACGACGCTACATAGATACTATCGGGTACCGAGGGTGACACCTCGCTAAGTACTCCTGATGATATCTCTGTAGTATAGCTAGTCGGTCGTGGTTATCGAGGGTGATTCCTCTTTCACCATTTCCGGTGACGCCCCTGTCGTGCAACCCCGCGAGTGTGGGACCCCCGAGGGTGATTCCTCTAAGCCCACCTTGACGGGTACATCGTTCGGAATCCAACGAGGGTGATACCTTGGATTCCCCCGATGTTACGACCACACAGTTACTCGACCATGTTACTGGGATCATTGGTGATTAGTTGTAAGCCGGGTGGAATCCCGTGAGACTGTGTTGCTGGCCTAATTAAAATGCTAATGGATTTGGGTATTTGATCTGGGTTGGTCGGAGACCTTTTCGCACTAACCGGCTACGCGGGAAGAATTATGGGTACTCGGCGTCGCGGTATCAGCCGAAGCTTTTCAGATGCCAGCAATGTAGCGGCGCGCGCCCGAGTGGTCCCGAGATGCATCGTGCTTGTGATTAAGGAATGCTAGGACTGACGTCGGCCGCCCACGCCACGTGCAGGAGCGTGAAGGGGAACTGGGCCCAGGAACCCTTTGTGCTTAGGATTTAGACCGGCGGGCTGGCCTCTCTGATTAGTCTTAGGTGGGGCTGCGACGTGTCGATATTCCGAGGCCGGGCAGGACCCTGAAAAGTATGTCCGGCCAGAGTGTTATCGAGCATGACGGGACATGTGGTGCACCCCTGCAGGGATGAAATTTAACTATTCGGATAGCCGTGTCCACGGTTACAGGACGACTTGGAGTTGTGCCCCGATCTTATACAACTACAATTGTTACTTAACTGGAATTAGTTTGCCTCGGGATTGCTTCCTCGCAGGGAGTCGAGGGAGGATCTTTAGGCGTGACCTCACTTTAATATTGCTGCAACAATATGACTATTTATGTGTTACCCCTGTTCTACTCTCGTCTATTGCTGCAAGACCCTGAGGATGCTAGTCTTCGATAGGACTAGGCCTTCTCTCTCTATTCTCGCATTGCTGCAGTCAGTCCACATATAACCCCCCTTCTTTGATACTGATGCATAATTAGAATAGTTCTGATGTAAGACTTGCGAGTACTTTGGATGAGTACTCATCGCTGCTTTGCTCCCCTCTTGTTCCCTTGATCCGTTTGCTGCGACCAGATGATGGAGCCCAGAAGATGGAGGTCCCTGCCGCCGACGACTGCTACCCCGATGGTGCCTACTACTACGTGGAGGCCACTGATGATCAGGAGTAGTTAGGAGGTTCCCAGGCAGGAGGCCTCGCCTCGTTCGATCGTTGTATCTTTTGTGCTAGCCTTCTCTAAGGCACCCCATGTTGTTTTATGTCTGTACTCAGATATTTGTTGCTTCCGTTGACTCGTGTGCTTATCGAGCTTTCGTATTCTAGCCCTCGAGGCCCCTGGCTTGTAATACGAAGCTGATGTTATTTTATTTGTGTCTAGAGTTGTGTTGTGATATCTCCCCGTGAGTCCTTGGGTTTGATCGTACGCATTTGCGTGTATGTTTAGCGTACGATTAAGCCGAGGGCGTCACACATGCAAATGCATTTACAAGCTATTGATAATGAGCTTTGGTATATTGTGGAAAATGGTGTCCCCATTATCTCTGCCAGTGTCACTGCTGCTGATGTGAAGAAATTCAAGCAACTCGATTCTCAAGCGAAGAACATCATCTGTGGCCATCTGAGCCCATGCCAGTTTGGAAGAGTAAGTGCTTTGGGCTCTGCAACACTGATCTCGGAGAGGCTGTGCAAGGTAAATGAAGGAGTATCAACCCAGCGTGACTCTCGTGTTGATATTCTTCGCAATCTCTTCAATCGCTTCAAGAGACATGACAATGAAAGCTGCCAAGACACCTTTGATCGCCTCACTGACATATCAAATGAACTGCAAGCACTGGGAGCTCGAGACCTCACTGATCACGAAGTTGTGAAGAAACTGCTGAGATCTCTGGATTCTTCATTTGATACTTTAGTTCTGATGATTCAAGAAAGACGAGATTACAAGATGCTTGATCCAGCTGATATACTAGAAAGGCTAAATACTCATGAATTCCAGCTAGAAGAAAAGAGAGATCTATATGGACCAAGCTATTCCAGACCACGTGCACTGAAGGCTAGAGCAATTTCCTCATCTGAAGAAGAAGACATAGATAACAACATTTGTGACCCTGAAGAATTTGGACAGGAGCTTGCAATGCTTGTGAGGAAATTCCAGAGATTTACACGACGTGGCCAGTTCGGTAAATCTTCAAGAAGAGACATGAGGAAATCAGAATCTTCATCTGAGGACTACAAGAAACGAACTTGTCACAAGTGCAAGAAATCAGGTCATTACATTGCTGATTGTCCTTGTTGGGGAAAGGAATCAAAGAAGAAGAAATACAAGGATGACAGTTCTGATGACTCGAAGAAGAAGAAGAAATCTTCAAAATCCTCATCTTCAAAGCCCTCATCGCACAAGAAGACTAGTTTCAGAAAGGCTCGGGCACTTATTGGCAAGGAAATGGACTCCGAGGCAGAATCAGAGGAATGTGATGAAGAAGAGGGTTCTGATGAAGACTCAGAATCCGGACAGGCTAGTCTTGCACTGGCAACCACTTTTGTCAGCAAGTCAATCTTCAATCTTGAAGAAAATGATTGCACCATCCATACTGATGACTATGCTGATGACTTCGCTCCAACCTATTGCTTCATGGCAAAGGGTTCAAAGGTATCAAATAATGCCTCCTCCTCTGATTCAAGTGACTGTGAATCTAATGATTATAAAAACCCAGTTACAGTAAACTTGCTATCATTGCCACTAAACAACAAACTGCTCTTGAAAAGCTTCAGAAACTGCTAGACAAAAGTGATGATCTGTTGAATGACGAAATGAACCTTACCCAAATCCTCATTGATGACATGAAAAGTATTCAGTCTAGATTTGATAATCTTCAGGATCGTTATGATACACTCCTCACTGATCATGAGAAGCTTTCCTATGAATTTCTACAAAGGAAGCTTGATCTTGAGAAACTGAGGATGTCTCATGATGATCTTCATATGGAAAATGATTCATTACTAGCTCAACAGATCAGCGCTAGTCAAGTTGAATTTATTCCTCCATGTCTTAAATGCATTGAACGCGAAACTGCTAATTCCTCACCAGAATCATCAAATGCTACCATTGCTACAAATTCTTCAACTGCACCTGTTGTGACTATTTCCTCACTTGAGGAAAACACAAATGTTACTGATGAAAATGCAGGGTTGAAGGAATTGTACATGACAGGCATGTACAAAAGCCTCAAAGGACATCAAACCCTTTGTGATGTGCTCGAAAAGCAGATCTTGAACAGGAATCCGAGGAAAGAAGGAATTGCCTTTGAGAGGAAATTAAATGCTGATGGATCTTATTGGAAACCTGAGCAGTATCCCAAAACCTCATGGGTTGCTGCTACCGGGCCTCCTTTTGATCCATCTAATCTAACTGGCTTTTCATGTGAATTATCCTATTCCTCAGATGAGTCATTTGACTCCAACTATAAACTGTTCAAAAATCAATCTGGTGAAGTATTTGCTCGATATGTTGGAACTAACTGCAGGAATGGCCCTCCTCTGAGGAAAATTTGGGTTCCCAAAAGTTGTCTTGAAAATCATCAGGTGAATGTCCTCATGACACCGCCACTGAAGAATCTGAACCCCAGATCAAATTCCTCAGGAGGACCAAAGTCTTAAAGAGGATCAAAATCCTCAACTGGTCAAAACTATGCTCGTACCCGTGCTAATGCATCTAACATGCATGGAAACTACAAGGAATATGAATATGAGCGTTACTCCTCAAATCATTATGTTCATAAATCCTCAAACCAGTTCTCTGCATATTCATATGAGTACTTTAATCCCCCTACTGTTAAGAGAAGTGCATTGGCCTCAATGCCACCTTTCTCATATGGTGCTCGCAGGATGATGAACGCTTTGCCACCCCTTCAGATGTGGGTGGTGAAGAAATCAAACTAATCACTTCTGCAGGACAGGTCTCCAGATGAAAATCATCATCTAAAGAATTTGCTAGAGACCTGAGGAAATGCTTGATAGGACGCAACCTAAAAATTGATGAAATAGAAATATTTCACTTGTCCTTACATTTCTGTTATGATGAAATTACTGATATGATCAAATTAGTATCATATTCTTCAAATCTGAAGCATATGAGATGGTAAGCTGTACTAATTGTTATAGAATGTCGCATGGGAAACAAAAATTTTCCTACGCGCACGAAGTCCGATCATGGTGATGTCCATCTATGAGAGGGGATTTCTGATCTACGTACCCTTGTAGATCGCACAGCAGAAGCGTTAAGAAATGCGGTTGATGTAGTGGAACGTCCTCACGTCCCTCGATCCGCCCCGCGAACCATCCCACGAACCATCCCGCGATCCGTCCCACGATCCGCTTCAATCTAGTGCTGAACGGACGGCACCTCCGCGTTCAGCACACGTACAACTCGACGATGATCTCGGCCTTCTTGATCCAGCAAGAGAGACGGAGAGGTAGATGAGTTCTCCGGCAGCGTGACGGCGCTCCGGAGGTTGGTGGTGATCTAATCTCAGCAGGGCTCCGCCCGAGCTCCGTAGAAACGCGATCTAGAGGAAAAACCGTGGAGGTATGTGGTCGGGCTGCCGAGACAAAAGTTGTCTCAAATCAGCCTAATAGCTCCATATATATAGGAGGAGGGGAGGGGAGGCTTGCCTTGAGGCTCAAGGAGCCCCAAGGGCTGCGCCACCAAGGGGAGGAGGAGTCCTCCTCCAATCCTAGTCCAACTAGGATTGGAAGGTGGAGTCCTTCTCTTCCTTCCCACCTCCTTTTTTTCTTTTCTCTTTGATTTTCTATCTATGGTGCATAGGGCCTTCTTGGGCTGTCCCACCAGCCCACCAAGGGATGGTGCGCCACACCCAAGGCCTATGGGCTTCCCCGGGGTGGGCTGCCCCCCCGGTGAACATCCGGAACCCATTCGTCATTCCCGGTACATTCCCGGTAACTCCGAAAACCTTCCGGTAATCAAATGAGGTCATCCTATATATCAATCTTCGTTTCCGGATCATTCCGGAAACCCTCGTGACATCCGTGATCTCATTTTGGACTCCTAACAACATTCGGTAACCAACCATATAACTCAAATACGCATAAAACAATGTCAAACCTTAAGTGTGCAGACCCTGGGGGTTCGAGAACTATGTAGACATGACCCGAGTGACTCCTCGGTCAATATCCAATAGTGGGACCTGGATGCCCATATTGGATCCTACATATTCTACGAAGATCTTATCGTTTGAACCTCAGTGCCAAGGATTCATATAATCCTGTATGTCATTCCCTTTGTCCTTCGGTATGTTACTTGCCCGAGATTCGATCGTCAGTATCCGCATATCTATTTCAATCTCGTTTACCGGAAAGTCTCTTTACTCGTTCCGTAATACAAGATCCCGCAACTTACACTAAGTCACATTGCTTGCAAGGCTTGTGTGTGATGTTGTATTACCGAGTGGGCCCTGAGATACCTCTCCGTCACACGGAGTGACAAATCCCAGTCTCGATCCATACTAACTCAACGAACACCTTCGGAGATACCTGTAGAGCATCTTTATAGTCACCCAGTTACGTTGCGACGTTTGATACACATAAAGCATTCCTCCGGTGTTAGTGAGTTATATGATCTCATGGTCATAGGAACAAATACTTGACACGCAGAAAACAGTAGCAACAAAATGACACGATCAATATGCTACGTCTATTAGTTTTGGTCTAGTCCATCACATGATTCTCCTAATGATGTGATCCCGTTATCAAGTGACAACACTTGCCTATGGTCAGGAAACCTTGACCATCTTTGATCAACGAGCTAGTCAACTAGAGGCTTACTAGGGACAGTGTTTTGTCTATGTATCCACACATGCACTGTGTTTCCAATCAATACAAATATAGCATGGATAATAAATGATTATCATGAACAAAGAAATATAATAATAACTAATTTATTATTGCCCCTAGGGCATATTTCCAAGAGTCTCCCACTTGCACTAGAGTCAATAATCTAGTTCAGATCACCATGTGATTCCAACGAATCCAACACCCATATAGTTATGGGGTCTGATCACGTCTTGCTCGTGAGAGAGGTTTTAGTCCATGGTTCTGAAACTTTAAGATCCGTGTGTTCTTTACAAATCTTTATGTCATCTTATAAATGCTGCTACTATGTGCTATTCGGAAATACTCCAAATATCTACTCTAGCATATGAATCTGTTTCACTACTCATAGTTATTCGGATTAGTGTCAAAGCTTCCATCGACGTAACCCTTTACGAAGAACTCTTTAACCACCTCCATAATCGAGAAAAATTCCTTAGTCCATCAGTTACTAAGGATAATTTTTGACTGCTGCTAGTGATTCAATCATGGATCACTCTCTGTACCTCTCAACAGACTTTGAGTCAAGGCACACATCAGGTGCGGTACCCAGCATGGCATACTTCAGATTCTACGGCTAAGGCATAGAAGACGACCTTCGTCTATTCTCTTTATTCTGCCAGGGTCGGGTTTTGAGTCTTACTCAAATTCACACCTTACAATGCAACCAAGAACTCCTTCTTTGCTGATCTATTTTGAACTCCTTCAAAAACTTGTCAAGGCATGCATCTTGTTGAAACTTCTATTAAGCGCTTTCGATCTATCTCCATAGATCTTTGATGCTCAACGTTCAAGTAGCGCAATCCAGGTACTCCTTTGAAAACTCCTTTCAAACAACCTTGTATGCTTTACAAAAATTCTACATTACTTCTGATCCACAATATGTCAACCACATATACTTATCAGAAATTCTATAGTGCTCCCACTCACTTCTTTGGAAATACAAGTTTCTCATAAGCCTTGTACAAACCCAAAATCTTTGATCATCTCATCAAAGTGTATATCCAACTCCGAGATGCTTGCACCAGTCCATTGAAGGATCGCTGGAGCTTGCATACTTGCTAGTATCTTTAGGATCGACAAAACCTCCTGGTTGTATCACATACAATGTTTGCTCAAGGAAACCGTCGAGGAAACAATGTTTTGACATCCTATGTGCAATATTTCATAAATAATGCAGCAACTACTAACATAATTCTAACAGACTTTCAGCATCGCTACGAGTGAGAAAGTCTCATCATAGTCAACTGTTTGATCTTGTCGGAAACATCTTTGTGACAAGTCGAGCTTTTCTTAATAGTGACTTATCACCATCATTGTCTGTCTTCCTTTTAAAGATCCATCTTTACTCAATAGTCCTATGACCATCAAGTAGTTCTTCCAAAGTCTACACTTTGTATTCATACAGGGATCCTCTCTCGGATTTCATGGCCTCCAGCGATTTGTCGGAATCCGGGCCCACCATTGCTTTCTCCATAACTCGTAGGTTCATTGTTGCTCAACAACATGACCTCCAAGACAGGGTTACCGTACCACTCTGCAGTAGTACGCGACCTTGTCAACCTACGAGATTTGTAGTAACTTGATTCGATGCTCGATGATCACCATCATAAGCTTTCACTTCAATTGGTGTAGGCGCCACAGGAACAAATCCCTGCGCCCTGCTACACACTGGTTGAAGTGATGGTTCAATAACCTTATCAAGTTCTACCACCCTCCCACTCAATTCTTTCGAGAGAAACCTTTCCTCGACAAAGGATCCGTTTCTAGAAACAAACACTTTGCTTTCGGATCTGAGATGGGAGATGTACCCAACTGTTTTGGATATCCTATGAAGATGCATTTATCCGCTTTGGGTTCGAGCTTATCAGAGTGAAACTTTTTCACAGAAGTGTCGAAGCCCCAAACTTTCAAGAAACGACAGTTCAGATTTCTCTAAACCTCAGTCTATACTGTGTCATCTCAACGGAAATACGCGGTGCCCTAATTGAAGTGAATGCGGTTGTCTCTAATGCATAACCCATAAACGATAGTGGTAATTCGATAAGAGACATCATAGCATGCACCATACCAAATAGTGCATGGCTATGACATTCAGACACATCATCACACTATGATGTTCCAGGTGGCATGAACTGCGAAACAATTTCTACATTGTCTTAACTGCGTACCAAAACTCATAACTCAGATATTCATTTCTATGATCATATCGTAGATAGTTTATCCTCTTGTTACGACGAATTTCACTCCGAAACAGAATTGAACTTTTCAATATTTCAGACTTGTGATTCATTAAGTAAATACTCTTGTATCCACTCAAATCGTCATTGAAGTAAGAAAATAATGATATCCACTGCGTGCCTTAGCACCCATTGGACTGCATACATCAAAATGTATCACTTCCAACAAGTTACTATCTTGTTTCATCGCAATGAAAACAAGGCCTTGCTCATGTGGTATGATTTGCATGTCACTAGTGATTCAAAATCAGGTGAGTATAAAGATCCATCATCATGGAGCCTCTTCATGCAATTTATACCAACATGACTCAAGCGGTAGTGCCACAAGTGAGTGGTACTATCATCATTACCTCGTATCTTTTGGCACCAATATCATGAACATGTGTAACACTACAATCGAGATTCAATAAACCATTGAAGGTGATTATTCAAGCAAATAGAGTAACCATTATTCTTTTAAATGAATAATCGTATTGCAATAAACACGATCCAATCATGTTCATGCTTAACGCAAGCACTAAATAACAATTATTTCAGTTTAACACCAATCCCGATGGTAGAGGGAGCGTGCGACGTTTTGATCATATCAACCTTGGAAACACTTCCAACACGTATCGTCACCTCGCCTTTAGCTAGTCTCCGTTTGTGCTGTAGCTATCATTTCGTGTTACTAATCACTTAGAACCGAACCGGTATCCAATACCCTCGTGCTACTAGGAGTACTAGTAAAGTACACATCAACATCATGTATATCAAATATACTTCTTTCGACTTTTTCTAGCCTTCTTATCTACCAAGTATCTAGAGTTGCTCCGCCTCAATGACTTTTCCCCTCATTACAGAAGCACTGAGTCTCGGGTTTGGGTTTAATCTTGGGTCTCTTCATTAGTGCATCAATTGTTTTGCCGTTTCACGAAGTATCACTTCTAGCCCTTGCCTTTCTTGAAACTTAGTGGTTTTACTAACCATCAACTATTGATGCTCCTTCTTGATTTCTACTTTCGCAGTGTCAAACATCGCGAATCGCTCAAGGATCATTGTATCTATCCTTGATATGTTATAGTTCATCACGAAGCTCTGACAGCTTGGTGGTAGTGACTTTGGAGAACCATCACTATCTCATCTGGAAGATTAACTCCCACTTGATTCAAGCGATTGTCATACTCAGAAAATCTGAGCACACACTCAACGATTGATCTTTTCTCCTTTACTTTGTGGACAAATAATCTTGTCAGAGGTCTCGTACCTCTTAACAAGGGCACAAGCATGAAATCACAATTTCATCTCTTTAGAACATCACTTATGTTCCGTGACGTTTCAAAATGTCTTCGGCGCCTTGCTTCTAAGCCATTAAGTATTTTGCACTGAACTATCGTGTAGTCATCAGAAACGTGTATGTCGGATGTTCACAGCATCCACAGACGACGCTCGAGGTGCAGCACACCGAGTGGTGCATTAAGGACATAAGCCTTCCGTCCAGCAACGAGGACAATACTGTGCAAAGTTTGCTACTATCAACTTCAACTAAATTTTCTCTAGGAACATATAAAAATAGTAGAGCTATAGCACAAGCTACATCATAATTCACAAAGACCATTAGACTATGTTCATGATAATTAATTCAATTAATCATATTACTTAAGAACTCCCACTCAAAAAGTACATCTCTCTAGTCATTTGAGTGGTACATGATCCAAGTCCACTATCTCAAGTCCGATCATCACGTGAGTCGAGAATAGTTTCAGTGGTAAGCATATCTATGCTAATCATATCAACTATACGATTCATGCTCGACCTTTCGGTCTCATGTGTTCCGAGGCCATGTCTGCACATGCTAGGCTCGTCAAGCTTAACCCGAGTGTTCCGCGTGTGCAACTGTTTTGCACCCGTTGTATGTGAACGTTGAGTCTATCACACCCGATCATCACGTGGTGTCTCGAAACGAAGAACTGTCGCAACGGTGCACAGTCGGGGAGAACACAATTTCGTCTTCAAATTTTAGTGAGAGATCACCTCATAATGCTACCGTCGTTCTATGCAAGATAAGGTGCATAAAGGATTAACATCACATGCAATTCATAAGTGACATGATAGGGCCATCATCATGTGCTTCTTGATGTCCATCACCAAAGCACCGGCACGATCTTCTTGTCACCGGCGTCACACCATGATCTCCATCAACGTGTTGCCATCGAGGGTTGTCGTGCTACTCATGCTATTACTACTAAAGCTACGTCCTAGCAATATAGTAAACGCATCTGCAAGCACAAACGTTAGTTTGAAGACAACCCTATGGCTCCTGCCGGTTGCCGTACCATCGACGTGCAAGTCGATATTAACTTTTACAACATGATCATCTCATACATCCAATATATCACATCACATCGTTGGCCATATCACATCACAAGCATACTCTGCAAAAACTAGTTAGATGTATTCTAATTGTTGTTGCATGTTTTACGTGGTGACCAAGGGTATCTAGTAGGATCGCATCTTACTTACGCAAACACCACAACGGAGATATATGAATTGCTATTTAACCTCATCCAAGGACCTCCTCGGTCAAATCCGATTCAACTAAAGTTGGAGAAACCGACACTCGCCGGTCATCTTTGAGAAACATAGTTACTCGTAGCGATGAAACCAGTCTCTCGTAAGCGTACGAGTAATGTCGGTCCGAGCCGCTTCGATCCAACAATACCGCGGAATCAAGAAAAGACTAAGGAGGGCAGTAATACGCACATCACCGCCCACAAAAACTTTTGTGTTCTACTCGAGAAGACATCTACGCATGAACCTGGCTCATGATGCCACTGTTGTAGAACGTCGCATGGGAAACAAAAATTTTCCTACGCGCACGAAGTCCTATCATGGTGATGTCCATCTACGAGAGGGGATTTCTGATCTACGTACCCTTGTAGATCGCACAGCAGAAGCGTTAAGAAACACGGTTGATGTAGTGGAACGTCCTCACGTCCCTCAATCCGCCCCGCGAACCGTCCCACGAACCGTCCCGCGATCCGTCCCACGATCCGCTTCGATCTAGTGCCGAACGGACGACACCTCCGCGTTCAGCACACGTACAGCTCGACGATGATCTCGGCCTTCTTGATCCAGCAAGAGAGACGGAGAGGTAGATGAGTTCTCCAGAAGCATGACGGCGCTCCAGAGGTTGGTGGTGATCTAATCTCAGCAGGGCTCCGCCCGAGCTCCGCCCGAGCTCCGTAGAAACGCGATCTAGAGCAAAAACCGTGGAGGTATGTGGTCGGGCTGCCGTGGCAAAAGTTGTCTCAAATCAGCCCTAATAGCTCCATGTATATAGGAGGAGGGGAGGGGAGGCTTGCCTTGAGGCTCAAGGAGCCCCAAGGGCTGCGCCACCAAGGGGAGGAGGAGTCCTCCTCCAATCCTAGTCCAACTAGGATTGGAAGGTGGAGTCCTTCTCTTCTTTCCCACCTCCTTTTTTTTTCTTTTCTCTTTGATTTTCTATCTATGGCGCATAGGGCCTTCTTGGGCTGTCCCACCAGCCCACCAAGGGCTGGTGCGCCACCCCCCAAGGCCTATGGGCTTCCCCGGGGTGGGCTGCCCCCCCGGTGAACATCCGGAACCCATTCGTCATTCCCGGTACATTCCCGGTAACTCCGAAAACCTTCCGGTAATCAAATGAGGTCATCCTATATATCAATCTTTGTTTCTGGACCATTTCGGAAACCCTCGTGACGTCCGTGATCTCATCCGGGACATCGAACAACATTCGGTAACCAAGCATATAACTCAAATACGCATAAAACAACGTCGAACCTTAAGTGTGCAGACCCTGCGGGTTCGAGAACTATGTAGACATGACCCGAGTGACTCCTCGGTCAATATCCAATAGCGGGACCTGGATGCCCATATTGGATCCTACATATTCTACGAAGATCTTATCATTTGAACCTCAGTGCCAAGGATTCATATAACCCCGTATGTCATTCCCTTTGTCCTTCGGTATGTTACTTGCCCGAGATTCGATCGTCAGTATCCGCATACCTATTTCAATCTCGTTTATCGGCAAGTCTCTTTACTCATTCCGTAATACAAGATCCCCCAACTTACACTAAGTCACATTGCTTGCAAGGCTTGTGTGTGATGTTGTATTACCGAGTGGGCCCTAAGATACCTCTCCGTCACACGGAGTGACAAATCCTAGTCTCGATCCATACTAACCCAACGAACACCTTCGGAGATACCTGTAGAGCATCTTTATAGTCACCCAGTTACGTTGCGATGTTTGATACACACAAAGCATTCCTCCGGTGTCAGTGAGTTATATGATCTCATGGTCATAGGAACAAATACTTGACACACAGAAAACAGTAGCATCAAAATGACACGATCAACATGCTACGTCTATTAGTTTGGGTCTAGTCCATCACATGATTCTCCTAATGATGTGATCCCGTTTTCAAGTGACAACATTTGCCTATGGTCAGGAAACCTTGACCATCTTTGATCAACGAGCTAGTCAACTAGAGGCTTACTAGGGACAGTGTTTTGTCTATGTATCCACACATGCACTGTGTTTCCAATCAATACAATTATAACATGGATAATAAACGATTATCATGAACAAAGAAATATAATAATAACTAATTTATTATTGCCTCTAGGGCATATTTCCAACACTAATTCATCTGCAGGATGACAAACCCAAGAATACTGAGTGGGTTCTTGATAGTGGCTGCACACATCACATGACTGGTGATAAAAGCCTACTGATGAATATGCCACTAACTCTATCACCTCTGAAGCAAATCACATATGCTGACAAAGGTAAAAGCAAGGTATTGGGACTTGGCAAAGTGGCTATTTCCAAGGATAGATATATGGACAAAGTGATGCTTGTTGAATCCCTTGGTTTTAACCTTATGTCAGTCTCGATGCTTTGTGATCTAGATATGATTGTTATCTTTGGTAGATACAGATGTGTAGTCATCATGGAATCTGACAGATCCAAAGTCTTCGAAGGTGTAAGAAGAGGGGATTTGTACATTGTTGATTTCTCTACAGGTCCTCAACCAGCCACTTGCTTACTAGCAAAAACCTCAGAAGGATGGTTGTGGCACCGAAGACTAGGTCATGCAGGCATGAGGAATTTGCACACGCTCGCGAAGAAGCATGTCATCGGCATCGAATCAATAAAATTCCTCAAGGATCATCTCTGCGGTGCTTGTGAATCTGGGAAAATGACCGGATCCAAGCATCCCTCTAAAACCATCATGACCACTACACGTCCATTCGAATTGCTTCATATGGATTTATTTGGACCTACTCACTATGCCACACTAACCAATGCAACATCTTTATATGGCTTCGTCATAGTTGATGATTATTCCAGATATACTTGGGTGCATATCATAGTGTATAAAACTGAAGTGCAAGAAATCTTCAAACGATTTTCTTCAAGGGCCTCAACGAACTTTGGCATCAAGATCAAACATATCAGGAGTGATAATGGAACTGAGTTCAAAAACACTGGTCTTGATGATTATCTTGATGAACTTGGTATTACTCACGAATTGTCTGCTCCTTATACTCCTTAGCAGAATGGTGTCGTCGAAAGGAAGAACATGACTCTAGTTGAAATGGCTAGAACTATGCTTGAAGAATATCAGACTCCTCGTCGCTTTTGGCCTGAAGCAATCAACACTGCATGTCATATCATCAATAGGGTATATCTTCACAAATTCCTCAAGAAAACGTCATATGAACTCCTCACTGACAAGAAACCCAATGTAAGTTATTTCAAAGTCTTCGGTGCAAAATGCTGGATTAGAGATCCTCACCATAGCTCAAAATTTGCACCTAAGGCACATGAAGGTTTTATGGTCGGTTATGGAAAGGACTCGCACACTTACAGAGTCTTCAACAACTATCACAACAAAGTTGTTGAGACTGTAGATGTGCGGTTTGATGAAACTAATGGCTCGCAAAGAGAGCAATTGCCTTCTGATCCAGATAAGCTGTCTCCTGAGGAAGCAATAAAGCTTAAGCCTACTGAAGACATTGTTCCCATTGAGGAAATTGGTGAAGAAACGATCCCCATCGCTGATAAAAACCAAGAAGATGCTCCTGAGGAAATTGCACCAGCACCACTTCCTCAGCCCAGACAAAATCCTCAACCAGCCCATCTGAGGATTGCAAACGAAGTAGAACTTGACAAAATCCTCAACAACATCAACGCGCCAGGTCCTCTCACTCGCTCAAAAGCTTCACACTTAGTTAACTTTTGTGGGCACTTTTCCTTTGTATCCATCACATAACCCTCAAAAGTTGCTGAGGCTTTTCTGGAACCGGAGTGGATCCAAGCTATGCAAGACGAACTTCTTCAATTCAAGCTGAATGACGTATGGGAGCTCGTCAAATGACCAGATCCTCGCAAGCACAACATCATCGGCACTAAGTGGATTTTTCGAAACAAGCAAGATGAGGACGGTCAAGTGGTGAGGAACAAGGCACGACTTGTAGCCCAAGGCTACACCCAGGTTGAAGGAATAGATTTCGATGAAACTTTTGCACCTGTTGCTAGACTTGAAGCTATTCGAATATTACTTGCTTATGCTGATCATCATAACATCACCTTATATCAAATGGATGTGAAAAGTGCATTCCTCAATGGTAAGCTTGAGGAAGAAGTATATGTTGCTCGGCCTCCAGGTTTTGAGGATCCAAAGAATCCAGACAAAGTCTTCAGACTCAAAAAGGCTCTGTATGGCCTCAAGCAAGCCCCTCGGGCATGGTATGATACATTGAAGGAATTCCTCATGAAGAAAGGCTTCAAAACTGGTTCACTCGATCCAACTCTTTTCACAAAATCCTATGATAATGAGCTGTTTGTATGTCAAATATATGTCGATGATATCATTTTTGGCTGTATTGACAAAAGATACAGTGATGAATTTGCCTACATGATGAGTGAAGAATATCAGATGTCCATGATGGGGGAGCTGAAATTCTTCCTAGGTCTTCAAATTCGTCAACAAAGCAATGGAATCTTCATATCACAGGAGAAATACCTCAACGATGTTCTGAGGAAATTCGACATGCACGAATGCAAAGGTGCCAAGACTCCAATGCCTACCAACGGCCACCTCGGCACTGATGAAAATGGTAAAGATTTCGATTAGCAGGTATATCGTTCTATGATTGGCTCTTTATTGTATCTATGTGCATCTAGGCCAGATATAATGCTTAGTGTTTGCATGTGTGCACGTTTTCAAGCAAAACCGAAGGAATCACACCATAAGGCTGTGAAACATATTCTTCGATACTTAGCTCACACACCAACACTAGGATTATGGTATCCCAAGGGCTCAAATCTTCATCTGGTAGGGTATTCTGATTCTGACTATGCTGGTGACCGTGTGGATCGCAAGTCAACGTCTGGCACATGCCATTTCCTCGGAAGATCACTAGTTTGCTGGTCCTCAAAGAAGCAGAACTGCGTATCACTCTCCACTGCCGAAGCTGAGTACATTGCTGCTGGTTCTTGCTGTGCTCAATTGCTATGGATGAAGCAAACCCTCAAAGACTACGGCATCAACATGAAGAATGTGCCTCTCTACTGTGACAATGAGAGTGCTATCAAGATTCCATACAACCCAGTACAACACTCGAAGACCAAGCACATCCAGATTCGTCATCATTTTCTTCGGGACCATGTCCTCAAGGGCAATATCCTCATCGACCATGTGAAGACTGAAGATCAACTGGCAGATATCTTCAGTAAGCCCTTGGATGAGAAAAGGTTTTGCAAGTTGCGGTGTGAGCTAAATATCTTAGAATCTTCAAATGTTTTGTAAAAACATGCACACATCCTAACACTTATGCAAAGTTGATGACTTAGATGTGCAACACATGATGAATCGATTTTCTTCAACTGATGAAGAATGTCACTCTGAATGTGAAGAAATTAACGAAGAAATTGATTCTCAGGGCACTACGACAATTGTACGCGGCGTCTGTAATCAACATTCTTATATGGTGGGTAACGCCACCGCCCAATGTGAAATTCCTCAAGTTGATTTTCTTCAAATGATCAATTTTCTCACAATGCGTTTTTCTTCAAAACATCTGTTCTTCATTGTGATGATTTATTACAAAAATCTTCAAAGACATTTGATAACTTTCATTTGACTAGATAGACTGTGATTTCTAGTCCTCAACAACATTCACTTATTGCTATTTCTTCAAGTTGATGTTTCTGCTAAGTGAATGTGATCAGACCCTACTTTCCCTCTATGCTATACTTATCCAGTCTATTCAATTGTTCATATGCGTTCTACTTGAAACTTTGTTCAAAATCCTCACTGCATCCTTGTCAGCTGATGATTTTGTAACGAAAATCCTCAAATCTTCAAAAATTGTTTTCTTTAAAGGCACAGTAACTGAAGCCCCACTTCCCATGATCGGATAACCACGATCTCCACTATCTCCACCGCATCGTACGGGAGCTACACGTGTCCTGCGAAGACGTAGAGGCAGGGGCTATTTGGTCCGACATTTTCGCGCCAACAGTAACTTTTGGCTATAAATATGTCCTTATCCCCCTCGACATCCTCTTCTTCGCCTCATCGCTCTCCTGCCACAGCACACTCCACCGAACCCTAGCGCCACCGCTGGTAGTCTCATCGCCGGTGAGAAAGAGCTTCACTGCCTCGACTTCTTCGTCGCCAGAACCACGCCGGAGTCAGACCATCTTCGTCCGCCGCCACCGTAGACGTCCTCTGTCGCCAAGTTAGGGTGCATTGGACACTCGAACGAAGAGCCTTTCCACACACAACTTTCTGTGTTCTTCGTGCGCACCTTCCAGGGTAAATATATCCCATTTTTACAGCAAGTTAGATCTAAAATTTTACATCCTCTATGTGAAATCTGTTTCTCCTCAAGATACGATGCACACTTGATTCCTCAAACACTACCTATCACCACAATCATTGATGAACTATACTAAGCATCTAAGATTATCACGAGATTCCTCAATTGTGTGAATTTTCGGATCTGTACAACTCTGGAACCCAAGAACAGTATGCTTAGGCAAATTCCTCAATCACTGGTTATATTCCTCAAACTGTCAAACTTTTCATTTTCTTCAAATCTGAGAACGCATATGACCTCTCCAAATTCCTCGCAACCATACTCGGTTCACAGGTACACACATGTCAGCTGATGAATCTCTCGGTTCTCATCACATTAACTCATTTGCAGCGTTTCTGGAAGAAACTCTTCAAGGCTCATCAGAATCCTCAAGAGTTCAAAATCATCAGCAAAATCCTCAACTGAGGAAAATGGAGGAAGACAGAAAACAGAAGGGAGGAAAGAAACTTGAGCAAAACACAGCTGCTGATATCCCTGAGGACATTTACTTGGACTATTGTACGCGTGATGAAAATGAGACGATGGCCAAGAGAAAGATACGGCTGCAGAAGATTGAACGCCGATGGGCGAAGGAATGGAAGGAGTACAGGTTTGTGACTCCCAAATATGCGAAGAAATTCGCTTTGAAGCCTCCTGGCAAAAGGGCCCCACTTGAGGATCATCAAGTAGCACATCCCTCAAGCCTCAAGACCATTGATGACTATCCAGATGAAAAGGAAAAGCATCTGGCCAAGCTCAAGAGGCAGGTAGAAGCTCCAGTGAGGAAATTTAATGAATCCTCAGCTGCTGCCTCCGGTGCTGCTAATTCCTCAGCTGCAGAAACCTCAGGCTCAGAAATTCCTCAAATGCAGTCTGTGCCGTCAAAGCCAAGGGCTCCAAAGCCTCACGAGAAGTCTGCTCAGGCTTCTGTCACAAAACCCTCAGCACCAAAACCCTCATTACCAAAACCTTCAACACCAAAACCATCAGCGCCAAAACCCTCAGTACCAATCTCCTCAGCATCAAAAACCTCAGCTCCACCTCCAAAGCCTCAAGAGAAACCAGTACAGAAGAAACTCGTGAAGCCTACGACCGCCATCTCCAACTCCTCACTCCCAGCTGCAAATAGCTCGGAGACAAAGTCTTCAACACCTCCTGTGCAGACTTTGGCAACTGCTAAACGTGCACCTCTGCCCAGCCCCAGCAAAATCATCGCAGTCCTGTCTGCATCAGAGGGAAGTGATGAATATGATGATGAAACCCTGCAAGCCATCATCAGAAACAAACAAGAAAGAGTAGCTCAAGCATCAGGCAGTGCTATTCCTCTGGCCATGGACCCCAAGGTCCTCCTTGACTACATCAATATCTGGTATGAGGACCCAAACACTCCTATTGATGATTTAAAACTTCCCCCTGGCATCAGCCACATGGTGGCCACTTTCATAAATGAAGCCAAGTGGAAAGAACAGCAGGCCAGGCAGGCAAAGGTTGCAAAGATCAAAAAGGAGAAATTCCTCAGGCAGAATCTCCTCAAACTGACTCCTGATGCACTGGTGACAACACACGCAGAGCTGCAGAAATTGACTGACAAGTACGCCAAGCTGTCAGATCGCAAAAGCATCAAGAGCAATTTCATCAAGCTGGCCACTAGTGCTGTTGATGACTACAACAAGAGAACAGCACCCCCAGCACCAACTCCTCAACCCTTGGTTGAGGAGCCAGCAGATGCATCTCCCCATGAGGAGGAAACTCCTCAAGCTGAGGAAGTACACCAAGAGCGCCGTGTTGATGAACCGACCATTGAAGAAATCATCACGGAAACTCCAACTGCTGAAATTGCTGTCGCTGATGAGACTACTCCTGATCCAGATGCTTCATCAAAGCAGGCTGATGACTCTGTTCCAACTGGTTCCTCACTACCAGCTGAAGAAACTGAAAAGAGAACACCTTCACCAAAAGCTTCAAAGGTGAAGAAGATAATTCCGTCTGCATCAGACGTGAAGAAAACAAGGGTTGCTAAAAAGGAAGCCAAGAAGAGAAAAGCCTCCTCGGCAGTAGAAGAGACAGAGGCAAAGCGCCTCAATGAAATTGTAGAAACTGCCCCTCTGGACCCGGTGCCTCTCAATGTCGCCCCTTCCTATGAGATGGTCGTCATTGATGACCCAGCTACGAAGGCTGATGAGGAAGTGAAGGATGTCGCCCCTGAGGAACACACTGATGAGGAAATTAAGATTGACGACAGTCCTCAACCTCTTATTCCTCAGACAGAAACTGCTCAAGCATCAGCTGCACCAGCTGATGAAACTACTTCTGCCACGAAGCCAGCTAAGGAAAAACAAGCTGAAAATCCTCATGCTGACGAAATTCAACATTCTCAGAAGACTCCTCAATATGAGGACCAGGCTGACCGAACTCCTCCAACCGAGAAAGAAGCAGAAATTCCTCAGCCTGAAGCTCAGCCAGAGCAAGCATCATCTCCTCACCATGAAGTACCAGCTGATGAAATTCCTCACTCTGAGGAAAATGCTGAAGAAAATGTACCCGCCCAAGACAATGCATTCATTGTGCTTAACCCAGAGACTACTATGGTTGTCTCCCCCCTATTCCTCAGCAAAATCTTCAGCCAGTTCAACGTCAGCCGTTCTCCAAGCGTCCAAAGTTTCAGAAAGAAAATTTCTTTGAAGAACGCATGTACTTCATCGGAGAGAACCCTTATGACAAGCCTCAAATGAGGCATCAGAAGTTTTGGACAAGGACTCAGATGAACTACTATGCCTCTGTGCTCTGTGGACGCAACAAAATATTCCAGCACAGGCATATTCCTCATGTTGAGCTTGAAGCAATACCTTGCATGGAGCCAGTCCTCAGTGTACTCCACGATGCAGGTTTTCTCCCAATGTGCTCAGACATATCAGACTGGAACAGCGAGCTTATTCTTCAGTTCTATGCCACTAATCACATATCTGGCAACCCTGAAGACATCAACACTTGGGTGTTTGACTGGATGTCACAAAACACTCACTACAAGGCTCCTGCTTCTGAACTCCTCAGAGAACTGCCCGTACCAATTCCCTCAGATGGGACAGTGAAGCTTTATGGTGAGCGTGAGCTGCCAAATGGAATGATGGAAGTCCTCATGAAGCCTTTGGCTGCAGGCAAATCTTCAAGAACAACCTTCCTCGTCCACGAGCTGAAGTACACACCCCGGTCTGTCTACAGAATCCTCTGCAGTGTGCTCGCACCGATCAAAGGCCATGACGATGAAGAAGATGTTGTAGGCCTCATGAAGAATATCCTCTTCAACATCATTCACGGTATTCCTATCAATATCCATGATTTCTTCTTGAGGACTTTGGCTGACAGTGCCATGTGCCCCTTTGATCACAAGATATATGCCCCGTGGATCATCAGATTCATCAGGACAAGGACATGCATCAACTTTCACGCTGATTGTCAAAACCATGTTGGTTATATGCCTCCTATCCGAGTCAACAAGAAGACTTTCGAGCCCATCGAAGGAAAAGGAAAATCTGTGATTGAAGAAGGTAGCAGGCCCCTTGATGGCCATTTCAGAGAGCCAGAAGCTTATTCTTCATGGGACGATACTGAGACTCGTCCAGCAAGCCCCGTTCCTCCTCGCGTGCTGAATACCAGAGAGCTCCTCCTCAGTCTTCACCAGAAGGTGGATCGCAACCACAAATGGTTCAAACGCCAGTTTGGTGCCATTGTGAAAACCCTCACTGAAACACAGAACTCTGTGAAACTCAACCATCACTATCCGCATGAGCTTTTCGATCGCACCTGGGCTACACTTGCACATCTGAAGTCTCAGACTGAGCTTGAAGAAATGAACTTTGAGCGAGACTTTGACTGGTCGTGGCCTCCCAAGAAGAAGTTCAGGCCTGTTCCAGTGCGAGACCTTGAAGACAGCTCCTTTTCTTCATTCCGCACTGCTGAATCTGATGAAGAACAGCTCGACACTGCAACCGGCCCAAGGAACAAGACTACTCCCAAGAAGCATCATGGCTCTTCGTCAACCGCCAAGAAACGAAGTCTTCACGGGCGTTAGTCCTCAGTTTGTCCCTTTTTGTCACTTGATGACAAAGGGGGAGAAACTCGAGAGTTAGTCTTCAAGCGGGATATTTTTGGGGCTTATAAACTATATTTAAGTTACAAACTCTTGGCTCTTCTGAAGTTTTTATGTAATGAGTTGTAACTTAAGCCCGATGGTACTCTGACGCTTTTGAACGTTTTTCTTCGCATGCTTATTCCTCAAGTTTTAATGCACGCATGCTGGAATTCGTCAGATACCATTTTCCATCATGCATCTTCATTTTCTTCATATGATATGTTATATGTATGCATGATTTACAAGACTCAGGGGGAGATCTCCATGATATAAATCATCAATGTGCATTTGCTGTGAAAAGCAAAATCCTCAAGATATGCACATCTTCACGGGGAGTCTCTCTGAATCTTGTTTTTCAAATTCCTCAAATGAGTATTTACACTTCATACTTTTGATCCCTGTTGAAGACTTAACCTAATTGTCATCAACCACCAAAAAGGGGGAGATTGTAAGTGCATCTAGTGCCCCTTAGTGATTTTGGTGGTTTGGAGACTTATAGGTTAAGTATCTAATGTGTTTGTGATTGTACACAGGATCTATAAGTCATTGAGGAGTTTGAGATATTTGAAGATTATCGACCCCTAAAAATATATGTCTTCAGTTGAAGAAATTGGTCTGAAGCTGAAGAAATGAATCGCGAGGAATCTGCGATGAAATTGATATTCCTCATGAAGATACTGATATTGAGAAGTCCGGTGGTCCTGAAGAAAATCATTCTGAAGAATCTGAAGCATGAAGATTTACACTTTCTGTTTTACTTTCTTCGCATTTGAGTAATAGGAACACCGTACTGTTAAAGGGGGTCGAAGTTACACTATGGAATGAATTTCCTCATGATGCTCAACCCAAGCCTAATCCTACCAAAAGCCTCAAGTGAGGAATATGAGTGACATGAGGACTCTCACAGTTGAGGGTTCCGACCGTTTCGATAACCACGCCAAGTCACTGGCCTTATCCACTCCAACGGTCATATTATTTAAGGGCATTAGTGTCAAATCATGTCGGGATGGTCCCAGGCTATAAATAGCCACCGCCCAGAACCACTAGCTGGTCGGCTGCTCCGTTAGAAACTGACACTTGTCATAAGAGCAACCCAAATTCCTCAGAGCCTTCGAGAGTAAATCATCAGTGAGGAAATACACCACCCACCGAAACCACAAACCAAACCTAGTGATTGAGCATCACTGAAGAAGTTGTTCCTGTGTGGGACTGAAGCCTTTTACCTTTGAGGACTGTCCATCCTCCAGACGGTTAGGCGTCATGGTCTAGAGCTTTCCAGCAGTCAATTGTGGATCACCGGGTGACCAAGTTTGTGAGGGTTTGGAAGTCTGCCCTGAAGACTTACCACGAGTGTTGGGCAAGGACTGTGTGTCCTTAGCTCAAGGAGAATATGGTAGGGACTGTGTGTCCCGGGACTGGGTATACTTTGGTTTCAATACCAAGCCGCTCCAAACCAGATGTACAACTGTCACAGCAGTTGGAACTGGGTCATCAACAACTGTCCTCACTGAGAAACGGGTTCTAATTCCTCAACTCTTTACTTTCCTTATATTGTGTGTTGATGACTTTCACTGTGACTGTTTGAAGAATTTCCTGAAGACTTTCTCTGAATTTCCTCAACCCCAAATTCTTCACGATTCTTAATCATCATCTGTATTCTGCGTGCCTGCTTACTGTGCAATCTGTTTTCACATTCTTCACTCTGAATTACTGCTGTTGTGAACGTTTGCAAGTCTGATCCTTTACTGTTTCCGCTGTAAGTTAGTCATCAGTGAGGAATTTCCTCAAAAGGAATTTCCTCAGTGATGAAATTCTAAAAATCTCCTATTCACCCCCCTCTAGTCGATATAACGCACTTTCAATCTTCGTTTTCAAGGTCTGGAACAGGCTGATAAACATCCCTTATGTACTCCTCTAGAGTTATGACATTGATGATATTGGTCTCAACATTTATGGGAGTGCCAGAAATGTAATGCTTGATTCTTTGCCCATTTACCACTCTAGGAAGATTTCCTTCCGTGTTATTGATTTTGATGGCACCGGAACGATATACTTCCTCGACAATATAGGGACCTTCCCATTTAGAGAGAAGCTTGCCTGCAAAGAATTTCAAACGAGAATTGTATAGCAAGACATAATCATCTACATTGAACTCTCGTTTCTGTATTCATTTGTCGTGCCATCTCTTAACCTTTTCCTTGAACAACCTGGCATTCTCATATTGTTGGGGATATTGCTTATTAAGTGACCCGCCCCAATATGGGCCGGGTTACTAGTAAGGCGATTCATCCTTTGGGCTACTTGGGCCTCAGCCTGGGCGGTTCAAGGCCGCGGGACGATTATGATTTATGGAAGGTCTCTGGGTTTCGCAGGACGGCGACTTAGAGACCACGGTGGTCACGATTTGTAAGGAGGAAGGGACTCTTGTAAACCCTAAAGCCTCGACCTATATATAAAGGCAAGTCGAAAGGAGGAGGGCAGGTTAGAAATCATCGAGTGCTAGGTTAGGCGAGTTACGCCTCCCTTGTAATCAAATCCACATCAATACACACAAAGCAGGACGTAGGCTATTACCTCCACACGAGGGGCTGAACCTGGGTAACCCGCCGTGTTCCTCCCGTTTAACCCCTTTGAGTCGCCACCAAGGTGTGATGGCTCCTGTACTAAGTCCTTTCACGAGGACATCTGCCGTGACAAAACCACGACAGTTGGCGCCCACCGTGGGGCCTACGCACGGTGGAGTTGAGTTCTCAAAGGGAGCCCTACCAGGGTTTGGGAGCTATGCGACGGCGCTCATGACTCGGAGCTGCCGCGGGATAACCTACATCGACAACCAACGATGGGGACCTGAAGCGAATTCTCTCGAATCAGGCTACATGGTCCCCTTCGGCAAGATCAACGTCTTCATCGGCATGATTGGATCATCCGTTCCTGAGACGGACATCTCCACCGACATCGTCGAGCCGGCAGGTACGTTCGCCCAGTCATAACACAGCATCTGACTCGCCCGGTCTTTGTGGGGTTCACGCAGGGGTTGGAGGAGCCAGAACACGTGGCGGCTCAGGAGGTCACCCCGGTCAACTCCGACGATGAGTCATCCATGGGCGATTCAGATTCCATCCAGTCCCTCCACGGAGACGGTCTCGGAGGCTTGTCGCTGGCCATGGATCCGGAAATCCTTGATCGAACCCGCCGCCAGATCGCCATCTACATGGCCGGGGCAACCCAACCCGCACAAAACCCCACTGGAGGCGATGGGACCGGCGGAACGTCCAGAAGTGCGTCCGCAGTCCTGATGGACTTAGCGGCGGAAATCACGAGACTAATGTCAACTCCGCTCACGCCAGAGAACCAAGGGGAGATAAACGCATAGTTAGCAAAGCCGAGGGAGGCGATGGCGAAGGCCCATCAGGATGCTGAGATGGAGTCCGCCAGGATTGATACTCGACAAGCCCAAATCACGGCCGAAAGGATGCGATTGAACACCGACAACTGGCGGCTCGAAAGACAGCAGCACGCGTCCGACGCCGTCCATCAGCGGAGACACCAGGGTCGCTTGCCCCATGACCTCAACCCGACTCGCCTGTTCGACACTCCTCAAACACCCGGGATGGGAGCCGCCCCAGCAGGAGGGCCGGGCCGCCCGCCTAACCCGCCGATTCAGCCGACTGATGGTCAAATTCCTTGTTTCCGGACCCCTCGAGGCCACTTCTCCAACCCGGTGGATAACGTGCTTGCCGCAACTCGCCATCTGGAGTCTCTTCCGATCCACGGCAACACCCCAGCTGAGATTGAAGCAAGGAACGCCATCGAGATGTTGAAAACGGCGGTGGTTCAAAACGCACAGTTCTCACACAGCCCTGAGAGATTGCACTCCACCCCTCAGGCGAGCTACACCAGGAGTAGGCCAGAGGATCAACCAGCCATAAACAGTGCCCCGCGACACTTCTCGCAGGACAACCCGCCCGAACGGAACCCGCCGGGCAGAGATCTCCCCAACATTCAAGATGCCCAGGCCCCCCTCGCGGGGATCGGAGGGCGAGTTGGGGTACCCTGCTTGTCCCTAGCCCTTCGGAACGAAAGAATGCCCAAGGATTTCAAAGGACCAAGAAAGGTGCCTAATTACACACCAGATCTCGAACCAACATCATGGATCGAGGGCTATGAGATCGCCATGGACATGCTCGACGTAAATGAGGCGGTTTGCGCCAGATATTTCACCATGATGCTCGAGGGATCCACGCGCACTTGGTTGAAAAACTTACCTCCCAATTCTATCCAGTCCTGGGCCGAGCTGAAAGAGCGTTTCATCAAAAACTTCCGGGGAACCTGTAAACGACCGATGACGATCGTCGACTTACAACACTGCGTACAACGCCCGGATGAGTCGGCGCACCATTGGTCACGGCGGGTCGCAGAAATTATCCATTCATCAGATGACATCACGGCGGCACAAGCTGTGCTTATCCTCGAGCACAACTGCCACTATGAACCGCTGGTCCAGAAATTGGGGCGACTCAAACGGAAAGTTCAGGATATGGGCGAACTGATGGACACCCTCACTAGGTATGCCGAGGCCGATGATACCAAGGATCCCGGCGAGGATGGTAAGGGTAACTCACCCAAAAAGGGCGATTCGACAAAAACCACACCCGTTTCCAAGGCCGCAACCGTCACAACCAGGGGACCAACGGCAAGCGTAGGCCACAGGAGGAGCCCTCGGATTTGGTTGCCAACACCAATGCCAATGACGGCAAAAAGAAGAATCGAGGTTTCAGTGGGAAAAGACTGCGTAATTACGAAGAGCTACTCAAAGGCCCTTGCCCGCACCACGCCACGGCCGACGGCCCGGCGGGCCACTCTTGGGAGAACTGTTTCGTGATGCGAGAATTTCGGGCTGAGGCAATCAAGAAGAGCCAAAACGAAGATCCGAACCGTCGCCAGGACCAACTCGCCGCGCCCAACCAAAGGCAGAACCCCTTCGGCGGTTTTCCCGAACAGGAGGCTCAGGGAGGCCCGCAACCAGGCGGCGGCCAGTACCCGGTGCACCACCAGCGGCGGTACAACCCGCCGGGAGTTTTCCAGCAGCCACCCCCACAGGGGGCTCCACAGGACCAGGATGACGACGGGGGCTTCCGCAACAATCCCAAACAGCTAAGTAATGGGCAGTACCACCTTTTCACCACTAATGCTTGCAGGCGTGATAAAAAGGTAAATCACCGGGCGTACAGCGTAACTGAGCCTGTGATTCCCAGGTATCTCCACTGGTCCGAGCAGACCATAACGTGGAGTAGAGAGGATCACCCGCCAAGAATAGATAACCCGGGCGACCTGGCATTAGTCGTGGCTCCCCAAGTGGGGGGTTACACCTTGTCAAAGGTATTAATGGATGGTGGCAGCAGCATTAATATCCTATACTTCGACACCTTTCGGAGGATGAATCTATCGGAAAAAGACTTGATGCCTTCAACCACGGTTTTCCACGGCATTGTCCCGGGCAAGTCGGCTTATCCCATAGGCCGGGTCAGGCTCTCAGTAGCGTTTGGAACTGCGCATAATTACAGGTCGGAGTCCCTAATCTTTGAGGTGGTCAAACTGAAAATTCCGTACCACGCGCTGTTCGGACGACCGGCTTACGCCCGCTTCATGGCCCGCCCGTGCTACGTCTACCTCAAACTAAAAATGCCAGGTCCCAAAGGACCCATCACGATTGATGGAGATAGAAGAATCGCAAAGGAGTGCGAGGAAGGGGACGCGGCTTATGCGGAGGTCGCCTGTGCGGCGGAAGAGCTCAAACACCATCGGGCCAATGTTGACCCGGCAGACATGTCACCACTCAAGAAGCTGACTTCAGATTCTGAGTCGCCCCTGAAATTCAAACCGACGAATGATACTAAGACAATCGATTTCGTTCCTGGCGATTCATCCAAGCAGTTCACCATTGGGACGGGTCTGGATCCCAAATAGGAAAGCGCGCTCATCGAATTCATCCGTGAGAATCGGGACATCTACGCATGGAAGCCCTCTGACATGCCGGGTGTACCGAGAGAATTCGCTGAGCACCATCTTAATATTGACCCAAAATGCAAACCTGTCCAACAGTACCTTCGCAGATTTAACGAGGAGCGACGGAAGGCGATTGGAGAAGAAGTCGCCCGTCTTTTAGCCGCCGGGTTCATCGTGGAAGTCTTTCACCCCAAATGGCTGGCTAACCCGGTGTTAGTACTCAAGAAGAATGGCACTTTCCGTATGTGTATTGACTATATGGACCTCAACAGAGCTTGTCCCAAAGATCCTTTCGCTCTTCCCCGCATCGACCAAATCATTGACTCGGTGCCGGGATGCGAACGATTGTGCTTTTTGGACGCATATTCAGGTTATCATTAGATCAAAATGGCCGTGGAAGATCAGGAGAAGACTGCTTTCATAACCCCCTTCGGGGCCTTTTGCTATGTGTCCATGCCATTCGGGCTCAAGAGCGCAGGGGCGACTTATCAACGCTGCATCCAGAATTGTCTTCATAACCAAATTGGCCGCAATGTCCATGCTTATGTTGACGACATTGTGATCAAGACCCGCCGGGAGGAGAAACTTTTGGAAGACCTTAAGGAAACCTTTGATAATTTACGGGTATATCAGATGAAGCTAAATCCTACCAAGTGCGTTTTTGGCGTACCTGCGGGAAAACTACTGGGTTTCTTGGTATCAGAGCGTGGCATCGAGGCTAACCCGGACAAAATTGAAGCGGTTACCTCCCTCGGGAAGCCGACGAATGTTAATCAAGTTCAGCGTTTGGCGGGTCGCATTGCGGCTCTAAGTCGTTTCGTGAGCCGCCTCGGGGAAAAGGCGATTCCTCTTTATCAATTGTTGAGAAAATCCGACCGATTCGTATGGACAGAGGAGGCAGACGAGGCGCTTCAGGCCTTGAAGCATCAATTGGTTAACCCGCCGGTCCTGGCAGCCCCAACTGAAAAGGAGCCTCTGCTCCTGTATATCGCCGCAAATTCCAAGGCGGTCAGTGTGGCTGTGGTCGTCGAAAGAAAGGAGGAAGGAAAGGAATACTCGGTGCAACGCCCGGTATACTTTATCAGCGAGGTGTTAACTCTTTCCAAACAACGATACCCACATTGGCAGAAACTGGTCTTTGGGGTGTTCATGGCGAGTCGAAAGCTTAAACATTATTTCCAGGAGCACCCGATCACTGTGGTCAGTTCCGCCCCCCTCGGTGACGTCATCCAAAATCGGGAGGCAACAGGGCGAATCGCCAAATGGGCAATAGAGCTTGGGTCTCATCACATACAATATACCCCCCGCACGACCATCAAGTCCCAGGCACTAGTTGATTTCGTTAACGATTGGACAGAACTTCAGGCTCCGGAAGATTGGCCTGACCTTACCTATTGGACTATTTACTTTGATGGATCCAGGCAGTTGGAGGGCTCAGGGGCTGGTGTGGTGTTGATATCCCCTCAAGGAGATAAGTTCTGCTATGTTCTCCGGCTCATGTTTCCCTGCACAAATAATGCGGCGGAATATGAAGCTCTGCTTCACGGTTTGCGACTGGCAAAAGTGATGAACCTAACCCGAGTCAGATGCTTTGGGGATTCAGATTTGGTGGCGTAACAGGTTTCGGGTACCTGGGACTCTCGGGATCCTATGATGGCGGCTTACAGGCGAGCTGTATCTGATGTGGCGGGCTATTTTCATGGGTACCAGGTTGATAATGTTGATCGGCGACTCAACGAAGCAGCTGATGCCCTCTTGCGACTCGGCTCACAGAGAAAACCGGTCCCCCCTAATGTTTTTTTGGATATCTTGCATAAACCGTCTGTGACTATACCCACGGAGGAGGAATTGGCGATACCGGATCCCGAGTCTCAGCTTGTGGCGGCTCTCCATGTCACTCCGGATTGGGCTCTTCCTTATCTGGCTTATCTCACTCGTGGCGAGTTACCCACCGACGAAGTTTTGGCTCGCCAGATCGTTCGACGTAGCAAATCCCTGGTCATCATTAATGGCGAGTTATATAAACGAAGTGCTTCAGGGGTCTTTCAGCGGTGTGTTTCTTCCGAGGAAGGATGCGTAATCCTAAATGACATTCATTCTGGAGACTGCGGGCATCACACCGGGTCACGTTCTTTGGTATCAAAAGCTTTTCGACATGGTTTCTTCTGGTTGACGGCTCATGCAGATGCAGAAGATATAGTACGGCGGTGCGAGGGGTGCCAACGATATGGGAGATAGGCTCATGTGCCGTCTCAAGAATTGAGGATGATTCCCATTACTTGGCCTTTCGCGGTCTGGGGGCTGGACATGGTCGGTCCCTTTAAAATGTCCTCTAACAAGAAAACTCACTTATTGGTGGCAGTTGATAAGTTCACTAAATGGGTTGAGGCAGAACCTGTTGGAGCTTGCGATGCGGAGACCACGGTCAAATTTCTGAAAAAGCTAATTTTCCGTTTTGGATATCCGCACAGTATTATCACGGACAATGGTACTAACTTGTCCCAAGGAGCGATGCTGGATTTTTGTCGTCGAGAGCATATCCGGCTTGATGTTTCTGCAGTTGCTCACCCGCAGTCCAACGGGCAGGCAGAGCGGGCGAATCAAGAAGTCTTGCGAGGGATTAAACCTCGGCTCATGGTTCCCCTGGAAAGAACTCCAGGGTGTTGGGTTGAGGAATTACCTTCGGTATTGTGGAGCATCCGGACCACCCCGAATCGATCCACGGGGTTCACTCCTTTCTTTTTGGTCTATGGAGCAGAAGCTGTCCTTCCTACTGACATAAGACATGATTCTCTTAGAGTCACCGCATATGTGGAGCAAGATAATGAGTTGGCGCGTCAGGATTCCTTGGATGCCATGGAAGAGGCGCGTGACCTAGCTGCGGCTCGTTCGGCTATCTATCAGCAAGATCTGCGGCGTTATCATAGTTGCCGGGTTAAGAGTCGGACCTTTCAGGAGGGCGACTTGGTACTTCGTCTGATACAAGATCGGGCAGGCATGCATAAGCTCTCGCCCCCTTGGGAAGGGCCTTTCGTCGTCAGCAAGAACCTCCGCAATGGCTCTTACTATTTGCTGGATCTTCGGCCTGACCGACCGACTACAGAGGCTGAGTCAACTCGCCCCTGGAATATTGCTCATTTGCGGCCTTACTACACTTGAGCTCTTAAAGCTCCATGCTTTGTAAGTTTTTTAGTTTCATTATGAAGTAATAAAATATTCTCCGACTTGGGGGCTTCTTCTTTAAAAAGAAATGCGATTTGTGTCATCCTGTTGCGACCTTATGAGCCGACAGAACATGCATTTAGGGTGGGTGCACGAGCTTTCTGACTCGCCTCCCCCTGTCGCGACCGTATGAGCCGACGAAACCTGCATTTAGGGTGGGTGCACGAGCTTACTGACTCGCCTCCCCCTGTCGCGACCGTATGAGCCGACGAAACCTGCATTTAGGGTGGGTGCACGAGCTTTCTGACTCGCCTCCCCCTGTCGCGACCGTATGAGCTGACGAAACCTGCATTTAGGGTGGGTGCACGAGCTTTCTGACTCGCCTCCCCCTGTCGCGACCGTATGAGCCGACGAAACCTGCATTTAGGGTGGGTGCACGAGCTTTCTGACTCGCCTCCCCCTGTCGCGACTGCATGAGCCGACGAAACCTGCATTTAGGGTGGCTGCACGAGCTTTCTGACTCGCCTCCCCTTGTCGCGACCGTATGAGCCGACGAAACCTGCATTTAGGGTGGGTGCACGAGCTTTTTGGCTCGCCTCCCCCTGTCGCGACCATATGAGCCGACGAAAACTGCATTTAGGGTGGGTGCACGAGCTTTTTGGCTCGCCTCCCCCTCTCGCGACCGTATGAGCCGACGAAATTACTCTTATTATGATTTAATCTTGAAGGTTTTTATCCTTTCTGCATATTTGTTGAAACTATTCATAGTTCATTTGTTTTCACAGATGATGTGTTCAAAGTTTAAAACAGGAGGGTGCTAAGATTTGTTTCATCCTTGGCGGATTAAGCATTGTAGAAGATTCTTATAAAGGCGGACCAAATATTTCAAATCGCCTCAAAAAGCAGTATAAGGGTTTTTCTTGCAGAAGATGTCATCAAAAAATAGTACTGACTATTACATGGCTCGCGGGCCAAATTCAGGAAAGTCTACTTCGCTAAGTCCTGGCGTGAGCTCTGACCAACTTCAATTTGTAAATCGCCCAAGACCCAATTGCACCTGGCCAAAGCAGCAAAGTCGTCCTCATCGGTCAAAATTGATGCCAAGTCTGCTTCCCAGTCGAAAGGATTCTTGGGTCGCCGAGGAATTAGGTTGGTGACCACGAAGGTTGGCGGGCTGACTTTCTTATTCTTATTGTCATAAGCCGCCTGATACTTCGTTAAATCAAGACTTGCGGCGAGTCGAGTTGCAGCCAACCGAGAATCCTTGACAACTTTCTGGTAATCCTCTTCAAAGAACTCCGATCCATCATCTTTAAGCTGAGGGAAGCTAGCGGCTACTTCTTCCAAATTGATCTCCGGGGCATACGCTAAGCAGCGACTCAGGGCCGTCAGGACGCCTTTCCGGGCGGCTGACCGAGTTAACTCGCCAATCTGGGGAGGAAGCGTGTACAGACATCCAAGTACCTTCTTGATGGAAGTAATAGGCTCTTTTGCACCCATTACAGCTTTGACGGTCAACACGCTGCCTGTGTACAGTTGCTCTGTCAACGTATAAATCGCCTTCAGCATCAGCACACAGTCTTCTTGCAGGTTGGCGACTCTTGGACCTGGAATTTGATAACCAATAACTTAACATCAGAAATTTGGCCAAAAGGAGGGGACAAGGTTGGAGATTTAGGTAAGACTTACCAAAGATGGCTTGCGTCATGTTAGAGATATGACATTTTAAGCCGGATAACTCCTGTTGAACAGTCGCCAGCTTCGCTTCCGCTTTCTCTGCTCTCTTCAAAGCCGCCTTTTGGTCAGCTTCAGCTTTTTCTAACTCGGTTTTGAGTTTTTCCAGTTCAACCAGAGCCAATTTATACTTATCTTCCGACTGAGTTCGGGCGTCTTGTTGTTCACCTAAGTTTTTCCTTAAATCGCCCAGCGCCAGTTTGGTCTGAGCAAGGTTTTCCTATTGAAAGTTTAAAATAAAGACAAGTCTCAGAATTATTGCAAAGCAATACCCCTGACACTTGGGGGCTAATGTATAATTTCTCAGGAAAAATTATACAGAAATCAAGACCCGGCTCATCTTTTATTGATGACCCGGCCCTTGGGGGTTACTGGTCGCGAAGCTTTTTCTAAATTTTTTAAGACCCGGCTCATCTTTTTACTGATGAGCCGGCCCTTGGGGGTTACTGGGAATAGTATAAAGTACAAAGTTTACCTCATGTTTGTTGTTTAACATCTTTAGCAGATTTCTCTCCATCTCATAGCTCGCCTCCAGGCGACTTGCGAAGCCAGAACAGAGTTCTTTAAACTCCAGATTTGCATAGTCGGAAAGCTTCGCCTTGGAGAGCCCAGACTCGGGAATTGCCTGAGAGGAGGATGCTACGTGTTTGGACAGAACTATCGCCGCCGGCTTGGAAAAGCCAGAACCAGTAATGACTACACCATCTGGGTCATCCGCTGTCGTCAATACGTTCGGCGATTTAGGGGCATCCGCTGTTTCTTTCGGCGACTCAGGAAGATCCACTTGAATTGCCGGCTCAGCATGACCCGGATCGTCTTGAGTCGGGGTTGATTTCCTTGGGAGTTCGGAAGTTGCATCAGGAATTGATCCACTGGTTTTCCTTTTTTTGGCTTGTGCCCTAACAAAAGGGAATAAGCGTGTTAAGGAATTGAAAAGATCGTTATTCTCAAAAGTCAAGGCAAAAGACTTACCCCGGAACTCGAATCATCGGTGGAAGTGTTGACATCACTGAGTCGCCGGAAGTGGGAGGAGAATTCTGCAGGAATTATACATCAATAATACAGGCGGGTTGCAAATGTAATCCAAAGAAGCACGAATAATGGTTACTCATAAAAAAAGGTACCTCGCTTGGTTTTCTTTTGTTTGTTGTTGGTAAGCCAGATATCAGATCGCCAGAGTGACTTCATGTCTTCCGGTTTGAGGCGTGCTGTGTTTTCTTCAATAAGAAATTTGGGTCCAAATGGGCATTTGGATGTGAGAAGGGAACTTTCCCACATATTCGCCGGGCCGGCTTAGGTGGAGAAGGAGATGAATCGGAGGAAACAGAAATTACCTCAACAGAGTCTTCTTGGCTTTCGTTATCTTCATTCTATTACAAGAAGAGTGAGAGATATAAATAAAAGGTCAAAAGTAATAGGTGGCGAGTGAAAAGAGGACGGATTGGTACCTCTGAAAGTGCGTCGCCGACTTGAGGTTCGTCGACTTCAGATGGCTCAGCCGCAGCAGATTTACCTTTGCCCTTGTTTTTCTTAGAGGGCGGCTTAGCAGTTTTCATGGCTTGCTTTTTAGGTCTCCTGGACCAGAACTTATCGCCTTTCTGGAAAGGTATATGTTATGAAATCATGATGGCAATAGAACAGAAGGGATAAAAACCAAGGGCGGGTCAGCTTTGGTTACCTTGGGCGCCAGGTTAATCTTGCAGAAGGGCTTAAGGCCGATTTGGCCGCATTTTCCTGCGGGCTCGCCGGTCAGCTTTTTGATGATGGCAACAATGTCTTTCTCTGTTAATGCTGTGTGAAAGTAGCATTGGGGATGATCCAGAGTGCCGTCAAATTCACACATTAGACCATCTCGGCGGCTCATAGGAAGAATCCGCCATTCGACCCAGCAGCGGATCAGGTCAACCCCGGTAAGACCATTGTTCGTCAGGGATCTCAGTTCAGACAATATTGGGATGAACTCCGACTCTTCTTCCTCGGTGAGCTTGTCGGGGAGCTTGAAGTTAACCGGAAGGCGGGTTGGCCTGTAGCCCAGAAGCTTATTCTCACCAGCAGGGGACGTTTCTTGACAATAAAACCAAGATTCACCCCAGCCCTTGGGATGTCTAGGCATGATGAGCGAAGGAAACAGACTATCCCTACGGCGCTGGACGTTGACGCCGCCGAGTTCCAAACTGGGGCCGTTGTGGAATTCCGTCTGGCGATTCAGATGAAAAAAGTGCCAGAATAGAGGAACGGAAGGCTCAATCCGCAGATAAGCTTCGCAAAGGACTTGGAATTGGCTCAAGTTGCTTATGGAATTGGGTCCCAGATCCTGGAGTCGGACGTTCATGAAGGTCAAAGCGTCCCTAAGAAATTTGGATCCGGGCGGCTTAAAACCCCGCTCCAAGTGTTCCACAAAGACTACTATTTCCCCTTCTTTGGGGTTAGGGAGATCTTCTCCCAACCCGGTGCGCCATCCAATGACATCTTGAGGATCCAAACAGCCCGCTTTCACGTAATTAGCTAAGACAGCATCATCAACTTTGGTAGGAAGCCAATCGCTCTTGAAAACGGCACCCATTCTACAAGTAGGTAGAAGTATGATGTTACATGTCTTGGACATCTACTATATGAATCGGGATCGGTTCATGTTAACCCGCCAGACTAAGAGGCCGGGTTGGGTTGCTATGGCGACTTATGGAAGTAGGGTTATTTCCAAAGGCTATATTTCTGTGCATGGTAAAATATATTCGTTCCAAAGCACTAAGGGGGGATGAAGGTTACAAACAGTTTTTTGCAAATAGTAAATGAGGAATGGATCTGCCGAACAGATATGAACACCTACGAATATGACTGAGCATGAACAATGTATTATCGGGTAACGCCCCTCGTTTGGAGAAGATATTGTGTTCAAAAATTCGCAAGTACAGCGGATGATTAAAATTATTCAAGGCACTGGCTACCCTATCGGTGCTCGGACTAATCGATTCGAGGGAAATGAATAACTGTGAGCGGAAAGCTTCAAAGCTACGGCAATGGCGGAAATACAAGCAATGAATAAACCTACTCCTAAGAGAGTGAACGAGGGCCTAACCTGATGCTCCCGATGAAAGAAGACCGGCGGTGACGGAGATCGTTGGAGAAGCGCGGGGGTCCCGACGAACGAAGAGACCTTCGGCGGCGGCGGAGCTCGTGGCGAGCAACGAGGTGGTCGGTGATGATGCGATGGACAATGACGGCGGACGGATCGTCCGAGGTGCGAAGCTTGACGACGACAATGGCTTGCGGGCGGCACTGAAGCTCCTCGAACGGGGGCGGAAGTTGCGACCGGCGGCGGAGCCCTCGGGAAGCGATGAGGTCTTTTGCTGCGATAATGTGGGGGGGACTGACGAGACTGGTAGGTGGCCAGCGCCAGCCCTGTCCCTTCCGCCTATTTATCAGGACGGGTGCTGGAATCGAGGCGCCGTGAGCGGGAACCGTTGGGGAATAAAAAGATTCGCCATGATGACGTCCGAAAATTTTGGGATAATGATGCACTAAAAGATCCGTTGGGATTATGTTAAATTTCCCGAAGATCGAGGGATAAGGAAGATGCCAACAGGAAATGGATTGGCGACTCAAAGATTTTTTCGGTGCCGGATGGCGAGTTAAAATTTCTGACGTATGGAGGAAGACGAAGGAGTGAATCACCTTCAACTAAAGCGGAAGCATTGGCATGAAAACTCAAGTCAATTTGGGGCCTAATGTTGGGGATATTGCTTATTAAGTGACCCGCCCCAATATGGGCCGGGTTACTAGTAAGGCGATTCATCCTTTGGGCTACTTGGGCCTCAGCCTGGGTGGTTTAAGGCAGTGGGATGGTTATGATTTATGGAAGGTCTCTGGGTTTCGCAGGACGGCGACTTAGAGACCACGGTGGTCACGATTTGTAAGGAGGAAGGGACTCTTGTAAACCCTAAAGCCTCGACCTATATATAAAGGCGAGTCGGAAGGAGGAGGGCAGGTTAGAAATCATCGAGTGCTAGGTTAGGCGAGTTACGCCTCCCTTGTAATCGAATCCACATCAATACACAAAAAGCAGGACGTAGGCTATTACCTCCACACGAGGGGCCGAACCTGGGTAACCCGCCGTGTTCCTCCCGTTTAACCCCTTTGAGTCGCCACCAAGGTGCGATGGCTCCCGTACTAAGTCCTTCCACGAGGACATCTGCCGTGACAAAACCACGACACATATGCCTGGGCTCTCCATTCATCTAACGAGCTGATATCAAACAACCGCTTCTCACCGGAAAGTTTGAAATCAAAGTTGAGCTCTTTGATTGCCCAATAATCTTTGTGTTCCAGCTCAAGAGGTAAATGACAGGCCTTACCGTAAACCATTTTATACGGTGACATGCCCATGGGATTCTTATAAGCAGTCCTATAAGCCCATAGTGCATCGTCAAGTTTGCTAGACCATTTCTTTCGAGATCTATTGACGGTATTTTGTAGGATCAACTTGATCTCCCTATTACTCAACTCCACTTGACCACTAGACTGAGGATGATAAGGAGATGCAACTCTATGGTTGACATCATACTTAGCTAGCATCTTATTGAAAACACCATGAATGAAGTGTGAACCGCCATCAGTCATCAAGTATCTAGGGACTCCAAATCTTGGGAATATGACTTCTTTAAGCATCTTAATAGAGGTGTGGTGATCAGAATTTTTAGTGGGCATAGCTTCTACCCACTTAGTAACGTAATCCACAGCAACTAAGATGTGAGTGTACCCATTGGAACTCGGGAAGGGTCCCATATAATCAAAGCCCCAGACATCAAATGGTTCAATGCCAAGTGAATAGTTCATAGGCATCTCTTGACGCTTACTGATGTACCCTATCCTTTGGCATTCGTCACAAGACAAGACAAACTTGCGGGTATCCTTGAAGAGGGCGGGCCAATAGAAACCTGATTGCAATACCTTATGGGCAGTTCTATCTCCAGCATGGTGTCCTCCGTAGGATTCGGAATGACACTTCTGCAGGATCTGTCCCTGTTCATGTTCAGGCACACAACGTCTAATAACACCATCTACTCCTTCCTTATAAAGGTGAGGATCATCCCAAAAGTAGTGTCTCAAATCAAAGAAGAATTTCTTCTTTTGCTGATAGGTGAAACTGGGTGGTATGTATTTGGCTACGATATAGTTTGCATAATCGGCATACCACGGTGCACTAAGTGAAGTGCGGATGACATTTAGTTGCTCATCAGGAAAGCTGTCATCAATTGGTAGTGGGTCATCAAGGACATTCTCTAGCCTAGACAAGTTATCTGCTACAGGGTTATCAGCACCCTTTCGGACAACGATGTGCAAATCAAATTCCTGTAGCAGGAGAACCCATCTGATCGGCCTAGGCTTAGCGTCCTTCTTCTCCATGAGGTACTTAATATTAGCATGATCAGAGTGAATAGTAACTTTGGAATCAACTATGTAAGATCTGAACTTTTCACATGCGAACACGACTGCTAAAAATTCCTTCTCCGTAGTGGCATAGTTTCTTTGGGCACTGTCTAGAGTTTTACTAGCATAGTGAATGACATTCAACTTCTTGTCAACTCTTTGTACTAGAACAGCACCAACAGCATAATCACTAGCATCACACATGATTTCAAAGGGCAAGTTCCAGTCAGGTGGTTGAACAATAGGTGCGGTTATCAAAGCCTTCTTAAGTATTTCAAAGGCTTCCTCACAATCCTCATCAAAAACAAAAGGAACATCCTTTTGCAACAGGTTGGTAAGAGGCCTAGAAATGTTAGAGAAGTCTTTAATGAACCTTCTATAGAAACCAGCATGACCTAGGAAACTTCGTATACCTCTGATATCTATGGGGCACGACATTTTCTCAATTGCATCAACCTTAGCCTTATCAACTTCAATGCCTCTTTCAGAGATTTTGTGTCCTAAGACGATACCTTCATTAACCATAAAGTGGCACTTCTCCCAATTCAAGACTAGGTTGGTTTCTTTGCATCTTTGTAAGACTCGATCAAGGTTGCTGAGGCAGTCATCAAAGGAAGACCCGTAAACGGAGAAGTCATCCATGAAAACCTCGATAATCTTTTCACAAAAGCCAGAGAATATAGCCATCATACATCTTTGGAAGGTGGCAGGTGCATTACATAAGCCAAAAGGCATACGTCTATAGGCAAAGGTACTGAAAGGGCAGGTGAAAGTGGTTTTCTCTTGATCAGATTGTACACCAGGTATTTGCGAGAAACCTGAATAACCGTCTAGAAAGCAGAAGTGTGTGTGCTTTGATAGCCTTTCTAGCATTTGGTCAATGAACGACAAAGGATAATGATCTTTCCTGTTTGCCTTGTTCAGTTTCCGGAAGTCTATCACCATTCTATAGCCGGTAATAATCCTTTGTGGGATTAGTTCATCCTTATCATTAGGAACGACGGTGATACCTCCCTTCTTAGGTACGCAATGTACTGGACTTACCCAATCACTATGAGCAATAGGATAAATGATTCCTGCTTCCAGAAGCTTTAATATTTCTTTTCTAATGACCTATTTCATCTTAGGATTTAATCTCCTTTGTTGATCAGCAAATGGTTTAAAGTCTGGATCGGTTTTAATCTTGTGCTGACATAGAGTAGGACTAATACCCTTAAGATCATCAAGAGTATATCCAATAGCAGCGCGGTGCTTCCTTAGAGTTTTTAGTAACTTCTTCTCTTCGCGCTCTGAGAGGAGAGCACTAATAATGACATGATATATCTCCTTCTCATCAAGATAGGCATACTTAAGAGTATTAGGCAACTGTTTAAGCTCGAACGCAGGATCACCCTTTGGTGGGGGAGGATCCTCAAGCAGTTCAACAGGCAGATTATTCTTGAGAATAGGATGTTGTTCTAAGACAATTCTATCTATCTCATCTCTCTCCTCCATATGCATATTATTTTCATGCTCAAGCAGATATTGCTCTAAAGGATCCATAGGAGGTACGACAATAGAGGCAAGAGCAATGATTTCATCCCTACCAGACGACTCTCTTTCATGGGGTTGTCTTCCAAACTTGGAGAAGTTAAATTCATGAGGCACACCCTCGAAACTTACTGTGACAGTCTGCTTAATGCAATCAATGTGAGCATTGACAGTGTTGAGAAAGGGTCTACCAAATATGATGGGACAAAAGCTATCTTGTGCAGTACCAAGGATGAGGAAATCAGTAGGATACTTCGTCTTACCACACAGGACTTCTACGTCTCTCACAATTCCCAGAGGGCAGATAGTGTCTCTATTAGCTAGCGTGATAGTGACATCAATGGGTTCTAACTCAACAGGTGCAATCTCATCTTTGATTTCATCATAGAGAGAATGGGGTATTGCACTAACACTAGCTCCCATATCACATAAACCATGGTAACAGTGATGTCCTATCTTAACAGAAACAACGGGCAAGCCAACTACAGGTCCGTGCTTGTCTTTCGCGTGAGGTTTAGCAATTCTAGCGGAGTCCTCACAGAATTTAATAACATGCCCGCCTATGTCTTCGGCTAAGAGATCTTTGATAATAGAAACACTAGGTTCAACTCTAATCTCCTCAGGGGGTGCAAGTGGTCTAATGTAACCCCTACGTATCACAATTGGAGCTTTAGAATAATCCTTCATCCTAGCAGGGTATGGTGGTTTCTCAGTGTAAGCACAAGGAACAACAGGATCACTAAAAGCTATGATTTTCTCCTCAACTAGATTGGTTTTGGCTATGTTGCTTTCTACAGAAGGATGATATTTAAACCACTTCTCTTTGGGAAGATCAACATGAGCATCAAAAGATTCACATAGAGAAGCTACTATCTCAGAGTCAAGTCCATACTTAGCGCTAAAATCTCTAGAAGTGTTTGTCTCAACAAAAGATTTAACGCAATCAAACTGGAAATTCATACCCGACTCCTTACCTTCCTCCAACTCCCAATCTTCAGAGTTGCGTTTGATTCTCTCCAATAAATTCCACTTGTGATCAATATCCTTCTTCGTAAAAGAACCAGCGCAAGAAGTGTCAAGCATGGTACGATCTTCATGAGAAAGCCGAGCAGAAAAGTTTTGAGTGATGATTTCTCTCGAGAGCTCATGATTGGGGCATGAATATAGCATTGATTTAAGCCTCCCCCAAGCTTGAGCTATGCTTTCCCTGTCACGAGGCCAAAAGTTATAAATAAAGTTCCGATCACGATGTACTAAATGCATAGGATAGAACTTTTGATGAAATTCCAATTTCAACCGATTGTAGCCCCATGATCCAGCATCATCACATAGCCTATACCATGTCAATGCCTTATCCTTCAAAGATAAAGGAAATAATTTCTTCTTTACCTCATCCTCGGGAAAACCTGCAAGCTTAAATAAACCACAAACTTCATCTACATAGATTAGATGAAAGTCTGGATGTGAAGATCCATCTCATGTAAAAGGATTAGCCAGCAGTTTCTCAAGCATACCCAAAGGAATTTCATAAAAGACATTTTCAGTAGGTACCTCAAGTTGAGGAGCAACTCCCCGTGCTTCCGTTTGTGGTGAAGATACCCCGAACAAACTCCTCAAAGGAAGAGTTTTCATAGTGACAAGTGGCAATAAATTTCAGCACAGTATAAAAATGTTTCCTTACCAATTTCCACTTACCGAAGGCGCTTCACTCCCCGGCAACGGCGCCAGAAAAGAGTCTTGATGACCCACAAGTATAGGGGATCAATCGTAGTCCTTTCGATAAGTAAGAGTGTCGAACCTAACGAGGAGCAGAAGGCTCTGATAAACGGATTTCAGCAAGGTAATAACCGCAAGCACTGAAAGTAGCGGTAACAAGTGATTGTGCAGTGAGGTGAAACGTAGCAAGCAAAGAGTAACAAGTAACAAGTAGTAGCAACGATGCAGAAAGTGGCCCAATCCCTTTTGTAGCAAGGGACAAGCCTGAACAAAGTCTTATAGGAGGAAAAACGCCCCCGAGGACACACGGGAATTTTTGTCATGCTAGTTTCATCATGTTCATATGATTCGCGTTCGTTACTTCGATAGTTTGATATGTGGGTGGACCGGCGCTTGGGTACTGCCCTTACTTGGACAAGCATCCCACTTATGATTAAACTTTCTCGCAAGCATCCGCAACTACAAAAGAAGAATTAAGACAAAGTCTAACCATAGCATTAAACTAGTGGATCCAAATCAGCCCCTCACGAAGCAACGCATAGACTGGGGTTTAAGCTTCTGTCACTCCAGCAACCCATCATCTACTTACTACTTCCCAATGCCTTCCTCTAGGCTCGAATATGGTGAAGTGTTATGTAGTCGACGTTCACATAACACCACTAGAGGAAAAACAACATACATCATATCAAAATACCGAATGAATATCAAATTCACATGACTATTATTAACATGACTTATCTCATGTCCTCAGGAACAAAAGTAACTACTCACAAGACATAATCATAATCATGACCAGAGGTGTAATGAATAGTATCAAGGATCTGAACATAAACTCTTCCACCAAATAATCCAACTAGCATCAACTACAAAGAGTAATCAACACTACTAGCAACCTCACAAGTACCAATCGGAGTTGCGAGACGAAGATTGGTTACAAGAGATGAACTAGGGATTGGAGAGGAGATGGTGCTGATGAAGATGTTGATGAAGATGCCTCCCCTCCGACGAGAGGAGTGTTGGTGATGACGATGGCGACGATTTCTCCCTCCGGGAGGGAAATTTCCCCGGCAGGATCGTCCTGCCAGAGCCCTAGATTGGATCTGCTCAAGTTCCGCCTCGTATAGCAAAAGAGGGGGGCTTCATATAGCAAAAGAGGGGGGCTAGTGGGCCTTCAGGCAGCCCACAAGCCTGTCCTGCGCCACCAGGGGTGGTGGTGGCGGTGGGCAAGCTTGTGGGGCAATGGTGGCCCCCCTCCGGTAGTTCTTTCGCCCAGTAATTTGAATATATTCTAGAAAAAATCCACGTAAATTTTCAGGGCATTTGGAGATGTGCAGAATAGTGGACTAGGATTTGCTCCTTTTCTAGTCCAGAATTCCAGCTGCCTGAATTCTCCCTCTTCAAATAAACCTTGCAAAATAAGAGAGAAAAGGCATAAATATGGTACCACAATTAATATAACAGCCCAAAAAGCAATAAATATGAACATGAAAGCATGATGCAAAATGGACGTATCAGGGATTGATCCCTACTATCCACTATGTTCTCAGATTGATGTTGCTACTGCTTTGCCATGCTTAATGCTTGTCACTAGGGCCCGAGTGCCATGATTTCAGATCTGAAATTATTATGTTGTCACCAATATATGTGTGGTTTAGATCCGATCTTGCAAGTTGTAGTTACCTACTATGTGTTATGATCCGGCAACCCCGGAGTGACAATAACCGGAACCACACCCGATGATGACCATAGTTTGAGGAGTTCATGTGTTCACCAAGTGCTAATGCGTTGGTCCGGTTCTTTATTAAAAGGAGAACCTTAATATCCCGTAGTTTCCTTTTGGACCCCGCTGCCACGGGAGGGATGGATGTCATGCAAGTTCTTTTCCTGAAGCACGTATGACGACACACGGAGTGCATGCCTACATCACATTGACGAACGGGAGCTAGCCACATATCTCTCCGTGTTATAACTGTTGCATGATGAATATCATCCAAACAAATCACCGACCCATTGCCTACGAGTTTGTCCTACTGCTGTTGTTACTTGTCTTGCTCTGCTGCTACTGCTGTTACTATCGTCGCTTGCTCTGTTGCTACTCTCTACTGCTGTCACTACTGCTGTTCCTTGCCACTACTGTTACTCTCTACTTTGTTGTTACTACTTTGCTTGCAGATACTAATCTTTCAGGTGTGGTTGAATCTGACACATTCAGCTGCTAATACTCGAGAGTATTCTCTCACCTCCTATTTGGCAATCAACAAATTTGGATCGAATACTCTACCCTCGAAAACTGCTACGATCCCACGCGCTGGTGGGCCGTCAACAACATTCTTCTAGTTTCGATTGCCGGAGAGTGCTAGCAAAATTCTTCTGGTGCCGTTGCAAGGGAAGGTCTGCTGTTACGGAGTCAACATTTTTCAGGCACCGTTGCCGGGGAGGTATTGCTATATTCTCTGAGTTACTTGGGATCTATATCTGCTGATCACTATGAAGAATCTGAAGGATTCAAAAACCAAAGTCTTGCCCTCAACTACGAGGGGAGGTAAGGAATTGCCATCTAGCTCTGCACTTGATTCACCTTCAGTTATGAGTACGTTTGCGACATCAACTCCTGCTAGAAATCTTAATATGTCGCCTGTGCTTGATGATGCTTATGATGCTACTGCTAGAGATGCTATGCTTGATACTATGCCTGATACTGCTTTGCGTGATGATGCTAGTGTTACTACCAATGCTCGTGATGCTTCTGAAACTGCCGATACTATTGAGATAGAACCTGCTTTTGCTCCTGTTAGATCTAGCTCTCCTAGATATGAATTGCCTTATACATCTGAGGGTTACGTTATGGAGGGAGATATAGCTGAGGATTTTCTTGCGTGTAAGGATGCCTATGACGCTGAGAAATTACTTCTCAAGTGGAAGGAAAAATATCTGAAAGCTAGGATGAAATACGACCCGAAGTTTGCCACTTCACCTATCTTTATCACCGATAAGGATTATGAATTCTCTGTCGATCCTGAGATAATCTCTCTAGTCGAATCTGATCCTTTCCACGGTTATGAGTCTGAGACGGTCGTAGCCCATCTTGCCAAACTACAAGATATAGCCACCCTTTTCACTAATGAGGAGAAGATCCGCCACTACTATATCCTTAAGCTATTTCCTTTCTCTCTAAAGGATGACGCTAAATCCTGGTTCACCTCTCTTGCTCCTGGATGTGTGAGTAGCCCCCAGGATATGGTCTATTACTTCTGTGAGAAATATTTCCCTGCCCATAAGAAGCAAGCTGCCTTGCAGGAAATATACAACTTTGCTCAACTCCAAGAAGAGAGTCTCCCACAAGCTTGGGGGAGGCTCGTCCAGCTACAAAATGCTTTGCCTGATCACCCTCTTAAGAAGAACGAGATACTTGATATCCTCTATAACGGACTTACCGATGCCTCTAGAGACCACCTAGATAGTTGTGTCGATTGTGTTTTTAGGGAACGAACTGTAGAACAAGCGGAGACCCTACTGAATAACCTCTTGATCAACGATAATGCTTGGACTATTCCCGAACTACCTCCTAAGCCAACTCCAAAGAAAAGAGGTATTCTATTCCTCAGTCCCGAAGATATGCAAGAAGCCAAGAAATCTATGCAAGAGAAAGGCATTAGATCTGAAGATGTCAAAAATCTACCACCTATCGAAGAGATCCATGGTCTCGATAACCCGATACATGTAGTAGAAGTGAATTCTCTGTGTAGGTTTGATGAGAGTGATATTCCTTTTGACAAACCTGCTAGCCTATGCTTTGATGAATTTGACAACTTTGTTGCCAAACAACAGAGTTTCAATGATTATGTTAGCAGACATTTGGAACAAAGTACTCGTATGCTTAGCCATTTAAGTGCTTGTGTAGACAGAAATGTCAATGATCTGAAGCTTCTGAGTAAACATGCCTCTATGATTACTACTTAGGTAGAACAAGTACTTAAAGCTCAGAATGACCTGCTCAATGAATTAAATGACAACTCTGTCAGAGTCATTACTAGAGGAGGCAAAATGACTCAGGAACCTTTGTATCCTGAAGGTCATCCTAAGAGAATTGATCAAGATTCTTAAGGAATCAATGCTGATACACCTAGTCATCCTAAGGAGAAGAAGAAGGACGATAGAAACCTGCATGTTAGTTCATCAAATACTGTCACACCTGAAGAACCTAATGATATTTCTGCATCTGATGCAGAAACACAATCTGGTGATGAACATGAACCTGGTGACAATATGGACAGTGATGTTCATAATAATGCTCAACCTAGCAATGATGAGGATGTGGAGATTGAACCTATGGTTAATCCTGATAACCCACAACCTAAGAGATATGATAAGAATGAGTTTACTTCTAGGAAGCATGGTAAAGAAAGGGAACCATGGGTTCAGAGATCTATGCCCTTTCCTCCTAAGCCATCCAAGAAAAAAGATGATGAGGATTTTGAGCGTTTCGTTGAGATGATAAGACCCATCTTTCTGCAGATGCGGTTAACTGATATGCTCAAGATGTCTCCGTATGCCAAGTACATGAAAGATATCGTGACTAATAAACGGAAGATACCAGATCTTGAGATCTCCACCATGCTTGCCAACTACACTTTTAAAGGTGGAACTCCTAAGAAACTTGGTGATCCCGGAGTGCCCACTATACCTTGCTCCATTAAAGCAAACTACGTAAGAACTGCCTTATGTGACCTTGGAGCCGGTGTTAGTGTTATGCCGCTCTCTCTTTATCATAGACTTGAATTGGATAAGTTGACACCCACTGAAATTTCTCTACAGATGGCCGACAAATCAACTGCTTTCCCTATCGGCATTTGCGAGGATGTCATGTTGTGGTTGCTAATACCACTATCTTAACATACTTTGTTATCTTGGATATTCCCGAGGACGATGCCATGGCTGTCATCCTCGGAAGACCCTTTTTCAACACTGCAGGGGCTGTTATAGATTGCAACAAAGGCAATGTCACTTTCCATGTCAACGATAATGAGCACACAGTGCATTTTCCGAAGAAACGATATCAAGTACATTGCATCAATGCTATCAAAAAGACTTCATCGATTCTTATTGGGAGCTTTGAATGCCCTATTCATCGTGTCAAGATGAAGTATGGTTTTCTTGTTGGGGAGATACATATCCCCATTGAGGTGACTTAGTCGCTATTTGAAAATTCTCCATTCTCTCTTGCGATTCGAGAAGGTTTTGTCATGAGGACTTGATCAACCCCATTGACGGACTTCTTTCGATGACCATGATATGGATGAATCAAAGAGTCACATACCTCTGTTTTGAGCTTTCATTTTCTGTTGCTTAGAAGAAAAATGATAGAATTAGTTTAGTTTTTCCTGTTTTCTGTTTTAGCGTCCTGGAGAAAATACCTCGAAAATAAAAGTTCTCTCATGGTCCTGTAAATTTAGTATGATTTTTTCTGGAATTTTTGAAAATAACTGGGCCTGAGAGCTGGCCTGGGGGCCAGACCAGTGGGCCAGAAGCCCTGCCACCGCCACCCCCTGGTGGCGGAGGGCAAGCTTGTGGGGCCCACAGGGACCCCCTCCACTCATTCCAGCTCCCAGCCGCTTCTTCCACCTCCAAAAAAAATTGTTTCTCAGCTCAAACCCATATTCTTGCTCATTTAGCTGTGATTTTCGATCTCCTTTCTCAAAGCACCATTCTCTGAACCGTTTTGGGGAAATTACTCCTTGGTAAGTGACTCCTCCATTGGTCCAATTAGTTTTTGCTCTAGTGCTTTATCGTTCGTGTATTCTTTCTACCTTTGTGACCCTGTTCTTGAGCTAGAAATGTTGATTTTAGCTGGTCCCAAGTAGTTTTAGCGCGTGATATGGTCTCTACGCATTAGTAGGAGTAGTTGCTACAAGGTGTGGTGGTCTTCATTTAGTTTTCTCTTGAACTTCAAAAATTTCAGCAAAAGCAAATTATGTTCACGAGGAAGTTTCATGGTGGTTCCTCAAGTAAGAAGGGTCCTCGTCTTTCTTTTCAGGAGCCCGAACCTTTTCAACTAAGGGACGCACCAATACAACCATGTGAATGGCCTTCCGATGAGTTCATGATCGAAGCAGGTTTCAAGGATGAGTTTGATACACTTGTCCGCAATGCTGGGTTAGAAGAGTTCCTCTCAGATAAATGTGAATAGTATGCTATGCTCACTGCCTCTTTCGTGCATAGATTTAAATTTTCAGTTAGCCGTGACTCATCCATACTGTTTGATCTGTACGATAAATCCTATACCGTGGATTTGGAGGATTTCAATAGGATTTGCAAGATACCCGATGGAGGTAGTATTAATGATCCTTCTAAGTCTTCGGTCAGAGACTTTGTCTCTAGTATAACTGTTGGAGAAACCAGAGATATCACGCAAGCCACCATAGGAAGCATCCATTTCCCTGCCTTGCACTACTTTGCCCTCTTCATAGGAAGGTGCATTAACGACAAGGGTACACATTGTCACCTATGCGCTTCCGACCTTAGTATCCTTAAGAGCGCAATAACAGGTGACATGAGCTTCAATAGGGAGATATAATAGCAAGGAGGCTGAATAAAAGTGCCAGTGAGGGGGATTTCTTTGGTGGAGTTTATGCTACACGCTTAGCAAATTTTCTTGGAGTACCCATCCGTCCAGAAGACCCTCCTCCCCGTACAACCTACCTTGATCGTGTTGCTCTAACACGCTACCAGTTCCTTGAGAGAGATCATGGATCCCTCCTATACCGCTTGATATTTAACCGGCATCGTGTTTTCCATATTACCCTTCCTGCTCCTGCTTTCTTTGACTTTCAGGTAAAACAAAGATACTACATAACCAGAGGAGAGGCACAGGAGTATGAGAGGGAGGCGACGGCTGCTCGACTTTGTGAGGCAGCTATTCAGGCAGTGGCTGCAACACTCCCGTATAACACCCATTATGATTTTGGGTTTCGCCAGGACCATCCATGGGAGTAGACCAAGCTAGGCCAAAAGCCTAATCTTGTGGGAGTACGTGTTCTCACAGACTTTTCATGCTTATGCTTTCACTTTGTTAACCGGTGTTTACACTTTGCCACTGTATTATCCATGCTAGTTTATTTTTGTTTTCTTGTTTTCTTGTTTTGTGTCCTTTTGAAAAAACCCAAAAATATTTTTAGTTCTTCTTTTGATTGTTGGGAGCTTTCCCGTGTAAATAGTTTTCTTTTTCTTTGGGTCAAGGTAGAAGATATTGTTTTCAATGTTTAGTGGTTCTTGCATGCTTACCTGTTTAGCTTTCAAAGAGCCATATTACTTTGTCTTCTCCTTTCTGTTTGCCTGTAGATTCATCTTAGTCCAATGCACGTGCACTCTTATTATTGTTCACATCGTTCGATCATGCAAGTGAAAGGCAATAATGGTGATATATGATGAAGTGACTGAGACTGAAAAGCTGGTATGAACTCTATCTATTTTGTTTTTATAAATATGATTAGCTTGTCAACCTAGATTCAGCTTTGTTGTGAGAGAACCATGTTTGCAATGACAACTTAGAGATCATAGTTTCTGATGCCATGCTTATTTAGCTGAGAGTTTATAATGGTTTGTCTTGAATGCCAACATAGATTTTGAAATGACTATGATGTAGTATGATATGATGGTATTCTCCTTTGAATGTTTCAAGTGGCTTGACTTGGCGCATGTTCATGCATGTAGTTGAAACAAAATCAGCATAGCCTCTATGATGTTTGTGTTCATGGTGATTTATATCCTGTTCATGCTTGCATTCAATGTTAGTCAAACTCATTGCATCTTGATGACTGTTGTCGCTCTCTAGTTGGTCGCGTCCCAATCTTTTGCTAGCCTTCACTTGTACTAAGCGGAATACTGCTTGTGCATCCACTTCCATAAACCCGAAAGTTTTTCCACGAGAGTCCACTATACCTACCTATTTGCGGTATCTACCTGCCGTTCCAAGTAAATTTGCATGTGCCACTCTCTAAACCTTCAACAAATAATCTGTTTTGCATGCCCGAACCGCACATGTGGTGACAGGGGGATATTGGTATCTTCCATGCTAGGAGTGTTATCCTCTACATGTGTTTATTCACTGTCATTCACGAGAAAGGGGCCGGTAATTGGAATGCCCAGTTCCACGCTTAAATCGAGAACATAACTGTAAAACAAGACTCCCCCAGATTGATGTTAGTATGGACGGTACCTGAGGATTCGGCTAGCCATGGAGTGTGATTGATTGGTGGTGGGGGAGTTAAAACTTTACTTTTCTGTTTGGGAACCGCCTATAGCATCAGTAGCATGGAAGATATTGAGAACTCTTGGTCATCGCGTTGACAATGATAGCATGCCACCCAAAATTATTATCTCTGTTTTCAAACATTGAGCTCTGGCACCTCTTCAAATCAACGCTTCCCTCTGCGAAGGGCCTGTTTATTTATTTTCCTGTTGAGTCATCCTCTTCTTTCACAAGCACCAATTAGAGAGCACCTCTGTCATTTTTATGCTTTTCTTTTGATTGATATTGAGTATGACTATGACTGGATCTTCGTTGCTATGAATTACAATGTTTAGTCAGCCCTTGATCTTTGAAAGTGTTCTGCATTTATGTTTTGCGGTCTCAGAAAGAGCTAGCGAGATACCACCTATTCATATTGCTTCATACTTGTTTTGATTGAAGTGTTGGTATTTCAAACTCATTATTATTTGCTCGTTAGCTGATTATGCCATTGATATTAGTTTACCGTGAGACCTTTGTGTCACTTGCTTATGTGGTTAACTTGTGATCTTGCTGAAATTCTGGTTATGAGTTAGACATAGTTGCAACAACAAGACCAAACAAAGTTTGTCAAAGTTTTTCTTTCTCTCCCAGTTTGTCAACTGAGTTGCTTGAGGACAAGCAAGGTTTTAAGCTTGGGGGAGTTGATACGTCTCCATCGTATCTACTTTTCCAAACTCTTTTGCCCTTGTTTTGGGCTCTAATTTGCATGATTTGAATGGAACTAACCTGGACTGACGCTGTTTTCAGCAGAATTGCCTTGGTGTTATTTTTGTGCAGAAATCAAAGTTCTCCAAACGTCTTGAAAATTTACGGGTAACATTTTTGGAAAATATGAAAAATACCTGCGCCAAGATCCACCCGAGGGGGTGGGCCAGTGGGCCACAAGCCCTGCCTCCGCCACCCCCTGGTGGCAGTGGGCAAGCTTGTGGGGCCCACACGGCTCTGCCGCCCCCAATCTCAGCTCTATAAGTTCACTTTCGTCCCAGAAAAAATAAAAAGAGAAGATTTCGTCGCGTTTACGATATGGAGGCGCCGCCACATCCTGTTCTTCATCTAAAGGGCAAATCCGGAGTCCGTTTTGGGCTCCGGAGAGGGGAAATCATCGCCATCGTCATCAACAACCTTCTTCCCTCTCCAAGTCCATGAAGCTCTTCGTCGTTCGTGAGTAATCTATTCGTAGGCTCGCTGGGCGGTGATGAGTAGGATGAGATCTATCATGTAATCGAGTTAGTTTTGATGGGGATTGATCCCTAGTATCCACTATCTTCTAAGATTAATGTTGCTACTACTTTGCCATGCTTAATGCTTGTCACTAGGGCCCGAGTGCCATGATTTCAGATCTGAAATTATTATGTTGTCACCAATATATGTGTGTTTTAGATCCGATATTGCAAGTTGTAGTTACCTACTATGTGTTATGATCCGGCGACCCCGGAGTGACAATAACCGGAACCACTCCCAGTGATGACCATAGTTTGAGGAGTTCATGTGTTCACCAAGTGCTAATGCGTTGGTCCGGTTCTTTATTAAAAGGAGAACCTTAGAATCCCGTAGTTTACTTTTGGACCCCGCTGCCATGGGAGGGATGGAAAATAGATGTCATGCAAGTTCTTTTCCCTAAGCACATATGACGACACACGGAATGCATGCCTATATCACATTGACGAACGGGAGCTAGCCACATATCTCTTTGTGTTATAACTGTTGCATGATGAATATCGTCCAAACAAATCACCGACCCATTGCCTACGAGTTTGTCCTACTGCTGCTGTTACTTGTCTTGCTCTGCTGCTACTGCTGTTACTACTACCGCTTGTTCTGTTGCTACTTGCTACTGCTGTCACTACTGCTGTTCCTTGCCACTACTGTTACTCGCTACTTTGCTGTTACTAGTTTGCTTGCAGATACTAATCTTTCAGGTGTGGTTGAATCTGACACATTCAGCTGCTAATACTCGAGAGTATCCTCTCACCTCCTGTTTGGCGATCAACAAATTTGGGTCGAATACTCTACCCTCGAAAAGTGCTACGATCCCACGCGCTGGTGGGCCGTCAACAACATTCTTCTAGTTTCGATTGCCGGAGAGTGCTAGCAGCATTCTTCTGATGCCGTTGCAAGGGAAGGTCTGCTGTTACGGAGTCAGCGGCGAAACCACGAAAAAGCGCCCTTCTGATTTTTTCCTGGACGAAACCCTCTATATAGGAAAAGAGGGGGGCTAGTGGGCCAGTGGGCTGCCCACAAGCCCCCACGGCACGGCCTCGGGGGGGGGGGGGGGGTGGGGGTGGCCGTGCCGTCCAGGCTTGTGGGCACCCCCTGGTGCCCCTCCGGTACTTCTTCGGCCCAGTATTTTTTATATATTGGGAAAAAATCCCCGTTGATTTTCACGGTGTTTGGAGTTGCGCAGAATAGGTATCTCAACTTTGCTCGACTTTCAGGCCAGAATTCCAGTTGCCGGTATTCTCCCTCTTCATGTAAACCTTGCAAAATAAGAGAGAAAAGGCATAACAATAGTACCGTGGAGTGAAATAACAACAAAATAAGCGATAAATATCAACATGAAAACATGATGCAAAATGGACGTATCAACTCCCGCAAGCTTAGACCTCGCTTGTCCTCAAGCGAAAGCCGAGCTCAATAAATATGTCCACATGTTTAGGGAGAGAGGTGTCAACAAAACAAGATACGAACATGCATGCATCACGATCAAGATCGGAACAACAATACCAACATATAATCTCTCACGCTAAAGTGATAATTCCTTCACAAAGTAAAGCATGGATCAAGAACCTTACCGAGAAGTAACAACCGATAGCCTTTAGTCATTGAAGCAATTATAATTTATCACAAAACATCAAAAAGAGTCAAATAAGAGCTTGTAAAGCAAATCCACATACTCAATCATTATTTTGTTCTCTACAATTGCTACAACTCACGTGGTACTCATGAGATCAAAGTTTCAGTTGAACACAGAGAAAGATAGGGGCTTATAGTTTTGCCTCCCAACTGCTTACCTCAAGGGTAATGTCAACAATAATAATTCATGAATGCCTACCTCCAAGTTGACATATGAATATAGATCTTTCCCAAGCATGTGACGGTAGCCAAGACAAAGGCAAAACAAGGAATTGGTGAAGATCACCATGACTCTTTCAAGGGCAAAAAGTAAAGGTACAAGATAGGCCCTTCGCAGAGGGAAGCAGAGGTTGTCATGCGCTTTTGAAGTTTGGATGCGTGTCCTCTTAGTGCGGAGGAACGTCACTTTATATTGCCCCCTGTGATAAAGAACTTTATTATGCAGTCTGTCGCTTTTATGTCTTCCTCATCACAGGTTCGTATAAAGCTTATTTTCCACACACTAATAGATCATACATATTAGAGAGCAATTTTTATTGCTTGCACCGATGACAACTTACTTGAGGGATCTTATTTAATCCATAGGTAGGTATGGTGGACACTCATGGCAAAACTGGTTTGAAGGTTTAGGGATGCACAAGTAGTATCTCTACTTGGTGCGGGAGTTTTGGCTAATATGAGGTGGAAGCAATCGTCACATGCTAGGGATCTCTAATCATATAACATTGTTAGGAACCAAGCAATCACAATTCATTATGTTGTCTTCCTTGTCCAACATCTACTTCTAGGCATGCAATAGTTTAGTGAGTGTTCACAATCATAGATGGTGTCAGAGATGATATATTTATATGTGAACCTCTCCTTCTTTATCACTTCCTATTAATTGGAACCATGACCAAGGTCTACGTTTGCCTACCCTCAACAAGTTTCAATCCTCATTCCTTTTATATGTGAAGCCATCACTTCCCATAAGATCATTACATGATCTTTCATGATTTTGTTCTATTCTCACTCTTTTGATCATGGCAAGAGGCAAAGCCCTTCAACTAAGACACTCTTTATTATAAGGCTCACGAGCAAGAATACATCAGGGGTGACACAAAGCAAAACTCAAGACTAAAACACTCAGACTTTTAAACTACTAGAGAAAAAGAAAACTGAAAAGGAAAACTAAAACAAAGGTAAAGGCAAAAGATGTGATGGTGATACGATACCGGGGAAACTCCCCCAAGCTTGGCACAAGCCAAGGGGATTGCCCATACCAATGCTCAGTTGTCTTCCTTTGGTGGTGATGGTGGAGTTGTTGCAACATGAGTTTGATCCTCCGTCTTCCAAGGCATAGGTGCTCCATCATGGAAAGATGAACGAGTCTCCGGAATCCTCAGATCTGCAACCAACCTTATTGATTTAAATCTATAATCATACTCACAGTTTTGGTTCTGCAGGTCATAGATCTCGCCCTGGAGTTGATCAACCCTGTCATAGAGCCTGGAGAGGTGCTTCCCAATGTCATTGGCATCAATCTTGTGCTTGTTGGTGAACTCCGTGATCATCATGTGGTTGGCGTTGAGTCCACGCTCCACCATCCCTTGGCACTTGAAGACTTGTTGCTCCATTGCTTCGAGCCTCATCTCCATGCTTCCGGTCTTCTTGGGCCCCTCAACGTCACGGATGTGCAACATCCCCTCACGCATCTCGATAGATTGAGGGTGTTGCAGTACTTCCGTGAGGTAGGGATTGATGACCTTCTCGAAGATCTTGTCCTTAGGAGCTTTTGGGGAAGTCATGGCGATCTAGATCTGCAACAGAAATAGGCTCGAAACGAAAAACAGAGGAATCTGCGTGATGTAGAGGTCAGACCAAACGGAAGTATATATAATGATTTTTTCAGACCAAAAGGAGTCCCGTGCACGAAAACGGAGTCCACGAGGCGCACGAGGTGGCCACAAGCCCTCACGGCGCGGCCAGGGGGTGGGCCCGCGCCGTGCAGGCTTGTCGCCTCCTCGCGCACTTTCCAGACTACTTCCAATTTTTGTATTTTTTCAAATATTCCAAAACGGAGAAAATTTCCTATTGGAAAAATTTTGGACTCTATTTTCTTACCGAATCTCATAGCTCTTCATTTTCGGAGTCTGAAACAGGCTGATAAATGTCCCTTAGGTATTCTTCCGGAGTTATGGTATTGATGATATTGCTTTCAACATTTATGGGAGTACCTGAGATATAATGCTTGATTCTCTCCCATTTACCACTCTCGGACAATTACCTTCCGTGTTGTTGATCTTGATAGCACCAGAACGATATACTTCCTCAACAACATAGGGACCTTCCCATTTAGAGAGAATCTTGCCTGCAAAGAATCTTAAACGAGAGTTATATAGCAAGACATAATCACCTATATTGAACTCACTCTTTTGTATCCTCTTATCATGCCACCTCTTAACCTTCTCTTTAAAGAGTTTGGCATTCTCATATGCCTGAGTTCTCCACTCATCAAGAGAGCTAATATCAAATAGCCTCTTCTCACTGGCAAGTTTGAAATCAAAGTTGAGCTCTTTGATTGCCCAATAAGCTTTATGCTCTAGCTCAAGAGGTAAGTGACATGCTTTCCCATACACCATTTTGTACGGAGACATGCCCATGGGATTCTTATAGGCAGTTCTATAAGCCCACAGTGCATCATCGAGCTTCTTAGACCAATTCTTTCTAGACCTGTTGACAGTCTTTTGCAGAATTAGTTTAATCTCTCTATTACTTAGCTCTACTTGACCACTGGACTGAGGGTGGTAGGGAGACGCAATTCTATGGTTGACATCGTACTTAGGAAGCGTTTTACGGAAAGCAACATGAATGAAGTGTGAACCACCATCGGTCATTAGATATCTAGGGACTCCAAATCTAGGGAAGATAACTTCTTTCAGCATCTTGATAGAGGTGTTGTGATCAACACTACTAGCGGGGATAGCTTCTACCCACTTAGTGACGTAATCAACAGCAACTAAGATATGCGTATACCCGTTGGATTTTGGAAAAGGTCCCATATAATCAAAGCCCCAAACATCAAATGGTTCAATGACAAGTGAATAGTTCAGAGGCATTTCCTGACATTTGCTAATATTACCTATTCTTTGACATTCGTCACAAGACAAGACAAACTTGCGGGCATCCTTGAAGAGAGTGGGCCAATGGAAACCTGATTGCAATACCTTGTGTGTAGTTATATCTCCCGCATGGTGTACTCCGTAGGCCTTGGAGTGACACTTCTGTAGGATCTGTCCCTTTTCATGTTCAGGTACACACCGTCTAATAACACCATCTACTCCTTCCTTATAAAGGTGAGGATCATCCCAAAAGTAGTGTCTCAAGTCAAAGAAGAATTTCTTCTTTTGCTGGTACGTGAAACTAGGTGGTATATATTTGGCTTCGATATAGTTTGCATAATCAGCATACCACAGTGCATTACGTGAAGCATTGATGACATTCAATTGCTCATCAGGAAAGCTATCATGAATAGGTTGTGGGTCATCAAGAACGTTCTCTAACCTAGACAAGTTATCTCCTATGGGGTTATCAGCACCCTTTCTGTCGACAACGTGCAAATCAAATTCTTGTAGCAAGAGAACCCATCTGATAAGTCTAGGTTTAGCATCCTTCTTCTCCATGAGGTACTTAATAGCAACATGATAAGTGTGAATAGTGACTTTGGAATCAACTATGTAAGACGTGAAATTTTCACATGCCAACACGACTACTAAAAATTCCTTCTCCGTAGTAGCATAGTTTCTGTGGGCACTGTCTAGAGTTCTACTAGCATAGTGAATAACATTCAACTTCTTATCAAATCTTTGCCCTAGAACAGCAACAACAACATAATCACTAGCATCACAAATGATTTCAAAGGGTAGGTTCCAATCAGGTGGTTGAACAATAGGTGCAGTTATCAAAGCCGTCTTAAGTATTTCGAAAGCTTCCTCACAATCTTCGTCAAAAACAAAAGGAATATCCTTTTGCAAGAGATTGGTAAGAGGCCTAGAAATCTTAGAGAAGTCTTTAATGAACCTTCTATAGAAACCAGCATGACCAAGGAAACTTCTTATACCTTTGATATATGTGGTGTATGGAATTTCTTCGATTGCATCAACCTTAGCCTTATCGACTTCAATACCTCTTTCAGAAATTTTATGTCCTAAGATGATGCCTTCATTAACCATAAAGTGGCACTTCTCACAATTCAAGACAAGATTGGTGTGTTTACATCTCTGCAAGACTCGATCAAGGTTGCTGAGGCAATCATCAAAGGAGGACCCGTAAACAGAGAAGTCATCCATGAAAACCTCAACAATCTTTTCACAAAAGTCAGAGAATATAGCCATCATACATCTTTGAAAGGTGGCAGGTGCATTACACAAGCCAAAAGGCATACGTCTATAGGCAAAGGTACCGAAAGGGCAGGTGAAAGTGGTTTTCTCTTGATCAGATTATGCAACTGGTATTTGGGAGAAACCATAATAACCGTCTAGAAAGCAGAAGTGTGTGTGTTTGGACAACCTTTCTAGCATTTGATCGATAAAAGGCAGAGGGTAATGATCTTTCCTAGTGGCCTTATTCAACTTCCTAAAATCAATCACCATCCTATAGCTAGTAATAATCCTGTGTGGGATCAACTCATCCTTATCATTAGGGACAACGGTAATGCCTCCCTTCTTAGGAACGCAATGCACCGGACTCACCCAATCGCTGTGAGCAACAAGATAGATAATACCCGCTTCCAGGATCTTTAGTATTTATTTTCTCACTACTTCTTTCATCTTAGGATTCAATCTCATTTGATGATCAACAACTGGTTTGAATTCAGGATCAGTTTTGATCTTGTGCTGGCATAGAGTGGGACTAATGCCCTTAAGATCATCAAGAGTATATCCAATAGCAGCATGGTGCTTCCTCAGAGTTTTTAGTAACTTCTTTTCTTCATGCTCTGAGAGGCTAGCACTAATAATGACATGATATATCTCCTTTTCATCAAGATAGGCATACTTAAGAGTATCAGGCAACTGTTTAAGCTTGAACACAGGATCACCCTTTGGTGGGGATGGATCCCCAAGCAGTTCAACAGGCAAGTTATTCTTAAAGATAGGATATTGTTCTAAGACAACTCTATATATTTCATCCCTTTCATCCATATGCATATCATTTTCATGCTCAAGCAAGTATTGCTCTGGGATCAGTAGGAGGCACGACAATAGAGGCTAAGGCAATAGTTTCATCCCTACTAGGCAACTCCTTTTCATGAGGCTGTCTACCAAACTTAGAGAAATTGAACTCATGTGATACACCTTCAAAGCCAACAGTGACATTTTGCTTCTCACAATCAATATGAGCATTGACGGTATTGAGAAAAGGTCTACCAAATATGATGGGACAGAACCTATCTTGTGCGGTAGCAAGAACGAGGAAATCAGCAGGATACTTCGTTTTACCACACAAGACTTCAACATCCCTAGCAATTCCCATAGGGCAGATAGTATCTCTATTGGCAAGCTGAATAGTGACATCTATAGGTTCTATCTCAACAGGTGGAATCTCATCTTTGACTTCATCATATAAGGATTTAGGTATTGCACTAATACTAGCACCCAAGTCACATATAGCATAATAACAATGATCTCCTATCTTAACAGAAACCACACGCATGCCAACAACAGGCCTATGTTTGTCTCTAACGTGAGGTTTAGCAGTTCTAGCAGCATCCTCACAAAAGTCAATATTATGTCCCTCAACTTCTTCAGACAGAAGATCTTTGATAATAGAAATCCTAGGTTCAACTCTAATTTGCTCATGGGGTGTAGGTGTTCTAATATAGCCTCTACGTATCACACTTGAAGCTTTGGAATGATCCTTTATCCTAACAGGGAAAGGTGGTTTCTCAATGTAAGCACTGGGTACCACAAGATCATTATAGGCAGTGACTCTCTCTTCAACTGGAGTGGATTTAACAACATTGACTTCTAAAGGAGGATGAAATTTAAACCACTTCTCTTTGGGGAGATCAATATGAGCAGCAAAATATTCACACAATGAAGCTACTATCTCAGAGTCAAGTCCATACTTAGCGCTAAAGTCACAAAAAGTATTTGTCTCAACAAAGGATTTAACGCAATCAAAAGTGAAATTCATACCTGACTCCTTACCTTCTTGAAGCTCCCAATCTTCAGAGTTGCGTTTAATTCTCTCCAATAAATTCCATTTGAAGTCAATATCTGTCTTCATAAAAGAACCGGTACAAGAAGTGTCAAGCATGGTGCGATCATCATGAGAAAGCCGAGCATAGAAGTTCTGAATGATAATTTCTCTCGAGAGCTCATGATTGGGGCATGAATATAGCATTGATTTAAGCCTCCCCCAAGCTTGAGCGATGCTTTCTCTGTCACGAGGCCAAAAATTATAAATATAATTCCGATCACGATGTAGTAAATGCATAGGATAAAACTTTTGATGAAATTCCAATTTCAACCGATTGTAGTCCCATGATCCAGTATCATCACATAGCCTATACCATGTCAACGCCTTATCCTTCAAAGATAAAGGAAATACCTTATTCTTGACCTCATCCTCGGGCACACCTGCAAGCTTAAATAAACCACAAACCTCATCTACATAGATCAGATGCAAGTCTGGATGTGATGTTCCATCTCCTGTAAAAGGATTAGCCAGCAGTTTCTCAAGCATACCCGAAGGAAATTCAAAGAAAATATTTTCAGTAGGTGCAGCAACTTGAGGAGAAACTCTTTGTGCTTCCGTTCGAGGTGAAGATACCCCAAACAAGCCCCTCAAAGGATTAGTATCCATAGTGACAAGTGACAACAAATTTCAGCACACTATATGAATGTTTCCTTACCAAGTTCCACTTACCAAAGGCGCTTCACTCCCTGGCAACGGCGCCAGAAAAGAGTCTTGATGACCCACAAGTATAGGGGATCAATCGTAGTCCTTTCGATAAGTAAGAGTGTCGAACCCAACGAGGAGCAGAAGGATCTGATAAACGGTTTTCAGCAAGGTAATAACTTCAAGCACTGAAATTGTCGGTAACAAGTGATTGTGTAGTGAGATGATTCGTAGCAAGCAACAAGTAACAAAAGTAGAAACGATGCAGCAAAGTGGCCCAATCCCTTTTGTAGCAAGGGACAAGCCTGGACAAAGTCTTATAAGAGGAAAAACGCTCCCGAGGACACACGAGAGTTTCTATCATGCTAGTTTCATCATGTTCATATGATTCACGTTCGTTACTTTGATAGTTTGATATGTGGGTGGACCGGCGCTTGGGTACTGCCCTTACTTGGACAAGCATCCCACTTATAACTAACCCCTCTCGCAAGCATCCACAACTACGAAAGAAGAATTAATACAAAGTCTAACCATAGCATTAAACTAGTGGATCCTAATCAGCCCCTTACGAAGCAAGGCGTAAACTAGGGTTTAAGCTTCTGTCACTCTAGCAACCCATCATCTACTTACTACTTCCCAATGCCTTCCTCTTGGCCCAAATAATGGTGAAGTGTTATGTAGTCGACGTTCACATAACACCACTAGAGGAAAACAACATACAACATATCAAAATACCGAACGAATACCAAATTCACATGACTATTATTAGCATGACTTATCCCATGTCCTCAAGAACAAAAGTAACTACTCACAAAGCATAATCATAATCATGATCAGAGGTGTAATGAGTAGCATCAAGGATCTGAACATACACTCTTCCACCAAGTAATCCAACTAGCATCAACTACAAAGAGTAATCAACACTATTAGCAACCTTACAAGTACCAATCAGAGTTACAAGATGGAGATTGGTTACAAGAGATGAACTAGGGTTTGGAGATGAGATGGTGTTGATGAAGATGTTGGTGGTGATGAGTCCCCTCCGATGAGAGGAGTGTTGGTGATGACGATGGCGATGATTTCCCCCTCCGGGAGGGAAGTTTCCCCGACAGGATCGTCCTGCCGGAGCTCTAGATTGGTTCTGCTCAAGTTTCGCCTTGTGGCGATGGTGAAACCACGAAAAAGCTCCCTTCTAATTTTTTCCTGGACGAAATCCTCCATATAGCAAAAGAGGGGGGCCAGTGGGCTAGTGGGCTGCCCACAAGCCCCCATGGCGCGGCCTGGGGGGGGGGGGGTTGGCCACGCTGTGTAGGCTTGTGGGCACCCCGTGGTGCCCCTCCGGTACTTCTTCGGCCCAATATTTTTTATATATTGGGAAAAAAATCCCCGTTGATTTTCACGGCGTTTGGAGTTGCGCAGAATAGGTATCTCAACTTTGCTCCACTTTCAGGCCAAAATCCCAGTTGCCGGTATTCTCCCTCTTCATGTAAACCTTGCAAAATAAGAGAGAAAAGGCATAAGAATAGTACCGTGAAGTGAAATAACAACAAAAGAAGAGATACATATCACTGATACGTCTCCAACGAATCTATAATTTTTGATGGTTTCATGCTATTATCTTGTCAAACTTTGGATGTTTTGCATGCCTTTTATATATTTTTGGGACTAACTTAGTAAATCAGTGCCAAGTGCGAGTTCCTGCTTTTCCCAAGTTTTTGACCCCTTTCAGAAGAGATTTTGAAACGGAGTCCAAACGGAAGAAAATCCCCGAAAAGATTTTTTTCATAACGGAAGAAGATCAGGAAGCTTCAGATCCAAGGCAGGGGAGCCTCAGGGGCCCCACAAGCCCCCACCCCGCGGCCAGGGGGGAGGCCGCGGCCCACAGGCTTGTGGCCCCCGTGAGCACCCCCTCACATAGGGGTTGCGCCTATAAATTCCCTAAAAATACCAAAAAAAATCAGGAGATCATCGAAATTACTTTTCCGCCGCCGCAAGCTTCTGTCTCTGCAAGATCCCATCTGGGGCACGTTCTGATGCCCTACCGGAGGGGAGATTCGGATACGAAGGGCTTCTTCATCAACACCATGACCTCTCTGATGATGCGTGAGTAGTTCACCATAGACCTACGGGTCCATAGATAGTAACTAGATGGCTTCTTCTCTCTCTTGGATCTTCAATACAAAGTTCTCCATTATCTTCATGGAGATCTATCCGATGTAATCTTCTTTTGCGGTGTGTTTGTTGAGATCTGATGAATTGTGGATTTATGATCAGATTATCTATGAATCTTATTTGAGTTTCTTCTGATCTCTCTTATGCATGATTTCATACCCTTGTAATTCTCTGCGAGTTGTGGGTTTTGTCTGGCCAACTAGATCTATGATTCTTACAATGGGAGAAGTGCTTGGTTTGGGGTTCATACCGTGTGGTGACCTCACCGAGTGATAGAAGGGGTAGCGAGGCACGCATCGTGTTGTTGCCATCAAGGCTAAAAAGATGGGGTTTTCATCATTGGTTTGAGATTATCCCTCTACATCATGTCATCTTGCTTAATGCGTTACTCTGTTCGTCATGAAGTCAATACACTAGATGCATGCTAGATAGCGGTCGATGTGTGGAGTAATAGTAGTAGATGCAGGAAGTATCGGTCTACTTGTCTCGGACGTGATGCCTATATGTATGATCATTGCCTTAGATATCGTCATGACTTTGCGCGGTTCTATCAATTGCTGGACAGTAATTTGTTCACCCACCGTGATATTTGCTATTTTGAGAGAAGCCTCTAGCGAACACTATGGCCCCCGGGTCTACTCCACACCATATTTTCAGCCTTACACTTTTTACTTTGTTGCACTTTCCGCCTTCAGATCTCACTTTGCAAACAATCTTGAAGGGATTAACAACCCCTTTGAAGCGTTGGGTGCAAGTTTCTTTGTGTTTGCGCAGGTACTCTCGACTTGACGAGACCCTCCTTCTGGATCGATACCTTGGTTCTCAAACTGAGGGAAATACTTACTGCTCCTGTGCTGCATCACCCTTTCTTCTTCAAGGGAAAAACCGACGCAAACAAGAGAAGTAGCAAGAAGATTTCTGGCGTTGCCGGGAAGGACTTTTGTTGCCGTAGCAGAAGAATTTCTGGCGCCGTTGCCGGGGAGGATCAAGCCAAGAACTCATCCAAGTAGGTGTCGCAAACTCATCTCTTGCATTTACTTTGTTTGCCAGTTGCCTCTCGTTTTCCTCTCCCCCACTTCACCAAATTGCCTTTTTTCGTTTGCCTTTTTCGTTCGCCCTTTTCTCTCGCTTGCTTTCTGTTCGCTTGTGTGCCATGTGCCTTCAATATGCTTGCATCTTTGCTTACTGAAAATCTAGTGATATGGATCCTCATCCACTTGCTAATCTCTTTAAGAGATCCAATTATGTTGATCCAATTGCTAGTGAGTTGAGTGCACTTGACTATCTTTATGGAGTTCTGCTTGAGATGCGTGAATCTGAAAATTGTGAGGAAGGAATTTATGAAGTGATTCACGAGGGCTCCTTGGATGAAAAGCATGATTGCAATGGTTTCACTATAAATTCTATTAGTGACAATCATGCTAAAAATATGCAAAACCCTAAGCTTGGAGATGCTAGTTTTGCTATGTCCACTACTTGTTGCAATGATATTTGCAAGAATATTGAAAGTGGGTTTGGAGAAGTGATGACTTTAGTTGATGATAATCCCACTATTTTGGAAGAGCGTCAACTTTGCATGCATGTGGATCATGAAAATAATATCCTTTGTGATAGCTATTTTGTTGAATTTGATTATGATCCCACATGTAATTTCTATAAGAGAGGAAAATATTGTTGTAGAAACTTTCATGTTACCAAATTACCTCTCGTTATGTGGAGATTGCTATTGTCTCTTTCTTCTTCCTTGCATATGGTAACTATTGGTTGTCTTGACAATCTGTTTCCTATAAAATGCCTATGCATAGGAAGTATGTTAGACTTAGATGTGATTTTCACAAGCTTTATGATGCTCTCGCTGTGCTTCAATTCTTGTCTTTTATGTGAGCATCATTGAATTATCAATGCCTAGCTAAGGGCGTTAAACAATAGCGCTTGTTGGGAGGGAACCCAATGAATTTATCATTTTCTTTCTATTTTGTTGCATCCACACCATCACAATTCTGTTGTGATTGTGTTTTTTGTGTTTCTTTTTGTGTTTGAGCCAAGCAAAACCTTTATGACTAGTCTTGGTAATGGTTGTTTGATCCCGCTGGAAAAATAGAGAAAGTTTTCGCTCACGAGATGATTTTTCGTTTTTATTCAGAAAGAGATTTTGAGTTGATTCTTTTTTGTGCTGGTATATATGCTTTTTTCCCAGGCCGTCGTAATTTTTCAGATTTGTTGAGGTACCATAAGTATACGAAGTATACATATTGCTACAGACTGGTCTGTTTTTGACAGATTCTGTTTTTGTTGAGTTGGTTGCTTGTTTTGATGAAACTATGGTTAGTATCGGGGGGTACTAGCCATGGAAAAGTGAGAATACAGTAGCCCAACACCAATATAGATAGAATTCAAGTCTGCTACAGTACCAAAAGAAGTGGTAGTTTGTTTTCTTGTGCTAATGTTATCACGAGTTTCTGTTTAAGTTTTGTGTTGTGAAGTTTTCAAGTTTTGGGTGATGTTCTCATGGACGATGAGATAAGGGGTGGAAAGATCTCAAGCTTGGGATGCCCAAGGCATCCCAAGCCAAATTCAAGGACACCAAAAATCCTAAGCTTGGGCATGCCCCGGGAAGGCATCCCCTCTTTTGTCTTCAATCCATCGGTAACATTACTTGGAGCTATATTTTTATTCACCACATGGTATGTGTTTTTGCTTGGAGCGTCTTGTATCTTAGGAGTCTTTTCTTTTTGTTGTGTCACAATCATCCTTGCTGCACACCTTTTGGAGAGAGAGGGACATGCACTTATTGTGATTTTGCTAGAATGCTCATAGTGCTTCACTTATATCTTTTGAGCTAGATACTTTTGCTCTGTGTGCTTCACTTATATATTTTAGAGCACGGCGGTGCGTGATTTGGTAGTTGGCTTATGCTATGAAAGTAGTCCCAAAGGTGATAGATACCCAAAGAGGATGCAAAAACCTCTATCTTCATGTGCATTGAATAGAAAGAGAAGTTTTGATTCCTCTCAAATAGTTTTGAGACGTGGATTTGGTAATATTAAGAGTTACGTTAGTAGGGTGTTGTGAATCTAGAAATACTTGTGTTGAAGTTAGTGATTCCCGTAGCATGCACGTATGGTGAACCGCTATGTTAGGAAGTCGGAGCATAATTGATCTATTGATTGTCATCCTTTGTGTTGAGGTCGGGATCACGCGATGGTTTACACCTACCAACCCTTCCCCTCGGAGTATGCATTTAGCACTTTGTTTCGATTACTAATAAAAACTTTCGCAACAAGTATGTGAGTTCTTCATGACTAATGTGAGTCCATGGTATAGATGCACTTTCACCTTCCACCTTTGCTAGCCTCTCTAGTGCCGCACAATTCTTGCCGGTGCACAAACCAGCCAAATTCCTTCCTCAAAACAGCCACTATACCTACGTACTATGGCATTTTCTTAGCCATTCCGAGATATATTGCCATGCAACTCCCACCGCTCCGTCTCACGACTTGTGCCGTCGCTATCATATTGCCATTGCATGATCATAAGATAGCTAGCGAGATGTTTCAACGTCATACGCCGTGCTAGATCATTGCACATCCCGGTACACTGCCGGAGGCATCTCCGATGGAGTCATCATCATTGTGAGCTTTGAGCTGTGAGTAAATAAAAGTGTGATGATCATCATTATTAGAGCATTGTCCCATGTGAGGAAATAAAAAAAAGAGGCCAAAGAGCCCAAAAACAAAAAAATAGAAAAGAAAAGAAAATAAAAAAGAGAGGCCTAAGAGGCCAAATGAAAAAAGAGAAAAAGAGAGAAGGGACAATGCTACTATCTTTTTCCACACTTGTGCTTCATAATAGCACCATGTTCTTTATGATTGAAAGCTTCTTGCTTTTTCACTACCATATGCTAGTGGGAATCTTTATTATATAACTTGGCTTGTATATTCCAATGATGGGCTTCCTCAAAATTGCCCTAGGTCTTCGTGATAAGCAAGTTGGATGCACAACCACTAGTTCTCCTTTTGAGCTTTCACATACTTATAGCTCTAGTGCATCTCTTGTATGGCAATCCCTACTCATTCACATTGATATCTATTAATGGGAATCTCCATAGCCTATTGATACGCCGAGTCAAAGTGACCATCTCCTCCTTTTTTGTCTCACAACCACCACCACACTCTATTCGACCTATAGTGCTATATCCATGGCTCACGCTCATGTAAAAAGTTTGAGAAAGTAAGAGTGTGAAAACAATTACTTGGCCAATACTGGGGTTGTGCATGATTTACTTTAGTTGTGTGAGGATGCTGGAGCATAGCGAGACTATATGATTTTGTAGGGATAACTTTCCTTGGCCTTGTTATTTTGAAAGTTCATGATTACTTTGCTAGTTTGCTTGAAGTATTATTGTTTTCATGTCAATAGCAAACTTTTGTTTTGAATCTTACGGATCTAAACATTCATGTCACGGGAAATAAGTTGCAAAGGACAACAATGCTAGGTAGCATTCCACATCAAAAATTCATTCTTTATCACTTCCCTACTCAAGGACGAGCAGGAGTTAAGCTTGGGGATGCTTGATACGTCTCCAACGTATCTATAATTTTTAATGGTTTCATGCTGTTATCTTGTCAAACTTTGGATGTTTTGCATGCCTTTTATATATTTTTTGGGACTAACTTATTTACTCAGTGCCAAGTGCCAGTTCCTGTTTTTCCATGTTTTTGACACCTTTCAGAGGAGATTTTGAAATGGAGTCCAAACGGAAGAAAATCCCCGAAAAGATTTTTTTTGGTAACGGAAGAAGATCGGGAAGCTTGAGAGCCAAGGCAGGGGAGCCTCACGGGCCCCACAAGCCCTCACCCCGCGGCCAGGGGGCAGGTAGCGGCCCACAGGCTTGTGCCCCCCTGAGCGCCCCCTGACCTAGGGGTTGCGCCTATAAATTCCCTAAAAATACTAAAAAAAATCAGGAGATCATCGAAATTACTTTTCCGCCGCCGCAAGCTTCTGTCTCCGCAAGATCCCATCTGGGGCACGTTCTGGTGCCCTGCCGGCGGGGAGATTCGGATACAGAGGGCTTCTTCATCAACACCATGACCTCTCCGATGATGCGTGAGTAGTTCACCATAGTCCTACGGGTCCATAGCTAGTAACTAGATGGCTTCTTCTCTCTCTTGGATCTTCAATACAAAGTTCTCCATGATCTTCATGGAGATCTATCCGATGTAATCTTCTTTTGCGGTGTGTTTGTCGAGATCTGATGAATTGTGGATTTATGATAAGATTATCTATGAATCTTATTTGAGTTTCTTCTGATCTCTCTTATGTATGATTTCATATCCTTGTAATTCTCTTCGAGTTGTGGGTTTTGTCTAGCCAACTAGATCTATGATTCTTGCAATGGGAGAAGTGCTTGGTTTTGGGTTCATACCATGCGGTGACCTCACCCAGTGACAGAAGGGGTAGCGAGGCATGCATCATGTTGTTGCCATCAAGGGTAAAAAGATGGGGTTTTCATCATTGGTTTGAGATTATCCCTCTACATCATGTCATCTTGCTTAAGGCGTTACTTTATTCGTCATGAACTCAATACACTAGATGCATGCTGGATGGCGGTCGATGTGTGGAGTAATAGTAGTAGATGCAGAAAGTATCAGTCTACTTGTCTCGGACGTGATGGCTATATGTATGATCATTGCCTTAGATATCGTCATGACTTTGCGCGGTTCTATCAATTGCTCGACAGTAATTTGTTCACCCACCGTGATATTTGCTATTTTGAGAGAAGCCTCTAGTGAACACTATGGCCCCGGGGTCTACTCCACACCATATTTTCAGCCTTACACTTTTTAATTTGTTGCACTTTCCGCCTTCAGATCTCACTTTGCAAACAATCTTGAAGGGATTGACAACCCCTTTGAAGCGTTGGGTGCAAGCTTGTTTGTGTTTGCGTAGGTACTCTGGACTTGACGATACCCTCCTTCTGGATCGATACCTTGGTTCTCAAACTGAGGGAAACACTTACTGCTCCTGTGCTCCATCACCCTTTTCTCTTCAAGGGAAAAACCGACGCAAACAAGAGAAGTAGCAAGAAGAATTTATGGCGTTGCCGGGAAGGACTTTTGTTGCTGTAGCAGTTGCCGCCAGCACATTATCCACGGGATTCGAGAAGTGACCCCGTGGCGTCTCGAACGGAGTCGCATGGGCATCCATTGGTTGAGGCGGCGGTGGATTGGGCGGCGGAACCGGACCTCCCCTTGGAACAGTTTGTAAAGGCCGATCAGGGCCCGCCCCGGGGGTGCGCGGGGTGTCGAAAAGGCGAGTTGGATGTAAGTCGGTCGGGATTCGCCCATGGTGTCTCCTTTGGTGAACGGCGTCGGACACGTGCTGCTGTCTCTCGAGCCGCCAGCCTTCGGTGTTCAGCCGCTCCGTCTCTGCTGTGATCGCGGCCTACTGCGTCTCCACCCTGGTGGCTTCTGCTTCCATGTCCTGTTGTGCCTTGGCCATTGCCTCCCGCAGCTTGGCTAGGTCGCGTTGACAGACTCCTGATTCTTGGACGTGACTGTGGTTGCCATGAGGCTGGCGACCTCCGCCATAGCTCCGCCATGGTTTGTGCTGGGGGTTTGGACGTCCCACCGGTCTCATTATTGCCGGTTGGATTTTGCTGAGGCTGTGCTGACCCCGCCATGTAGATGGCGATTTGTCGGCGGGACCCCTCGAAGACCTCGGGATCCATTGCCAGCGACAGCCCTCCAAGTTGTCCTTCCTGGAGAGGGTGTATTGAATCTGTCTCACCCATGGATGACTCGCCATCAGAATTGACGGGGGTGATCTCCTGGATCACCGCTTCGTCTTGTACGTCATTTCCCTGCGTAAAACCGACGAAGGCATGGCGACTCCCGTCTCGCCGTGTGATACGTCTCCAACGTATCTATATTTTTTGATGGTTTCATGCTATTATCTTGTCAAACTTGGGATGTTTGGTATGCCTTTTATATCTTTTTTGGGACTAACTTATTAACTCAGTGCCAAGTGCCAGTTAATGTTTTTTCTGTGTTTTTGACCCTTTTCAGATGAGGATTTTAAACAGAGTCCAAACGGAATGAAACTTCCAAAAAGATTTTTTTTCGAAACAGAAGACGATTGGGAGACTTGAGAACCAAGGCAGAGGGTCACCAGGGGCCCCACAAGCCCCCTAGCCGTGGCAAGGGGGGCCCGCGCCTCCCAGTCTTGTGGGCTCCCTGGGCCTCCTCTTCCCTAGGTCTTTCGCCTATATATTCCCTAAAATCCCGGAAAAATTAAAGAGAGCCACGAAAATACTTTTCCGCCGCCGCAAGCTTTCGTCTCCGCAAGATCCCATCTGGGCACATTCTGGTGCCTTGCCGGGGGGGGGGGGTTCGGATACGGAGGGCTTCTACATCAACACCATCACCTCTCCGATGATGCGTGAGTAGTTCACCATAGACCTACGGGTCCATAGCTAGTAGCTAGATGGCTTCCTCTCTCTCTTGGATCTTCAATACAAAGTTCTCTATGATCTTCATGGAGATCTACAAGATGTAATCTTCTTTGTGATGTGTTTGTCGAGATCCGATGAATTATGGATTTATGATCAAATTATCTACGAATCTTATTTGAGTTTCTTCTGATGTCTCTTATGCATGATTTCATATCCTTGTAATTCTCTTCAAGTTGTGGGTTTTGTTTGGCCAGCTTGATCTATGATTCTTGCAATGGGAGAAGTGCTTGGTTTTGGGTTCATACCGTGCAGTGACCTCACCCAGTGACAGAAGGGGTAGCAAGGCACGCAACGTGTTGTTGCCATCAAGGGTAAAAAGATGGGGTTTTCATCATTTGTTTGAGTTTATCCCTCTACATGATGTCATCTTGATTAAGGCGTTACTCTGTTCGTCATGAACTCAATACACTAGATGCATGCTGGATAGCGGTCGATGTGTGGAGTAATAGTAATAGATGAAGAAAGTATCAATCTACTTGTCTCGGACGTGATGCCTATATGTATGTTAATTGCCTTAGATATCGTCATGACTTTGCACGGTTCTATCAATTGCTCGACAGTAATTTGTTCACCCACCGTGATATTTGCTATTTTGAGAGAAGCCTCTAGTGAACACTATGGCCCCCGGGTCTACTTCACATCATATTTTCAGCCTTACACTTTTATTTCGTTGCACTTTCCACCTTTAGATCTCACTTTGCAATCAATCTTGAAGGGATTGACAACCCCTTTATAGCGTTGGGCTTAAGCTCTTTTGTGTTTGTGCAGGTACTCTGGACTTGACGCGATTCTCCTACTGGATTGATACCTTGGTTCTCAAACTAAGGGAAATACTTACTGCTCCTGTGCTGCATAACCCTTTCATCTTCAAGGGAAAAACCAACGCAAGCACGTCTCCGTCAACGTGTCAATTTTTGGCGCTGTTGTTTGAGAAGTAGCACCGTGTGACTGGGAGGACGTACCTGGCCGGCTCGACGATGTCGGTGGAGGTGTCCGGCTCAGGCACAGGCGTCCCAATCATGCCGATGAAGACGTTGATTTTGCCGAAGGGGACTTGGTAGCCGGATTCGACTGAATCGGCTTCCGGCTCCCACAACGAGTTGTCGATGTAATACTTCCCGCGGCAACTCTTAGTCATGATGCCGACTGCATAGCTTTCTAACCCCGTTAGGTCTTCCTTCGAGAACTCAACTCCAGCGTGCGCTAGCCCCATGGTGGGCGCCAACTGTTGTGGTTTTGTCACGACCGATGTCCTTGTGAAAGGACTTAAAGATGGAGCCATCACACCTTGGTGGCGACTCAAAGGGGGTGAGCGAAAGCGAGACTCTGATTTACCCAGGTTCGGCCCCTCGTGAGGAGGTAAAAGCCTACGTCCTGCTTTGTGTGGATTAATGGTGGTTTCGATTACAAGGAGGGCGTAACTCGCCTGACCTAGCTCTCGATTCTCTGTAACTCGCATGACCTTTCCCCGGGACTTGCCTTTATATACAGGTCGAGGCCCTAGGGTTTACAATGTCCTGCCATGCTACTCCTCGTGGCTTTCCTTATCTCTAAGTCGTCGTGCTCTCCAAGATTGGGAACTCCCTTGGTAATCTTCAACCGCACAACCTCTTGAACCGCCATCCAACCTCTGGACCACGAGACACGCGTTGAATGGTAAGTCGCCCCTTGGATGTCTCGGCCCACTAAGGGCGGGTTATCCGCAGGTAATATCCCCAACACCACCAGAGGGAGGATTGACCTCCGGGAGCTTCTCCACTGCCATGGATGCTTCCCGGACCTGTCGTGAGTAGTCCTCCTTGGACCATGAGTCCATGACCATTAGCTATGTGATGTCTTCTCTCCAATCTTGTGCTTCAATGGTTAGTACTTGTGAGCTGCCCTACATGATCAAGGCATCTATGTAATTCTCTTGCTATTACTATGCTCGGTTTGTTGGGATCTGATGGATTATGAGATTATGTTCAGATTTTTATGAGTTATATATTTGATTATCCTTTTATATTATGTTCCTTAGTGATTCATGCATGTTCTTCGTTGCTTTTTATTGCTTTGGCCGAGTAGTAGATTGTAACTCCAAGAGGGAGCGTTATGCATGATTGTGGGTTCATGCCCCTCTATGTCTAGCTTGAGTGACAGAAACATGAGACTAGGGGATGTGTTGTTGCCACCAGGGATAAAACAACGGTGCTTGTGACCATGGTTGCAAGGATTGTTTACTTTACACATAGTTCGTTAATGCAGTTGTCTGTTTCTTTGGGTTTACACTTTGGGTGGTGCTTGCAACTTAATACCGGCGAGATGTTCTGGATAGATATCTCAAGGTGGATGATTAGTAAGTAGATGCTCATGAATAAACGGTCTACTTGTCTTGGCGTACTACCCATTACTATTGAACCTCTAACTATCAAGTAGCATAATTAGCATTGCGGTGCGTTCATAATTCTGTCAATTTCCCAACTATAATTTATTTACCCAAGCATAGTTGTTTATGGTCTTTTGGGAGAGAGACATCACTAGTGAATATCATGTGACTCCGGTCGATATCACCATCATTGTTTACACCTCCATCATTTACCGCTTTCATTTACTTTTCCGTTGCAATCACTATTACTATTCCCGCTTGTGTTTTGATCCTTTGCAAACTACAAGGCCGGAGAGATTGACAAGCACTCTGTACTCATTGGGAGCAAAGTTATTTGGTGTGTGTGCAGGTCCATGTCTTCTGCTAGCCAGGACAGCAGACACCTACTTGTTGATCCTATGAGTCCTTCTGGTTCGATAAAGCTTATAGTCTCCGAGTAAGGGGAAACTTGGTGCTGATTACATCTCAACCTTCCACTTGGGGTAACCAACGAGGAGCGAGAAGTATATACATCATCTCGTCATCAAGTCTCATACCTCTCGATCCAGGCATTTGCTTGAAATACTAACTTCAACTCCTGGAACATCTCATATGCTCCATGGCGTTCAAAACACTTTTGAAATCCCGATTCCAAGCCGTACAGCATGCCGCACTAAACTATCGAGTAGTCATCAACACGTGTGTGCCATACGTTCACAACATCTGCAGACGACACTGGAGGGGGTGGCACCTTAAGTGATGCATCAAGGACATAAGCCTTTTATGAAGCCGTGAGGATAATTCTCAGATTATGGACCCAATCTGCATAGTTACTTCCATCATATTTCAGCTTAGCTTTCTCTAGGAACGCAAAAATTTAGGGGAGCTATTGTACGATCCATTTATCTACACCATAATTTGCAAATACATCTTTAGACCAAGTTCATGAAAATGAGTTCAATTAATCATATTACTAAAGAACTCCCACTCAATCAACATCCCTCAGGTTGTCTGAGTGTGACATGATCCAAATCCACCAACCCAAGTCTGATCATCACGTGAGATGAGGTGGTTTTAGTGGTGAACATCTCCATGTTGACCATATCTACTATATGACTCATGTTCGACCTTTCGGTCTCATGTCTTAGGAGGACATGTGTGTAGATACTAGGCTCGTCAACTTTAATCCAAGCGTTCTGCATGTGCAAAACTGGCTTAGACATGTTGTATGCGAACGTAGAGTCTATCACACCCGATCATCATGAGGTGTTTCGGAACAACGAACTTTCACAATGGTGCACGCTTGGGGAGAACACAATTTTACCTTGAAATTTTAGTGAGGAATCATCTTATAGTGCTACCGTCGTCCTAAGAAAAATAAGATGCATAAAATATAAACATCACATGCAAATCATATAAGTGACGTGATACAAACATCATCATCTTGTGCTTTTGATCTCCATCTCCAAAGCATCGGCATGATCTCCATCGTCACCGGGATGACACCATGATATTCATCATAATGATGTCCATTATCATGTCATCATGTGGTTGTCGCGCCAACTATTTCTTCTACAACTATTGCTAACCCACATCGATAAATTAAAGCAAATGGCGCAAATGAATTGAAGACAACCCTATGGCTCCCGTTGGTTGCCATACCCATCGACATGCAAGTCGCGATAACTATACAAAAACATGAACATGTCATACATCACATATATCAGATCACGTCTTTGACCATATAACATCACAACATGCCGTGCAAAAACAAGTTAGGCGTCCTATACTTTGTTGTTGCAAGTTTTACATGGCTGCTATGGGCAACTAGTAAGAACCATTCTTACCTACTCAAAGCCACAACGCTGTTATTGAAGTTGCTATTTAGCCTTCTATAAGGACCGCCTCTATCGAATCCAATTCAACTAAAGTAGGAGAGACAGACACCCGCCATCCACCTTTATACAACCAAGTTACATGTCATTTGGTGGAACCGGTCTTTTGTGCATGGACAAGTAAGATTGGTCTGAGCCGCTTCATCCCACAATATCGTCGAATCAAGATAAGACTAAGGAACTAAGCAATCTGAACATCAACACCCACAAAAATCCTACGAACACCCAATATCTATCTATGGAGATGTATAGTTACGAGAGGGGAGTGCATCTACATTCCCTTGTAGATCGCTAAGCGGAAGCGTTAAGAAACACGGTTGATGTAGTCGTACGTCTTCATGATCTAATCACGATTCATTCCGATCTAGAGCCGAACGTAAGAACCTCTGCATTCAGCACACGTACAGCTCGATGACGTCTCCGCCTCCTCGATCCACCTAGCGAGGACGGAGTAGTAGATTCTATGGCAGCAAGACTATGGGATCACTAGAAGGAATGTCTAGAGGGGGGGTGAATAGACTACTTGCAAAAATAAAACCTAGCATTTTCCCAATTTTATTTGTTGGCAGATTTTAGAATTTAGAACAAGTCAAGCACACCCTACACATGCAAGTATACTAGTATAGCAACGGAAAGTAAAGACATGCACATGTAAAGAAAGGAGTAGAGTTTAGGAAGATCAAACACAAAGATCGACATGGTGAATTTTGGCGTGGTTCCGATAGGTGGCGCTATCATACGTTCACATTGATAGAGACTTCAACCCACAAAGGGTATTGGCCGAGCGAGTGCATGGAGGGCTCAACCCATGAAGCATTCACGGAGAAGCGACCTTGTCTATTCCATAATGGCTTACGTCCACGAAGGACTAGCCTCACTCGGGGTAGATCTTCACGAAGTAGGCTCCTTGCATGTACAAACTTCTTGGTTCAACTCCACAACACAAAGTAGGAGGCTCCCCAACGACACCTAACCAATCTAGGAGGCACCACCCTCCAAAAGGTAATAGTGTTGGGTAACGTAGCATAAAATTCAAAATTTTCCTACGCCATATCTAGATCTTCCTATGGAGAGACTAGCAACGAGATAGGGGAGAGTGCATCTTCATACCTTTGAAGATCGCTAAGCCGAAGCGTTGCTAGAACACGGTTGATGAGTCGTACCCGCGGCGATTCAGATCGCGGTGTGATCCGATCTAGTGCTGAACCACGGCACCTCCGCGTTCAGCACACGTGCAGCCCGGTTACGTCTCCCGCACCTTGAACCATCAAGGAGGAGGGAGAGGTTGGGGAAGATCTTCGGCAGCACGACGACATGGTGTTGATGGAGAGATGAGGTCTGCCGGCAGGGCGTTGCCAAGCACCATGGGAGAGGAGGAAGAAGAAGAGCAGGGCTGCGCGCGAGAGAGAGATGAGAAACCGTGTCTCCAATGGCCCAAACCCCCGCTATATATAGGGGGAAGGGAGGGTGGCGCCCCCTTTAGGGTTTCCCCCCTTGAGGGCGGGGGGGGGGGGGGGGGGCAGCCCTGGATGGGGGGAGGGGTGGCGGCTAGGAGGGGAGGAGGGGGTGGCGCACCCCCTGGTGGGCCTTAGGTCGACCTGCGCTAGGGTTTCCCCCCTTCCCCCTCTTAGGCACCATGGGCTGGGTGCGGGGGGTGCACCAGCCCACCCAGGGGCTGATTCCCTCTCACACTTGGCCCATGTACCCTCCTGGTGCTGGTGGCCTCTACTAGTGGGCCTCCGGAACCCTTCCGGTGGTCCCGGCACTTTGCCGGTGGTGCCCCAAACATTTCCGACGTCCAAACCCATCCATCCTATATATCAATATTTACCTTCGGACCAATCCGGAACTCGTAGTGACATCCGGGATCTCATCCGGGACTCCAAATAAGATTTGGTAACCTCGTATAACAATTCCCTATAACCCTAGCGTCATCGAACCTTAAGTGTGTAGACACTACGGGTTCGATAGGCATGGACACATGACTGAGACACCTCTCCGTCCAATAACCACCAGCGGGGTGTGGATACCCATGGTGGCTGCCACATGTTCCACGATGATCTCATCGGACGAACCACGATGTCAAGGATTCAATCAATCCCGTATACAATTCCCTTTGTGTGTCGGTATAGAACTTGCCCGAGATTCGATTGTCGGTATACCTATACCTTGTTCAATCTCGTTACTGGTAAGTCTCTTTACTCGTTTCGTAGCACGTCATCTTGTGACTAACTCCTTAGTCACATTGAGCTCATGATGATGTTTGATATGTCTCCGTCGTATCTACTTTTTCGAACTCTTTTGCCCTTGTTTTGGACTCTAATTTGCATGATTTGAATGGAACTAACCCGGACTAACGCTGTTTTCAGCAGAATTGCCATGGTGTTGTTTTTGTGCAGAAATGAGAGTTCTCGGAATGTCCTAAAAATTTACGGAGAATTTTTCTGGAATAAAAGAAAAATACCTGCGCAAAGATCCACCTGAGGGGGCATGCCAGTGGGCCACAAGCCCCTGGGCCGTGGCCATCCCCCTAGGCCGCGCCGTGAGGGCTTGTGGGGCCCACATGGCACCACCGCCCCCAAACTCAGATCTATATCTTCCGTCTCGCTCGGAAAAAAATCAGAGAGAAGGATTCATCGCGTTTTACGATACGGAGGCGCCGCCACCTCGTGTTCTTCATCTGGAGGGTAGATCTGGAGTCCGTTTTGGGCTCTGGAGAGGGGAAATCGTCGCCATCGTCATCATCAACCTTCCTCCATCGACAATTCCATGATGCTCTTCATCGTTCGTGAGTAATCTCATCGTAGGCTTGCTGGACCGGGATGAGTTGGATGAGATCTATCATGTAATCGAGTTAGTTTTTGACGGGGATTGATCCCTAGTATCCACTATGTTCTAGATTGATGTTGCTACTAGTTGGCCATGCTTAATGCTTGTCACTAGGGCCCGAGTGCCATAATTTCAGATCTGAACCTATTATGTTGTCGCCAATATATGTGTGTTTTAGATCCTATCTTGCAAGTTGTAGTCACCTACTATGTGTTATGACCCGGCAACCCCGGAGTGACAATAGCCGGAACAACTCCCGGAGATGGCCATAGTATGAGGAGTTCATGTATTCACCGAGCGTTAATGCGTTGGTCCGGTTCTTTATTAAAAGGAGAACCTTAATATGTCGTAGTTTCCATTAGGACCCCGCTGCCACGAGAGGGATGGACAATAGATGTCATGCAAGTTCTTTTCCCTAAGCACGTATGACTACATACGGAATACATGCCTACATTAGATTGATGAAAGGGAGCTAGTTACATATCTCTCCGTGTTATAGTTGTTACATGATGAATCACATCCGTCATACTCATCCATCACCGATTCACTGCCTACGAGTCTTTTACTACTGGTCCTTGCTACGTTACTTTGTCTAGGCTTGTCCCTTGCTACAAAAGGGATTGGGCCACTTTGCTGCTACTGTTGCTACTGCTGTTACTTTGCTGCTGCTGCTACTGCTGTTCCTTGCTACTTCGTTGTTACTTGTTGCAAGATCCTTTTCCGACACTATTGTCGGGGAAGAATAGTTACTCGCCCACGTGCAATCTACTGGCACCATTGATACAACAGTTAGGAATAGTCTGCCATCAACAGATCGTTTTTGGCACCGTTGCTATCATACTACTTTGCTACTGATACTTTGCTTCCAGACACTAATCTTTCAGGTGTGGTTGAATCTGACAAACTCAGCTGCTAATACTTGAGAATATTCTTTCACTTCCCCTTTGGCGAACCAACAAATTTGGGTTGAATACTCTACCCTCGAAAACTGTTGCGATCCCCTATACTTGTGGGTTATCAAGACCTTTTTCTGGCGCCGTTGCCGGGGTGGTACAACTATATTCTCTGAGTCACTTGGGATTTTCGTTTGCTGGTCACTATGAGGAATCCGAAAGATCCAAGAACTAAAATCTTGCCTTCGACTACGAGGAGAGGTAACAAACTGCCACCTAGCTCTGCACTTGATTCACCTTCAGTTTTGAGTAAGTTTGCAACTTCTCCTCCTGCTAGAAATCTTGATATGTCGCCTATGCTTGATGATGCTACTTCTGCTGCTTATGATGCTATGCTTGATACTAAGCCTGATGATGCTATGCTTGATACTATGCCTGATGATGCTATGCTTGATACTATGCCTGATGATACTATGCCTGCTGTGCCTGATACTGCTTTGCCACTTGGTGCATTCCTTGATGCACATATTGCTACAGTTGCGGCTAGATGTGATGATACTTCTGAAACTGCTGATACTATTAAATTAGAACCTGCTACTATGCCTGAATTGCCTGTTATGCCTGGTACGCGTTATGTTATGGAGGGAGAGATAGTTGAGGACTTTCTTGCGTGTAAGGATAGCTATGATGTTGAGAAACTACTGCGCAAGTGGAAAGAAAAAATCTCTGAACGCTAGGATGAAATACGACCCAAAGTTTGCTACTTCGCCTATCTTTGTGACCGATAAGGATTATGAATTCTCTGTCGACCGTGAGTTAATCACTCTAGTCGAATCTGATCCTTTTCATGGTTATGAGTCTGAAACGGTTGTAGCCCATCTTACCAAACTGCATGATATAGCCACCCTATTCACTAGTGAGGAAAAGATCCGCCACTACTATATGCTCAAGCTGTTTCCTTTCTCGCTAAAGGATGATGCTAAGACTTGGTTCACTTATCTTGCTCCTAGTTGTGTGCGTAGCCCCCATGATATTGTCTACTACTTCTCTGAAAAATATTTCCCTGCCCTAAGAAGCAAGCTGCCTTGCAGGAAATATATAACTTTGCTCAAGCTGAAGAAGAGAGTCTCCCACAAGCTTGGGGGAGGCTCATCCATCTACTGAATGCTTTGCCTGATCACCCTCTTGAGAAGAACGAAATACTTGATATCTTCTATAATGGACTTACCGATGCTTCCAAAGACCACCTAGATAGTTCTGCCGGTAGTGTTTTTAGGGAACGGACTGTAGAACAAGCTGAGATTCTACTGAATAACATCTTGTGCAATGAGAATGCTTGGACTATTCCCGAACCACCTCCTAAGCCAACTCTGAAGAAAAGAGGTATTCTATTCCTCAATCCTGAAGATATGCAAGAAGCCAAGAAATCTATGCAAGACAAAGGCATTAAATCTGAAATGTCAAAAATCAACCACCTATCGAAGAGATCCATGGTCTCGATAACCCAAAAAAGGTAGTAGAAGTAAATTCTATGCGTAGGTTTGATGAGAGTGATATTCCTTTTGATAAACCTGCTAGCTTATGCATGGATGAATTGGATAACTTTGTTGCCAAACAATAGAGTTTCAATAATTATGTTAGCAGACAATTGGAAAAGAATGCTCGTATGCTTAGTCATTTAAGTGCTTGTGTGGACAGAAATGTCAATGATCTTAAGCTTCTAAGTAAACATGCCTCTATGGTTACTACTCAAGTAGAACAAGTACTTAAAGCTCAAAATGACTTGCTCGATGAGTTGAATGACAATTCCGTTAGAGTCGTTACTAGAGGCGGTAGAATGACCCAGGAACCTCTGTATCCTGAGGGTTAACCGAAGAGAATTGAACTAGATTCTCAAGGAGTTAGCACTGATGCACCTAGTCATCCTATAAAGAAGAAGAAAGATGATAGTAACCTGCACGCTAGCAACCGTGTTGCCGCTACACCCGAGAGTCCAAACGATGCCTCTGTCTCTGATGCTGAAACACAATCTGGTGATGAACATGAGCCTAATGATAATATCAATAGTGATGTTCATGAAGATGCTCAACCTAGCAATGAAAAGGATGTGGTGATTGAACCAGTTGATCTTGATAACCCACAGCCTAAGACTAAGAGATACGATAAGAATGACTTCGCTGCTAGGAAGCATGGTAAAGAAAGGGAACCATGGGTTCAGAAACCCATGCCCTTTCCTCCCAAACCATCCAAGAAAAAGGATGGTGAGGATTTTGAGCGCTTCGTTGAAATGATCAGACCTGTCTTTCTGCAAATGCGTTTGACGGATATGCTCAAGATGTCTTCGTATGCTAAGTACATGAAAGATATTGTGACCAATAAGAGGAGGATACCTGATGTTGAGATTTCCACCATGCTTGCTAATTATACCTTCAAGGGTGGAACTCCTACGAAACTAGGTGATCCCAGTGTGCCCACTATACCTTGCTCCATTATACACATCCCCATTGAGGTGACCTATTGACTATTCGAAAATTCTCCGTTCTATTTTGCGATTCGAAAAGGTTTTGTCGAGGGGATTTGATCAACCCCATTGATAGATTTCTTTTGATGACCATGAGATGGATGAATCGAGGAGTCACAAACCTCTATTTTAAGCTTTCACCTTCGGTTGATTAGAAGAAAAATGATAGATTTAGTTTAGTTTTCCCTGTTTTCTGTTTTAGCGTCCGATAGAAAAGTACCCCAAAAATGAAAGTTCTCCGAACGTCCTGAAAATCAAGTATGATTTTTTCTGGATTTTTTGAAAAATTCTAAGACAAAGAGCTTGTCTGGGGGCTGTACCAGTGGGCCACAAGCCCTTGGGGCGCGGGCACCCCCTGGCCGGGCCACCCAGGCTTGTGGGGCCCACATGCACCCGTTCCACTCATTCTTGCTCTCATCTGGTTCTCCTACCTCCAGAAAATATCGTTTCGCAGCTCAAACCCATGTTCTTGCTCCTCTTGCTGGGATTTTCGATCTCTTTGCTCAAAGCACCATTCTCCGAACTGTTTTGGGGAAATTACTCTTTGGTAAGTGACTCCTCTATTGGTCCAATTAGTTTTTTGCTCTGGTGCCTTATACTCCGCGTATTTTTGCTGCCTTGGTGACCATGTTCTTGAGCTTTGCATGCTGATTTTGGCTGGTCCCAAGTAGTTTTGATGCGTAATATGGCCTCTAGGCACTTGTTGGAGTAGTTGCTACAAGTTTTGTTGAGCCTTATTCACTTTTCCTTAGAGTCACTAAAAATTTCAGAAATTTTCAGAGATAGAAAAGGGAAAAGATGAGGAGGTTCTTAAGAGGCTCGTCAAGCCGTGACCCCAAGGATGATGGGAGTGAGAAGAAGCCCAAGTATCTGGTCCCTCGAGTCACGGAAGTTCGAGCGTGCGAGTGGCCAAGCGACGTGTTCTTACGCGCCGCTGTAATTTATGAGGACTTTTATCACTTGGTGGAAAACGCAGGCCTTACCGCCTTCGTTGAAGATAAGTGTCCGCAATACCTCCTCCTGACTAATATCTTCGTACAAAGCTTTAACTTCTATCCTAGGAAGAATCCTCCTATGGTTGAGTTTAAACTTTATGATAGCCCCCAGCGCATGTCACTCTAGGATTTTTGCAATGTTTGCAAACTACCTTACGTTGGGGATATTCATGAACCTCATCCACGGGACTTGGAAGCTTTCATCGATACAATTGCTGTAGGAGAGGAGAGAGGAGTGTCTTGCACTAGAGCTGCTAGCATACATTTTCCCGTGTTTCGGTACTTCTCATTATTTGTGGGAAAATGTTTGATTGGCCGTGGGAAGGCTGGGTCACTTAGTTCCCCAGATCTTGCGGTCTTGCGGGAAGCCCTTTATAACGATAAAACTTATAGCTTGGGCGCTATAGTAGCTCAACGGTTGAACCTAAACCGTTCTAAAGGTGTTGTCTATGGAGGTATCTATGCTACCCGTCTTGCCGGACACTTTGAGATACCCATTAGACTGGAGGAGGAAGAAGATGTTCTTCTTCTCGAGAGATATCTAGATTACGATAGCATGGTTCGCCATGACTTTCTTGATAGAGATATAAATAGAAGGATGATTTATAACCTGGTATTTAGTCAGGGTACTCGTGAGACTATTACTTTGCCTGCTCCTTCTTTGTTCAATCTTCATGCAGGTAGGTACACTATTATGCCCTCGGACATCTATGCATATTGGGGCTTAGCCCAACCACACGTGCCCGTGCCCGAGCCACCAGTCGAGTACCAGACACCAGTTTATCAGTGCGAGCCAGAGGAGCTCACACAGCAGTGGCATCCTCAGTCCACTCCGGAGTACCCCGGAGCTGGTTATGTCCCTCCTTGGGAGTAGACCAACTTAGGCCAAAAGCCTAAGCTTGGGGGAGTTCGTTTTCTCACCGACTTTAAATTCTTGCTTATGCTTTCATTTTGTTAGCCGGTGTTCACGCTTTGCCACTATATCATCCATGCTAGTTTATTTTCTTTTTCTCGTTTTCTTTTCGTGTGTATGTCTAGTTTGAGAAAAACCAAAAAGATTTTATTTTCTTCTTTTGCTTGTTGGGAGCTTTCTCGTGTAGATAGTTTTCTTTTTCTTTGGGTCAAGGTAGAAGATATTGGTTTCAATGTTTAGTGGCTTTTGCATGCATACCTGTTTAGCTTTCAAAGAGCCATATTACTTTGTCTTCTCCTTTGTGTTTGCCTGCAGATTCCAGCTTTAGTCCAATGCACAAGCACTCTTATTATTGTTCACATCATTCGGTCATGCAAGTGGAAGGCAATAATGACGATATATGATGAAGTGACTGAGCCTGGAAAAGCTGGTATGAACTCGATCTATTTTGTTTTTGTAAATATGACTAGCTCATCATGCCTAATTCAGCTTTGTTGTGAGAGAAACATGTTTTCAATGACAACTTAGAGATCATAGTTGCTTATGCCATGCTTATTTAGCTAGGAGCTTATAATGGTTTGTCTTGGTTGCCAACATGAATGTTGAGATGACTATGATGTAGTATGATAGGATGGTATCCTCCTTTGAATTTTTCAAGTGGCTTGACTTGGCGCATGTTTACCCATGTAGTTGAAACAAAATCAACATAGCCTCTATGATATTCATGTTCATGGTGATTTATGTCCTACTCATGCTTGCACTCAATGTTAGTTAATCTCAATGCATTTTGATAACTGTTGTCGCTCTCTAGTTGGTCGCTTCCCAGTCTTTTGCTAGCCTTCACTTGTACTAAGCGAGAATACTGCTTGTGCATCCACTTCCATAAACCCAAAGTTGTTCCATATGAGTCCACCATACCTACCAATGTGCGGTATCTACCTGCCGTTCCAAGTAAATTTGCGCCACTCTCTAAATCTTCAAGAAATAATCTGTTTTGCATGCCCGAACCGCTCATGTGGTGATAGGGGGTTATTTGTATCTTCCATCCTACGTGTGCTATCCTCGATATGTGTTTATTCAGTATCATTCACGAGAAAGGGGCCGGTAATTGGAATTCCCAGTTCCATGCTCAAATCGGAAAGATAATTGCAAACAAAACTCCCCCAGGATTGTTGTTGGTATGGACGGTACCCGAGGATTTGGCTAGCCATGGAGTGTGATTGATGGGTGGTGGGGGAGTCAAAACTTTACTTTTCTGTCTGGGAAACGCCTATAGCACGTGTAGCGTGGAAGATGTTGAGAACTCTTAGTCATTGCATTGACAACGAAAGCATGCCACCCAAAATTATTATCTCTGTTTTCAAAGCTTGAGCTCTGGCACCTCTGCAAATTAATGCTTCCCTCTGCGAAGGGCCTGTCTATTTATGTTCCTGTTGAGTCATCCTCCTCTTACAAAAGCACCAATTAGAGAGCACCTCTGTCATTTTTATGCTTTGCTTTTAACTGTGTTGAGTATGACTGTGACTGGATCTTCATTGCCTTGAATTACAATGTTTAGTCAGCCCTTGGTCTTTGAAGGTGCTCTACATTTATGTTTTGCGGTCTCAGAAAGAGCTAGCAAGATACCATCTATTCGTACTGCTTCATGTTGTTTTGATTGAAGTGTTGACATTTGAGGCTTGTTATTATTTGCTCGCTAGTTGATTATGCCATTGATATGAGTTTACCGTGAGACCTAGATGTCATTTTCTTATGTGGTTACTTGTGAACTTGCTGAAATTCTGGTTGTGAGTTAGACATAGTTGCAACAACAAGATCAAACAGAGTTCGTCAAAGTTTTTCTTTTGTCTCTTTCAGTTTGTCAACTGAATTGATTGAGGACAAGCAAGTCTTTAAGCTTGGGGGAGTTGATACGTCTCAGTCGTATCTACTTTTCCGAACTCTCTTGCCCTAGTTTTGGTCTCTAATTTGCATGATTTGAATGGAACTAACCCAGACTAACGCTGTTTTCAATAGAATTGCAATGGTGTTGTTTTTGTGCAAAAATAAAAGTTCTCGGAATGTCCTGAAAATTTACGGAGAATTTTTCTAGAATAAAAGAAAAATACCTGCGCAAAGGTCCACCTGAGGGGGCGTGCCAGTGGGCCACAAGCCCGTGGGCCGCGGCCATCCCCCTAGGCCGCGCCATGAAGGCTTCTGGGGCCCACGTGGCACCACGGCCCCCAAGCTCAGCTCTATATCTTCCGTCTCGCCCGAAAAAAAATCAGAAAGAAGGATTCATCGCGTTTTAAGATACGGAGGCGCCACCACCTCCTGTTCTTCATCTGGAGGGCAGATCTGGAGTCCGTTTTGGGCTCCGAAGAGGGGAAATTGTCGCCATCGTCATCATCAACCTTCCTCCATCGACAATTCCATGATGCTCTTCATTGTTCGTGAGTAATCTCATCGTAGGCTTGCTAGATGATGATGAGTTGGATGAGATCTATCATGTAATCGAGTTAGTTTTTGATGGGGATTGATCCCTAGTATCCACTATGTTCTAGATTGATGTTACTACTACTTGGCTATGGTTAATGCTTGTCACTAGGGCCCGAGTGCCATGATTTCAGATCTGAACCTATTATGTTGTCGCCAATATATGTGTGTTTTAGATCCTATCTTGCAAGTTGTAGTCACCTACTATGTGTTATGACCCGGAAACCCCGGAGTGACAATAGCTAGAACCACTCCCGGAGATGACCATAGTATGAGGAGTTCATGTATTCACCGAGTGTTAATGCGTTGGTCCGGTTCTTTTTTAAAAGGAGAACCTTAATATCCCGTATTCACGAGAGGGATGGACAATAGATGTCATGAAAGTTCTTTTCCCTAAGCACGTATAACTACATACGGAATACATGCTTACATTAGATTGACGAACGGGAGCTAGTTACATATCTCTCCGTGTTATAGCTGTTACATGATGAATCATATCCGTCATACTTATCCATCACCGATCCACTGCCTACGAGTCTTTTACTACTGGTCCTTGCTATGTTACTTTGTCTAGGCTTGTCCCTTGCTACAAAAGGGATTGGGCCACTTTGCTGCTATTGTTGCTACTGATGTTACTTTGTTGTTGTTGCTACTGCTGTTCCTTGCTACTTCACTATTACTTGTTGCAAGATCCTTTTCCGACACTATTGTCGGGGAAGAACAGTTACTCACCCACGTGCAACCTACTGGCGCCATTGATACTACAGTTAGGAATAGTCTGCCGTCCACGAATTGTTTCTGCCACCGTTGCTATCATACTACTTTGCTACTGATACTTTGCTTGCAGACACTAATCTTTCAGGTGTTGTTGAATCTGACAAACTCAGCTGCTAATACTTGAGAATATTCTTTCGTTTCCCCTTTCGCGAACCAACAAATTTGGCTTGAATACTCTACCCTCCAAAACTGTTGCGATACCCTATACTTGTGGGTTATCAATGTTCTACCGAGTGGGCCCAGAGATACCTCTCCATCACACGGAGTGACAAATCCCGATCTCAATTCGTACCAACCCAACAGACACTTTCGGAGATACCCGTAGTGCACCTTTATAGTCACCCAGTTACGTTGTGACGTTTGATACACCCAAAGCACTCCTACGGTATCCGGGAGTTGCACAATCTCATGGTCGAAGGAAAAGACATTTGACATTAGAAAAGCTTTAGCATACGAACAACACGATCTAGTGCTATGCTAAGGATTGGGTCTTGTCCATCACATCATTCTCCCAATGATGTGATCCCGTTATCAATGACATCCAATGTCCATGATCAGGAAACCATGACCAGCTATTGATCAACGAGCTAGCCAGCTAGAGGCTTGCTAGGGACACATTGTGATCTATTTATTCACACATGTACTACTGTTTCCTGTTAATACAATTATAGCATGAACAATAGACGATTATCATGAACACGGAAATATGATAATAACCATTTTATTATTGCCTCTAGGGCATATTTCCAACAGTCTCCCACTTGCACTAGAGTCAATAATCTAGTTACATTGTGATGTATCGAACACCTATAGCTTTGTGGTATTGATCATGTTTTGCTCGGGGAAGATGTTTAGTCAACGGGTTTGCAATATTCAGATTCGTGTGTACTTTACAAATATCTATTACTCCTCTCTAGACCTGGTCCTGGATGGAGTTGTAGCGGTGTTGGATGTGCTTGGTCTTCCGGTGAAATCCGGGCTCCTTGGCTATGGCAATGGCTCCAGTGTTATCACACAAGAGTGTCATCGGACCTGACACGCTTGGAACCATTCCATGGTCGGTGATGAACTCCTACATCCAAATCCCTTCATGAGCAGCTTCTGATCCAGCTATGTACTCCGCTTCACATGTAGATGCTGCCATGACGTCTTGTTTGCTGCTGCACCAGCACACTGCCCCGCCATTCAAAACATACACGTATCCGGTTTGTGACTTAGAGTCATCCGAATCCGTGTCAAAGCTAGCATTAGCATAACCCTTTATGACGAGCTCTTCGTCACCTCCATAAATGAGAAACATCTCCTTAGTCCTCTTCAGGTACTTAAGGATATTCTTGACCGCTGTCCAGTGTTCCATACCGGGATCACTTTGGTACCTCCCTACCAAACTTATGGCAAGGTTTATATCAGGTCTAGTACACAACATGGCGTACATTAGAGAGCCTACGACTGAAGCGTAGGGGACAATACTCATCTTCTCTCTATCTGCTACCGTGGTCGGTGACTGAGTCTTACTCAATCTCATACCTTGCAGAACTGGCAAGAACCCCTTCTTTGAGTTTTCCATATTGAACTTCTTCAATATTAGTCAAGGTATGTCCTTTGCGAAAGACCTATGAGGCGTCTCGATCTATCTCTATAGATCTTGATGCCTAATATGTATGCAGCTTCTCCAAGGTCCTTCATTGAAAAACTCTTGTTCAAGTAGGCCTTTATGCTCTCCAACAACTCTATGTTATTCCCCATCAATAATATGTCATCCACATATAGTATGAGGAAAGCTACAAAGCTCCCACTCACTTTCTTGTACAGACAGGCTCCTCCATAAACCTGTATGAACCCAAACGCTTTAATCACCTCACTAAAGTGAATGTTCCAACTCTGAGATGCTTGCACCAGCCCATAGATGGAGCGTTGGAGCATGCATACCTTGTTAGCACTCTTAGGATCGACAAAACCTTCTGGTTGCATCATATACAACTCTTCCTTAAGATACCCATTAAGGAACGCTGTTTTGACGTTCATTTGCCAAATTTCATAATCATGAAAAGCGGCAATTGCTAACATGATTCGGACTGACTTCAGCTTTGCTACGGGAGAGAAAGTCTCATTGTAGTCAACTCCTTGAATTTTTCGAAAACCCTTTGCGACAAGTCGAGCTTTGTAAATGGTCACATTACCGTTTGCGTCAGTCTTCTTCTTGAAGATCCATTTGTTTTCTATGGCTCGCCGATCATCGGGAAAGTCCACCAAAGTCCATACTTTGTTCTCATACATGGATCCTATCTCGTATTTCATAGCCTCAAGCCATTTGTTCAAATCCGGGCCCGCCATTGCTTCTTCATAGTTCGAAGGTTCACCGTTGTCTAACAACATGATTTCCATCACAGGGTTGCTGAACCACTCTGGTGCAGAGCGTACCCTTGTGGACCTTCGTGGTTCAGTAGCAACTTGATCTGAAGCTTCATGATCATCATCATTAACTTCCTCTCCAGTTGGCGTAGGCGCCACAGGAACAATTTCCCGCGCTGCGCTACTCTCCTGTTCGAGAGGGGGTGTAATTACCTCATCAAGTTCTACTTTCCTCCCACTTACTTCTTTCGAGAGAAACTCTTTCTCTAGAAAGGATCCGTTCTTGTCAACAAAGGTTTTACCTTCGGATCTAAGATAGAAGGTATACCCAATAGTTTCCTTAGGGTACCCTAAGAATACGCATTTCTCCAGTTTGGGTTCGAGCTTTTCTGGTTGAAGTTTCTTCACATAAGCATCGCAGCCCCAAACTTTTAGAAACGACAGCTTAGGATTCTTGCCAAACCATAGTTCATACGGTGTCGTCTCAACGGATTTAGATGGTGCCCTATTTAAAGTGAATGCTGCAGTTTCCAATGTGTATCGCCAAAATGATAGTGGTAAGTTGATAAGAGACATCCTAGATCGTACCATATCCAAGAAAGTGCGATTACGTCGTTCAGACACTCCGTTACATTGTGGTGTGCCACGCAGCGTCAGTTGTGAAACAATTACACACTTCCTTAGGTACATGCCAAACTCGTGACTCAAATATTCTCATCCACGATCAGATTGTAGACACTTTATTTTTCTGTATGTTGATTCTCAACCTCACTCTGAAATTCCTTGAACTTTTCAAACGTCTGAGATTTGTGCTTCATCAAGTAGATATACCCATACCTACTCAAATCATCGGTGAGATTGAGAACACAACGATAGCCACAACGAGCTTCAACGTTCATTGGACCACACACATCAGTATGTGTTATTTCCAATAAGTCGGTTGCTCTCTCCATTATTCCCGAGAATGGAGTCTTAGTCATCTTGCCCATGAGGCACGGTTCGCATGTGTCAAATGATTCAAAGTCAAGAGACTCTAATAGTCCATCAGTATGTAGCTTCTTCATGCGCTTAACACCGATATGACCAAGGCGGTAGTGCCACAAGTATGTGCGACTATCATTATCAACTTTACATCTTTTGGTACTCACACTATGAATATGTGTAACATCACGATCGAGATTCATCAAAAATAAACCATTCACCAGCGGAGCATGTCCATAAAACATATCACTCATATAAATAGAACAACCATTATTATCTGACTTAAATGAGTAGCCATCTCGCATTAAGCAAGACCCTGATACAATATTCATGCTCAAAGCTGCTACTAAATAACAATTGTTAAGGTTTAAAACTAATCCCGACGGTAGATGTAGAGGCAGCGTGCCGACTGTGATCACATCGACCTTGGAGCCATTCCCGACACGCATCGTTACCTCATCCTTGGCCAGTCTCCGCTTATTCGGCAGTTCCTGCTTTGAGTTGCAAATGTGAGCAACAACACCGGTATCAAATACCCATGAGCTACTACGAGCACTGGTAAGGTACACATCAATAACATGTATATCATATATACCTTTAACGTTGTGGGCCTTCTTATCCGCTAAGTACTTGGGGCAGTTCCACTTCCAGTGACCTTTTCCCTTGCAGTAGAAGCACTCAGTCTCAGGCTTGGGTCCATTCTTTTTTCTTCTTCCCGGTATCTGGCTTACCGGGCGCAGCAACGGCTTTGCCATCTTTCTTGAAGTTCTTCTTACCCTTGCCCTTCTTGAAACTGGTGCTCTTGTTGACTATCAACACTTGATGCTCTTTCTTGATTTCTACTTCTGCAGATTTCAGCATCGAGTACAACTCGGGAATGGTCTTCTCCATCCCTTGCATGTTGTAGTTCAGCACAAAACCCTTGTAGCTTGGTGGGAGAGACTGGAGGATTCTGTCAATTACAACGTCATCCGGAAGTTCGACTCCAAGTGAAGTCAGACGACCGTGTAACCCAAACATTCTGAGTATATGCTCACTAACATAATTGTTCTCCTCCATCTTACAGCTAAAGAACTTGTTAGATACTTCATATCTCTCGACACGGGCATGAGCTTGAAAAACTAGTTTCAGCTCCTCGAACATCTCATATGCTCCGTGTTGCTCAAAACGCCTTTGGAGCCCCGTTTCCAAACTGTATAACATGCCACACCTAACCTGAGAGTAGTCATCACTCCGCGTCTGCCAGACGTTCTGAATGTCCTGGGCTGCTGTGGGAGTAGGAGGGTCACCTAGCGGCGCATTAAGGACATAAGCCTTTTTAGCTGCTTCGAGGATGAGCTTCAAGTTGGGGACCCAGTCCGCATAGTTGCTACCATCATCTTTCACCTTGTTTTTCTCTAGGAATGCGTTGAAATTGAAGTTGACAGGTGCGTTGGCCATTGGATCTACAATATTTGTAAAGAGAACTTTTAGACTAAGTTCATTTAATCAAATTAAGTATGAACTCCCACTTAAATCGACGTCCCTCTAGTCATCTAAGTGATACATGATCCATGTTGACTAACCCGTGTCCGATCATCACGTGAGACGGACTAGTCGTCATGGTGGGAAACTTCATGCTGATCGTATTGAACCATACGACTCATGTTCGACCTTTCGGTCTCTTGTATTTGAGGTCATGTCTGTACATGCTAAGCTCGTCGAGTCAACCTAAGTGTTTTGCGTGTGTAAATCTGGCTTACACCCGTTGTATGCGAACGTTAGAATCTATCACACCAGATCATCACGTGGTGCTTTGAGACAACAATCCTTCGCAATGGTGCACACTTAGGGGAATATGCTCTCGAAATTTTTATGAGGGATCATCTTATTATGCTACCGTCGTTCTAAGAAATAAGATGAAAAACATGATAAACATCACATGCAATCATATAGTGACATGATATGGCCAGTATCATCTTTGCTCTTTCGATGTCCATCTTCGGGCATCGCATGATCATCATTGTCACCGGCGTGACACCATGATCTCCATCATCATGATCTTCATCATCGTGTCTCCGTGAAGTTGTCACGCCAACTACTACTACTACTACTACTATAGCTAACCGTTAGCAATGAAGTAAAAGTAGTAAACACATGGCATTGCATCTCATACAATAAATTAAGACAAGTCCTATGGCTCCTGCCGGTTGTCATACTCAACGACATGCAAGTCGTGAATACTATTAAAATAACTTGATCATCTCATACATCACACATGTAACATCACAACTTTGGCCATATCACATCACATGTCAAACCCTACAAAAACAAGTTAGACGTCCTCTAATTGTTGTTGCAAGTTTTACGTGGCTGATTTGGGTTTCTAGCAAGAACGCCTTCTTACCTACGTGACAGCCACAACGATGATATGCCAAAGCTATTTACCCTTCATAAGGACCCTTTTCATCAAATCCAATCCGACTAGAGTGGGAGAGACAGACACCCGCTAGCCACCTTATGCACCTAGTGCATGTTGGTCGGTGGAACCTGTCTCACGTAAGCGTACGTGTAAGCTCGGTACGGGCCGCTTCATCCCACAATACCGCCGGAAAAGAATAAGACTAGTAGTGGCAAGCAATTGACAAAATCATCGCCCACAACCTTTTTGTGTTCTACTTGTGCATAGAATCTACGCATAGAAAACCTGGCTTGGATGCAACTGTTGGGTAACGTAGCATAAATTCAAAATTTTGCTATGCCATATTCAGATCTTCCTATGGAGAGACCAACAATGAGATAGGGGAGAGTGCATGTTCATACCTTTGAAGATCGCTAAGCAGAAGCTCTGATAGATCGCGGTTGATGGGGTCTTACTCGCGGTGATTTAGATCGCGGTGTGATTCCGATCTAGTGCCGAACCACGACACCTCCGCGTTCAACACACGTGCAGCCCGGTGACGTCTCCTGGACCTTGAACCAGCAAGGAGGAGGGAGAGGTTGGGGAAGATCTCCGGCAGCACGATGACGTGGTGTCGATGGAGAGATGAGGTCTCCCGGCAGGCCTTCGCCAAGCACCGTGGGAGAGGAGGAAAAAGAAGAGCAGGGCTGCGCCGAGAGAGAGATGAAAAACCGTGTCTCCAATGGCCAAAACCCCTGCTATATATAGAGGGAAGGGAGGGTGGCGCCCCCTTTAGGGTTTCCCCCCTTGAGGGGGGCACCCTAGATGGGGGGAGGGGTGGCGGCCAGGAGGGGAGGAGGGGGTGGAGCACCCCCTGGTGGGCCTTAGGCGCACTTGCGCTAGGGTTTCCCCCCTTCCCCCTCTTAGGTGCCATGGGCTGGGTGTGGGAGGCCCACCAGCCCACCCACGGGCTGGTTCCCTCTCACACTTGGCCCATGTAGCCTCCTCGGGCTGGTAGCCTCTCCCGGCGGGCCTCCGGAACCCTTCCTATGGTCCCGACACTTTGCCGGTGGTGCCCGAAACATTTCCCGCGTCCAAATCCATCCATCCTATATATCAATCTTTACCTCCGGACCATTCCGAAACTCCTGGTGATGTCTGGTATCTCATCCGGGACTCCGAACAAGCTTTGTTAACCTCGTATAACAATACCCTATAACCCTAGCATCATCGAACCATAAGTGTGTAGACCCTACGGGTTCGGGAGGCATGCAGACATGACCGAGACACCTCTCCGGACAATAACCATCAGCAGGGTCTGGATACCCATGGTGGTTCCCACATGTTCCACGATGATCTCATCGGATGAACCACGATGTCAAGGATTCAATCAATCCCATATACAATTCCCTTTGTCTGTCGGTATAGAACTTGCCCGAGATTCGATCGTCGATATACCTATACCTTGTTCAATCTCGTTACTGGTAAGTCTCTTTACTCGTTCCATAGTACGTCATCTTGTGACTAACTCCTTAGTCACATTGAGCTCATGATGATGTTCTACCGAGTGGGCCCAGAGGTACCTCTCCGTCACATGGAGTGACAAATCCCGATCTCGATTCGTACCAACCCAACAGACACTTTTGGAGATACCCGTAGTGCACCTTTGTAGTTACCCTTTTACGTTGTGACGTTTGCTACACCCAAAGCACTGCTACGGTATCCGAGAGTTTCCCAATATCACGGTCGAAGGAAAAGACACTTGACATTAGAAAAGCTTTAGCATACGAACAACACGATCTAGTGCTATGCTTAGGATTGGGTCTTGTCCATCACACCATTCTCCCAATGATGTGATACCATTATCAATGACATCCAATGTCCATGATCAGGAAACCATGACCATCTATTGATCAACGAGCTAGGCAACTAGAGGCTTGCTAGGGACACATCATGATCTATTTATTCACACATGTATTACTGTTTCCTGTTAATACAATTATAGCATGAACAATAGACGATTGTCATGAACATGGAAATATGATAATAACCATTTTATTATTGCCTCTAGGGCATATTTCTAACAAATAGATGCATTAATACGATGAACTCCTTGCTCTTGTGCTTCAAAAATGGTCTCCTCAACACTCAATCATTCTCTCATAGATTTGGCATGGGTAGAAGTGATTGATTGGGTGGAAAGCAACTTGGGGAGGCTAGAGATCAAGTTTCAAATGGATGGATTGGGATATCTTGATCTCAACACATGAGTAGGTGGCTCTCTCTCAGAAAAATAGATATGGCAAGTGTATGTGTGTTCTCAGTGCTTCCTCTGTGAATGAGAGGTGGTGGATGAATGAGAGGTGGTGGATGAGTATATGTAGGTATCTCCCAAAATCCAACTGTCACAACTTTATTTCCTATCTGGGTGAAACCGAAGTGAATCTCGGTGGCACCGATTTGCACAAAATGTGGCTACTTTCGAATTCTCGATGAGACCGATATAGGAATCTCGATGCTACCGATATGGTGACCTAGGGAAATTTCCAAATCTTAGTGTAACCGATTCCAAGACTCGGAATTTCCGATTCTTGAAAACGACATACCAGAAACTTGGTCACTAGTTTTCGGTGGCACTGAATGGAATGTTGGTGGTACCGAGATTCTAGGGTTTGGCAAAGGTTCTGTCTGGTGGAAAATCGGTAGGGCCTGATGGAAATTCTTGGCGGCACTGATTTTGGTGTTTAGGTTTTGGACAAAGAACTTTTGTGGAAGAATGGTTGAGTATTTTTGTTGGCTATATCTAAGCACTTGAGCAACCAATTCATCATAGATACCTCACCCCCTTTTAATAGTATTGGTTTTCCTATGGACTCAAATGTGATTTCTCAGAAATATAAAATGTAGAGCCTTGAAGCTTGCTAATCCTATTCATTTCCTTCCTTGGGGCTTATCCTCATAGTCCTTAACCAATCCTCTCTATGGAATATATCTGAAATATACTAAGTAAAAGTGTTAGTCCAAGAGACAATATATGTTGTTATGAATTATTAAAACCACCAAGGGAGCATATGTGCTTTCAACCTCCCTCTTTTTGGTAATTGATGACAACATACAATCAAAGCTTCAAATAGATATAGGCATTAGAATATGACATCTTTGAAAGATACATGACTAATACAAGCTCCCCTAAATGTGTGCAATCCTCTTTTAAGAGATGTTTTCTTTGGACTACATGGGAACACACATGGCAGAAGGGACAAGACAAGTCATGTGAATCTTGGCTATATGCATCAAACATATGTGAATGAAAGATTTCCATGTTTAAGACTCACTAAGAGGACGTGGATGTCGCCTAGAGGGGGGTGGTGAATAGGCCCTTTAAAATAATTACATTTTAGGCTTGAACAAATGCGGAACATTTAATTTGTCAAGCACAAAACCTAAAACAACTAGGCTCACCTATGTGTACAAACAACTTATGCTAAGCAAGATAAACAACTAAGTGATAGCAAGATATACAACAAGAAACAATATGGCTATCACAAAGTAAAGTGCATAATTAAAGAGATCGGGTGAGAGATAACCAAGGCATGCGGAGACAACAATGTAGCCCGAAGTTCACACCCTTGCGGATGCTAATCTCTGTTTGGAGCGGTGTGAGGCACAATGCTCCCCAAGATGCCACTAAGGCCACCGTAATCTCCTCACCCCCTCGCACAATGCAAGATGATGTGATTCCACTAAGGGACCCTTCAGGGCAGTGACTGAACCCGTACAAACAAGGTTTGGGCAATCTCCACAACTTAATTGGAGGCTCCCAACAACACCATGAAGCTTCACCATAATGGCATATGGCTTCGAGGTGACCACAAATGCTTGGGGCAATCTCCACAACTTAATTGGAGACCCCGAGGCTTGCCCGGAGCTTTACACCACAATGATTGAGCTCCGAGGCACCACCAAGCTTCTAGGACGCCAAAGTATCCACGAAGAACAATCTCTAGGGTACCAAGTACCAAAGGGGAATAAGCTTCTCAAACTTCACTTCCACGTATCACCGTGGAGAACTCAAACCTATGCACCAAATGCAATGGAAAGGGCACATGGAGTGCCCAAATCCTTCACTCCCAAATCCCACCACAACAACTAATGCTATGGTGGAAAATGAGAGGAAGAACAAAGAAGAACACCAAGAACTCCAAGAACTAGATCCAAGGGGTTCCCCTCAATTAGAGGAGAAAGTGATAGGTGGAAATGTGGATCTAGACCTCCTCTCTCTCTTCCCTTAAAAAGGAGCAACAATCATTAGAGGGATTGAGAGTTAGAAAGCTCGAAGAAGGTTGCTGATGCAACAAAAGACCTTCCAATGGCGCCAGAAACAGTGCTGACGGGAGACTATTCTTTACTCCTCAGCAACGACACCAGGAATCCTTCTGCTACGGCTACGCCTTTAGGGACTTCCTAGGCAAATATGCAAAGGATGTCCCCGCAACCATGGAGCCTTTCTATGGTGTTCCCTCGAAGCGGAAAGGGTGATGTAGCGCAGCGGTGGTAAGTATTTCCCTCAGTTTTGAGAACCAAGGTATCGATCCAGTGAAGGAGTATCACAAGTGCCTGCACAAACACAAAAAACTTGCTCCCAACGCTATGAAGGGGTTGTCAATCCCTTATAGATTGTTTGCCAAGTGAGAACTGAAAGCAACAAAGTAACAAAGCAAAGTAAAAGCGGTGGTGTAAACAATAGGTGTGAATAGATCGGGGGGCCGTAGTGTTTACTAGTGGCTTCTCTCATGAAAGCAAGTAGACGGTGGCTAAACGAATTAATGTCGAGCAATTGATAGAACCGCGCAAAGTCGTGCCGTCATCTATGGCAATGATTATATCTATAGGCATCACGTCCAAAACAAGTAGACCGATACTTTCTTCATCTACTACTATTACTCCACACGTCGACCGCTATCCAGCATGCATCTAGTGTATTAAGTCCAAAAGAACAAAGTAACGCCTTAAGCAAGATGACATGATGTAGATGGACAATCTCATATCTACGACAAAGACCACCTTGTTACCCTTGATGGCAACTACACGATGTGTGCCTTGCTGCCCCTACTGTCACTGGGAAAAGTCACCAAACGGTAAGAACCCAAAACCAAGCACTTCTCCCATTGCAAGAATCATAGATCTAGTTGGCCAAACAAAACCCAAGACTGGGAGAGACTTACAAGGATATCAAATCATGCATATTAGAGATCAGCAAAGACTCAAATATATATCATAGATAATCTGATCACAAATCAACAATTCATCAGATCTCGACAAACACACCGCCAAAGAAGATTACATCGGATAGATCTCCATGAAGATCATGGAGAACTTTGTATTGAAGATCCAAGAGAGAGAAGAAGCCATCTAGCTACTAACTACAGACCCCTAGGTCTGAAGTGAACTACTCACGAGTCATTGGAGAGGCGATGATGTTGATGAAGAAGCCCTCCAACTCCAAAGTCCCCTCCGGCACGGCACCGGGAAGGGTCTCCAGATGAGATATCGAGGAAACAGGAACTTTTGGCGGCGGAACTCCCGATCTTGATTTCTTTCTGGAGGTTTCTGAATTTATAGGACCATATGGCGGTGGAGTTGCATCAAGTGGGCCCCCGAGGGGCCCACAAGCTTGATTGGCGCAACCTAGGGGGGGGGGTCGCGGCGACAGGGCTTGTGGCGCCCTCGGGACCCCACTCCTGTATCTTTTTCTTCCGGTATTTTTGATATTTTCCATCAAAAAATCATCGCGAAAGAATTATTCCGTTTGGACTCCCGTCCAAAATCAGATCTGAAAAGAATCAAAAACACAGAAAAAACAGGAACTGGCACTTGGCACTGAGTTAATAAGTTAGTCCCAAAAAAGATATAAAAGGTAAACAAAACATACAAAGTTGACAAGATAACATCGTGAAACCATCAAAAATTATAGATACGTTTGAGACGTATCAAGCATCCCCAAGCTTAACTCCTGCTCGTCCTCGAGTAGGGAAGTGATAAAGAATGAATTTTTGATGCTCTCATGCTACCTAACATAGATGTCCTTTGTAACTCCTCTTATGTGACGTGAATGTTCAGATCCATTAGATTCAAAACAATAGTTTGCTATTGATGTGGAGACAATAATACTTCAAGCAAACTAGCAATGTAATCATGAACTTTCAAAATAACTAGGCCAAAATAAAGTTATCCCTACAAAATCATATAGTCTGGCTATGCTCTATCATCATTGCACAACGAATTTAAATCATGCACAACCCCAGTATTGGCCAAGTAATTTTTTTCACACCTTTACTTTTCTCAAACTTTTTCAACTCTCATGCAATACATGAGCATGAGCCATGGTTTTAGTACTATAAGTGGTGTGGAGTGTGGTGGAGGTTGCAAGAGAAATAAGGAGAAGATTGTCACATTAACTAGGCATATCAATGAGCTTTGGAGATGCTCATCAATAGATATCAATGTGAATGAGTAGGGATTGCCATACAAATGATGCAGTAGAGCTAAGAGTATGTGAAAGCTCTTAAAGAAAACTAGTGGGTGTGCATCCAACTTGCTTGCTCACGAAGACCTAAGGCAATTCTGAGGAAGCCTATCATTGGAATATACAAGCCAAGTTATATAATGAAAATTTCCCACTAGCTATATGGTGGTGAAAAAACGAGAGACTCTCAATCATGAAGATCATGGTGCTTAATATGCACAAGTGTGGAAAGGTGGTAGCATTGTCCCTTCTCTCTTTTTCTCTCATTTTTTTGGATGGGCTCTTTTGCCTCTTTTTTTATTTTTTTGGTGGGCATCTTTGGCCTCTTTTATTTCCTCACATGGGACAATGCTCCATCAATGATGATCATCACACTTAAAACTCAAAACTTAGAGCAACGATGACTCTATATGAAATGACTTCGGTAGTGTACTGTGACAATGATCTAGCATGGCATGGACATTAATGGAAACCTCATGCTAGCTATCTTACGATCATGCAATGGCAATGTAGACGTGGTGGCACATGTCATGGTGGTAGTTGCATGGCAATATATCTCGGAATGACTTTGAAAAAGCCATAGTAGGTAGGTATGGTGGCTGTTTTGAGGGAGGCTAATGGTGGATTTTGTGCACCGGCGAAAGTTGCACGACACTAAAGAAGATAGTGATGGTGGAAGGTGAAAGTGCATCTAAACCATGGAGTCAACATTATTCATGAAGAACTCATGTACTTGTTGCAAAAGTTATATTAGTAATCGAAACAAAGCATTCAACGCATACTCCTAGGGGAAGGGTTGGTAGGTATACACCATCATGCGATCCCGACCGCCACACAAAGGATGACAATCAATAGACTAATCATGCTCAGACTTCATCACATAGCGGTTCACCACACGTGCATGCTACGGGAATCACTAACCTCAACACAAGTATTTCTAGATCCACAACACCTTACTAGCATAACTTCAATATTACCATAACCACAACTCAAAACTAGTTGAGATGAATCAAACTTCTCTAACTATTCAATGCACATGAAGGTGGAAGTTTTTGTATGCCTTTGGATAACTACCCCTTTTGAGACTACTTTCAAAGCATAGATCAACTACCAAGCCACGCACCGCCGTGCTCTAAAAGATATAAGTGAAGCACATTGAGCAAAATCAACTAGCTCAAAAGATATAAGTGAAGCACATGTGAGCTGAATTGTCTACGAAAGGATATAAGTGAAGCTCGACAAAATCATGGTGAGTGCATGTCTCTCTCTCTAGGTGTGCATCAAGGATGATTTTATCACAACAAAAAATAAAAGACTCCTACTATACAAGACGCTCCAAGCAAAACACATAGCATGTGGTGAATAAAAATATAGCCCCAAGTAACATTACCGATGGATGTAAGACGAGAGAGGGGATGCCTTCCCGGGGCATCCCCAAGCTTAGGCTTTTACGACATCCTTGAATCTCTTGGGGTGCCTTGGGCATCCCCAAGCTTGAGATCTTGCCACTCTTTATCTTTTTGTCCATAAGAACTTCACCCAAAACTTGAAAACTTCACAACACGAAACTTAAACAGAAACTCGTGATAACATTAGTATAAGAAAGCAAACCACCACTTCCTTAGGTACTGTAGAAACCTTGAATTCTACTTATGTCGATGTTGGGTTACTATATTTTCAATCTTCCATGGCTAATACCCCCCGATACTATCCATAGTTTCATCAAAATAAGCAACCAACACAACAAAACCAGAATCTGTTAACAGCAGACCAGTCTGTAGCAATCTGCATATTTCGTATACTTCTAGTACTTCAAAAATTCTGAACAATTACGACAGTCTGAAGAATTTGCGTAGCAATCAGCAGCAAAAATAATCAACTCAAAAGCTCTTACAGAAAAAAATTAAAATTCTTTTCGTGAGCAGAAAGTTTCTGTCTTTTCCAGTATGACCAAACGATCATCTACAAGACTAATCATAACGGTTTTGCTTGGCACAAACGCAAAATGAAACACAAAAAACACAATCATCAAAGAATTATGAAAGTGTGAAAAACACAAAACAGAAAGAAAAAGGATAGATTCGTTGTGTTGCCTCCCAACAAGCGCTATTGTTTAACGCCCTTAGCTAGGCAAAAGGTGATGGAATCACGTATAGTCATCTTTGGTGCTCAAACCATAAGTTTCCCTCATCATAGATTCATAAGGCAATCTTATTTTCTTTCTTGGAAAGTGCTCCATGCCCTTCTTTAAGGGAAACTGAAATCCAATATTCCCTTCCTTCATATCGATGATAGCACCAATAGTCCTTAGGAAAGGTCTACCAAGAATAATGGGACATGAAGGATTGCACTCTATGTCAAGTACAATGAAATCCACGGGTACATAGTTCTTATTTGCAACAATAAGAACATCATCGATCCTTCCCATGGGTTTCTTGACAGTAGAATCCGCAAGATGCAAATTAAGAGAACACTCTTCAATCTCATGAAAACCAAGAATATCACATAAAGATTTTGGAATCGCGGAAACACTAGCACCCAAATCACACAAAGCATTGCACTCATAGTTTTTGATCTTGATTTTGATAGTAGGTTCCCACTCATCATGAAGTTTTCTAGGTATAGAGACTTCTAGTTCGAGCTTCTCTTGAAGAAATTTCATCATAGCATCTACGATATGCGCGGTAAATGTTTTGCTTTGGCTACAAGCATGTGGAGAGTTTGCAATGGATTGTATCAAAGAAATGCATTCAAACAAGGAACAAATGTCATAATTGAATTCCTTGAAATCCAAAGTGGGAGATTCATTACTACACAAAATTTTGATTTCTTCTAATCCACTCTCCACACCTTTATCATCAAGATAGGTGGACTCTGAATCATTGGGGCGTTTTACAACCAAAGTGGATTCATAACCAACTCCTTCATCAATAGGTTTGACACGCGAAAACAAAGATTCAAGAGGAGACACACCAAGCACTTTAAGATCTTCGTGATTTGCATCACTAGAACGCACCCTTTTAAACCATTCATGCCTAGCGCGAATTTGGGCGGTTCTTTCTTTGCTCTCATTCATGGAGACACGCATAACTTTCAAAGTTTCATCCAAATTGACCTTGGGAGGAGCACATCTAACTTTCAAAGCATTAATATCACAAGACATCCTATCAATGCTCTTAGCCAAATCGTCAATTTTGAGTAGTTTTTCTTCTATGGACGCATTGAAAATCTTTTGAGAGTTGATGAACTCTTTGATATTACTCTCTAAATCAGAGGGTAATTTGTTATGATTTCCATAAGCATTGTTGCAGGAATTGCCATAATTGTTAGAGGAGTTACTAGGAAAAGGCCAAGGAACATAGTTTCCTCTAAAAGCATTGTTGTTGCCAAAATTGTTCCTACCAACAATGTTAACGTCCAAACTAGCGTTGCTACTCTCAATCAAGGAATATAGTGGCATGTCATTAGGATCTAAAGGAGCATTTCTACTAGCAACCAAATTCATCAACTCGTCCATCTTAGCACTAAGCGAGTTAATTTCTTCTATAGCGTGTACCTTTTTGCTAGCAGGTGACCTTTCAGTATGCCACTGAGAGTAGTTGGTCATGATATTGTCTAGGAGTTTTGTAGCGTTTCCTAACGTGATTTCTATGAACTTTCCACCTGAGGCGGAGTCCAAGATATTGCGAGAGGCAAAATTCAAACCAGCATAAAAGATTTGTATAATCATCCACAAACTCAAGCCATGAGCGGGACAATTTCTAATCATAAGCTTCATCCTCTCCCAAGATTGTGCAACATGTTCATGATCAAGTTGCTTGAAATTCATGATATCGTTACGTAAGGAGATGATCTTAGCCGGCGGAAAATACTTGGATATGTAAGCATCTTTGCACTTATCCCAAGAATCGATACTATTTTTGGGCAAAGAAGAAAACCTAGTTTTTGCGCGATCTTGCAACGAGAAAGGAAAAAGTTTCAACTTAATCACGTCATTATCCACATCTCTTTTCTTTTGCATATCGCAAAGCTCAATGAAGGTATTGAGATGGGATGCGGCATCTTCACTAGGAAGGCCAGAGAATTGCTCTTTCATAACAAGATTTAGCAAAGCTGCGTTGATTTCATACGATTCCGCACTAGTGGCGAGAGCAATCAGAGTACTAATAAAATCGTTATTATTATTGCTCGAGAAGTCGCAAAGTTTGGTGTTTTCAGCCATGATGATTTCAACAAACAAAGAAGCACACAAGCAAGCAAGAAAACCTGCAAAGGAAAACGGCAAAGGCAAACGAAAACGGCAAAGGAGAAAGGCAAATGAAAACGGCAAAGGAGAAAGGCAAATGAAAACGGCAAATGTGAAGTGGGGGAGAGGAAAACGAGAGGCAACTCGCAAAAAAAGTAAATGCAGGAGATGAGTTTGTGAGACCTACTTGGATAGATCTCTCCTTCCCCGGCAACGGCGCCAGAAATACTTCTGCTGATGCAACAAAAGACCTTCCAACGGCGCCAGAAACAGTGCTGACGGGAGACTATTCTTTACTCCTCAGCAACGACACCAAGAATCCTTCTGCTACGGCTACGCCTTTAGGGACTTCCTAGGCAAATATGCAAAGGTTTTCCCCGCGGCCTTGGAGCCTTGCGTTGGTGTTCCCTCGAAGCGGAAAGGGTGACGTAGTGCAGCGGTGGTAAGTATTTCCTCAGTTTTGAGAACCAAGGTATCGATCGAGTGAAGGAGTATCACAAGTGCCTGCACAAACACAAAAATGTAACATCCCAATTTTCCTAATTGGGAATGTTTTACATTGTAGCTAAGCATCTACGCATAAGTGATTGAAATAAATTTAGCTCGTGAATTTCTTTCGTCTTTTCGATTAGCATTTTCATTTTTCCTCGCGCGAGAAATGCCCGGAGAAAAACTCTCTGGCACGCAAGAGAGAGAGCGGAGGAAAATGACACTCCAAAGAGCGGGCAATTTTTGAAATGTTGGAGCCAAGAAAACTGAAAGTTCTTTTGCAAAAATAATTGCAAAAAGAAATAAAGCAAATTTGGGAATTTCTGAAAAAACATTTTTTTTAAGTTTTATTTTTGCTTTGGAAAAATGTTATTCGGGTAGAGATTGTTTTTCTGAATTTTTTGGTATATAATACCATATATTAATATTTTGATTTACTCTCCTTTTTTTTGTTTTTATTTTCTGTCTCGGAAAAGTTAGAGATTAGGAAGTATATTTTTTTTCAGAACCGCCCCGAGCGCAGGATAGTCCATGGGCCGAATCCCCCTTTCCCTGGGATCCCAGATCCCTTAAAACCGGCCAACCAACCCCCTCTCCACGCCCCTCCTCTCACTGGCCCGTGGTCCCCACCCCGACCGAGCCTCCCTCCTCGTCGGCCTTCTCCTACTTCCCCTTCCTATTCCCTGCTCCAAAACCGAAACCGAGCTACTCCCGGGAATCCCGCGATCTCCTTCCCCGAGTCCTCTCTCTCCCTTCCTTACTCCCCCCTCCCATGGCCTATAAGTACTCCCCCACCCGAGCCGCCCCCGTTCCCACCTTTTCCTCGCCGAGCCGCCGCCCCCAAGCCCCTGCAGCACCGCCACCGGAGCCCGAGCTACTGCTGAGCTTCTGCAGCTCTCGGCCACCCCACAGGAGCAGCGCCCAGTGCCCCCTCTCCCCCCCGAGCGCCTCCCCGCGGAGGAGAAGCACCACCGCTGCCGCCCCGACCCCCCCCCCCCACCGCCCCGGAGCCCCCTCCCCCCTCGCCGGCGATGCCTCCACCGGAGTACTGCTCCCAGCTCGGTAGTTCTTCTCCCACCTCTCTGTCTTTCTTTGTTTCCTTTTTTTAGCCCTTAGATCCTAGTTGGATGGTTTAGATTAGATCGTATATAACCTTTCGGTTTAGTTTAGAAAACCAGTGTTTTTTTTGTTCACTTATTCTTTTAACCAGCAACTTTGCTTAGCCTCGGCCGTTTGCCCATAGCGCAGCAACAAACACCCCTCCCAGCCAACAGTAGCTTGCCACGTGTACCCCATTAGTTAGCTAGGTTAGTTTTACTTTTTTCTGCCTGTTTGCAAAAACAGATACTTTCTGTTTTGTTTTAGCCACAACTTTTTATCCCTAAGTCCAATGACATTGATTCTTTTTCCAGTAGCTCACAAATTTCCTGTAGTTTTTCAAAACATATAAATTGTCTATGTTTGAAATTTTCAAATATAAGTTAGAGCAGATTTAGTTTAAACCTTGTTTTGTCTATTACAGGAGTTTAAAAACTGATTTTGAGTTGATCCTTTTTGCTACTGGTTCCTAGTGACAAAATCTTACTGTGGTAGAAGTTTCAAAATTTTTAAAGTGTTTTTACTAGTGTTTTCAAGAGAAACAAGTTTCTGCTATACCGGCGCATGATGAACTCCTTTGCTTAGACTTTAGCAAATCCTTACTTGTGATGTTATTTTTACTTGTGGCATGATTGAAGTGCTTATGGTGTGCTTTGTATTTGTATCGGTAGATCATCCGGAGTGCGAAGCGTGTTACTTAGAAGCGCTCGAGCAAGACAACTATCATCAAGGCAAGTCATTTTTGACCATGTTATTTTACCTATGTTTTCGATGCATGGTAGATCACCTTCTTTGCCCAATTTGCATGCTGCCTAGGTACTTGGAAACTTTAGCTTAAGTTGTAGTATCATGTGGTAGGAACACAACAACCCCGATACTTGGCCCCGGGACGACAATTTCTTAATGCTATGCTTGAGTAGACGGGTTATTGATTGAGTGTATACCACGAGTGATGCGAGGTTGATATAATAATCAAGACCGGACTAAGACAAGATTTTCAAGACCTCGAACGCAATGCAACTCTGGGTGAAGGACGGTTGATCGGCTCCCTGGAGAACCCAGTGGATGCCCGGGATGCTGGAGAGGCCATGTCATCCTGCGGAAAGCTTCACCCAGGCTCGAAGAGACGGACGGAGACTTCAAGACTCAAGGCTTACCTGCACAGCCACAAGTCATTATGGGATCTGGCTTGGTTGGACAACGCGGCGACTCTGGACAGGCGGTGCTAGCAGATGTAGACGAACGGTAGGAATGGATGGGCACCGATAGGGATTCAGAGGGACCCGTTGAAAGACCATGTTTTGATCATCCGGTCTTCAAGCACCCTGAAGTGCAAGGACAAACCCGGAGGCGATCAAATCTTGTGGGGAACGTGTGCAAAACTCTGCAGAGTACCCAACCTAATCGATTAGCCGTGTCCACGGTCATGGACAACTTGAGCTGAAGGCATTGAATTTCCCCTGAACTCTCGACACAACATAATAATGATGTGGGTGTTAACAACTATTCGGGTACGAGAATTGGTTGGCGGAACCATCTCGTTAACAACAAACAATGTAGTAATATTTTGCTTTCAACCCCTTTTGTTGTAGGATAAAACTGGCTTTACGCAAAACTTAGCTCCACCGGCCAAATATGCATGTAGAGATAGTTGATTATTATTTTACCCCTCTCTTTGATGACTTGCCGGCATATTCAATATGCTGACCTACACGGCTGCAACGTATCATGTTGCAGAGTACTTTTCCGACCAGGAGTGAGGCTACGATCTACGCTCAGCGACATGCCCTGGGAGTCGGATGGACTCGTCTACCTGATGCTTCCGCTTAGTCTTCGTTAGATAATCTCATGAGTTGGCCTTCAGCCACTTTATTGTACTCCTTTATTGTAATAAAGTACTCTTCATGAGATTTCGATTAATAAAGTTGTGTGATTGCACTCTTGAATATATACATTATGTACTGTGTGTGTACCAGCATGATCTTGGGATGGTACGAAAGCACCAAGGCTTGACTCGTCTTGAGTCGGGTCGCTACAGAAATGGTATTCACAGCACACGCTGACCTTAGGACGTAACCTCTAGGAATGGAAAAGCCTTAGGAAGAAAACTATTTTCTCTTATGTCTATAAATCTTCTATTTCCTCTTCTGATCATTTCTGACTTCTCTCCGATTTTCCAATGTTTAGATGGCCACCTTCATCCCTGTTAAGTTCACGGAGTTTTGCCAGCCCGACACCACTATGCCGTTCGGAAAGGAGCTGGTGCAGATCACCAAGGATATGAGGATTGCTCTGCCGACTATCACAGGGAAGCCAACTTCGTCTTACCCGGAGGATTCACGCTACAGGATCGAGGTGCACATTCCCGGAAGGACATTCCAGCAAAGCACTGAGCCGATGGATTTCAAGTTCATCGCACCCAACTGTATTCATGGAAGGGACATGGAGACCCATTGTGCACTCGGACGTATCAAGGAAGAATACAAAGGCTGCCCTATTTCTCTAGACCTATTCACCGTATCCCGGAGAAACGAAGACGGAGAAGTCATCTCAAGCAAGACCAAGGACGCTCTCTTGTCTTATGCCCAGACCTTGGAGAAGTACAGCGGGACTCTGGAGCATCATGTGATCAAGGACGCCAGGAAGATCAAGCAACTGTCACTCCGCGAGCTTGAACTCGAAGAAGCAGCCCGGGAAGCCCACTATGAACATGAACTGGAAGTGAAGGACTTTCTGGAGCGGATCGAGAAGCTGAAGACTCGAGTTGCATACCTGGAGGAGGAACTGGACATGGGCGAGAACCTTCATCCCGAAGGAGACGTAGCCCCCTTGATCAGCAACGACGAGGACTATAAAGAAAGCTCCACCAAAGGACCCGTCACCATGTTTTTCTGAGGAGGACATTTAGACTAGACCACCAAGTTTACTTTATCGTTTTACGTTTTAGGCCGATGTTTAGGATTATCGAATTTTGTATCCCCGTGTGAACCTTGTGATGATATTGAATGAGATGTGTGGTGTGATACTTGTGTGTTGCATTCATATGGGTAGTGTAATTCCTCTTAGACCATTGTTCTATGCTAATCTCACCCCTCTGCAAACATCAGATGCCTCGGAGACGCGCCCCTGAGTCCAACTTCCCGCCGGAAATCACCCTGTTGATCCAGCAACAAAACACCCTGATGCAGCTGATCATCCAGAATCAGAACAATAACAACCATCATCCACCCAGGCTAACAATCTCACCCGTTTTCTGAGGTTGAACCCTCCAACTTTCTCCAGCAGCATTGAGCCCATTGTGGCAGATGATTGGCTCCGCAAGATGGAGCGTGAACTTATCACTGCTGGTTGTTCTGAAGCTGACAAGGTGCGTTTTGCCGCGCATCAACTTGAAGGCCCTGCAGCTGCTTGGTGGGAGAACTACACCACCACTTATCCCATTGCTGGAGTCACTTGGGAGCAATTCAAGCAAGCCTTCCGCACCGCGCATGTCTCAGCTGGTGCAATGAGTCTGAAGAAGCGTGAGTTTCGCAACTTACGCCAGGGGAATCGCTCTGTGGCCCAGTACGTTGATGAATTCAGCATGCTGGCCCGTTATGCACCTGGAGATGTGGCCGATCATGCGGCCAAGCAGGAAAAGTTCTTGGAAGGACTGAATGATGAGCTGAGCATTCAGTTGACTGTAGCCACGTTCAACAACTACCAGGAGCTGGTTGATAAGGCCCTCATCTTGGAGGGGAAACACCAGCAGATGGAGAACCGCAAGTGAAAGTATGGGGTTGGAAAGTTCAACTCCGGCACTCAGCAGAAGCCTCGCTACACCCCTTATCCAGGGAATACCGGGACTGGATCCGATAAGTTTGGAGGACACGTTCAGCATAACCACCCAGTGCACAACCATGGAGGCCACAACCATGGAGGAAATGGGAACCACCGCAACAACAGCAACTTCAAGAATGGCGGTACTGGCACTCAGCAGAATTCAGCTCCAGCTCAGAAGGATCTGACTCACATCAGTTGCTTCAAGTGTCAGAAGACGGGACACTATGCCACTGATTGTCCCAGAACAAGCAAGGAAATGGAAACGGCAACGGCAACTCTGCAGCAAAGAAGCCCAATCCTTTTCCTCGAGCTCAGGTGAACCACCTTGACGTTGAAGAGGTCTATGATCACCCCGATACTGTGGTTGGTAAGTTTTTGCTAAATTCACGTGCAGTATTGGTACTTTTTGATTCTGGTGCAACGCATTCATTCATATCAAGGGTAGTTGTGGAAAAGTATAGTTTGCCAACTAGAACCCTCAGCCAGCCTATTAAGGTCAGTTCCCCAGGAGGCATGATGACAACCGGGATAGGATGCCATGCCTTGAGTCTCAACATCGGGAACCATAATTTTCCCACCGACCTCATCGTATTAAGGTCCCAGGGATTGGATGTAATCCTAGGCATGGATTGGTTGGCCAAGTATGAAGGGAATATTGATTGTGCCCTTAAGTCTATTTTGCTCACCACCCCTGAGCAGAAGCGGATTAAGTACGTGTCCCAGCGCCCGACACGGAGTAAGCGAGTAAACTCTCTCACGGGAGTAGTCCAGGAGGAAGTACCAATTGTACGGGAGTACCCAGATGTATTTCCGGAGGAATTGCCGGGCATGCCACCCGATTGAGAGATTGAGTTCCTGATTGAGCTATTACCCGGAACAGGCCCGATATCCAAGAGACCCTATCGGATGCCCGCAAATAACTTGATAGAAATCAAGAAGCAAATTAAGGAGTTATTGGACAAAGGGGATATTCTCCCAAGTTCTTCACCTTGGGGAGCCCCAGTGCTCTTGGTTGAAAAGAAGGACAAGTCCTTGAGGATGGTTGTCGATTATCGTGCATTGAACGATGTGACCATCAAGAACAAGTACCCCTTGCCGATGATAAATGATCTGTTTGATCAGTTAGTTGGAGCTCGCATATTCTCAAAGATTGATCTTCGATCCGGGTATCATCAGTTGAAGATTCGTGAACAGGATATACCCAAGACAGCCTTTACCACTCAGTACGGCTTGTATGAGTACACGGTCATGTCATTTGGACTGACTAATGCTCCGGCGTATTTTATGAATCTGATAAACAAGGTATTTATGGAATACTTGGGCAAGTTTGTCGTGGTGTTCATCGATGACATACTGATATTCTCCAAGAACGAAGAGGAACACAAGGAACATCTGCATCTAGTTCTGGAGAAGCTTCGAAAGCATAAGCTATACGCAAAGTTTAGCAAATGTGAGTTTTGGTTGAAGGAAGTCGGATTTCTCGGACACGTCATCTCAGGAGAAGGAATAGCAGTGGACCCTGCCAAGGTCGCAGCAGTCACCGAATGGGTAGCACCCACTTCAGTCAAGGAGATCCGCAGTTTCCTCGGACTTGCCGGATATTACCGGAGGTTCATTCAGAATTTCTCAAAGATTGCCAAGCCCATGACAGAGTTGTTGAAGAAGGAATCCCAGTATATTTGGACTGAGGAATGTGAAATCAGTTTTCAAGAGCTGAAGAAACGTCTTGTTACAGCCCAGTGCTGATATTACCGAACATTCGGAAGGATTTCCAGGTTTACTGTGACGCTTCTCGTCAAGGACTCGGAGGAGTGCTCATGCAAGAAGGCAAAGTTGTAGCCTATGCATCCAGACAACTCAGACCTCATGAGTTGAATTATGCCACACATGACTTGGAACTAGCAGCCGTAGTGCACGCTCTCAAGACCTGGAGACATTTCCTGATCGGAAATAGTTGTGATGTTTACACTGATCACAAGAGCCTGAAATATATCTTCACGCAGAAGGAGTTGAACCTGAGACAGAGGCGATGGCTAGAGTTGATCAAGGACTATGACATGAGATTGCATTATCACCCAGGCAAGGCAAATGTTGTAGCCGATGCGTTAAGCCGCAAGAGTTATCTGGACACGCTCACGGCGGGAGGATTACCCCAAGAGTTAGTCGATGACTTCCGAGAGCTCAAATTGGAGATAGTTCCAACAGGATTTGTTGCCACTTTGGAAATTCATTCTACTTTGACGGAAAAGATCCGCGAAGCACAGAAATCAGACAAGGAGATAGCTGAGATTAAGCTGAGAATGGAAGACGGGAAGGCTAAAGGTTTTCGTGAGGATGAACACGGAACTTTATGGTTTGAGGATCGCATCTATGTGCCCAATGATCCCGAACTCAGGAAGTTGATACTTCAGGAGGCTCATGATTCCCCGTACTCGATACACCCCGGTAACACCAAGATGTATCTGGATCTGAAAGAAAGTTTCTGGTGGACAGGATTGAAGAAAGACATTTCCGAGTACGTAGCGATATGCGATGTTTGTCAGCGAGTAAAAGCCGAGCATCAGAAGCCAGCAGGTTTGCTCCAACCTCTGCCGATACCCGAATGGAAATGGGAAAAGCTTGGTATGGACTTCATCACAGGATTACCTCGGACCCGTTCTGGCTATGATTCTATTTGGGTTGTGGTCGATCGTTTGACCAAGGTAGCTCACTTCATTCCAGTGAAGACTACTTACACGAGTGCCAAGCTGGCCAAGATATATATGACGAGGATCGTATGTCTGCACGGAGTACCGAAGAGCATTGTGTCCGATAGAGGGACTCAGTTCACATCAAAATTTTGGCACCAACTGCATGAAACCTTGGGAACGAGATTGGAGTTCAGCACCGCTTTTCACCCGCAGACAGATGGACAGACCGAGAGAGTCAATCAAATTCTGGAGGACATGTTGAGAGCTTGCGCACTAGACTATGGGTCTAGATGGGATGACAATTTACCGTATGCCGAGTTCTCATACAACAAGAGCTACCAGACCAGTCTGAAGATGGCCCCTTTCGAAGCTCTATACGGAAGGAGGTGCAGAACACCATTGATGTGGGATGGAGTTGGAGACCGACAACTTTTTGGTCCCGACCTTATCCGAGATTCTGAAGAGAAGGTCAAGCTAATTCGTGAACGACTCAAGATAGCTCACTTCAGGCAGAAGAGTTATGCTGACAGCAAACGCAAGGAAGTAACATACGAAGTGGGAGACCGAGCATATCTTCGGGTGTCTCCACTTCGAGGAATCAAGAGATTCGGTGTGAAAGGAAAATTAGCACCTCGTTTCATTGGCCCCTACAAAATTCTTGAATGTAGAGGCAAAGCTTCATACAAACTGGAACTGCCGGAAGGATTGTATGGAGTTCATGATGTCTTCCATGTTTCCCAGTTGAAGAAATGCCACGCTGAGATGGCCGATGTTCCGTTGAGAGATACAGTGCCCGTAGAGGCCATACAAGTTGACAGCGATCTGACGTATGAGGAGAAACCCGTCAGGATTCTCGAGACTGCCAACAGAGTTACCCGCAGCAAGATCATCAAGTTCTGCAAGGTGTTGTGGAGCCACCACACCGAGGAAGAAGCCACCTGGGAACGAGAAGAGGATCTTCGTCGAGACCACCAGCACCTGTTTTCTAGCCAACCCAAATCTCGAGGGCGAGATTCATCTTAAGGTGGGTAGGTTTGTAACATCCCAATTTTCCTAATTGGGAATGTTTTACATTGTAGCTAAGCATCTATGCATAAGTGATTGAAATAAATTTAGCTCGTGAATTTCTTTCGTCTTTTCGATTTGCATTTTCATTTTTCCTCGCGCGAGAAATGCCCGGAGAAAAACTCTCTTGCACGCAAGAGAGAGAGAGCGGAGGAAAATGACACTCCAAAGAGCGGGCAATTTTTGAAATGTTGGAGCCAAGAAAACCCAAAGTTCTTTTCCAAAAATAATTGCAAAAAGAAATAAAGCAAATTTGGGAATTTCTGAAAAAACGTTTTTTTTAAAGTTTTATTTTTGCTTTGGAAAAATGTTATTCGGGTAGAGATTCTTTTTCTGAATTTTTTGGTATATAATACCATATATTAATATTTTGATTTACTCTCCTTTTTTTTGTTTTTATTTTCTGTCTCGGAAAAGTTAGATATTAGGAAGTCTTTTTTTTTCAGAACCGCCCCGAGCGCAGGATAGTCCATGGGCCGAATCCCCCTTTCCCTGGGATCCCAGATCCCTTAAAACCGGCCAACCGACCCCCTCTCCCCGCCCCTCCTCTCACTGGCCCGTGGTCCCCACCCCCACCGAGCCTCCCTCCCCGTCGGCCTTATCCTACCTCCCCTTCCTATTCTCTGCTCCAAAACCGAAACCGAGCTACTCCCAGGAATCCCGCGATCTCCTTCCCCGAGTCCCCTCTCTCCCTTCCTTACTCCCCCTCCCATGGCCTATAAGTACTCCCCCACCCGAGCCGCCCCCGTTCCCACCTTTTCCTCGCCGAGCCGCCGCCCCCAAGCCCCTGCAGCACCGCCGCCGGAGCCCGAGCTACTGCCGAGCTTCTGCAGCTCTCGGCCACCCCCACAGGAGCAGCGCCCAGCGCCCCCTCTCCCCCCCGAGCGCCTACCCGCGGAGGGGAAGCACCACCGCCGCCGCCCCGACCCCCCCACCGCCCCAGAGCCCCCTCCCCCCTCGCCGGCGACGCCTCCACCGGAGTACTGCTCCCAGCTCGGTAGTTCTTCTCCCACCTCTCTGTCTTTCTTCGTTTCCTTTTTTTAGCCCTTAGATCCTAGTTGGACGGTTTAGATTAGATCGTATATAACCCTTCGGTTTAGTTTAGAAAACCAGTTGTTTTTTTGTTCACTTATTCTTTTAACCAGCAACTTTGCTTAGCCTCGGCCGTTTGCCCATAGCGCAGCAACAAACACCCCTCCCAGCCAACAGTAGCTTGCCACGTGTACCCCATTAGTTAGCTAGGTTAGTTTTACTTTTTTCTGCCTGTTTGCAAAAACAGATACTTTCTGTTTTGTTTTAGCCACAACTTTTTATCCCTAAGTCCAATGACATTGATTCTTTTTCCAGTAGCTCACAAATTTCCTGTAGTTTTTCAAAACATATAACTTGTCTATGTTTGAAATGCTCAAATATAAGTTAGAGCAGATTTAGTTTAAACCTTGTTTTGTCTATTACAGGAGTTTAAAAAATGATTTTGAGTTGATCCTTTTTGCTACTGGTTCCTAGTGACAAAATCTTACTGTGGTAGAAGTTTCAAAATTTTTAAAGTGTTTTTACTGGTGTTTTCAAGAGAAACAAGTTTCTGCTATACCGGCGCATGATGAACTCCTTTGCTTAGACTTTAGCAAATCCTTACTTGTGATGTTATTTTTACTTGTGGCATGATTGAAGTGCTTATGGTGTGCTTTGTATTTGTATCGGTAGATCATCCGGAGTGCGAAGCGTGTTACTTAGAAGCGCTCGAGCAAGACAACTATCATCACGGCAAGTCATTTTTGACCATGTTATTTTACCTATGTTTTCGATGCATGGTAGATCACCTTCTTTGCCCAATTTGCATGCTGCCTAGGTACTTGGAAAATTTAGCTTAAGTTGTAGTATCATGTGGTAGGAACACAACAACCCCGATACTTGGCCCCGGGACGACAATTTCTTAATGCTATGCTTGAGTAGACGGGTTATTGATTGAGTGTATACCACGAGTGATGCGAGGTTGATATAATAATCAAGACCGGACTAAGACAAGATTTTCAAGACCTCGAACGCAATGCAACTCTGGGTGAAGGACGGTTGATCGGCTCCCTGGAGAACCCAGTGGATGCCCGGGATGCTGGAGAGGCCATGTCATCATGCGGAAAGCTTCACCCAGGCTCGAAGAGACGGACGGAGACTTCAAGACTCAAGGCTTACCTGCACAGCTACAAGTCATTATGGGCTCTGACTTGGTTGGACAACGCGGCTACTCTGGACGGACGGTGCTAGCAGATGTAGACGAACGGTAGGAATGGATGGGCACCGACAGGGATTCAGAGGGACCCGTTGAAAGACCATGTTTTGATCATCCGGTCTTCAAACACCCTGAAGTGCGAGGACAAACCCGGAGGCGATCAAATCTTGTGGGGAACGTGTGCAAAACTCTGCAGAGTACCCAACCTAATCGATTAGCCATGTCCGCGGTCATGGACAACTTGAGCCGAAGGCATTGAATTTCCCCTGAACTCTCGACACAACATAATAATGATGTGGGTGTTAACAACTATTCGGGTACGAGAATTGGTTGGCGGAACCATCTCGTTAACAACAAACAATATAGTAATATTTTGCTTTCAACCCGTTTTGTTGTAGGATAAAACTGGCTTTACGCAAAACTTAGCTCCACCGGCCAAATATGCATGTAGAGATAGTTGATTATTATTTTACCCCTCTCTTTGATGACTTGTCGGCATATTCAATATGCTGACCTACACGGCTGCAACGTATCATGTTGCAGAGTACTTTTCCGACCAGGAGTGAGGCTACGATCTACGCTCAGTGACATGCCCTGGGAGTCGGATGGACTCGTCTACATGATGCTTCCGCTTAGTCTTCGTTAGATAATCTCATGAGTTGGCCTTCAGCCACTTTATTGTACTCCTTTATTGTAATAAATTACTCTTTATGAGATTTCGATTAATAAAGCTGTGTGATTGCACTCTTGAATATATACATTATGTACTGTGTGTGTACCAGCATGATCTTGGGATGGTACGGAAACACCAGAGGCTTGACTCGTCTTGAGTCGGGTCGCTACAGAAAAACTTGCTCCCAACGCTATGAAGGGGTTATCCATCCCTTATAGATTGTTTGCCAAGTGAGAACTGAAAGCAACAAAGTAACAAAGCAAAGTAAAAGCGGAGGTGTAAACAATAGGTGTGAATAGACCTCGGGGCCGTAGTGTTTACTAGTGGTTTCTCTCATGAAAGCAAGTAGGCGGTGGGTGAACGAATTACTGTCGAGCAATTGATAGAACCGCGCAAAGTCATGACGTCATCTATGGCAATGATTATATCTATAGGCATCACGTCCAAAACAAGTAGACCGATACTTTCTCCATCTACTACTATTACTCCACACGTCGACCGCTATCTAGCATGCATCTAGTGTATTAAGTCCAAAAGAACAGAGTAACGCCTTAAGCAAGATGACATGATGTAGATGGACAATCTCATATCTACAACAAAGCCCACCTTGTTACCCTTGATGGCAACTACATGATGTGTGCCTTGCTGCCCCTACTGTCACTGGGAAAGGTCACCAAACGGTAAGAACCCAAAACCAAGCACTTCTCCCATTGCAAGAATCATAGATATAGTTGGCCAAACAAAACCCAAGACTCGGAGAGACTTACAAGGATATCAAATCAAGCATATTAGAAATCAGAAAAGACTCAAATATATATCATAGATAATCTGATCACAAATCCACAATTCATCGGATCTCGACAAACACACCGCCAAAGAAGATTACATCCGATAGATCTCCATGAAGATCATGGAGAACTTTGTATTGAAGATCCAAGAGAGAGAAGAAGCCATCTAGCTACTAACTACAGACACGTAGGTCTGAAGTGAACTACTCACGAGTCATTGGAGGGGCGATGATGTTGGTGAAGAAGCCCTCCAATTCCAAAGTCCCCTCTGGCAGGGCACCGGGAAGGGTCTCCAGATGAGATCTCGCGGAAAGAGGAACTTGTGGCGGCGGAACTCCCGATCTTGGTTTCTTTCTGGAGGTTTTTGAATTTATAGGACCATATGGCGGTGGAGTTTCATCAAGTGGGCCCCCGAGGGCCCCACAAGATTGATTTGCGCGACCTAGGGGGGGGGTCGCGGCGACAGGGCTTGTGGCGCCCTCGGGACCCCTTCCGGTATCTTTTTTCTTCCGGTATTTTTGATATTTTCCATATAAAATCATCGCGAAAGAATTATTCCGTTTGGACCCCGTTCCAAAATCAGATCTGAAAAGAGTCAAAAACACAGAAAAAACAGGAACTGACACTTGGCACTGAGTTAATAAGTTAGTCCCAAAAAAGATATAAAAGGTAAACAAAGCATCCAAAGTTGACAAGATAACAACGTGAAACCATCAAAAATTATAGATACGTTTGGGACGTATCAAAGGTGAACAATGGGGGAAGAACACGAGCTCCACAGATATGAAACCATTGGGGAAGAAGACCCCCTTTATATAGTGGGGGGAAGAATCCAGTCGTTACCCCCACTTTCAGCCCGAGCATAACGGTACTACCGCACGCACGTTAGTGGCAGAGGGAGGAACTACTTCACGGGGCAATGAGCGGTACTATCGCACACCCTTACTGTACTACCGCAAGGTAATATCCAACTTCCACAGGAGGTACACGGAAGTAAAAAAATTACTTTCGTGCCTACCTGCGCTGAGGCTACGACTGTGCAAAAATCCGACACGGTAGTACCGACCACGGTTTTGCGGTACTACCGCCTCAGGGCGGTAGTACCGCTCTTACACAGCGGAAGTACCGCCAAGCGGTACTGCCGTGGTATCGAGCGGTACTACCGCCTGTTTAGAGAAAAACAACTCTCGTACTAAAATTGCCATAACTTTCACATACGAGCTCCGAATTGAGCAAACTCAAGCTTGTTGGATTCAGGATGACAAGAGCAATCTTAAGAACATGCAGTTATGAAAAATGCTAATTATATAGTGATGTGAGACCTCTTTGAATGAAGAACTGACAAAAACTTCAAACATCGAAAACATCTTAGAAGATGCATATGGACTCCGTTTTCGATGAACTCGAGCTTGTCATGAAGATGACCATAAGCTCTAAAACTCACAAAGAGAAACACCAAACAAGAACCAAGAAATATGATGCATGGATGCAAATGGTTTGAGCTCTCAACAAACGATAAGATCAAGCTACTCAATTGAGAGCCCCCCTTGACAGTACGGTAATCTATCCTAAAATAGAAAAATCTATCAAGGGTAAACCTATACCTTGCATCTAGTCCTCTTGAGCTAGATGACAATGATCTTGGCTTCCTCGAGATGGACCACCTTTCTTGATTGCATTGCTTTGCTGAAGACTAGTTGATTGCTTCCCCATACTCACTATGGGTGAGCTACTCTTCAACACATCGTCACAAGTCCATTGCCACCACAATGGACGACAAGCTTCAAGCATGATATCTTCGTGATGCTCCACTTGAACTTGCACACCGCAATCTTGATGATGATCACCATTTGATGTCATCCTTCATAGGTTGAATGAGATCTTCCTATTGACGCAAACCCATGGAAACACACCTAACTCCACATAAAACTCTCACGAAGACCATGGGTTAGTACACAAAAGTGTTATAAACAATGCTTACCATACCATGGGATCACTTGATCCCTCTTGGTACATCTTGTACATTTTGTGTGTTGATCATCCAGATTTACTCTTTGCTTAGTCTTGATCAACCTTGTGTCTTTATGACCAAGCTTTGGATAATACCTTGAATAACACCTTGGTCATCATATAAACTCCTTGAAACCAATAGATGGACTTCAAGAAGTGCCTATGGACAAATCCTTCGAATATAACTTAAGGCAACCATTAGTCCATAGGGATTTTCATCAATTACCAAAACCACATACGGAGAAATATGCTCTAACACTCACTCTTGCAAACAACATGTTCAAGAGACAAGAGATCATCCTGAACGAGGATATGATGCATATACTTACCTTGAGGTGCTTGAGCATCTTAGTAGTATGAGTACACTTGGGAAAACAATTGTTAGATAACACAAGATTATTCTATTATAAAGATGCAAAGAGCCTCAAAAGTACCAAGACAAGAACCACATAACAAAAATAGTATTTGATGAAAGATATGTCTCCAAGAATATTTAGAACTTTCTCCCCTAAGAATGAATATGTGAAATTTCCTCTCCCCCTGAATCGTAGCATGTAGATATTGGGAGTAGGTAGGGTGAGACAAGTTCAATTGAAAGTAGGCAATATAAAATGCAAATATAACTTTCTCTCCCTTCGGGTAAGCATAAGCTTGGATAACTCTTTGATATCTATCCCCCTCAGGAATTTCTCCTCCTTTTATATCTCTCCCCCTTAATAATATTCACCCCCCTGTGTGTGTAAGCTTAGATATATCTCCTCCAAGGGTAGAATGTCTCCCCTTTTTGGTATAAATATATAGAAGCTTTGATATATCTCCCCCTTTGACATTAATTTCCAAAAAGGTGAGAGGGTAAAGGTTCATTGAGAATAAGGGATCCTGGATTCTTATTCAACTTGAGTATGGATAAGAGTTCCTTGAAATATCCCCCTTGAGTTAGATAAGGGTTCCTTGAAATTTCTCCCCTTTTTTGTTGGGGATCCTAGATGTTTATCCCCCTTATATTGTGGGATCATTTGAAGTTTCTCCCCTTTGAAGTTTTCTTCCCCTTGTCAAATTGAGGGATCACAATAGTATGCCCCCCCATGGTAAAAATCTGGTAAAATCACTAAGAATGTTGGTAGCATCAATTCGGAGTCTGCAAGGCAAAGTGGTTCGGTAGAATCGAGAAAGAAATTTTAGCCTCTGGGTGAAATCGGTTGGACCGATTTTCCAACTCGGAGAGATCAAGTTCCATATGAAAGCTTTTCTACATGAAAATACGGGATACCAATTGAAAATACTTCAAATTTTTTGATCAATCCTTCCTGGCCATTTTGTCAATAAAAATTCTCAGATATGTTGGCCAAAGCTCTCAGAAAGTATTCAAATGATTTTCAAGGAATTTTTCAAAATTATTTGCAAGGAATTTTTCACAACTAGATTAGAATTGAATGGTTCCAAGAAAGCATGCAATGAGAATATGAACCATACAAGAAACTTCATCTAGATGTTGGGAGGTGACTAGGTCATCTATATTAGAGTATATTGACTTGAGGAGTCAAGTAAGAATGCTTGATCATATGTCATACTTATTGTTAAGCTGAAAATGGGGTTTCCATTTTCTGTTAAACATTTTAATGTATTCATATCACTTGAGTTGCTTTAACTCATGACTTGGTGTAAAGCTTTATCAAGGATATGAGTACATACCTTCGAATGATGTTGATGACATGGCATGTAGGTGAACCTGTTGTGGATTCTCAATGTTGATGAAGATCATCTTGAGTTGGGAGCTATCGTTGTTGTTTTGGTTCACTTTTCACCTACATACGTTAGTCATGTAAGGAATAACATAATATATCCAAATGACAAGAGTGAATTTATTCATCATATTGTTGTCAAGGATATGATTTTGTTGTCTTCTTCCTTCATCTCTGAAGAAAGGGTTGTTGATACTTGGCCATGAAAATATTGATCTTGATGTGAGTTGATGGCAATCTTGTGGAGTGTAGTTCTTCCAAGTACCTACAAAAGATTAGATGCAATACAAGGGAGCATATTTTTTCCAAGATATATGATAGTGTCATATCAATAGCATAATGGAATAGTCAAGAAAGCTCATGCCCTTGCATGCATCCGAGTGAGTCTAGCTCAAGTTTGAAGCAGCAATGATGTTCAACGCTCATCAAGCGACAAAACACTTTCTCATCAAATGGCTTGGTAAATATATCAGCCAATTGTTTGTCGGTACGAACATGCTTGATATTAATATCTCCTTTACCAACATGATCATGAATGAAATGATGTCGCACTTGAATATGTTTAGTTTGAGAATGTTGCACTAGATTATGGACAATTTTAATAGCACTTTCATTGTCACAGAACGATGGACCATGTTTCACATGAATGTGACAAACCTTAAGAGTTTGCATCATCCATAGTAATTGTGCACAACATGAACCAACGGTAATGTATAATGCTTCGACGGTAGATAAAGATACCAAGTTTTATTTCCTGGGTCACCAAGACACAAGAGATCTCCCAAGAAATTGACATGTACCCGACTTGGAATAGCCAATAGGATTAAAAGAAGATCCATTGGGATACCATATGCCAAAGTTTGTTGTATGTATCAAGTATCTCACAATTCTTTTCACAGCCTTTAGATGACACTCCTTAGGTGCCGCTTGATATCGGGCACACATGCAAACACTCAACATGATATCAGGACGGGAGGCACATAGATATAGCAATGAACCGATCGTTGATCGATAAAACTTTTGACCAACCGGTTTGTCCTCCTTAGTGAGGTCAACATGTCCACTAGTAGGCATGGGAGTTTTCATACCTTTGTAATCTTGCATGTTGAACTTGTTGATAAAGTCCTTGGTGTACTTGGTTTGAGAGATAAACGTACCTTCTCTCGTTTGTTTGACTTGCAAACCAAGGAAGAATTTCAGCTCACACATCATGGACATATCTTACTTCTCGGACATCATCCTTTCAAACTTCTCACTAAAATGTGGGTTAGTAGATCCAAAGATAATATCATCAACATAAATTTGGCATACAAATAGTTCGCCTAACTCTTTTAGTGAATAAAGTTGCATCAATTTTACCAATCTCAAAACCCTTTTCAATGAGAAACTTCGTTAGGCATTTGTACCAAGCTTGAGGGGCTTGTTTAACACCATATAAAGCTTTATGAAGTTTATAAACATGATTGGGTTTCTTATGGTTCACAAAGCGGGGAGGTTGTTTGACATAAACTTCCTCCTCAATTTCACCTTTTAGAAAAGAACTTTTGATATCGATTTGGTAAAGAGTAATATAATCGTGATTGGCATAAGCAAGAATAATGGCTTCAAGTCTAGCAATGGGGGGGATAGGTATCACCATAGTCCATACCTTCGACTTACGTGTAGCCTTGAGCTACGAGACGTGCCTTGTTGCGAATCACTTGGCCATCTTCATTATTCTTGTTCTAAAACACCCATTTTGTACTAATGATGTTGTGCTCATCCTTGGGTTTCTCCACGAGTGTCCAAACTTCATTCTTCTCGAAGTTGTGTAGCTCTTCGTGCATGGAATTCACCCAATAAGGGTCTTGAAGTGCTTCTTCTACCTCCATAGGCTCAATGCTAGAGATAAATGAGTAATGCTCATGAAAGTTAACTAAATGAGTTTTAGAGTGAGTGATTCTCCCGGTTTGTATGTCAACGAAGATTTGATTCAGCGGATGATCCTTGTCCACTCTTGCTCAAACTTGTGATAGATTTTTCGTGTTGGATGGTGGAGCTTCCTTGTCATCATCTTCTTCTTCATTGTCGTTGAAGGTGTCATCTCCTTGAGGTGGTGGTGAAGAAGGATGAGGTGGATCATCACGGTGTACTTCCTCCTCCTCTTCACCATGTCGTGTACCACTTGTGGATGCCTCCATGCCGTTTTGTGCTTCACGTTGACGCGAAGTAGGGGCTTCCACTTATGTTGATGAAGTACTTTCCTTCACCTCCATGGGACGAATCTTGTCGATGGACAAGTCTTCGATGGCTTCCGAAGGTTCCTTATCTCCTACATCATTTGGCAATTGTTCGACTTGCGAACCATTAGATTCATCAAACTTCACATCTAACGTCTCTTCAACTTTTCGAGTGAAGTTGTTGTAGACACGGTAAGTGTGAGAGTTTGATCCGTAACCAAGTAGGAAAACTTCATGGGATTTAGGAGCAAATTTAGAATGATGATGCTTATCTAGAATGTAGCACTTTGAGCCGAATACCCGAAAGTATCCAACTTGGGTTTGTTATCGATGAGTAGCTCGTATGCCGTTTTGCCGAGCAGCTTGTGTAAGTAGAGTTGGTTTGTGGCATGACAAGATGTTTCCACGGCTTCTGCCCAAAAGTGTCTTGGCGTCTTGTAATCGTCAAGCATCGTTGTATCCATCTCTATGAGACTCCGGTTCTTCCTCTCAACAACTCCATTTTGTTGAGATGTGTACGTCACCAGAACTCATGTGAGATACCCTATTCGTCAAGAAAAGTATCCACATTTGTGTTCTTGAACTTTGATCCATTGTTGCTCCAAACTTCTTGATGTTCACTTCAAACTGATTTTAGGATTTTCGAGGAAAGTTCTTGAAGACCTTTTGTATCTACGACTTGTCATCAAGAAAGAATGCCCACGTAAATCTGGAAAAATCATCAACAATAACTAGATGAAAATAATTTCCACTGAGGCTCTTGTAAGCGTTGGGACCAAAGAGATCCATGTAAAGTAGCTCAAGTGGCCTTCTAGTAGTCCTGATGTTTTTCACGGGATGACTTCCACCGACTTGTTTTCTTGCTTGACAAGCACTACAAAGTCTATCTTTTTCAAAGATAACATATTTAACACCGAGAATATGATCACCTTTGATAAGCTTATCAAGATGACGCATACCAACATGTCCTAGCCTTCTATGCCATAACCAATCTTTAGAAGATTTTGCAATAAGACATATACGAGGTTTGGTTTTTATAGTATCAATAATATATAGATCACCTCTATGAAAACTAGTAAAGACCATGTTATGATTATCTCGATGAAGCACTTGGCAATCAACTTCCATATATAGCACACTGAAACCAAAATCCGCTAATCTAGATACGAACAGAAGATTGTAGCCACGGGGTTCTACAAGCATGACAATTTGAATGGAACTATCATGAGATATGGCCACCTTACCCAGACCAAGTACCTTGCGCTTGGAGTTTTCTCCAGAAGTCACATACCTTCACGGTCTACGGTTTGGTGTGATCTCATGAAACATGTCTTTATATCCGATCATGTGATCGGTGCATCCACTGTCAAGTATCTATTCGTTTGCTCCGGCCATGTAATCTCTAAGGTTTGCCATAAGACTAAGGCTCCTCATGGTCTTCTCATACTCGATGTCAAACTTCTCGTCATCATCATAGTACCCATGCTCCACATTTTCATCGTCTCATGGAACATCCTCATCATAAGAATCAAAGGATTCGTTAGAATTTTGACCATAACAATGTTCTGGTTTATGAATGTGAATGGCTTCAACAATGGTGTTATTGATGGTAATGACATCTCCTTTAGCACGCATGAGGTCACGAATCTCAAATAGACAATTATCAAAGTTAGGGTCATTGGGATTCATTTTGTGAAAGACAATAGATTTTTGGAAAATTATATCAAGATTTTTCAAGGAGTAGTCAGGATATCTTTTCACCAAATCTTTTCAGAAAGAATAAGCGCATCCAAAATTATTCATTTGATTAAGCACATTTCTTGGCAATGCTCTAATGATGAGATTAACAGTTTTAAGATTGCCATGCATACTTCTTCATCATGAGAAGGATGTAAGGAATCAATGGGAGGCACATAGGGACATTTAACATATTTCAAACATTTCATCTTTCCATTGTCTATAATCCTCCCCATTGAAAAGAGGCACTCTAGAAATTTGATTCCCAAAAATAGACACATCCATCTTCCTCCAATGGTGATTAAACCAAGGCTATTGAGACAAATTCTCTGATACCAATTGTGGGATCACTAGAAGGGATGTCTAGAGGGGGTGAATAGAATACTTGCAAAAATAAAACCTAGCCTTTTCCCAATTTTAATTAGTAGAAGATTTTAGCATTTAGAACAAGCCAAGCACACCCTACACATGCAAGTCCATGAGTATACTAGTAGAAAGTAAAGACATGCACATGTAAAGAAAGGAGTAGAGATGGACATGCTGATTTTTGACGTGGTTCCGATAGGTCGTGCTATCGTACGTCCACGTTGATGAAGACTTCAACCCACGGAGGGTAACTTCCGCGTGAGTCCATGGAGGGCTAAACCCACGAAGGGTCCACTGAGAAGCAACCTCGTCTATTCCATCATGGTTTACGTCGACGAAAGTCTAGAATCATTCGGGGTAGATCTTCATGAAGTAGGCGTTCTCCTTGCCTGTACAAAATTCTTGGTTCAATTTCACAATATGAATTAGGAGGCTCCCAAGTGAGGCCTAACAATTCTAGGAGGCACCACCATCCAAAAGGTAATAGATGTGGTAGAACGATGAACTCCTTGCTCTTGTTCTTCAAAAGATAATCTCCTCAACACTCAATCACTCTCTGATAGATTTGGCATGGGTAGAAGAGATTGATTGGGTGGAGAGCAACACGGGGAGGCTAGAGATCAAGTTTCAAATGGATGGATTGGAATATCTTGTTCTCAACACATGAGTAGGTGGCTCTCTCTCAGAAAAATGGATATGGCTAGTGTATGTGTGTTCTGAGTGCTTCCTCTGCGAATGAGATGTAGTGGATGGGTATATATAGGCATCTCCCGAAATCCAAGTGTTACAACAATATTTCCGATCTCGGTGAAACCGAAGTGAATCTCGGTGGCACCGATTTGCACAAAATGTGGCAACCTTTGAATTCTCGGTGACACCGATATAGGAATCTCGGTGGTACCTATATGGTGACCTATGTCGGAATCGGGGCTCCATAGACTTAAGAAGAGGTTCGAACACTAGGGTGCACTCGATCCCCAACCCTGTTCAACCTCTCAACCTCACGACGGCTCTATGGTGGCGCGAGCTAGAACGACGAGTTAGGACGCGTGACAGTTTACCCAGGCCCGGGCCACCTTGTGGTGTAAAACCCTACTCCTGCTTGGATAGATAGCTCGAGGAGGAAGAAGGGTACAAAGGTGGGTTCTAGCCCTAGTACAACGCACTGAGCTTCGAATCTCCCTCTATGGAGGCCCGACTCCTTTTTTATACCGGACTTGCTCCTCTTCCCCCAAAAATGCAATCGGTGGGAAGGACAGCCACAACAGCCATTTTGGAAGCAGACAAGACTACAGGTTGCCCTGGCGAAGGTGGTCTTCGGATGCAGAAGCTCCTCTTCATGACACACTGGTGGGATCGAGGATGACCTCTCTCCTGCCGATCCCCTGCAATGGTCCTCTTGCACCGATTAGGAAACCTTTCTCGGGTTGCCTCGGGAACCCGCAGTCGGCCTCTGTCCCCTTAGCACCAAAGGGGAAAGCCTCCCCATCTGTGCTTGCTAGCACCAGTCCTCGCGTCATGCAGAACGGCTCACGTCACCCACATGGGGAGGCTGGGCCATGCGACCCTAGCAAGACGCCCTTGGCAAATCCGCCCCTCGGGAGGAAGGGTGTCGGGAGGAAGGGCGTCAGGAGGTGCTTCCCCTTCTCGAGCCTCACAAGGAACCTCCTTGGGAGAGGGCCCTGCGAGCGGCCCCTCACAAGGAAGGGTCCTCATGAGCGCCATGTCCCTAGACCTTGATAAGGGGCGCTCCAAGGCCTGCAAAGCACAGTGTGCCCTTGACCGTAGGCCGGCGGGCCTAGGTACCCCGGTTCCAGAGTCCTGATAGTAGCCCCCAAGCCCGCGGCATTTACGGCTCAACAGACTGGGCGGAGACGTCATGGGATCTCATCGCCTATGGTCCTGGCCCAACATGCAACACACGTTGAGATGCGGGGCGCCCCACCTTGCCGCACTACATCGGTATTCGTCCTGGCTGGCATAAAGCAGACACGTGGGGTGGCGCTGTCATTACTCTCTTTCACGCCATTCTCCCCTTCCCGCAACTTCTCCTTCCATGCTAGGTTGCGCCAGATCCAATCTTCGAGCAAGTCGCCTACTCGCTCCCTTCAAGGCTCCAAATGGTGCCCGTCGGCAAGAAGGGGAAGGCTGCGGTGCCTCCCACGGGAGTCACCCCCACCGGGCTAGCTCTCTTGCCTTCTCGTGTCTCGAAGGTGGAGGATCTAGGTCCGGTGCTCCCATTTGTGGCTCGAGATACGCAAGAGTGGGGAGAGACCATTGTTTGGCCGGGCTCAGCGGTGCCGGGCAGCTTGGTGAGGTCTGCCTACCCTTTCTTCCTCCACAACGTTTACGCTGGCTGGTCCGTGAGGGAGTCTGGGATTCTGGGGTCCTCGGATGGCCGATATTGGATAAGCTCGTTGGGCCGTGCTGGAGAAGACTGGGCTTGACGATGACCCCTACTCTGGAGGGAATATCCCGAAGGTTGGCGTGTACCCCAAGCGTAGGAGGACTAGGTCATGTCATCTATTCCCGATTATAGTCGGTATCATGTAAACCCTAGGGACCCTGGTGTCTATATAAACTGGGGACTCAGAGGAGGCTGAATCATCTAGGGTTTAGCATATATGATCTTGAGGTAGATCAACTCTGTAATCATCTACATCAATACAATCAAGCAGGACATAGGGTATTACCTCCATAGGAGGGCCCGAACCTGGGTAAACTGCTGTCTCCCCTCTCTTCCTACAACCCATCGATCCAAGGTGCACAGTTCCGCACCCCCTACCCGAGATCTATCGGTTTTGACACCGATATTGTTGCTTTCATTGAGAGTTCCACTGTGGGATTGTCGAAAGTTTTGATGGCTCGCTTAATCGTCAGCAACAGAATCAATAACGGGGACATCTTGTCCCAGGACAAGTCCTCTTGTTCGGCGGCATAACGCTGCGCGCAGATTCTACCGGTCGTCTTGGCCAGATCTGAAGTTCCTTCCCCGATCAGAGAGCGAGGTCAGAGAGTTTAAACCCCCAACCCGTCCATAGACCAATCTGGTCCCCACAAGGATCCCGGCCTCAACAGGTGAGATCCGAAGCCCCGGAGCCTTAACTCCGGGCCCTGCATCCGACCAAGTCCTCGGATCCCTCTCTTTCGAAGAGTCGGCCCTTAGATCGGACCTAACTCGGGTGATGGGATCACTTCAAAAGGTTTTGACCGAACATGCCCCCTCATAGCGTCCATGGAGGTTAACCCCGAAGAACATACGATGATGCATCAGGACGAGTCCTCAGCATTAAGCGAGATGCTCGGCTTGACCCAATCGTTGCACATCTCAAGCAGTCCGGACCACTCTCAGTATGGTTTGGAATATGGGGAATTTTGCAGCCCACCCACCACCCACTTAGTAGCAACCGTCGAAGATTTAACCGACACGTTAGACTAAGGCTCCAAGGAGCTCGAGAGAATGGACGAGGAGGCCGACAAACCCACTCCCTTGAACACTGGGCAATGGACCGCAACGTCCACTTATGACGTCTACATGGTGGACACGCCCGGTAACAATGGTGACCCCCCCAGCCCAACGATGACAAGTCTAGGGAGGAGAGCTCAAAGCACCGAAAGCATCATAAGCGTGCTAAGGCGAACAAAGGAACAGTCCCTGCATAGAACACCGGGGAAAATAAAATCCCAGAAGACCACGACAACCTCGGTATACCTGAACATCCGCTCGAGGATGCGGAGCAACCCGAGGAGCAGGACGGCCCCGACGACATCAATAGATCGGACGATAATGATTATCTTCCTCCCGATGACTACCTAGAAGACGAAGACCTCGCAATACCCGATGACCTTGGAGGCGAGGAAGAATTTCGGCAGCTACTTTTAGCTACGACTCGAACCTTAAAGGCAAGGATGCATCAACTCCAGCCCGAACATGACAACATAAACAACAGATGGACCAAGGTAATTGTTGTCGTGGAAGAGCACGAGCTCAGATGGATGGACCAGAATAAAAGTTACCCATGTCGCCGACTGCTCCCACAATTCGATGACAAGGCCCCAAGGCCCGCATCCCCAAGCACACACATCCCCAAGCACACACATTATGACCAGCCTGACCGTCCGCCTTGAGGGCGCAACAAGGTGGCATCGAACGCCGAACATCACCCAGGTCCACGCTGCGGGAAGGTGAAAGAGAGAACAAACCCTCGTGGCAGAAACAACCCGCGGTATGACGTCAGCTGTGCTTCCCTGGCAATAGCTCCAGAAAAGGGCCGATCCTCCAATCTCTAGTGTTAGCTAGATGAATGCTTGTAACAACTAACCTTCTCCTGTAACGGCACCAGAGGAATGCTGATAGCACTCCCCGGCAATGAAACTTGAAGAATGTTGTTGATGGCCCACCAGCGCGTGGGTTCGCATCAGTTTTTGAGGGTAGAGTATTCGACCCAATTTGTAGGTACGCCAGTCAGGAGGTGAGAGTATACTCTCAAGTATTATTAGCAACTGAATTTGTCAGATTCAACCACACCTGAAAGATTAGTATCTGCAAGCACAATAGTGACAGGGAAGAAGTAATAGTGAAGTAGCGGGTAACGGCAGAGTAACAAGCAATAGCAATGGCAAGGAACAACAGTAGTGACAACAGTAGCAAGTAGCAACAGTAGCAACAGTAGCAGCACAACAAGACAAGTAACAGCAGTAGCAACAGTAGTAGCAGCAGAGCAAGACAAGTAACGGCAATAGCAACAGTAGTACAAACTCGTAGGAATTGGGTCGGTGATTTGTTTGGATGATATTCATCATGCAACATCTATAACACGGAGGGACAAGTGGCTAGCTTCCGTTCGTCAATGTGATGTAGGCATGCATTCCGTGTGTCATCATACGTGCTTAGGGAAAAGAACTTGCATGACATCTATTGTCCATCCCTCCCGTGGCAGCGGGGTCCAAAAGGAAACTACGGGGTATTAAGGTTCTCCTTTTAATAAAGAACCGGACCAACGCATTAGCACTTGGTGAACAAATGAACTGCTCAAACTATGGTCATCACCAGGAGTGGTTCCGGTTATTGTCACTCCGGGGTTGCCGGATCATAACACATAGTAGGTAACTACAACTTGCAAGATTGGATCTACAACACACATATATTGGTGACAACATAATAATTTCAGATCTGAAATCATGGCACTCGGGCCCTAGTGACAAGCATTAAGCATGGCAAAGTAGTAGCAACATCAAATCTCAGAACATAGTGGATACTAGGGATCAATCCCCATCAAAACTAACTCGATTACATGATAGATCTCATCCTACCCATCACCGTCCAGCGAGCCTACGAATAGATTACTCACGAATGACGAAGAGCTTCATGGAATTGGAGAGGGAAGAAGGTTGATGATGACGATGGCGACGATTTCCCCTCTCCGGAGCCCAAGACGGACTCCAGATCTGCCCTCCAGATGAAGAACAGGTGGTGGCGGCGCCTCCGTATCGAAAACGCGACGAAAACTTCTCTTTTTATTTTTTCTGGGACGAAAGACAACTTATAGAGCTGGAGTTGGGGGCGGCAGGTGCCTGTTGGCCCCACAAGCCTGCCCACCGCCACCAGGGGGGTGGTGGCGGAGCAGGGGCTTGTGGCCCTCTGGCCCACCCCCTCAAGTGGATTCTGGAGTAGGTATTTTTGATATTTTCCAAAACTGCTCCCCGTAAATTTTCAGGACGTTTGGAGAACTTTGATTTCTGTACAAAAATAACACCAAGGGAATTCTGCTGAAAACAGCGTCAGTCCATGTTAGTTCCATTCAAATCATGGAAATTATAGTCCAAAACAAGGGCAAAAGAGTTTGGAAAAGTAGATACGTTGGAGACGTATCAACTCCCCCAAGCTTAAAACCTTGCTTGTCCTCAAGCAACTCAATTGACAAACTGAGAGAGAAAGAAAAACTTTGACGAACTCGGTTTGATCTTGTTGTTGCAACTATGTCTAACTCATAACCAGAGTTTCAGCAAGATCACAAGTTAACCACATAAGCAAATGACACAAAGGTCTCACGGTAAACTAATATCAATTGCATAATCATCTAACGAGAAAATAATAATGAGTTTCAAATAGCAACACTTCAATCAAAACAAGCATGAAGCAATATGAATAGGTGGTATCTCGCTAGCTCTTTCTGAGACCGCAAAACATAAATGTAGAGCACTTTCAAAGATCAAGGGCTGACTAAACATTGTAATTCATAGCAACGAAGATCCAGTCATAGTCATAGTCAATATCAATCAAAAGCAAAGCATAAAAATGATAGAGGTGCTCTCTAATTGGTGCTCATATAAGAGGAGGATGACTCAACAGGAAAATAAATAGACATGCCCTTCGCAGAGGGAAGCATTGATTTGCAGAGGTGCCAGAGCTCAAGCTTTGAAAACAGAGATAATAATTTTGGGTGGCATGCTTTCATTGTCAACGCAATGACCAAGAGTTCTCAATATCTTCCATGCTACTCATGCTATAGGCGGTTCCCAAACAGAAAAGTAAAGTTTTAACTCCCCCACCACCAATCAATCACACTCCACGGCTAGCCGAATCCTCGGGTACCGTCCATACTAACATCAATCCGGGGGGAGTCTTGTTTTACATTTATGTTTTCAATTTAAGCATGGAACTGAACATCCCAAATACCGGCCCCTTTCTCGTGCAGGACTATGAATAAACACATGTCGAGGATAACACTCCTAGCATGGAAGATACCAATAGCCCTCTGTCACCACATGAGCGGTTCGGGCATGCAAAACAGATTCATTTCTTGAAGGTTTGGAGAATGGCACATGCAAATTTACTTGGAACGGCAGGTAGATACCGCAAATAGGTAGGTATGGTGGACTCTCATGGAATTTTTTTTGGGTTTATGGAGGTGGATGCACAAGCAGTATTCCCGCTTAGTACAAGTGAAGGCTAGCAAAAGACTGGGAAGCGACCAACTAGAGAGCGACAACAGTGATCAAGATGCAATGAGTTTGACTAACATTGAATGCAAGCATGAACAGGATATAAATCACCATGAATACGAACATCATAGAGGCTATGTTGATTTTGTTTCAACTACATGCATTCACATGCGCCAAGTCAAGCCACTTGAAACATTCGAAGGAGAATACCATCCTATCATACTACATCACAGTCATCTCAAAATCTATGTTGGCAATCAAGACAAACTATTATAAGCTCTCAGCTAAATAAGCATGGCATCAGAAACTATGATCTCTAAGTTGTCATTGCAAACATGGTTCTCTCTCAACAAAGCTAAATCTGGGTCGACAAGCTAGTCATATTTACAAAAACAAAATAGATAAAGTTCATACCAGCTTTTCAGACTCAGTCACTTCATCATATTTCATCATTCTTGCCTTTCATTTGCATGATCGAACGATGAAAATGATAATAAGCGCATTGGACTAAGCTGAATCTGCAGGCAAACACAAAGGAGAAGACAAAATAATATGGCTCTTTGAAAGCTAAACAGGTAAGCATGTAAGAACCACTGAGCATTGTAACCAATATCTTCTACCTTGACACAAAGAAAAAGAAAACTACTTACATGAGAAAGCTCCCAACAAGCAAAAGAAGAAAGAAAAATCTTTTTGGGTTTTCTCAAAAGGACACAAAACGAAAAAACAAGAAAGCGAAAAGGAACTAGCATGGATAATACAGTGGCAAAGTGTAAACACCGGCTAACAAAGTGAAAGCATAAGCATGAATGTAAAGTCGGTGAGAACACGTACTCCCCCAAGCTTAGGCTTTTTGCCTAGCTTGGTCCACTCCCAAGGTCGGAAATAACCATCTCCAGGATACTCTAGAGTAGACTGTGGATGCCACTGCTGTGTGAGCTCCTCTGGCTCCCACTGATAAACTGGCGTCTGGTACTCGACTGGCGGCTCGGGCACGGGCGCGTGTGGTTGGGCCAACCCCCAATATGCGTAGATGTCCGCGGGCATAATAGTGTACCTACCTGCATGAAGATCAAACAAAGAAGGAGCAGGCAAAGTAATAGTCTCCAGAGTACCCTGACTAAACACCAGGTTATAAATGATCCGTCTACTAGCATCTCTATCTAGAAAATCATGGTGAACCATGCTGTCATGATCCAGATATCTCTCAGGAAGAAGCATCTCTCCTTCCTCTCCCAGTCTAATGGGTATCTCAAAGTGTCTGGCAAGACGGGTAGCGTAGATACCTCCATAGACAATACCTTTGGAATGGTTCAGGTTCAACCGTTGAGCTACTATTGCGCCCAAGCTATAAGTCTCATCGTTATAAAGGCCTTCGCGCAGAACCGCAAGGTCTGGAGAACTAAGTGATCCAGCCTCCCCACGGCCAATCAAACATTTTCCCACAAATAGTTAGAAGTACCGAAGCATAGGAAAATGTATGCTAGCAATTATAGCGCGAGACACTCCTCTCTCCTCTCCAACAGCAATAGAACCAATGAAATCGTCCAAGTCCCGTGGACGAGGGTCACGGATATCCCCAACATAAGGTAATTTGCATGCATTGCAAAAGTCCTGCAGCGTCATGCACTAGGGAACATCGTATATCATGAACTCAACCATGGGAGGATTCTTCCTCGGATTAAACTTGAAGCTTTGAACGAAAATATTGGTGAGGAGGAGATATTGTGGGCACTTATCTTCAACGAACGCAGTAAGACCTGCGTTCACCACCAAGTAATAAAATTCTTCATAAAGTCCGGCGGCGCGCAAAAATTCATTACTTGGCCACTCGCACGCTCGAACTTCTGTGACTCGAGGGACTGCGTACTGGGGGTGGTTCTTCTCATCCTCCTTGTGGTTACGGCTTGAAGAGCCTCTCAAGAACCTCCTCATCTTTTCCTTTCTCTAGCTCTGAATAATTCTGAAATTTTTAGAGATTTGAAAGAAAAGTGAATAAGGATTAACCCAACTTGTAGCAACTACTCCTACTAGTGCCTAGAGACCGTATCACGCGCTAAAACTACTTGGGACTAGCTAAAATCAACTTTTATAGCTCAAGAACAGGGTCACCAAGGTAGCAAGAATTCACGAAGGATAAAGCACTAGAGCAAAAACTAATTGGACCAATGGAGGAGTCACTTACCAAGGAGCAATTGCCCCAAAACAGTTGGGAGAATGGTGCTTTGAGCAAGGAGATCGAAAATCATAGCCAAATGAGCAAGAACACAGATTTGAGCTGCGAAACAATTTTTTCTGGAGGTGGAAGAAGAGGCTGGGAGCTGGAATGAGTGGAGGGGGTGCCTGTGGGCCCCACAAGCTTGCACCCCGCCACCAGGGGGGTAGGTGGCGGTGGGGGGGCTTGTGGCCCACTGGTCAGGCCCCCTGACCAACTCTCAGGCTCAGAAATTTTCAAAAATTCCAGAAAAAATCATACTAAATTTTCAGGACCATCGGAGAACTTTTATTTTGGAGGTATTTTTCTCCGGGACGCTAACACAGAAAACAGGAAAAGCTAAACTAATTCTATCATTTTTCTTCTAAGCAAAAGAAAATGAAGACTCAAAACATAGGCATGTGACTCTCTGATTCATCCATTTCATGGTCATCAGAAGAAATTCGTCAATGGGGTTGATCAAGTCCTTACGACAAAACCTTCTCGAATCGCAAGAGAGAACGGAGAATTTTCGAATAGCCACTAAGTCACCTCAATGGGATATGGATCTCCCCAACAAGAAAATCATACTTCATCTTGACACGAGGAATAGGGCATTCAAAACTCCCAATGAGAATCGATGAAGTCTTTTCGATAGCATTGATGCAATGTACTAGATATCGTTTCTTCAGAAAGTGCACTGTGTGCTCATTACCGTTGACATGGAAAGTGACATTGCTTTTGTTGCAATCTATAACAGCCCCTGTAGTGTTTAAAAAGGGTCTTCCGAGGATGATAGCCATGGCATCGTCCTCGGGGATATCCAAGATAACAAAGTCTGTTAAGATAGTGGTATTAGCAACCATAACAGGCACATCCTCACAAACGCCGATAGGGAAAGCAGTTGATTTGTCGGCCATTTGCAGAGAAATTTCAGTGGGTGTCAACTTATCCAACTCAAGTCTATGATAAAGAGAGAGTGGCATAACACTAACACCGGCTCCAAGGTCACATAAGGCAGTTATTACGTAGTTTCCTTTAATGGAGCAAGGTATAGTGGGCACTCTGGGATCACCAAGTTTCTTAGGAGTTCCACCTTTAAAAGTGTAGTTGGATAGCATGGTGGAGATCTCAAGATCTGGTATCTTCCGTTTATTAGTCACGATATCTTTCATGTACTTGGCATATGGAGACATCTTGAGCATATCATTTAACCGCATCTGTAGAAAGACGGGTCTTATCATCTCAATGAAGCGCTCAAAATCCTCATCATCCTTTTTCTTGGAGGGCTTAGGAGGAAAGGGCATATGTCTCTGAACCCATGGCTCTCTTTCTTTACCATGCTTCCTAGCAGTGAAGTCATTCTTGTTGTATCTCTTAGGTTGTGGATTATCAGGATTAACCGTAGGTTCAATCTCCACATCCTCATCATGGCTAGGTTGAGCATTATTATGAACATCACTGTCCACATTGTCACCAGGTTCATGTTCATCACCTGATTGTGTTTCCGCATCAGACGCAGAAATATCATTAGGTTCTTCAGGTGTGATAGTATTTGGTCAACTGGCGTGCAGGTTTCTATCATCCTTCTTCTTCTCCTTAGGATGACTAGGTGTATCAGCATTGATTCCTTGAGAATCTTGATCAATTCTCTTAGGATGACCTTCAGGATACAAATGTTCCTGAGACATTTTGCTTCCTCTAGCAATGACTCTGACAGAGTTGTCATTTAATTCATTGAGCAAGTCATTCTGAGCTTTAAGTACTTGTTCTACCTGAGTAGTAATCATAGAGGCATGTTTACTCAGAACCTTTAGAGCATTGACATTTCCGTCTACACAAGCACTTAAATGGCTAAGCATACGAGCACTTTGTTCTAAATGTCTGCTAACATAATCATTGAAACTCTATTGTTTGGCAACAAAGTTGTCAAATTCATCAAAGCATAGGCTAGCAGGTTTATCAAAAGGAATATCACTCTCGTCAAACCTACGCAGAGAATTCACTTCTTCTAACTGTATCGGGTTATCGAGACCGTGGATCTCTTCGATAGGTGGTAGATTTTTGACATCTTCAGATTTAATGCCTTTCTCTTACATAGATTTCTTGGCTTCTTGCATATCTTCGGGACTGAGGAATAGAATACCTCTTTTCTTAGGAGTTGGCTTAGGAGGTGGTTCGGGAATAGTCCAAGCATTATCGTTGATCAAGAGGTTATTCAGTAGGGTCTCAGCTTGTTCTACAGTTTGTTCCCTACAAACACAACCGGCACAACTATCTAGGTAGTCTCTAGAGGCATCGGTAAGTCCGTTATAGAGGATATCAAGTAACTCGTTCTTCTTAAGAGGGTGATCAGGCAAAGAATTTTGTAGGTGGACGAGCCTCCACCAAGCTTGTGGAAGACTCTCTTCTTGGAGTTGAGAAAAGTTGTATATTTCCTGCAAGGCAGCTTGCTTCTTATGGGCAGGGAAATATTTCTCACAGAAGCAATAGACCATCTCCTGGGGACTACGCACACATCAAGAAGCAAGAGAGGTGAACCATACTTTAGCGTCATCCTTTAGAGAGAAAGGAAACAACTTAAGAATATAGTAGTGGCGGATCTTCTCCTCATTAGCGAAAAGGTTGGCTATTTCGGATAGTTTGGCAAGATGGGCTATGACCGTCTGAGACTCATAACCGTGAAAAGGATTAGATTCGACTAGAGAGATTATCTCAGGGTCGACAGAGAATTCATAATCCTTATCGGTGACAAAGATAGGCGAAGTGGCAAACTTCGGATCATTTCTCATCCTAACTTCCCGAGATTTTTCTTTCCACTTGAGAACTAATTTCTCAGCGTCATAGGGATCCTTACACGCAAGAAAATCCTCAGCTATCTCTCCCTCCATAACGTAACCCTCAGGTACATCAGGCAATTCATATCTAGGAGAGCTAGATCTAGCATGAGCAAAAGCAAGTTCTATCTCAATAGCATCTGCAGTTTCAGAAGCATTACGAGCATTGGCAGCAACTCTAGCAATATTAGCATCAAGGAACGCTCCGAGTGGAACATCAGGCAAAGGAGTATCTCTAGTAGTATCAAGCATAGCATCATCAGGCATAGTAGCATCTCTAGCATCATGAGGCAAAGCAGTATCAAGCATAGCATCTCTAGCAGTATCAAGCATAGCATCAAACAGAGTATCATCAGGCAAAGTATCAAGCATAGCATCATCAGGCATAGTATCAAGCATAGCATCATCAGGCATAGTATAAAGCATAGCATCATCAGGCATAGTATCAAGCATAGCATCTCTAGTAGTAGTATCACAAGCATCATCAAGCACAAGCGACAAATTAAGATTTCTAGCAGGAGGTGAAGTCGCAAACTTACTCATAACTGAAGGTGAATCAAGTGCAGAGCTAGATGGCAATTCCTTACCTCCCCTCGTAGTTGAGGGCAAGATTTTCGTCTTCGGATCCTTCAGATTCTTAGCAATACCTCCCCGGCAACGGCGCTAGAAAAATGCTGACGTCAGCTGTGCTTCCCTCGCAATAGCTCCAGAAAAGGGCTGATCCTGCAATCTCTAGTGTTAGCTAGACGAATGCTTATAACAACTAACCTTGTCCTGTAACGGCACCAGAGGAATGCTAATAGCACTCCCCGACAATGAAACTGGAAGAATGTTGTTGATGACCCACTAGCGCATGGGTTCGCAACAGTTTTTGAGGGTAGAGTATTCGACCCAATTTGTAGGTACGCCAGTCAGGAGGTGAGAGTATACTCTCAAGTATTAGCAGCTGAATTTGTCAGATTCAACCACACCTGAAAGATTAGTATCTCCAAGCACAATAGTGACAACGAAGTAGAAACATCGAAGTAGCGGGTAACGACACAGTAACGAGCAATAGCAGTGGCAAGGAACAGCAGTAGCAAGCGACAGCAATAGCAAGTAGCAACAGTAGCAAGCGACAGTAGTAGCAACAGTAGCAGCAGAGCAAGACAAGTAACATCAGTAGCAACAGTAGTAGCAGCAGAGTAAGACAAGTAACAACAGTAGAAACAGTAGTAGCAGCAGAGCAAGACATGTAACGGCAGTTGCAACAGTAGTAGCACTAGAGCAAGACAAGTAACGGCAGTAGCAACGGTAGTACAAACTCGTAGGCATTGGGTCGGTGCTTTGTTTGGATGATATTCATCATGCAACAACTATAACATGGAGAGTTAAGTGGCTAGCTCCCGTTCGTCAATGTGATGTAGGCATGCATTCCGTGTGTCGTCATACGTGCTTAGGGAAAAGAACTTGCATGACATCTATTGTCCACCCCTCCCATGGCAGCGGGGTCCAAAAGGAAACTACGAGATATTAAGGTTCTCCTTTTAATAAAGAACCGGAGCAACGCATTAGCACTTGGTGAACACATGAACTCCTCAAACTATGGTCATCATGTTGGGGAACGTCGCATGGGAAACAAAAAATTTCCTACGCGCACGAAGACCTATCATGGTGATGTCCATCTACGAGAGGGGATGAGTGATCTACGTACCCTCGTAGATCGTACAGCAGAAGCGTTAGAGAACGCGGTTGATGTAGTGGAACGTCCTCACGTCCCTCGATCCGCCCCGCGAACAATCCCGCGATCAGTCCCACGATCTAGTACCGAACGGACGGCACCTCCGCGTTCAGCACACGTACAGCTCGACAATGATCTCGGCCTTCTTGATCCAGCAAGAGAGACGGAGAGGTAGAAGAGTTCTCCGGCAGCGTGACGGCGCTCCGGAGGTTGGTGATGATCTTGTTTCAGCAGGGCTCCGCCCGAGCTCCGCAGAAACGCGATCTAGAGGAAAAACTATGGAGGTATGTGGTCGGGCAGCCGTGAGAAAGTCGTCTCAAATCAGCCCTAAAACCTCCGTATATATAGGTGGGAGGGAGGGGAGGAGGCAGCCTCAAAACCTAAAGGTTTGGCCGAAATTGGAGGTGGAGGAGTCCTACTCCAATCCTACTTGGAGTAGGATTCCACCTTCCCACTTGGAAACTCTTTCCACCTTGTGTTTTTTCCTTCTCAAACCTTATGGGCCTTAGTGGGAACTTATTCCAGCCCACTAGGGGCTGGTTTATCTCTTCCCATAGCCCATGAGACCCCTTGGGGCGTGACACCCCTCCTGATGGTCCCCGGCACCCCTCCCGGCACTCCCGGTACACTACCGATGAGCCCGAAACTTTTTCGGTAATGCACGAAAACCTTCCGGTAACCAAATGAGGTCATCCTATATATCAATCTTCGTTTCCGGACCATTCCGGAAACCCTCGTGACGTCCGTGATCTCATCCGGGACTCCGAACAACATTCGGTAACCAACCATATAACTCAAATACGCATAAAACAACGTCGAACCTTAAGTGTGCAGACCCTGCGGGTTCGAGAACTATGTAGACATGACCCGAGAGACTCCTCGGTCAATATCCAACAGCGGGACCTGGATGCCCATATTGGATCCTACATATTCTACGAAGATCTTATCGTTTGAACCTCAGTGCCAAGGATTCGTATAATCCCGTATGTCATTCCCTTTGTCCTTCGGTATGTTACTTGCCCGAGATTCGATCGTCAGTATCCGCATACCTATTTCAATCTCGTTTACCGGCAAGTCTCTTTACTCGTTCCGTAATACAAGATCCCGCAACTTACACTAAGTTACATTGCTTGCAAGGCTTGTGTGTGATGTTGTATTACCGAGTGGGCCCCGAGATACCTCTCCGTCACACGGAGTGACAAATCCTAGTCTTGATCCATACTAACTCAACTAACACCTTCGGAGATACCTGTAGAGCATCTTTATAGTCACCCAGTTACGTTGCGACGTTTGATACACACAAAGCATTCCTCCGGTGTCAGTGAGTTATATGATCTCATGGTCATAGGAATAAATACTTGACACGCAGAAAACAGTAGCAACAAAATGACACGATCAACATGCTACGTCTATTAGTTTGGGTCTAGTCCATCACATGATTCTCCTAATGATGTGATCCCGTTATCAAGTGACAACACTTGCCTATGGCCAGGAAACCTTGACCATCTTTGATCAACGAGCTAGTCAACTAGAGGCTTACTAGGGACAGTGTTTTGTCTATGTATCCACACAAGTATTGTGTTTCCAATCAATACAATTATAGCATGGATAATAAACGATTATCATGAACTAAGAAATATAATAATAACTAATTTATTATTGCCTCTAGGGCATATTTCCAACAGTCTCCCACTTGCACTAGAGTCAATAATCTAGTTCACATCACCATGTGATTCCAACGAATCCAACACCCATATAGTTATGGGGTCTGATCATGTCTTGCTTGTGAGAGAGGTTTTAGTCAACGGTTCTGAAACTTTCAGATCCGTGCGTTCTTTACAAATCTTTATGTCATCTTATAGATGCTGCTACTACGTGCTATTCGGAAATGCTCCAAATATCCACTCTACTATATGAATCCGTTTCACTACTCATAGTTATTCAGATTAGTGTCAAAGCTTGCATCGACGTAACCCTTTACGACGAACTCTTTAACCACCTCCATAATCGAGAAAAATTCCTTAGTCCATTTGTTACTAAGGATAAATTTTGACCGCTGCTAGTGATTCAATCATGGATCACTCTCTGTACCCTCAACAGACTTTGAGTCAAGGCACACATCAGGTGCGGTACACAGCATGGCATACTTTAGATTTTACGGCTAAGGCATAGAAGACGACCTTCGTCTATTCTCTTTATTCTGCCGTGGTCGGGTTTTGAGTCTTACTCAAATTCACACCTCACAACGCAACCAAGAACTCCTTCTTTGCTGGTCTATTTTGAACTCTTTCAAAAAACTTGTCAAGGCATGCATCTTGTTGAAACTTCTATTAAGCGCTTTCGATCTATCTCCATAGATCTTTGATGCTCAACATTCAAGTAGCGTAATCCAGGTACTCCTTTGAAAACTTCTTTCAAACAACCTTGTATGCTTTACAGAAATTCTACATTACTTCTGATCCACAATATGTCAACCACATATACCTATCAGAAATTCTATAGTGCTCCCACTCACTTCTTTGGAAATACAAGTTTCTCATAAACCTTGTACACACCCAAAATCTTTGATCATCTCATCAAAGTGCTTATTCCAACTCCGAGATGCTTGCACCAGTCCATTGAAGGATCACTGGAGCTTGCATACTTGCTAGTATCTTTAGGATCGACAAAACCTTCTCGCTGTATCACATACAATGTTTGCTCAAGGAAACCGTCGAGGAAACAACGTTTTGACATCCTACGTGCAATATTTCATAAATAATGCAGCAACTACTAACACAATTCTAACAGACCTTTAGCATCGCTACGAGTGAGAAAGACTCATCATAGTCAACTGTTTGATCTTGTCGAAAACATCTTTGCGACAAGTCGAGCTTTTTCTTAATAGTGACTTATCACCATCATCGTCTGTCTTCTTTTAAAGATCCATTTTACCCAATAGTCCCATGACCATCAAGTAGTTCTACCAAAGTCTACACTTTGTTTTCACACATGGATCCTCTCTCGGATTTCATGGCTTCCAGCCATTTGTCGGAATCTGGGCCCACCATCGCTTTCTCCATAACTCGTAGGTTCACTGTTGCTCAACAACATGACCTCCAAGACAGGGTTACCGTACTACTCTGCAGCAGTACGCGACCTTGTCGACCTACGAGGTTTGTAGTAACTTGATTCGAAGCTCAATGATCACCATCATCAGCTTCCACTTCAATTAGTGTAGGCGCCACAGGAACAACTTCCTATGCCCTGCTACACACTGGTTGAAGTGATGGTTTTAATAACCTCATCAAGTTCTACTACCCTCCCACTCAATTCTTTCGAGAGAAACCTTTTCTCGAGAAAGGATCCGTTTCTAGAAGCAAACACTTTGCTTTTGGATCTGAGATAGGAGATGTACCCAACTGTTTTGGATATCCTATGAAGATGCATTTATCCGCTTTGGGTTCGAGCTTATCAGACTGGAACTTTTTCACATAAGTTTCGAAGCCCCAAACTTTCAAGAAACGACAATTTAGATTTCTCTAAACCTCAGTCTATACTGTGTCATCTCAACGGAAATACGCGGTGCCCTATTTAAAGTGAATGTGGTTGTCTCTAATGCATAACCCATAAACGATAGTGGTAATTCGATAAGAGACATCACAGCATGCACCATACTAAATAGTGCGTGGCTATGACGTTCAGACACATCATCACACCATGATGTTCCAGGTGGCACGAACTGTGAAACAATTTCCACATTGTCTTAACTGTGTACCAAAAACTCGCAACTCAGATATTCATTTCTATGATCATATCGTAGACAGTTTATCCTCTTGTTACGACGAACTTCACTCTGAAACAGAATTGAACTTTTCAATATTTCAGACTTGTGATTCATTAAGTAAATACTCCTGTATCTACTCAAGTCGTCAGTGAAGTAAGAACATAATGATATCCACTGCGTGCCTCAGCACTCACTGGACTACATACATCAAAATGTATCACTTCCAACAAGTTACTATCTTGTTTCATCTCAATGAAAACAAGGCCTTGCTCATGTGGTATGATTTGCATGTCACTAGTGATTCGAAATCAGGTGAGTAAAGATCCATCAGCATGGAGCCTCTTCATGCAATTTATATACTAACATGACTCAAGCGGCAGTGCCACAAGTAAGTGGTACTATCATCATTTAACTCGTATCTTTTGGCACCAATGTGTAACACTACAATCGAGATTCAATAAACCATTGAAGGTGATTATTCAAGCAAATAGAGTAACCATTATTCTCTTTTAATGAATGATCGTATTGCAATAAACACGATCCAATCATGTTCATGCTTAACGCAAGCACCAAATAACAATTATTTAGGTTCAACACCAATCCCGATGGTAGAGGGGGCGTGTGACGTTTGATCATATCAACCTTGGAAACACTTCCAACACGTATCGTCACCTCGCCTTTAGCTAGTCTCCGCTTATGCCGTAGCTTTCATTTCGCGTTACTAATCACTTAGCAACCGAACCGGTATCCAATACCCTCGTGCTACTAGGAGTACTAGTAAAGTACACATCAACATTATGTATATCAAATATACTTCTCTCGACTTTTGCCAGCCTTCTTATCTCCCAAGTATCTAGAGTTGCTCCGCCTCAGTGACTGTTCCCCTTATTACAGAAGCACTTAGTCTCGGGTTTGGGTTCAATCTTGGGTCTCTTCATTAGCGCAGCAACTGTTTTGCCGTTTCACGAAGTATCCCTTCTAGCCCTCCCCTTTCTTGAAACTTAGTGGTTTTTCAAACCATCAACTATTGATGCTCCTTCTTGATTTCTACTTTCGCAGTGTCAAACGTCGCGAATCGCTGAAGGATCATTGTATCTATCCTTGATATGTTATAGTTCATCACGAAGCTCTCAAAGCTTGGTGGCAGTGATTTTGGAGAACCATCACTATCTCATCTGGAAGATTAGCTCCCACTCGATTCGAGTGATTGTCGTACTCAGATAATCTGAGCACACGCTCAACGATTGAGCTTTTCTCCTTTACTTTGTGGTCAAAGAATCTTGTTGGAGGTCTCGTACCTCTTAACAAGGGCACAAGCATGAAATCACAATTTCATCTCTTTAGAACATCACTTATGTTCCATGACGTTTTAAAACGTTTTCGGTGCCTTGCTTCTAAGCCATTAAGTACTTTGCACTGAACTATCGTGTAGTCATCAGAAACGTGTATGTCGGATGTTCACAGCATCCACAGACGACGCTCGAGGTGCAGCACACCGAGTGGTGCATTAAGGACATAAGCCTTCTGCGCAGCAACGAGGACAATCCTCGGTTTTACAGACTCAGTCTGCAAAGGTTGCTACTATCAATTTTCAACTAAATTTTCTCTAGGAACATAAAAAAACAGTAGAGCTATAGCGCAAGCTACATCGTAATTCGCAAAGACCATTAGACTATGTTCATGACAATTAGTTCAATTAATCATATTACTTAAGAACTCCCACTCAAAAAGTACATCTCTCTAGTCATTTGAGTGGTACATGATCCAAATCCACTATCTCAAGTCCGATCATCACGTGAGTCGAGAATAGTTTCAGTGGTAAGCATCCCTATGCTAATCATATCAACTATACGATTCATGCTCGACCTTTCGGTCTCACGTGTTCCGAGGCCATGTCTGCACATGCTAGGCTCGTCAAGCTTAACCCGAGTGTTCTGCGTGTGCAACTGTTTTGCACCCGTTGTATGTGAACGTTGAGTCTATCACACCCGATCATCACGTGGTGTCTCGAAACGAAGAACTGTCGCAACGGTGCACAGTCGGGGAGAACACAATTTCGTCTTGAAATTTTAGTGAGAGATCACCTCATAATGCTACCGTCGTTCTAAGCAAAACAAGGTGCATAAAAGGATTAACATCACATGCAATTCATAAGTGACATGATATGGCCATCATCACGTGCTTCTTGATCTCCATTACCAAAGCACCGGCACGATCTTCTTGTCACCGGCGCCACACCATGATCATCCATCAATGTGTTGCCATCGGGGTTGTCGTGCTACTTATGCTATTACTACTAAAGCTACATGCTAGCAAAATAGTAAACGCATCTGCAAGAACATATGTTAGTATAAAGACAACCCTATGGCTCCTGCCGGTTGCCGTACCATCGACGTGCAAGTCGATATTTCTATTACAACATGATCATCTCATACATCCAATATATCACATCACATCATTGGCCATATCACATCACAATCATACCCTGCAAAAACAAGTTAGACGTCCTCTAATTTTGTTGTTGCATGTTTTACGTGGTGACCAAGGGTATCTAGTAGGATCGCATCTTACTTACGCAAACACCACAACGGAGACATATGAGTTGCTATTTAACCTCATCCAAGGACCTCCTCGGTCAAATCCGATTCAACTAAAGTTGGAGAAACCGTCACTTGCCAGTCATCTTTGAGCAAAGGGGGTTACTCGTAACGATGAAACCAGTCTCTCGTAAGCGTACGAGTAATGTCGGTCCAAGCCGCTTCAATCCAACAATACCGCGGAAACAAGAAAAGACTAAGGAGGGCAGCAAAACGCACATCACCGCCCACAAAAAACTTTTGTGTTCTACTCGAGAAGACATCTACGCATGAACCTAGCTCATGATGCCACTGTTGGGGAACGTCGCATGGGAAACAAAAAATTTCCTACGCGCACGAAGACCTATCATGGTGATGTCCATCTACGAGAGGGGATGAGTGATCTACGTACCCTCGTAGATCGTACAGCAGAAGCGTTAGAGAACGCGGTTGATGTAGTGGAACGTCCTCACGTCCCTCGATCCGCCCCGCGAACAATCCCGCGATCAGTCCCACGATCTAGTACCGAACGGACGGCACCTCCGCGTTCAGCACACATACAGCTCGACGATGATCTCGGCCTTCTTGATCCAGCAAGAGAGACGGAGAGGTAGAAGAGTTCTCTGGCAGCGTGACGGCACTCCGGAGGTTGGTGATGATCTTGTTTCAGCAGGGATCCGCCCGAGCTCCGCAGAAACGCGATCTAGAGGAAAAACTATGGAGGTATGTGGTCGGGCAGCCGTGAGAAAGTCGTCTCAAATCAGCCCTAAAACCTCCGTATATATAGGTGGGAGGGAGGGGAGGAGGCAGCCTCAAAACCTAAAGGTTTGGCCGAAATTGGAGGTGGAGGAGTCCTACTCCAATCCTACTTGGAGTAGGATTCCACCTTCCCACTTGGAAACTCTTTCCACCTTGTGTTTTTTCCTTCTCAAACCTTATGGGCCTTAGTGGGAACTTATTCCAGCCCACTAGGGGCTGGTTTATCTCTTCCCATAGCCCATGAGACCCCTTGGGGCGTGACACCCCTCCCGATGGTCCCCGGCACCCCTCCCGGCACTCCCGGTACACTACCGATGAGCCCGAAACTTTTCCGGTAATGCACGAAAACCTTCCGGTAACCAAATGAGGTCATCCTATATATCAATCTTCGTTTCCGGACCATTCCGGAAACCCTCGTGACGTCCGTGATCTCATCCGGGACTCCGAACAACATTCGGTAACCAACCATATAACTCAAATACGCATAAAACAACGTCGAACCTTAAGTGTGCAGACCCTGCGGGTTCGAGAACTATGTAGACATGACCCGAGAGACTCCTCGGTCAATATCCAACAGCGGGACCTGGATGCCCATATTGGATCCTACATATTCTACGAAGATCTTATCGTTTGAACCTCAGTGCCAAGGATTCGTATAATCCCGTATGTCATTCCCTTTGTCCTTCGGTATGTTACTTGCCCGAGATTCGATCGTCAGTATCCGCATACCTATTTCAATCTCGTTTACCGGCAAGTCTCTTTACTCGTTCCGTAATACAAGATCCCGCAACTTACACTAAGTTACATTGCTTGCAAGGCTTGTGTGTGATGTTGTATTACCGAGTGGGCCCCGAGATACCTCTCCGTCACACGGAGTGACAAATCCCAGTCTTGATCCATACTAACTCAACTAACACCTTCGGAGATACCTGTAGAGCATCTTTATAGTCACCCAGTTACGTTGCGACGTTTGATACACACAAAGCATTCCTCCGGTGTCAGTGAGTTATATGATCTCATGGTCATAGGAATAAATACTTGACACGCAGAAAACAGTAGCAACAAAATGACACGATCAACATGCTACGTCTATTAGTTTGGGTCTAGTCCATCACATGATTCTCCTAATGATGTGATCCCATTATCAAGTGACAACACTTGCGTATGGCCAGGAAACCTTGACCATCTTTGATCAACGAGCTAGTCAACTAGAGGCTTACTAGGGACAGTGTTTTGTCTATGTATCCACACAAGTATTGTGTTTCCAATCAATACAATTATAGCATGGATAATAAACGATTATCATGAACTAAGAAATATAATAATAACTAATTTATTATTGCCTCTAGGGCATATTTCCAACACATCACCGGGAGTGGTTCCGGTTATTGTCACTCCGGGGTTGCCGCATCATAACACATAGTAGGTAACTACAACTTGCAATATCGGATCTAAAACACACATATATTGGTGACAACATAGTAATTTCAGATCTGAAATCATGGCACTCGGGCCCTAGTGACAAGCATTAAGCATGGCAAAGTAGTAGCAACATCAAATCTCAGAACATAGTGGATACTAGGGATCAATCCCCATCAAAACTAACTCGATTACATGATAGATCTTATCCTACTCATCACCATCCAGAGAGCCTACGAATAGATTACTCATGAACGACGAAGAGCTTCATGGAATTGGAGAGGGAAGAAGGTTGATGATGACGATGCCGACGATTTCCCCTCTCTGGAGCCCAAGACGGACTCCAGATCTGCCCTCCAGATGAAGAAGAGGTGGTGGCGGCGCCTCCGTATCGAAAACGCGACAAAAACTTCTCTTTTTATTTTTTCTGGGATGAAAGGCAACTTATAGAGCTGGAGTTGGGGGTGGCAGGTGCCTGTAGGCCCCACAAGCCTGCCCACCGCCACTAGGGGGGGTGGTGGTGGCGGAGCAGGGGCTTGTGGCCCACTGGCCCACCCCTCAGGTGGATTCTGGCGCAGGTATTTTTGATATTTTCCAAAATTGCTCCCCGTAAATTTTCAAGACGTTTGGAGAACTTTGATTTCTGCACAAAAATAACACCAAGGCAATTCTGCTGAAAACAACGTCAGTCCAGGTTAGTTCCATTCAAATCATGCAAATTATAGTCCAAAACAAGGGCAAAAGAGTTTGGAAAATTATATACGTTGGAGACGTATCACGGTACAACCTAGATAGCAAGACAGGCCGCAACAGATCCATTTATGGGTCCAAAAAGAACTCCCCCACTAGATGGGATGGAGAGCCACCTCGAGTGTCGTACTATGCCAGAGATCGGGATTCATACTGCACTCAGCCAAATGCCGATCTTCAGAACAAGATAGTCCAAACAAGAGGCGCCAGACACCCACTATGTTTCACTCACGAAGTAATGCACCATCAGTCCCCGGAGGGATTTAAACCCGTCAACATAGAATCGTACGATGGAACTACAGACCTTGCGGTGTGGCTGGAGGACTTCCTTCTCCACATCCACATGGCGAGACGAGATGACCTCCATGCTATCAAATACTTGCCCCTTAAGCTGAAAGGGCCACGACGACACTGGTTGAACAACCTTCTCGAAAACTCGATCAGAAGCTGGGAAGAGCTCGAAGAAGCCTTCCTATCTAACTTCCAGGGGACCTATGTTTGGCCCCCGGATTCCTGCAACCTGAGTAATGTCGTCCAGATGGAGGGCGAGTTGGCCAGAGAATTCTGGAACCTGTTCTTAACAAAGAAAAACCAAATCATGGATTGTCGAGATGTCGAGGCAATAGCCTCTTTCCGGCAGAACATCCGCAATGAGTGGTTGGCTCGCCAACTTGGACAGGAAAGGCGAGAACAATGTCCGCCCGCACTTCTCTCATGACCCGCTTTTGTGCGGGTGAAGTCAATTGGCTCGCTCGGTTTAGCCACAATTCGAAAGATCCTGGAACCTTCGAAGTTTGATACGGGAATGGCAAGCCAAGGAAAAACAACAACAAGCGGTGCCTCCACACACGTGACGCTGATGACACATCAGTCAATGTTGGGTTCCGTAGCTCCAAGCCAGGACAGCGGAAGAAACCCTTTAAAGGGAATAAAGATGGGCCAACCCAATGGGAAAGAATATGGAACGTCCTTGTCAAATCCACGACACCCAAGATAAGCCAACCACTCACACCAACCGTAACTATTGGGTATGCAAGCAGGCCGACAAAGTAGCGGCCGAAGAATAAGGTCAGAGCCCTCGAAGCAAAGACAACGAGGAGCCCCGTGGCCAAACAACGGAGGCCAAAAGCAGTTCCCTCCAAAGGTAAAAACCGTACACATGGTTTACATGACACACATACCCAAGAAGGAGCAGAAACGAGCACCTCGAGGAGCCTATGCCGTAGAGCCTGTAGCACCAAAGTACAACCGATGGTTGGCTTTCTCGATCACATTTGACCGCACGGACCATCCAACCAGTATCCGTCACACAGGTTCGTCCCGCCCTCGACCTCGACCCCATTAAAGATGGGTACCAACTCACTAGAGTCCACATGGATGGTAGAAGTAGCCTTAATCTGATCTACGCAGATACGGTGAAAAAGATGGGCATCAACCCATCAAGAATAAAACCAAGCAACACTACCTTTAAAGGAGTAGTTCCAGGTCTCGAGGCTCACTGCTGTGGAACCATTATGCTCGAAGTCGTGTTCGGCTCACCTGATAACTTCCGCAGGGAAGATTTGATCTTTGACATTGTCCCCTACCGCGGCGGATACCACACGCTGCTCGGACGCATCACCTTTGCCCGATTTAATGCGGTGCCCCACTACGCTTATCTCAAGCTGAAGATGCCCGGACCCCAAGGAGTCATCACTGTCAACGGCAACAAAGAACGATATCTTCGGACCAAAGAACACACTGCATCCTTGGCAACGGAAGGCGAGCACGACGGTGAACCATCAAGTCACAAGCAAGTCAAGATGTAACAAGTAGGCAAGCGATCCAGAGCTCCATCAGTCCTCCCGGAGAGCTCCTCGGCCCCAAACATATAAGGACACCTCTCCCACAGCATCTCCCGAGCATCGTCAAGGTATGTTTATTGTGTACACAATTATCATTTTCGGAACACTATGGGGTACTGTGGGAGACCCGAACAAGCACCATATGACCGCCCAGGACCAAATTATGGTGCCAAATTCTTCCTTGATACGCATGGGATACTGTAAAGACCCTTCCAAGCGTCAAGCTATATTTCATCGGCATCTTCTCACGGCTCCTCGGTCGAAAGACCTTCTGCCATCTGCCACAACCTTTCAAGGAATAGTCTCCCCCTATGGTTTCAGCCTATCGCAGCCAACATCGAGATGCATGTCAAGTCTCTCGCAAGGCGGCTGCAGGGGAGATGTTGGTCAATTTTGATAGTTTCATGTACACAGCGGCCCTAGGGCCAAGAATTGTACAACTTATTTGCCAAATATCTGTTCTAGTTGCTTCTCTTTTGAGGAAATTATTGTTAGTTATGTTGCGCAACTATACAGCGCTGACATGAAAATCTCATCCGATGATTGTTAAAACAAACGAAGAAGGTGCGCACGTCCAGTAATCGGGGGCTAGAATATATCGACCACCCCATGCACCCCACCGTCACTCTTATAAAAGTGTCCGGTCTCTTAGGATTTTCCGTTTTATGCATCGGTTCCGAATTATGTCTTGGGTCACAGTTGTATTGCCCCGCTCCTGTGCTTATCCTCTTATGTTCCGCTAGTCCAGCTAAAGGGGTAAAAAGGGAGAACCACTTCAATTGTATTCCCAGCTTCCCTGGTCTTGAAATACCTCAGTGGACAAAGCCGAAAACTAACCTTCATAATGAGCGTGAACTAGTCTGCAATCTGAGTTTATTTCCATAGTCGTTAGAGGCTATTCCATGTTATATGGATGGGTTGTTGCTATTCAACAAACCCCGTGGTAGTCATCCCGATCTCGGGTTTCTCCAATTACCGCCACAAGGGTGGGGGCTTGTCATTAGCCCCCACATTATAATATTCCTAAGGCTAAGTGAAAGCAATAAAGCCTCATAGTCCGATTGCCTCGTTTCCACTCTACACTACCACCTTCGGGTACTGATTAAATCGGCTAAGGGATGTATATGAACAATGAAACACCTCAAGTTGTATCTACATGGGGTTTGAAGCCGACAACTCGAGACTTCCAGATAATATGGCCACAATAGGAATTAAAATAAGATGAAACACAATTAACTTAGAACATATACTGTTTCAAGAAGATTATTCTCAGTTACATCAAATGAAAACCCATTCTAATAATACATCCTTCGAGCATTGCGATTCAATCGCCCGAGCACTCCCCATGGCCGAACTGAAGTATAGCTCGAGGCGCGTGTGCTCCTTTCCGACGGACGGCTGATCGGTGGCCATCTTCAATGGCCTATCCCTCGGAAGTGCATCATTGTCCGTGCAAAGGCCATTCAAGCCCCCTCCATACAGATTGAGCGCCGAAGGGCTTCAATCCAAGGTGCGACCTCAATTAGCATCCGCACCAGGGCAAAGTAGCTGGTCGGTGCTGCGGCAATAGACAACAGTGCTATAGATTGACACGTTGACGGAGACTGGGCTTGCGTTGGCCTTTTTCCGTCGTATCTACTTTTCCGAACTCTTTTGCCCTTGTTTTGGACTCTAATATGCATGATTTGAATGGAACTAACCCGGACTGATGTTGTTTTCACCAGAATTGCCATGGTGTTGTTTTTGTGCAGAAATAAAAGTTCACAGAATGTCCTGAAAATTTACGGAGTTTTTCTGGAATAAAAGGAAAATACATGCGCAAAGATCCACCGGAGGGGGCGTGCCAGTGGGCCACAAGCCCACAGGCCGCGACCACCCCCTATGGCCGCGCCATGCAGGCTTGTGGGGCCCACGTGGCACCACCCCCCCCAAACTCAGCTCTATATCTTCCGTTTCGTCTGGAAAAAAATCAGAGAGAAAGTTTCGTCACGTTTTGCGATACGGAGGCACCGCCACATCCTGTTCATCATCTGGAGGGCAGATCTGGAGTCCGTTTCGGGCTTTGGAGAGGGGAAATCGTCGCCATCGTCGTCATCAACCTTTCTCCATCGACAATTCCATGATGCTCTTCACCGTTCGTGAGTAATCTCATCGTAGGCTTGCTGGACGGTGATGAGTTGGATGAGATCTATCATGTAATCGAGTTAGTTCTAGACGGGGATTGATCCCTAGTATCCACTATGTTCTAGATTGATGTTGCTACTACTTGGCTATGCTTAATGCTTGTCACTAGGGCCGAGTGCCATGATTTCAGATATGAACCTATTATGTTGTCGCCAATATATGTGTGTTTTAGATCCTATCTTGTAAGTTGTAGTCACCTACTATGTGTTATGACCCGGCAACCCCAGAGTGACAATAGCCGGAACCACTCCCGGAGATGACCATAGCATGAGGAGTTCATGTACTCACCGCGTGTTAATGCATTGGTCCGGTTCTTTATTAAAAGGAGAACCTTAATATCCCATAGTTTCCATTAGGACCCTGCTGCCACAGGAGGGATGGACAATAGATGTCATGCAAGTTCTTTTCCCTAAGCACGTATGACTACATACAGAATACATGCCTACATTAGATTGACGAACGGGAGCTAGCCACATATCTCTCACTGTTATAGCTGTTACATGATGAATCACATCCGTCATACTCATCCATCACCGATCCACTTCCTACGAGTCTTTTACTACTGGTTCTCGCTACGTTACTTTGTCTAGGCTTGTCCCTTGCTACAAAAGGGATTGGGCCACTTTGCTGCTACTGTTGCTACTGATGTTACTTCGCTGCTATTATTGCTACTGTTGTTACTTTGCTTCTGCTGCTACTGTTGTTCCTTGCTATTCCGCTGTTACTTGTTGCAAGACTTTTCTGGAACCATAGCTGGGGAAGAATTGTTCTCAAGAATAATCCCCCGTCAACGTGCTGACGCCATTGATACAACAGTTAGGAATAGTCTGTCGTCAACAAATCGTTTCTGGCACCGTTGCTATCATACTACTTTGCTACTGATACTTTGCTTGCAGACACTAATATTTCAGGTGTGGTTGAATCTGACACATTAAACTACAAATACTTGAGAATATTCGTTCGCTTCCCGTCTTGGCGAATCAACAAATTTTGGTTGAATACTCTACCCTCGAAAACTGCTGCGATACCATACGCTTGTGGGACATCAAGGCTTGTTCTGGCGTCGTTGCCGGGGAGGCACAACTATATTCTCTGAGTCACTTGGGATTGACGTCTGCTGATAACTATGAGGAATCCGAAAGATCCAAGACTAAAATCCCACCTTCCACTACGAGGAGAGGTAATGAACTGCCATCTAGCTCTGCACTTGATTCACCTTCAGTTTTGAGTAAGTTTGCGACTTCGCCTCCTGCTAGAAATCTTGATATGTCGCCTGTGCTTGATGATGCTACTTCTGCTGCCCATGATGCTATGCTAGATACTATGCCTGATGATGCTATGCCTGATACTGCTTTGCCACTTGGTGCATTCCTTGATGCACATGTTGCTAGAGCTGCTGCTAGATGTGATGATACTTGTGAAACTGCCGATATTATTGAAGTAGAACCTGCTACTATGCCTGAATTGCCTGTTATGCCTGATACGCGCTATGTTATGCAGGGGGAGATAGCTGAGGATTTTCTTCCGTGTAAGGATAGCTATGATATTGAGAAACATCTGCGCAAGTGGAAAGCAAAAATCTCTGAACGCTAGGATGAAATACGACCCGAAGTTTGCCACTTCGCCTATCTTTGTGACCGATAAGGATTATGAATTCTCTATCGACCTTGAGTTAATCACTCTGGTCGAATCTGATCCTTTTTCACGGTTATGAGTCTGAAATGGTTGTAGCCCATCTTACCAAACTGCACGATATAGCCACCCTATTCACTAGTGAGGAAAAGATCCGCCACTACTATATGCTCAAGTTGTTTCCTTTCTCGCTAAAGGATGATGCTAAGACCTGGTTCACTTCTCTCTCCTGGATGTGTGTGTGTAGCCCCCGGGATATGGTCTATTACTTCTCTGAGAAATATTTCCCTGCCCATAAGAAGCAAGCTGCCTTCCAGGAAATATACAACTTTGCTCAAGCTGAAGAAGAGAGTCTCCCACAAGCTTGGGGGAGGCTTATCCAGCTACTAAATGCTTTGCCTGATCACCCTCTTGAGAAGAATGAAATACTTGATATCTTCTAGAATGGACTTAACTATGCTTCCAAAGACCACCTAGATAGTTGTGCTGGTTGTGTTTTTAGGTAACGAACTGTAGAACAAGCTGAGATTCTACTGAATAACATCTTGTGCAATGAGAATGCTTGGACTATTCCCGAACCACCTCCTAAGCCAACTCCGAAGAAAAGAGGTATTCTATTCCTCAGCCCTGAAAATATGCAAAAGCCAAGAAGTCTATGCGAGAGAAAGGCATTAAATCTGAAGATGTCAAAAATCTACCACGTGTCAAAGAAATCCATGGTCTCGATATCCCGATACAGGTAGTAGAAGTAAATTCTCTGCGTAGGTTTGATGAGAGTGACATTCCTTTTGATAAACCTGCTAGCTTATGCTTGGATGAATTTGATAACTTCGTTTCTAAACAACAAAGTTTCAATGATTATGTTAGCAGACAATTGTTAAAGAATGCTCGTATGCTTAGTCACTTAAGTGCTTGTATGGACAGAAATGTCAATGATCTTAAACTTCTGAGTAAACATGCCTCTATGGTTACTACTCAGGTAGGAGAAGTACTTAAAGCTCAGAATGACAATTTCGTCAGAGTCATTACTAGAGGCGGTAGAATGACCCAGGAACCTTTGTATCCCGAGGGTCATCCGAAGAGAGTTGAACAAGATTCTCAAGGAGTTAGCACTAATGCACCTAGTCATCCTAGAAAGAAGAAGAGAGATGATAGGAGCCTGCACGTTAGCAACCCTGTTGCTGCTACACCTTGCCTCTGTCTCTGATGCTGAAATACAATCTGGTGATGAACATGAGCCTAATGATAATATCAATAGTGATGTTCATGATGATACTCAACCTAGCAATGATAAGGATGTGGAGATTGAACCTGTTGATCTTGATAACCCACAGCCTAAGACTAAGAGATACGATAAGAATGACTTCACTGCTAGGAAGCATGGTAGAGAAAGGGAGCCATGGGTTCAGAAACCCATGCCCTTTACTCCCAAACCATCCAAGAAAAAGGATGATGAGGATTTTGAGCACTTCGTTGAGATGATCAGACCTGTCTTTCTGCAAATGCGTTTGACAGATATGCTCAAAATGTCTCCGTATGCTAAGTACATGAAAGATATTGTGACTAATAAGAGGAGGATACCTGAGATTGAGATTTCCAACATGCTTGCCAACTATACCTTCAAGGGTGGAACTCCTAAGAAACATGCTGATCCCGGTGTGCCCACTATACCTTGCTCCACTAAAGGAAACTACGTTAGAACTACTTTATGCGACCTTGGAGCCGGTGTTAGTGTTATGCCTCTCTCTCTTTATCGTAGACTTGAACTTGATGAGTTGACACCCACTGAAATCTCTCTGCAAATGGCCGACAAATCAACTCCTTTCCCTATCTGCATTTGCGAGGATGTGCCTGTTGTGGTTGCTAACACCACTATCTTAACATACTTTGTTATCTTGGATATTGCCGAGGATGATGCCATGGCTGTCATCCTCGGAAGACCCTTTTTAAACACTGATGGGGCTGTTATAGATTTCAACAAAGGCAATGTCACTTTCCATGTCAATGATAATGAGCATACGGTGCACTTTCCGAAGAAACAATATCGAGTACATTGCATCAATGCTATCGAAAAAACTTCATCGATTCTTATCGGGAGCTTTGAATGCCCTATTCCTCGTGTCAATATGAAGTACGATTTGCTTTTTGGGGAGATACACATCCCCATTGAGGTAACCTAGTGACTATTCTAAAATTATGCGTTCTCTTTTGCGATTCGAAAAGTTTTGTCGAGGGGATTTGATGAACCCCATTGACGGATTTCTTTCGATGACCATGAGATGGATGAATCAAGGAGTCACAAACCTATGTTCCAAGCTTTCACTTTAGGTTGCTTAGAAGAAAAATGACAGGTTTAGTTTAGTTTTCCCTGTTTTCTATTTTAGCGTCCCGTGGACAAATACCCCAAAAATAAAAGTTCTCAAAAAGCTGTGAAAATCTAGTATGATTTTTTCTGGAATATTTGAAAAATATTGGGACAAAGAGTCTGTCTGGGGGCCACACCAGTGGGCCACAAGCCCTAGGGGTGCGGGCACCCCCCTGGCCGCGCCACCCAGGCTTAAGGGGCCCACAGGCACCCCCTCGACTCATTCTTGCTCTCATCCGCTTCTCCTACCTCCAGAAAAAATCGTTTTGCAGCTCAAACCCGTGTTCATGCTCCTCTTGCTGGAATTTTCGATCTCTTTGCTCAAATCACCATTCTCCGAACTGTTTTGCGGAAATTACTCCTTGGTAAGTGAGTCCTCCATTGGTCCAATTAATTTTTGCTCTAGTGCCTTATACTCCGCATATTTTTTCTGCCTTGGTGACCATGTTCTTGAGCTTTGCATGCTAATTTTAGCTGGTCCCAAGTAGTTTTGATGTGTAATATGGTCTCTAGGCACTTGTGGGAGTAGTTGCTACGAGTTTCGTTGAGCCTTATTCACTTTTCCTTAGAATCACTAAAAAAATTAGAAATTTTCACAGATAGAAAAGGGAAAAGATGAGGAGGTTCTTGAGAGGCTCGTCAAGCCGTGACCCCAAGGATGATGGGAGTGAGAAGAAGCCCAAGTATCCGGTCCCTCGAGTCGCGGATGTTCGAGCGTGCGAGTGGCCAAGCGATGTGTTCTTACGCGCCGCTGGAATTTATGAGGACTTTTATCCCTTGGTGGAAAACGCAGGCCTTACCGCCTTCGTTGAAGATAAGTGTTCGCAATACCTCCTCCTCACTAATGTCTTCGTACAAAGCTTTAACTTCTATCCAAGGAAGAATCCTCCTATGGTTGAGTTCAAACTTTATGATATCCCCCAGCGCATGTCACTCCAGGATTTTTGCAATGTTTGCAAATTGTCGTCCGTTGGGGATATTCATGAACCTCGTCCACGGGACTTGGAAGCTTTTATCGGTACAATTGCTGTAGGAGAGGAGAGAGGAGTGTCTTGCGCTAGAACTGCTAACATTCATTTTCCCGTGCTTCGGTACTTCTCATTATTTGTGGGAAAATGTTTGATTGGCCGTGGGAAAGCTGGGTCACTTAGTTCCCTAGACCTTGCGGTCTTGCGCGAAGCCCTTTATAACGATAAAACTTATAGCTTGGGTGCTATAGTAGCTCAACGGTTGAACCTGAGCCATTCTAAGGGTGTTGTCTATGGAGGTATCTATGCTACCTGTCTTGCTAGAGACTTTGAGATACCTATTAGACTGGAGGAGGAAGAAGAGGTTCTTCTTCCCGAGAGATATCTAGATTACAATAGCATGGTTCGCCCTGACTTTTTTGATAGAGATATAAGTAGAAGGATGATTTATAACCTGGTATTTAGTCAGGGTACTCATGAGACTATTATTTTGCCTGCTCCTTCTTTGTTCAATCTTCATGCAGGCAGGTACACTACTATGCCCTCGGACATCTACGCATATTGGGGCTTGGCCCAACCACAGGTGCCCGTGCCCGAGCCGCCAGTCGAGTACCAGACGCCAGTTTATCAGTGGAGCCGGAGGATATGACACAACAGTGGCATCCTCAGTCCACTCCGGAATATCCCGGAGTTGGTTATTTCCCTCCTTGGGAGTAGACCAAGTTAGGCCAAAAGCCTAAGCTTGGGGGAGTACGCGTTCTCACCGACTTTACATTCTTGCTTATGCTTTCATTTTGTTAGCCGGTGTTCACACTTTGCCACTGTATCATCCATGCTAGTTTATTTTATTTTTCTTGTTTTCTTTTCGTGTGTCTGTCTATTTACTTTTGGGCATTTTATTTTAATTATAAAAGTCACTAAAATCAACTATGTATTTGATTTCAAATAATTCAGATTCTAAAAAATGTTGAATCTTTTATATGTGGTAGAAAATATTACAACTAAAACCCCAACAATATTTTCACTTTTTCTTGTTTTAGTTTGGAGCCAAAATAAAATAAAAACAAATGTCAGAAAGAAAACAAAACAGAAAAAGGAAAAAAGGAAGAAGGAAGCTAACCTGCACTCACCTGAAGCGGCCCAGCCCACCAGGGGCACCATTGTCTTCCTCCTCCTGCCAGGAGGAGAAGCAGCTGCGTGCCCGACGCATCGCCGGGCACCGCCACGTCCCCTGGCCACCTCCTGCCTGCCTGGCTCCCCGCCGCCCTGGTGAGTGGGATAGGCTCAGAAGAGCCGTTCCGAGCTCCTCCTCCTCACCATTTCTCCCTCTCTTCTCCCCTCCTGGATCTCTCTCTCAGGGACCGTTGCCGCCGCCAATTCGCCGCCTCCGGCGCGCCCCCGACCTCGCCACCGGTGCCACGAGGTCCGCAGTGAGGCCCTCTCTCCATTCCCCCTCCTTCCCCATCGAGCTTCCCTCCTCTATCTCCCTCTTGCCGCCGGAGCCCGAGCTCCCTGCTGTCGGCAATGGCCGTCGCGGCAGAGCCTCTCTCTCGCTCGTTTGGGGGTGCCGACGTGCTCCTAGGGGCCCGTAGGTGCCGCCCCGGCCCCAGTTCCTCTCCCCGCAGCCTCTGGAGGCGAGCCCGAGCTGGCCGAGCTCCGGCCCCTGCCTCGTCGTTGCTGTCGTCGTCTCCGGCGACCCCCTCGCCCTCAAAAACCCCGGAATGGATGCGGGCGAGTTCGGGCTACGCCCTAGTGGCCTCCTGTGTCGCTCCCATGGACGGAGTCGTGGACTCCGCCGCATGCGGTGGTCGCCGGCGTTGAACCTCGCTGGTGAGCCACTGAACGATGGGCCCACATCATCAGGTGATTAGCTTAGAGCTAATCGCATGTTAGTTTAACCCAGAGCCAATGACAGACGGGCCCCACTTCCAATTAAGTCATTAGTTAGCAAAAAAAACCTGTTATTAAACTGAGTCACTGACGTGTGGCCCCCACACGTCAGGTTTGACTCTGACCAAGCAAGTTGATTGCTGACGCAATGCAGATGCAGTGCTGACGCAGTAATTGATTTTCAATTATAAAATTAATCCAGGAAATTGCTAAAACTTGTAAAAATCATAGAAATTAAAATATAACTCGGATGAAAATAATTTATATATGAAAAAGTATCAGAAAAATCCAAGGAATCTGATTATGGCTTTTTCATGCATGTTTGAAAAAGTTAACAACACCAAATAGGCAAAATGATGAATAGGGTAAATTTAATAAATAGTTTGGAGTTGGAAATTGATACTTATTTGATTTCCACTTCAATTGTTATGACCAAACATTGGTCAATGCAAATCAGTACATCAAAATACTCACCCCATGCATGTTGGAACAATTTGTTATGAGCATCAGTTCGAATCAATTAAAAGGGTACCCGGAACAATAACCGGCTTGAAGTGATGTTTGAATCCTAATTCAAACCAACTTCAACTTAAGAAATGATAGCCACATTAGCCCTGCCACCTTTCATTTCATGTCTTGAGCATGCATCATAGTGTTGCATTTCCGTGAAGTAATTGTTGTTCTTTCTTGTTTGCCGGTGTTGTTCCCTCTCGGTAAAAGATGTTTCGAGACGATGTGATCGTTGACATTGATGAAGACTCATTGCTATCTTCAGATGTGTCAGGCAAGCAAACCCCCTTGAGCATATTGATATAAACCCACTCTCTCGCTCCTGCTCTCTTTTACTGCATCAGGACAAACACGATTCAACTGTACATGTTATCGGTAGTTGAACCCATTCCTCTGCATGACATGATTTTGTCACAGTAAATAGTTGAAACCACTTAGCATGAGTAGCAACTGCTTGAGCCTTGATGTGCTTACTCATCCATGCTTGTTTACAATGCCTGCTATGCTTAGAGTCATGTCGGGTCTGATCCGTCTGGATGATGAATCGGAATGGTTGTGTTCATGTCCTACAGTGTGAGAGTAAAGGTGTGAATCTGATTTGGTAAAGGTAGCGATGAGAGGCCATGTAGGAGTACATGGTGGGTTGTCTCATTGGGACCGTCCTTAAGAATTGAGTTCTGTGTATGTTATCCAAGACAAGATACTACCATGCATTGGGCCCTGAAATATGACCTCGCTCGGCTTATTAATTGCCTAGATCTCTGTCCAGGAGTTGCAATTAGTTTCTGGTGTTTGTAGGAAAAGTGTTGGCGGCCGTGTTTAGCTCTGCCCGATGGGGTAGGCTTCACTACGGTAGATACACAGTGGCACGGTGTACCAAGTGGCACCCGGATGGTGGGCTTGGGAACCCTGCGCGCATCGTTTGGGGCCGTAGAGGAAACCTCGGCCGGACTTCCTTGCGGGTTCAGTCTCAAATAGGCGATAAACCTGGACTAGGGTCTTGTGTGGTTAACGGTCGTGGCCGACACCCACACCAGTGCTTCCGCTTGAAGGTTGCCGAGATGCATGACGTGCATATGGTGCTAAGTGGTGGGAGCATGTGTGAAGAAGTATACCCCTGCAGGGTGTTTCAATCTATTCGAATAGCCGCGTCCTCAGTTATGGACTACTTGGAAACATTACGTGGTACATAGACAATTTAAATGGATACTCTAAAACATGCAAGATAAGTGTGAGTGCTATGGAAGGCCTTCTCGTAGGGAGTCGAGAGTGGATCCATAGTGGTGTATTGCATTGGTGAATATGTGGACTCGTGTACGCTATCCCACCTCAAAGAAAGAACTTGTAGTCGTAGTACAGGTTAGCCAAGAGTCAAAGCTGGCTTGCTGCAATCAAACCCCACAATCCTTTCATTGAAACATGATGCATATGTAGATAGTTCTGATGTAAGACTTGCTGAGTACCTTTGTACTCACGGTTGCTTTATTTATGTTTTTGCAGAGAAGACTTAGACTCATTAAAAGGTTCTACGCGATGTGTTGATGTTGACCGGAATAGCTTGGGAATCCCAGACAGAGGTTGGCTCCTTTGGTAGGGTCGTAGTAGCTTTTCAGGCTCTTCCAGCCACTTTTAGTAGATGTCTGTACCCAGACATGATTTGCTTCCGCTTGTTGTTTGTATGACTTGAGTGTCGGGTCACGAGACCCCTGTTTGTAATATCATACTATGTTGACTCTTATGAGTCTTTAATAAATGCTTGAGTCATAGAGTTATGTTGTGATGCCATGTTGTATCTGCACATATCGTGCATAATGTGTGTATGTTTGAAATGCATTATATGTGTGGGATTCCACACCTAGTTGTTTGCCTTTAGTAGTACTCTTTACAGGGAAATGCCTCTTTGTGATTCCATCGAGCCTTGGTAGTTTGCTACTGCTCGGAACACATTGATTGACCGGCATGTATCCTTCTTTGCTGCAGTGACTGTCCCCTCGGGGAAATGTCACGCGGTGTAATGGAGTCCTTGTAGCTTGCTACGACTCGTCTACATACGCTGATGACCGACACCTGCTTTGCTGGGTTATGTATGCCTGTCCCTGTACGGTTGTACCGCTGGGGTTTATAACTAGTCATGTCGACCCGGGTTCTTTGTCGTTTGAACGCTAGCAACATATTCATATACGTGAGCCAAAAGACGCAAACGGTCCCGGCCAAGGTAAGGTGGCAGCCGTGGAGTTTACCGTGCGTGAGGCCGCAAAGTGATGTGATGTGTTACAGGCTAGGTTCTTATGACTCAGGATCGGGGTCCCGACAATATTGGTTACAATGTTTAGTGGCTCTTGCATGCATACCTGTTTAGCTTTCAAAGAGCCATATTACTTTGTCTTCTCCTTTGTGTTTGCCTGCAGATTCCAGCTTTAGTCCAATGCACGAGCACGCTTATTATTGTTCACATCGTTCGGTCGTGCAAGTGAAAGGAAATAATGACGATATATGATGAAGTGACTGAGCCTGGAAAAGCTGGTATGAACTCGATCTATTTTGTTTTTGTAAATATGACTAGCTCATCATGCCTGATTCAGCTTTGTTGTGAGAGAAACATGTTTGCAATGACAGCTTAGAGATCATAGTTGCTTATGCCATGCTTATTTAGCTAGGAGCTTATAATGGTTTGTCTTCGATGCCCACATGAATGTTGAGATGACTATGATGTAGTATGATAGGATGGTATCCTCCTTTGAATGATTCAAGTGGCTTGACTTGGCGCATGTTCGCGCATGTAGTTGAAACAAAATCAACATAGCCTCTATGATGTTCATGTTCATGGTGATTTATGTCCTACTCATGCTTGCACTCAATGTTGGTTGATCTCAATGCATTTTGATGACTGTTGTCGCTCTCTAGTTGGTCGCTTCCCAGTCTTTTGCTAGCCTTCACTTGTACTACGCGGGAATACTGCTTGTGCATCCACTTCCATAAACCCAACGTTGTGCCATATGAGTCCATCATACCTACCTATGTGCGGTATCTACCTGCCGTTCCAAGTAAATTTGCATGTGCCACTCTCTAAACCTTCAAGAAATAATCTGTTTTGCATGCCCGAACCGCTCATGGGGTGAAAGGGGCCTATTGGTATCTTCCATGCTAGGCGTGTTATCCTCGATATGTGTTTATTCACTATCATTCACGAGAAAGGGGCCAGTAATTGGAATTCCCAGTTCCATGCTCAAATCGAAAAGATAATTGCAAACAAAACTCCCCCAGGATTAATGTTGGTTTGGACGGTACCCGAGGATTCGGCTAGCCGTGGAGTGTGATTGATTGGTGGTGGGGGAGTCAAAATTATACTTTTCTGTTTGGGAACCGCCTATAGCATGTGTAGCGTGGAAAATATTGAGAACTCTTAGTCATTGCGTTGACAATGGAAGCATGCCACCCAAAATTATTATCTCTGTTTTAAAAGCTTGAGCTCTGGCACCTCTGCAAATCAATGCTTCCCTCTGCGAAGGGCCTGTCTATTTATGTTCCTGTTGAGTCATCCTCCTCTTACGAAAGCACCAATTAGAGAGCACCTCTGTCATTTTTATGCTTTGTTTTAACTGTGTTGAGTATGACTATGAATGGATCTTCATTGCCTTGAATTACAATGTTTAGTCAGCCCTTGGTCTTTTAAGGTGCTGTGCATTTATGTTTTGCGGTCTCAAAAAGATCTAGCAAGATACCATCTATTCGTACTGCCTCATGTTGTTTTGATTGAAGTGTTGACATTTGAGGCTTGTTATTATTTGCTCGCTAGTTGATTATGCCATTGATATGAGTTTACCGTGAGACCTAGATGTCATTTGCTTATGTGGTTTGCTTGGGATCTTGCTGAAATTATGGTTGTGAGTTAGACATAGTTGCAACAACAAGATCAAACAGAGTTTGTCAAAGTTTTTCTTTTGTCTCTCTCAGTTTGTCAACTGAGTTGCTTGAGGACACGCAAGGCTTTAAGCTTGGGGGAGTTGATATGTCTCCGTCGTATCTACTTTTCCGAACTCTTTTGCCCTTGTTTTGGACTCTAATTTGCATGTTTTGAATGGAACTAACCCGGACTGACGCTGTTTTCAGCAGAATTGCCATAGTGTTGTTTTTGTGCAGAAGTAGATGTTCTCAGAATTTCCTGAAAATTTACGAAGATTTTTTCTGGAATAAAAGAAAAATACCTGCACAAAGATCCACCGGAGGGGGCATGCTAGTGGGCCACAAGCCCACACGCCGCGGCCACCCCCTATGGCCGCGCCATGCAGGATTGTGGGGCCCACGTGGCACCACCGGCCCCAAACTCAGCTCTATATCTTCCGTTTCGCCTGAAAAAAAATCAGAGAGAAGGTTTCATCGCGTTTTGCGATACGGAGGCGCCGCCACATCCTGTTCTTCATCTGGAGGGCAGATCTGGAGTCTGTTTCGGGCTCCGGAGAGGGGAAATCGTCGCCATCATCATCATCAACCTTTCTCCATCGACAATTCCATGATGCTCTTCACCGTTCGTGAGTAATCTCATTGTAGGCTTGCTAGACGGTGATGAGTTGGATGAGATCTATCATGTAATCGAGTTAGTTCTTGACGGGGATTGATCCCTAGTATCCACTATGTTCTAGATTGATGTTGCTACTACTTGGCTATGATTAATGCTTGTCACTAGGGCCCGAGTGCCATGATTTCAGATCTGAACCTATTATGTTGTCGCCAATATATGTGTGTTTTAGATCCTATCTTGCAAGTTCTAGTCACCTACTATGTGTTATGACCCGGCAACCCCGGAGTGACAATAGCCGGAACCACTCCCGCAGATGACCATAGTATGAGGAGTTCATGTATTCACCGCATGTTGATGTGTTGGTCCGGTTCTTTATTAAAAAGAGAACCTTAATATCCCGTAGTTTCCATTAGGACCCCGCTGCCACGGGAGGGATGGACAATAGATGTCATGCAAGTTCTTCTCCCTAAGCACGTATGACTACATACGGAATACATGCCTACATTAGATTGGCGAACGGGAGCTAGCCACATATCTCTCCGTGTTATAGCTGTTACATGATGAATCACATCCGTCATACTCATCCATCACCGATCCACTGTCTACGATTCTTTTACTACTGGTTCTCGCTACATTACTTTCTCTAGGCTTGTCCCTTGCTACAAAAGGGATTGGGCCACTTTGCTGCTATTGTTGCTACTGTTGTTACTTTGTCCTACTGTTGCTACTGCTGTTACTTTGTTGTTGCTGCTACTGCTGTTCCTTGCTACTCCGCTGTTATTTGTTGCAAGACTTTTCTGGAGCCGTAGCCGGGGAAGCATTCTTCTCAAGAATAATCCCCTGTCAACGTGCTGGCGCCATTGATACAACAGTTAGGAATAGTCTGCCGTCAACAGATCGTTCCTGGCACCGTTGCTGTCATACTACTTTGCTACTGATACTTTGCTTGAAGACACTAATCTTTCAGTTTGTGGTTGAACCTGACACATTCAGCTGCTAATACTTGAGAATATTCTTTCGCTTCCCGTCTTGGCGAATCAACAAATTTGGGTTGAATACTCTACCCTCGAAAACTGCTGCGATCCCATATTTTTACCCTTGATGGCAACAACACGATGCGTGCCTCGCTACCCCTTCTATCACTGGGTGAGGTCATCGCACGATATGAACCCAAAACCAAGCACTTCTCCCATTGCAAGAATCATAGATCAAGCTGTCCAAACAAAACCCACAACTCGAAGAGAATTACAAGGATATGAAATCATGTATAAGAGAGATCAGAAGAAACTCAAATAAGATTCATAGAAAATCTGATAATAAATCCACAATTCATCGGATATCGACAAACACACCGCAAAAGAAGATTACATCAGATAGATCTCCATAAAGATCATGGAGAACTTTGTATTGAAGATCCAAGAGAGAGAAGAAGCCATCTAGCTACTAGCTATGGACCCGTAGGTCTATGGTGAACTACTCACGCATCATCAGAAAGGTCATGGTGTTGATTTAGAAGCCCTCCGTATCCGAATCCCCCCTCCGACAGGGCACCAGAACATGCCCTAGATGGGATATTGTGGAGACAGAAGCTTGCGGCGGCGGAAAAGTACCTTCGATGATCTCCTGATTTTTTCTGGATTTTTTGGGAATATATAGGCGAAAGACCTAGGGCAGGGGAGGCCCAGGGAGCCCACAAACCTAGGAGGCATGGCCCCCCTGTCCGTGGCTAGGGGGCTTGTGGGGTCCCTGGAGGCCCCCTGCCTTGGTTCTCAAGCTTCCCAATCTCCTTCTGTTTCGGAAAAAATATTTTTGGAAGTTTCGTTCCGTTTGGACTCCGTTTAAAATCCTCCTCTGAAAAGGGTTAAAAACATGGAAAAACAGGAACTGGCACTTGGCAGTGAGTTAATAAGTTAGTCCCAAAAAAGATATAAAAGGCATACAAAACATCCAAAGTTTGACAAGATAATAGCATGAAACCATAAAAAATTATAGATACGTTGGAGACGTATCAAGCATCCCCAAGCTTAACTCCTGCTCGTCCTCGAGTAGGGAAGTGATAAAGACTGAATTTTTGATGTGGAATGCTACCTAGCATAATTGTCCTTTGTAACTTCTTTCATGTGACATGAATGTTCAGATCCGTAAGATTCAAAACAATAGTTTGCTATTGACATGAAAGCAATAATACTTCAAGCAAACTAGCAAGGTAATCATGAACTTTCAAAATAACAAGGCCAAGGAAAGTTATCCCTACAAAATCATATAGTTTGGCTATGCTCCATCATCCTCACACAAGTAATGTAAATCATGCACAACCCCGATATTGGCCAAGTAATTGTTTGCACACTCTTACTTTCTCAAACTTTTTATAACTATCACGCAATACATGAGCGTGAGCCATGGATATAGCACTATAGACGGAATAGAGTGTGGTGGTGGTTGTGAGACAAAAAGGAGGAGATGGTCACATTGACTCGGCGTATCAAAGGGCTATGGAGATTCCCATTAATAGATATCAATGTGAATGAGTAGGGATTGCCATACAAAGGATGCACTAGAGCAATAAATATGTGAAAGCTCAAAAGGAGAACTAGTGGGTGTGCATCCAACTTGCTTGCTCAGAAGACCTAGGGCAATTTTGAGGAAGCCCATCATTGGAATATACAAGCCAAGTTATATACTAAACATTCCCACTAGTATAAGGTGGTGACAAAATGAGAGGATCTCAATCATGAAGACCATGGTGCTATTATGAAGCACAAGTGTGGAAAAAGATAGTAGCATTGTCCCTTCTCTCTTTTTCTCTTTTTTTTATTTGGGCACTTGGTCCTCTTTTTTTTCTATTTTTCTTTTTTAATTTTGGCTATTTGACCTTTTTTTTATTTACTCACATGGGAAAATGCTCTAATAATGATGATCATCACACTTTTATTTACTCACAACTCAAAGCTTAGAACGATGATGACTCTATGGGAAATGCCTCCGGCAGTGTACCGGGATGTGCAACGATCTAGCTTGGCATATGACATTGAAACATCTCGCTAGCTATATTATGATCATGAAATGGAAATATGAGAGTGACGGCACAAGTCATGAGACGGAACGGTGGGAGTTGCATGGCAATATATCTCGGAATGGCTATGAAAATGGAAGTATGGTGGCTGTTTTGAGGAAGGCATATGGTGGGTTTGTGTACCGGCGAAAGTTGTGCGGCACTAGAGAGGCTAGCAATGGTGGAAGGTGAAAGTTCATCTATACCATGGACTCACATTAGTCATAAAGAACTCACATACTTGCTGCAAAAGTTTTTATTAGTAATCGAAACAAAGTGCGAAACGCATACTCCTAGGGGAAGGGTTGGTAGGTGTTAACCATCGCGCGATCCCGACCTCAACACAAAGGATGACAATTAATAGATCAATTATGCTCGGACTTCTTAACATAGCGGTTCACCATACGTGCATGCTACGGGAATCACTAACTTCAACACAAGTATTTCTAGATTCACGACACCCTACTAACATAACTCCTAATATTACCAAATCCACATCTCAAAACAAATTGAGAGGAATCAAGATTTCTCTTTCTACTCAATGCACATGAAGATGGAGGTTTTTGTATCCTCTTTGGGTACCTATCACCTTTGGGACTACTTTCATAGCATAAGCAAACTACCAAGTCACGCACCGCCGTGCTCTAAAAGATCTAAGTGAAGCACATACAGCAAAATTATCTAGCTCAAAAGATATAAGTGAAGCACGATGAGCATTCTAGCAAAATCACGATGAGTGCATGTCTCTCTCAAAAGGTGTGCAGCAAGGACGATTGTGACACAACGAAAATAAAAGACTCCTACGATACAAGACGCTCCAAGCAAACCACATATCGTGTGGTGAATAAAAATATAGCTCCAAGTAATGTTACCGATGGATTGAAGACGAAAGAGGGGATGCCTTCCCGGGGCATCCCCAAGCTTAGGATTTTTGGTGGCCTTCAATTTGGCTTGGGATGCCTTGGGAATCCCAAATCTTGAGCTCTTTCCACTCCTTATCTCTTTGTCCATGAGAACATCACCCAAAACTTGAAAACTTAAACATAAACTCGTGATATATTTAGCACAAGAGAACAATCTACAACCTCTTTAGGTACTGTAGCAATCTTGATTTCTATTTATGTTGGTGTTGGGCTACTGTATTCTCACTTTTCCATGGCTAGTACCCCCCGATACTATCCATAGTTTCATCAAAACAAGCAACCAACTCAACAAAAACAGAATCTGTCAAAAACAGACAAGTCTGTAGCAATCTGTATACTTCGTATACTTATGGTACCTCCAAAATTCTGAAAAATTATGAATGCGTGGGCAAAATTCATATCAACCGGGATAAAAAATAGTCAACTCAAAAGATCTTTCTGAATAAAAATGAAAAATCATCTCGTGAGCAAAAAGTTTCTGTCTTTTTCCAGTAGGATCAAACAACCATCACCAAGACTAGTCATAAAGGTTTTGCTTAGCTCAAACACAAAAAGAAACACAAAAGACACAATCATAACAGAATTATTATGGTGTGGACGCAACAAAACAGAAAGAAAAAGATAAATTCATTGGGTTGCCTCCCAACAAGCGCTATTGTTTAACGCCCTTAGCTAGGTAGAAAGCAACAGAATCACGTATCGTCGTCTTTGGTGCTCAAACCATAAGTAGCCCTCATCATGGATTCATAAGGCAATCTTATTTCCTTATAGGAAAGTGCTCCATGCCCTTCTTTAAAGGAAATTGAAATCTAATATTCCCTTCCTTCATATCGATGATAGCACCGATAGTCCTTAGGAAAGGTCTACCTAGAATAATATGGCATGTAGGAGTGCAATCAATGTCAAGCACAATGAAATCCACGGGTACATAGTTCCTATTTGCAATAATAAGAACATCATTGATCCTTCCCATGGATTTCTTGATAGTAGAATCCGCAAGATGCAAATTAAGAGAACACTCTTCAATCTCATTAAAACCCTGAACATCACATAAAGACTTTGGAATCGTGGAAACACTAGCACCCAAATCACTCAAAGCATTGCATTCATAGTTTTTAATTTTGATTTTGATAGTAGGTTCCCACTCATCATGAAGCTTTCTAGGGATAGATACTTCCAATTCAAGTTTCTCTTCAAGAGATTTTATCATAGCTTCGACGATATGATCGGTAAAGGCCTTGTTTTGGCAATAAGCGTGTGGACAGTTTAGCATGGATTGCATCAAGGAAATGCATTCAATCAAGGAGCAACTACCACAATTGAATTCCTTGAAATCCAAAGTAGTAATTTCATTACTACTCAAAGTTTTAATGTCTTCTACTCCACTTTCAATGCTTTTAGCATCAAGATAGATGGACTCCGAATCATTGGCGCGTTTTTCAACCAAAGTGGATTCATATCCAGCCCCATCATCATTTGGTTTGACACAAGAAAACAAAGATTCAATGGGAGTCACGCCAAACACTTTAAGATCTTCGTGATTCTTATCACGAGAACACGCCTTTTTAAGCCATTCATGTGTAGCACGAATTTGGGCGGTTCTTTCTTTGCTCTCACTCATGGAAACACCATAGCTTTCAAAGTTTCATCCATATTGATCTTGGGAGGAGCACATCTAACTTTCAAATAATCAATATCACTAGACATTCTATGAACGCTCTTAGCCAAATCGTCAATTTTGAGTAGTTTTTCCTTTATGGACGCATTGAAAATCTTTTGCGAGTTGATAAACTCTTTGATATTACTCTCTAGATCAGAGGGTAATCTATTGTAATTTCCATGAGTATTGTTGTAGGAGTTGCCAAAGTTATTAGAGGAGTTACTAGGAAAAGGCCTAGGAACATAGTTTCCTCCAAAAGCATTGTTGTTGCCAAAATTATTCCTTCCAACAAAATTGACATCCAAGCTAGCATTGCTACTCTAAATCAAGGAAGACAAGGGCATATCATTAAGATCTAAAGGAGCACTTCTACTAGCAACCAAATTCATTAACTCATCCATCTTAGCACTCAACGAGTTAATTTCTTCTATAGCGTGTACCTTCTTACTAGTAGGTGACCTTGCAGTGTGCCAGTGAGAGTAGTTCGTCATGATATTGTCTAGGAGTTTCGTGGCTTCTCTTAACGTGATTTCTAGAAGCGAAATTCAAGCTAGCGTAGAAGATTTGTATAATCATCCAAAGACTCAAGCCATGAGCGGGACAATTTCTAATCATCAATTTCATTGTCTCCCAAGATTGTGCAACATGTTCATGATCAAGTTGCTTAAAATTCATGATATCAATATGGAGAGACATAATCTTAGCCAGCGGAAAATACTTGGATATATAAGCATCTTTGCACTTATCCCAAGAATCGATACTATTTTTGGGCAAAGACGAAAACCAAGTGTTTTTTCTCGATCTCGCATCGAGAAAGGAAAATGCTTCAATTTAATCACATCATTATCCACATATTTCTTCTTCTGCATATCGCAAAGCTCTATGAAGGTATTAAGATGGGATGCGACATCTTCACTAGGAAGGCCGGAAAATTGCTCTTTCATAACAAGATTCAGCAAGGCGGCATTGATTTCGTATGACTCCGAACTAGTGGCGGGAGCAATCGGAGTACTAATAATATCATTATTATTGGTATTAGAGAAGTCACAAATTTTGGTGTTTTTAGTCATGGTGACTTTGACAAGAAAGCAAGCACACAAGCGAACAAAGAGCAAGCGAGAGAAAAGGGCGAACGAAAAGGCAAACGAAAAAGGAAAATATTTCTTTGTAAATTTTTGTTTTTCAGAAGTGGGGGAGAGAAAAATGAGAGGCGAAAAATCAAATGCAAGAGATGAGTTTGTGACACTTACTTGGATGAGTTCTTGACTTGATCCTCCCCGGCAACGGCGCTAGAAATTCTTCTGCTGCGGCAACACACAACAGTGCCAGAGATTGTCACGTTGACGGGGACTGGGCTTGTGTTGGCCTTTTTCCCTTGAAGAGGAAAGGGTGATGCAGCACAGGAGCAGTAAATATTTCCCTTAGTTTGAGAACCAAGGTATCAATCCCGTAGGAGAATCTCGTCAAGTCCAGAGTACCTGCGCAAACACAAACGAGCTTGCACCCAACGCTATAAAGGGGTTGTCAATCCCTTCAAGATTGATTGCAAAGTGAGATCTGAAGGCGGAAAGTGCAACGAGGTAAAAGAGTAAGGCTGAAAATATGGTGTGGAGTAGACCCGGGTTCCATAGTGTTCACTAGAGGCTTCTCTGAAAATAGCAAATATTACGGTGGGTGAACAAATTACTGTCGAGCAATTGATAGAATCACGCAAAGTCACGACGATATCTAAGGCAATGATCATACATATAGGCATCACGTCCGAGACAAGTAGACCGATACTTTCTGCATCTACTACTATTACTCCACACATCGACCGCTATCCAACATGCATCTAGTGTATTGAGTTCATGACGAACAGAGTAACGCCTTAAGCAAGATGACATGATGTAGAGGGATAATCTCAAACCAATGATGAAAACCCCATCTTTTTACCCTTGATGGCAACAGCACAATGCGTGCCTCGCTACCCCTTCTGTCACTGGGTGAGGTCACCGCACGGTATGAACCCAAAACCAATCAATTCTCCCATTGCAAGAATCATAGATCAAGCTGGCCAAACAAAACCCACAACTCAAAGAGAATTACAAGGATATGAAATCATGCATAAGAGAGATCAAAAGAAACTCAAATAAGATTCATAAATAATCTGATCATAAATCTACAATTCATCGGATCTTGACAATCACACCGCAAAAGAAGATTACATCGGATAGATCTCCATGAAAATCATGGAGAACTTTGTATTGAAGATCCAAGAGAGAGAAGAAGCCATCTAGCTACTAGCTATGGACCCGTAGGTCTGTGGTGAACTACTTACGCATCACCGGAGAGGTCATTGTGATGATGAAGAAGCCCTCCGTATCCGAATCCCCCCGCCGGTAGGGCACCAGAACGTGCCCCAGATGGGATCTTGCGGAGACAGAAACTTGCGGCGGCGGAAAAGTACTTTTGATGATCTCCTGATTTTTTCTGGAATTTTTGGGAATATATATGCGAAAGACCTAGTGCATGGGAGGCCCAGGGAGCCCACAAGCCTGGGTAGCGCGGGCCCCCTGGTCGCGACTAGGGGGCTTGTCGGGTCCCTGGAGGCCCCCTGCCTTGGTTCTCAAGCTTCCCGATCTTCTTCTGTTTTGTAAAAATATTTTTGGAAGTTTTGTTCCGTTTGGACTCCGTTTAAAATCCTCCTCTGAAAAGGGTCAAAAACATGGAAAAAACAGGAACAGGCACTTGGCACTGAGTTAATAAGTTAGTCCCAAAAAAGATATAAAACGCATAAAAACATCCCAAGTTTGACAAGATAATAGCATGAAACCATCAAAAATTATAGATACTTTGGAGACGTATCAGTCACCAAGCGTTCGGTCGGCCACAGTCGAACGCATAGGTCCTTCATGGCCGGCTCGGCCATCCTGTTCAGCTCGAGGAGTTGCTTCATCTGATCACTCAGACTAGGATTGGCCTCAGGGGCCTCAAACTGCGCCTAGAACAGCTGATGCTCGGGATCCCCATCATTAGCTGCATAGTACTTGGCCGCGTCTACGGCACTCCGCGGGAGGTTGGTGAAGGCACCTGCAAAACGCCATATCCGCGTAAGAAAGGCAAATCGGTTCCCACCAAAGGCACACTGAAGTAAGTATGGCTTACCTGTTTCTATCTGCTTGACTTGGCACACTTCTTCTTCAAAGAATCACCGCTCTACCCGTTCGGATTGGAGGTTGGCGGATAGCTTGCTCTGCTCGGTGGTTTGATCCTTGACCTTTTGCTCAAAGGCATCGCATTTCATGGTCACCTCCTTCAGCTTCTCCTGAACTTTGGTCACCCTAGCTCATATTGTTTGCTAAGGGCCTTCAGGGAGTCGAGCTCGGTGATCGCTTGTTCGGCCACCGCCTTGTGGGAAGTGGCCTCTTGCTTGGTCTTCTCCACCTCAGCCAGGAGCTTTTCAAGCTCTCTGTCTTGAGTTGCTGATCAACGAGAAAATAACATAAGTCAGATGACTGGGCCAGCAATTACCGTAAGATCCACCACAAAAATAAAATATACTCTTACACAAACTCACCTTGTTTCTCGTCAAATCGGCTGTTAAGACGGTTAAGCTCTTCATCGACCAATTGCAATTTCCGATTATGTTCGGCTATTTCTAGTGTGTTCGCCTTAGTGGCCGATGACGAGGCCTGCATGCCACACAGTTCGCCAGCATGATTTTAACTTATTTAAACACAATATGCTTTGTCAAATTTTTAACATAAACATTCCAAGCATCATTCCCGAGCACCTTTTTGTGCATTTCTCTAAGCCGCGGGTTAGCTTTTTATGCCCCCGGCTCGGGGGACGTTATACCAGTAAAAACATATTTCAAATACAACACTAGTAAAGTGGGTGACTTACCTTAAAGCGTGTCAATAAGCCTGAAAAGACTTCGTTCACTCCGCTGTTAACAGACTGAATGTTTTGTAAAACCGTACCCATTAAGGTGCGGTGTTCTTCAGCAATAAAGGAATCGGCTAGGATCTCCTCCATCATTGCCGGCCCCACAATCGTGGCTCGTTCAGGCATGAGCGGCACCAAGGGTTGCTCCGAGGATGTTGGAGGGAGTTCAGCCAAATTCTGACCCTCCTTTCCATCCTCTTGGGGCTGATCCCTCGGGAAGTATCAACCGAGGAATTAGCACCAACTGGAACCTCCTGGCTCACGGTTGCAGGAGTATCTTCGGCAACCGGGACCTTGCGGTCTTTGGCTTTCGAGGTATTCACCTCGGCTATCACCTCCCCGACCTCCGCAGTAAGTGAGGTCGGGAGGGAGGCCACCTCCATGGCCTCCTCGGAGGCTTGGGGAAGGGAGGTGTGGGATGCATTCCTGCTCTTCGCCAGCTCGGATGGAAGCGAATCTGCCTCTGAGACCTGATCTGTTGGCAGATCTCGGATGGGGCTGTAATAGGCATATATATATATATATATATATATATATATATATATATATATATATATATATATATATATCATCCAATTCATATTTAGTATAAGCTTGCTAAATAAACTCGTGAGAGCTTGTACCTTCGGGGCAGGGGTTTGACCCTGGGGGCTCAGCGGGGAACCATTCTAACTCCTCGATCTCATCGCCAGAGCCCAGGCCGGTGCCAAGCGAGGCAACCTTGCCTTTGCAAGGCCTCTTCTAGGCTGTAGGAGGCAGGGCTTCCTTGTCCGCCTCTTGCGGCACCCTCTTTTTGGACTGGGAGGAGTCCATGTCCTCGTCTTGTTCCGCTTCCTCTACCTCGCGGGTAGAGGAAACACTTGCATCCTTGGACTTAGCATCTGGAGGACCCCTAGAATGGAGACCTTCGCGGGTCTCCTTCTTCGGCTCGTGAGCCTTGTACGGCTTCGAAACCGACATCGCGGCCAATTGTTCCGACCTTGGCTCCTCAGGAAGAGGAGCTGGTTCATCGATGTTCTTGGCAAGGTCCAACCACTCCTATCAAAACCATTTGGGGGAAAGATGAGATCTTTGTAAAAGAGATGATAACTTCAGGAGGGGAATAATGTTCGAACGTACCTCAACTAAAGGATTCTTTCCAAGTCCCGTGTCCTTGTCCTCTGCTAGCCACACCGGCTGGGGCTTGAACAGAATCCACCACCCGTCCTCATGGGTCATGTAGAAGAACTCCTTGATGACCTTAGGGTCATCGGGCTTGTAGGCCATCATCTGATTTGCCCGATGCTGGCACGCTAGGATGCGTCACCACAGAGCAACTTGAATAACGTCGGTTAATTGGATGTTGGCATCCACCATCTGCTTGATGCGCTTCTGCATCAACTTCACGTCCATGGTGAACCCCCAGTCTCTGTTTTTCCTAACCCAGGAAGTTAGCCTCTCTAGAGGGCCAGACTTGAATTCGGCACGGGCTGCCCAGTTCGCTCCCCTTGGTTCCGTGATGTAGAACCACTCCTTCTGCCAGCCCTTGATAGTGTCTATCAAGGTGCCCTCCAGCCATATCACCTTGGGGAGCTTGCTTATCACCTCCCCGCCGCAATCAGCGTGCTGGTTTCTCATGGACTTTGATTTGACATTGAACGTCTTTAGTCAAAGCCCGAAATGCGGGTGGACTTGCAAAAATGCTTCGCACACAACAATGAAAGAGGTAATGTGCATAATGGAGCTCGGGGGAAGGTCGTGAAGTCTAGCCCATAATAGAACATGAGGCCCTTGACGAAGGGGTGAAGAGGAAAGCCTAGACCACGAAGAAAATGGGGGACAAAAACTACCCGCACACCCGGCTTGGGAGTCAGGATCACCTGACCAGCCTCCGCCGCTCGGTGGGTGATATCAGAGGATAGGTATCCGGAGTGCTTCAACTCCCGGATGTCTGCGTCCGAGACGGTCCACACCTCCCACTTGCCATGAGAGTTGGCCATGGTGTGGGCTCAAAGACGGCGGGGGGAAGAAAAGGCAGAAAAGAGGATTAGATCTGAGCGCTCGAGCTTAGGGAGGCAGGAGAGAAGCCGAGGATGAAGGTGGGGAAATCTTTGGATCTGTTGCTCCTTTTTTATAAGGGATTGTAATAGCAAGGGTCCCTTTTACTGTGGAGGTTTCCCCGCCACCTACTTCCGAAAAATCATCAAGTTGTTGCGCGCGTGGGAGAACCTGTGCAGTTATTCGTACCCCAGTAAATGCAGAGGCACGATCTCCTCGAGAGGATGTGACCCTCGAGACATGGACTAGGCCGCGGTTCGAGGTGTCCCTTCATCATGAAAGCCTGTCAAATAAGGGGCCATTCACACATGGACATTTAAATGCCTTCACGGAGTAGGATGCTAGTTTCAAAATGTGCAGGGGGAACATATCGGAATCAGCCGAACAGCGTGTACCCCAAGCTTAGGAGGACTAGGTCGGATCATCTATTCCTGATTATAGTCGGTATCATGTAAACCCTAGGGACACTGGTGTCTATATAAACCAGGGACCCCTATCCATATAGAGGAGGCTGAATCCTCTAGGGTTTAGCATATAGGATCCCGAGGTAGATCAACTTTGTAATCATCTTCATGAATACAATCAAGTAGGACGTAGGGTATTACCTCTATAGGAGGGCCCGAACCTGGATAAATTGATGTCTCCCCTCTCTTCGTGCAACCCATCGATCCAAGGTCCACAGTTCGGGACCCCTACCCGAGATCTGCCGGTTTTAACACTCACAGTCCCGCCGTTCTCCGCCTTCTTCTACACCATCCTCTCCCGTTACCACGTCCGGGCTGTGCACCTCCAGCCCAACTCCAGTCATCTCTTGGTCATCTTTGCTTTCTACTATGAGACTTTCGTGGGCGTGAGGTCCTCAGTGGCGCTCTTTCGTCACTTCTTCAACCCGCGGTCCACCGCCACGGGCCAACGCTCCCTGTGCGTCTTCTTTGCCGATGTAGGGGGCGTGGCCACCCACTTGAAGACCGGGAAGAAGGTCGAATGCTACCGGAGCCGCTGGGCCTTCATGGACACACGTCGGGAGAACTCCCCCTTGGCGATCCTCTTAAGACCACCCGAGCATACACCCAGGTGGAGCCACGATAAGCTCACCGGCCCGAGAGCGGGGCCCGTCCTTGACCGAATCACCTCTCTCACGGAGGCCCGCCTTACATGGGCGATTATTATCAAGGAGTTCGTGGGGGCACCGCATCGCGCCGCTTCAAGTGTACTCGCATGCCTTATGGGAGTTCACCGCCGGTGGCGACCCAATGTGCGTGCACGTCACCAGCCTGACGCACGACGATCTGAACGGAGTCTTGGGTGCCCTAGTGTGTCATTATCCCGAGGATCTCCCTCAGGCCACGTCGCCACTGTACGCGTGCAAAGACATGGTGGAGAGGGTCATGGAGATGCATGTCTTCGATGAATGGGGTCGCTCGGCCGCTCGAGAGCTCCCCCATTGTGGTTTCTTCCTCAAGCGGGGGGCAACAGCGATGAGGATTCAGAGGCGGTGGAGGGTGAAGAGGAAGACACCGACCGAATTCCGCCACCCGACCTCCACCGGTCCTTACGCGGGCTCGGGGATGACGTTGTTGCTGACTAGTAGCACTAGACTGTCCCTCCTGAGCCTGCGACCTCCGGAGACACAGCAGGACCAGGCTCCGTGGTGGTCGAGGGGTCAAGGGCGGGAGCCCCCGGCGATGGTGCCGCACCTCCCTCGGCGAAGGCCTTGTCCCCCCGCCCCCCCCTCAGGCTCACAGTGAGGAAGGAGGCCAGGACAAGCCGACCGAAGACCTCGGCAAAAGCCCCTTGGCGCTAGTGAGGCGGCGCGCGAAGGCGGCAGAGATGCTCCTCCTGCCACTGAGAAACAGAGGAAGTGGGCCACCGGTGATGAGTAAGTACCTTGGCCTGCCCTTGCGCTATGCCTTCGCGACCGGTCTGCTCAGATTGCCTCCTTTCGGGTCCAGGCTCCCACGCGGCGACAAGGAAAAGAAGAAGAGGAAGACCTACGCTAAGGAGAGGGTCGTGCAGGTCTCACAGGCACCTTCGTCCCTTGGCTGAGGCATCGCCAGGCATCGAGGTAGCGTGCACAGGTCGCGCGTTGCGCCTGAGCGCACGGGCGCCGCTACATCTTTGGGCGCCTCCACCATACGGCGGGGAGATGCTATTGCCGGGACCGTGCCAGTCCCGCTACCAGTGCATTCGGCCAAGCCCGTGGTGCCAACTGACGGGGTCATGCCCTTCGCGAAGGCCCCAATAGAGGGGGACATTGCCCTCGTGATCATGCTGCGAACGTCTAGAGCTGGGGAGGCCGAGAGCCCCCGACACCTCAAGCGGAGGCGGTTGAGGTTGCTTTGACCGTGGCAGCAGGAAAAGCCGGGGCGATGGTGACTCTGGAAGAGCTAGCCCCGCTGGGCCCATACGGGATGCTCCGGCGCGGGGCTTTGACCGACGCGCTGAACTCTCTCCCCCAGATCGAGGTTGATTTTTAAGACATTGAGGCGCGTCTCACCGTGGAGCGCGCGAGGTTGGCCGAGGGGTGGAGCCAACTTAATGCCTCCACCAAGGCGGCCGAGAGCGATGCCGAGGCTGTACGCGCAAAGGGCCGTCGAGAGGCCACCAAAGCCAAGTCCGCCTTGGCGAGTGCCCTTGCCGAGAAGGAAGCGCTCGTCAAGCGCCGCGAGGAAGTAGATGCCGGTATCAAGCAGCTTTAGGAGGCCACCAAGACCTGCGAGGCCATGATAACCCACATGTGTAGGGGATCGCAATAGTTTTCGAGGGTAGAGTATTCAACCCAAATTTATTGATTCGACACAAAGGGAAGCAAAAGAATATTCTCAAGTATTAGCAGCTGAGTTTGTCAATTTCAACAACACCTGAAAGATTAATGTCTTCAAGCAAAGTATCAGTAGCAAAGTAGTATGATAGCAACGGTGCCAGAAATAGATTGTTGATGGCAGACTATTCCTAACTGTTGTATCAATGGCGCTAGTAAAGTGTTGCAGCAAGGAACAACAAAGTAGCAAGTAACAGCAGTGGTGACAACAGCAGCAAGTAACAGTAGTAGCGACAACAGCAGCAAGTAACAGCAGTAGTGACAGCAGTAGCAGCAAAGTAACGTAGCAAGGACCAGTAGTAAAAAACTCGTAGGCAGTGGATTGGTGATGGATGAGTATGACGGATGTGATTCATCCTGTAACATCTATAACACGGAGAAATATGTAACTAGCTCCCGTTGGTCAATCAAATGTAGGCATGTATTCAGTATGTAGTCATACGTGGTTAGGGAAAAGAACTTGCATGACATCTATTGTCCATCCCTCCCGTGGCAGCGGGGTCCTAATGGAAACTACGGGATATTAAGGTTCTCCTTTTAATAAAGAACCGGACCAACGCATTAACACTTGGTGAATACATGAACTCCTCATACTATGGTCATCTCCGGGAGTGGTTCCGGCTACTGTCACTCCGGGGTTGCCGGGTCATAACACATAGTAGGTGACTACAACTTACAAGATCGGATGTAAAACACACATATATTAGCGACAACATAATAGGTTCAGATCTGAAATCATGGCACTCGGGCCCTAGTAACAAGCATTAAGCATGGCAAAGTAGTAGCAACATCAATCTCAGAACATAGTGGATAGTAGGGATCAATCCCCGTCAAAACTAACTCGATTACATGATAGATCTCATCCAACTCATCACCATCCAACAAGCCTACGATGAGATTACTCACGAACGGTGAAGAGCATCATGGAATTGTCGATGGAGGATGGTTGATGATGACGATGGCGACGATTTCCCCTCTCCGGAGCCCGGAACGGACTCCAGATCTGCCCTCCAGATGAAGAACAGGAGGTGGCGGCGCCTCCGTATCGTAAAACGCGATGAATCCTTTTCCGGGCGAGACTGAATAAATAGAGCTGAGTTTGGAGGCGGTGGCACCATGTGGGCCCCATAAGCCCTTACGGCGCGGCCAGGGGGGGTGGCCGCGGCCCCTGGGCTTGTGGCCCACTGGCACACCCCCTCCGCTGATTCTTGCGCCAGTATTTTTCATAAATTCCAGAAAAATTCTCCGTAAATTTTCAGGTCATTCCGACAACTTTTATTTCTGCGCAAAAACAACGCCATGGCAAATCTTCTCAAAACAGCGTTAGTCCGGGTTAGTTCCATTCAAATGATGCAAATTAGAGTCCAAAACAAGGGCAAAAGAGTTTGGAAAAGTAGATACGACGGAGACGTATCAACTCCCCCAAACTTAAAGCCTTGCTTGTCCTCAAGCAATTCAGTTGACAAACTGAAAGAGAGAAAATAAAAACTTTGACGAACTCGGTTTGATCTTGTTGGTGCAACTATGTCTACTCATAACCATAATTTCAGCAAGATCACAAGCTAACCACATAAGCAAATGACATCTAGGTCTCACGGTAAACTCATATCAATGGCATAATCAACTAGCAAGCAAATAATAATAAGTCTCAAACGTCAACACTTCAATCAAAACAATCATGAAGCAGTACGAACAGATGGTATCTCGCTAGCTCTTTCTGAGACCGCAAAACATAAATGCAGAGCACCTTCAAAGACCAAGGGCTGACTAAACATTGTAATTCAAGGCAATGAAGATCCAGTCACAGTCATACTCAACACAGTTAAAAGCGAAGCATAAATATGACAGAGGTGCTCTCTAATTGGTGCTTTTGTAAGAGGAGGATGACTCAACAGGAACATAAATAGACAGGCCCTTCGCAGAGGGAAGCATTGATTTGCATAGGTGCGAGAGCTCAAGCTTTGAAAACAGAAATAATAATTTTTGGTAGCATGCTTTCGTTGTCAAAGCAATGACTAAGAGTTCTCAACATCTTCCATGCTACACATGCTATAGGCGGTTCCCAAATAGAAAAGTAAAGTTTTGACTCCCCCACCACCAATCGATCACACTCCACGGCTAGTCAAATCCTCGGGTACCGTCCATACAAACATCAATCTTGGGGGAGTTTTGTTTGAAATTATCTTTTCAATTTGAGCATGGAACTGGGAATTCCAATTACCGGCCCCTTTCTCGTGAATGATAGTGAATAAACACATATCGAGGATAACACGCCTAGCATGGAAGATACCAATAGCCCCCTGTCACCACATGAGCGGTTCGGGCATGCAAAACAGATTATTTCTTGAAGTTTTAGAGAGTGGAACATGCAAATTTACATGGAACGGCAGGTAGATACCGCACATAGGTAGGTATGGTGGACTCATATGGAACAACTTTGGGTTTATGGAGGTGGATGCACAAGCAGTATTCCCGCTTAGTACAAGTGAAGGCTAGCAAAAGACTAGGAAGCAACCAACTAGAGAGCGCCAACAGTCATCAAAATGCAATGAGATTAACTAGCATTGAGTGCAAGCATGAGTACGACATAAATCACCATGAACATGAATATCATAGAGGCTATGTTGATTTTGTTTCAACTACATGCGTGAACATGCGCCAAGTCAAGCCACTTGAATCATCCAAAGGAGGATACCATCCTATCATACTACATCATAGTCATCTCAACATTCATGTGGGCAACCAAGACAAACCATTATAAGATCCTAGCTAAGTAAGCATGGCATAAGAAACTATGATCTCTAAGTTTTCATTGCAAACATGTTTCCTTCACAACAAAGCTGAATCAGGCATGATGAGCTGATCATATTTACAAAAATAAAATACATCGAGTTCATACCAGCTTTTCCAGGCTCAGTCACTTCAACATATATGGTCATTATTGCCTGTCACTTGCACAACCGAACGATGTGAACAATAATAAGCGTGCTCGTGCATTGGACTATGCTGGAATCTGCAGGCAAACACAAAGGAGAAGACAAAGTAATATTGCTCTTTGAAAGCAAAACAGGTATGCATGCAAGATCCACTAAACATTGTAATCAATATCTTCTACCTTGACCCAAAGAAAAAGAAAACTATCTACACGGGAAAGCTCCCAACAAGCAAAAGAAGAAAAGAAAATCTTTTTGGTTTTTCTCAAACTAGACAGACACACGAAAAGAAAACGAGAAAAAGAAATAAACTAACATGGATGATACAGTGGCAAAGTCTGAACACCGACGAACAAAGTGAAAGCATAAGCAAGAATGTAAAGTCGGTGAGAAACACGTACTCCCCCAAGCTTAGGCTTTTGGCCTAAGTTGGTCTACTCCCAAGGATGGTCCTAGAGAAACCCAAAATCATAATGGGGGTTATACGGGAGCGCTACAGCCACTGCCTGAATAGCTGACTCACGGAGACGAGCAGCCTTTGACTCCCTCTCATACTCCTCTGCCTCTCCTCTGGTTATGTAATATCTCCGTTTTATCTGAAAGTCAAAGAAGGCAGGAGCAGGAAGGGTAATATGGAAAACACGCTGCCGGTTAAATATCAAACGGTATAGGAGGGATTCATCATCCCTCTGAAGGAACTGGTAGCGTGTCAAAGCAATGCAGTCAAGGAAAGCTGTATGGAGCGGGGGATCTCCTTCGCGGATGGGTACTCCAAGAAAATTTGCTATGCGAGTGGCATAGATCCCACCAAAGAAATCCCCTTCATTAGCATTCTTATTCAACCTTCTTGCTTTTATAGCTCCCATGTTGAAGCTTTTGTCACCCGTCACTGCGCTCTTAAGGATACTAAGGTCGGGTGCGCAGAGGTGACAATGCTCAATCTTGCCATTAATGCATCTGCCTATGAAGAGGGCAAAGTAATGCAAGGCAGGAAAATGAATACTCCCCATGGTAGCTTGCGTAATGTCTCTAGTTTCTCTAACAATAATACCAGAGCAAAAATCTCTAACCGAAGATTTAGGAGGATCATTGAGGCTACCCCAAATAGGTATTTTGCAAATTCTATTGAAATCCTCTAAATCCATGGTATACGATTTATCATAGAGATCAAACAGTACCGATGTATCACAACCAACTAAAAATTTGAATCTACGAACAAAAGAGGCAGTGAGAGCAACATACTGTTCACATTAATCGGAGATGAATTCTTCGAGTCCGACGTTGTGAACAAGTGCATCAAACTCATCTTTGAAACCTGCCTCAATCATAAATTAATCAGCAGGCCATTCACATGGTTGTACCCACGCGTCCCTTGGTTGGTAAGGATCAGGCTCCCGAATCACAAGACGGGGACCTCTCTTGCTTGAGGAACCACCATGAAAGTTTCTCCTGAACATCTTCCTTTTCCGAAATTTTCAGTGACCCAAAGGAAAAGTGAACAAGGCTCAACTAAACTAGTAGCAACTACTCCCACAAGTTCCTAGAGGCCATATTACGCATCAAAACTACTTGGGACCAGCTAAAATCAGCATGCAAAGCTCAAGAACATGGTCACCAGGGCAGCAAAAATACGCGGAGTATAAGGCACTAGAGCAAAAACTAATTGGACCAATGGTGGAGTCACTTACCAAGGAGTAATTTCCCCAAAACAGTTCGGAGAATGGTGATTTGAGCAAAGAGATCAAAAATCCCAGCAAGAGGAGCAAGAACACGGGTTTGAGCTGCGAAATGATTTTTTCTGGAGGTAGGAGAACCAGATGAGAGCAAGAATGAGTGGAGGGGGTGCCTGTGGGCCCCACAAGACTGGGTGGCGCGGCCAGGGGGTGCCCGTGCCCCTAGGCTTGTGGCCCACTGGTTCAGGCCCCACACAAGCTCTTCGTCTCAGTATTTTTCAAAAATTCCAGGAAAAATCATACTTGATTTTCAGGACGTTCGGAGAACTTTTATTTTCGGGGTATTTTTCTACCGGACGCTAAAACAGAAAACAGGGAAAACTAAACTAAATCTATCATTTTTCTTCTAAGCAACCTAAAGCGAAAGCTTGGAATAGAGGTTTGTGACTCCTCAATTCATCCATCTCATGGTCATCAAAAGAAAATCCGTCAATGAGGTTGATCAAGTCTCCTCGACGAACCTTTTCGAATCGAAAAAGAGAACGGAGAATTTTTGAATGGTCACTAGGTTACCTCAATGGGGATGTGTATCTCCCCAACAAGCAAATCATACTTCATCTTCACACGAGGAATGGGGCATTCAAAGCTCCCAATAAGAATCGATGAAGTTTTTTTGATAGCATTGATGCAATGTACTCGATTTTGTTTCTTCAGAAAGTGCACTGTATGCTCATTACCGTTGACATGGAAAGTGACTTTGCCTTTGTTCAAATCTATAACAGCCCCTGCAGTGTATAAAAAGGGTCTTCCGAGGATGAGAGCCATGGCATCGTCGTCGGTAATATCCAAGATAACAAAGTATGTTAAGATAGTGGTGTTAGCAACCACAACAGGCACATCCTCGCAAATGCCGATATGGAAAGCAGTTGATTTTTCAGCCATTTGCAGAGAGATTTTAGTGGGTGTCAACTTATCCAGTTCAAGTCTACGATAAAGAGAGAGAGGCATAACACTAACACTGGCTCCAAGATCGCATAACGCAGTTCTAACATAGTTGCCTTTAATGGAGCAAGGTATAGTGGGAACACCGGGATCACCTAGTTTCTCTAGGAGTTCCACCCTTAAAGGTATAATTAGCGAGCATGGTGGAAATCTCAACCTCATGTATCCTTCTCTTATTAGTCACAATATCCTTCATGTACTAAGCATACGGAGACATTTTGAGCATATCTATCAAACGCATTTGCAGAAAGACAGGTCTGATCATTTCAACAAAGCGCTCAAAATCCTCATCATACTTTTTCCTGGATGGTTTGGGAGGAAAGGGCATGGGTTTCTGAACCCATGGTTCCCTTTCTTTACCATGCTTCCTATCATTGAAGTCATTCTTATCGTATCTTCTATTCTCTCGTCAAACCTACACAAAGAATTTACTTCTACTACCTGTATCAGGTGATCAAGACCATGGATCTCTTCGATAGGTGGTAGATTTTTGACATCTTCAGATTTAATGCCTTTCTCTCGCATAGATTTCTTGGCTTCTTGCATATCTTCAGGACTGAGGAATAGAATACCTCTTTTTCTTTGGAGTTGGCTTAGGAGGTGGTTCGGGAATAGTCCAAGCATTCTCATTGCACAAGATGTTATTTAATAGGATCTCAGCTTGTTCTACAGTTCGTTCCCTAAAAACACAACCAACACAACTATCTAGGTGGTCTTTGGAAGCATCAGTAAGTCCATATAGAAGATATCAAGTAATTCATTCTTCTCAAGAGGGTGATCAGGCAAAGCATTCAGTAGCTGGATAAGCCTCCCCAAGCTTGTGGGAGACTCTCTTCTTCAGCTTGAGCAAAGTTGTATATTTCGTGCAAGGCAGCTTGCTTCTTATGGGCAGGGAAATATTTTTCAGAGAAGTAGTAGACCATATCCTGGGGGCTACGCACACAACCAAGGGCAAGAGAAGTGAACCAGGTCTTAGCATCATCCTTTAGCGAGAAAGGAAACAGCTGATCTTTTCCTCACTAGTGAATAGGGTGGCTATATCGTGCAGTTTGGTAAGATGGGCTACAACCGTTTCAGACTCATAACCGTGAAAAGGATCAGATTCGACCAGAGTGATTAACTCAGGGTCGACAGAGAATTCGTAATCCTTATCGGTCACAAAGATAGGCGAAGTGGCAAACTTCGGGTCGTATTTCATCCTAGCGTTCAGAGATTTTTCTTTCCACTTGCGTAGTAAATTCTCAACATCATAGCTATCCTTACATGCGAGAAAGTCCTCAGCTATCTCTCCCTCCATAACATAACGCGTATCAGGCATATCAGGCAATTCAGGCATAGGAGAGCTAGTTCTAGCAGGCAAAATAGCAGGATCTTCTTCGATGGTATCAGCAGTTTCAGGAGTATCATCACATCTAGCAACAACTCTAGCAATTTGTGCATCAAGGAATGCACCTAGTGGCAAAGCAGTATCAAGCATAACATCATCAGGCATAGTATCAAGCATAGCATCATCAGGCATAGTATCAAGCATAGCATCATCATAAGCATCATGGGCAGCAGAAGTAGCATCATCAAGCACACGCGACATATCAAGATTTCTAGCAGGAGGTTATGTCGCAAACTTACTCATAACTGAAGGTGAATCAAGTGCAGAGCTAGATGGCAGTTCCTTACCTGTCCTCGTAGTTGAGGGCAAGACTTTAGTTCTTGGATCTCTCAGATTCTTCATCGTGACCAGCAAACGTACATCCCAAGTCACTTAGAGAATATAGTTGTGCCTCCCCGACAACGTCGCCTGAAAAAGGTCTTGATAACCCACAAGTGTAGCGGATCGCAACAGTTTTCAAGTGTATAGTATTCAACCAAAATTTATCGATTCGACACAAAGGGAAGCGAAAGAATATTCTCAAGTTTTAGCAGCTGAGTTTGTCAATTTCAACCACACCTGAAAGATTAGTGTCTGCAAGCAAAGTATCAGTAGCAAAGTAGTATGATAGCAACGGTGCCAGAAACAGATCTGTTGACGGCAGACTATTCCTAACTATTGTATCAATGGCACCAGTAAAGTGTTGCAGAAAGGAACAACAAAGTAGCAAGTAACAGCAGTAGTGACATCAGCAGCAAGTAACAGCAGTAGCGACAGCAGCAGCAAGTAACAGTAGTAGCAGCAAAGTAACATCTATTGTCCATCCCTCCCGTGGCAGCGGGGTCCTAACGGAAACTACGGGATATTAAGGTTCTCCTTTTAATAAAGAACCGGACCAACGCATTAACACTTGGTGAATACATGAACTCCTCATACTATGGTCATCTCCGGGAGTGGTTCCAGCTATTGTCACTCCGGGGTTGCCGGGTCATAACACATAGTAGGTGACTACAACTTGCAAGATAGGATCTAAAACACACATATATTGGCGACAACATAATAGGTTCAGATCTGAAATCATGGCACTCGGGCCCTAGTGACAAGCATTAAGCATGGCAAAGTAGTAGCAACATCAATCTCAGAACATAGTGGATACTAGGGATGAACCCCCGTCAAACTAACTTGATTACATGATAGATCTCATCCAACTCATCACCGTCCAGCAAGCCTACAATGAGATTACTGACGAACGGTGAAGAGCATCATGGAATTGTCGATGGAGGAAGGTTGATGATGACGATGGCGATGATTTCCCCTCTCCGGAGCCCGGAACGGACTCCAGATCTGCCCTCCAGATGAAGAACAGGAGGTGGCGGCGCCTCCGTATCGTAAAACGCGATGTATCCTTCTCCCTGATTTTTTCCGGGCGAGACGGAATAAATAGAGCTGAGTTTGGAGGCGGTGGCGCCACGTGGGCCCCACAAGCCCTCATGGTGCTGCCAGGGGGGGTTGTCGCGGCCCCTGGGCTTGTGGCCCACTGGCACACCCCCTCCGGTGGATCTTTGCGCAGGTATTTTTCATTAATTTCAGAAAAATTCTCCATAAATTTTTAGGACATTCCGAGAACTTTTATTTCTGCACAAAAACAACACCATGGAAATTCTATTGAAAACAACGTCAGTTCGGGTTAGTTCCATTCAAATCATGCAAATTAGAGTCCAAAACAAGGGCAAAAGAGTTCGGAAAAGTAGATACGACGGAGACGTATCAGGCCACGCTTGCCCACTGTGACCCCGAACTAGCGAGGGTGGCGACCGAGCAGGTCGCCTAGCGCGGGCATCTAGAGACGCTCCAGTGCGAGGTGACTGAGGCTCAGGACGCCTAGGCTAAGTTGGTTTACAAGGCAAGCGCGAAGGCGATAGCGGACTGTACCGTGCTCTCTTCCCTAGACCTTAGGGCCCACCGGGTGCTGGGTTCCATTTGCAGGTCGAAGCTTGAGTCTTCCCTCATTCCTTAGTACGCCGGCCACGTGCAGTTCTCTTCCGAGCTCATGAAGGAGATCGAAGGCGTGATCAGGAAGGTGGACAACACCCTAGAGGAGTGTCGTGACTTCCTCTCCGTGGTCGCGAGCCATGTGTTCAACCATATCCTCCTTCGAGATCCTTGCTTCAAGTTTGCAGGGGTGACGGGCCATGTGCCCAAGAAGTCCAGCGGCAACTCGGCGACTCCCGTGGGGGGCCACGTGCGCATGCTGCTCGAGAAGTTCTCCTGCGATGATGATGAGGAGTCTGATGAGCAGCCCCCTGCCATGCCTTGAAACAGTACCTTTGCCTCGAGGAGACGTTAGACTTGTATGGAACAATTTGAATTCTGTAATAACTGCTTGTGACTTGTAGTGCCTATTTATGTGTTTTGCTTTCCCTTGCTCGTGTTTGTGCTCTGCATCGGCATGGCCCAACCCTGCGCATATCTCAGTCGTTGTTGTATTACGAGGAGGTGAGAGGCTACAGGGCGAGTGAAGGCCCCGACTTGTGATTCTCAAGCGCCCCCTTGACGCGCAAGTGACTTGCTTGAGGACCTCCGTGTTCTTGCTCAGGAGCTTTAATGCTCTACGTCGGCATGGCCCAACTCTGCACGTATCCTAGTCGTCGCTAGATTACAAGGAGGTGAGAGGCTACAAGGCCAATGCAGGACCTGAGTCGTGATGCTCAGGCGCCCCCCGTTGACGCGCAAGAGACTCCCTTGAAGTCACTATGTTCTCCTCCGGAGGCCTTGGTGCTCTACGCCGGCAGGGCCCAACCCTACGCGTATCTCCACGTTGTTGCATTACCAGGAGGTGAGAGGCTACATGGCTAGTGAAGGCCCTGAGTAGGGACGCTCAGGTGCCCGCCTTGATGTGCAAGCGACTCCCTTGAGGATCCTAGTACTCACCATGTGGAGCCTTTGCACTCTGCATCGGGAGGGCCCAACCCCGCGCATATATCACCTGTCGCTAGATTACCAGGGGTGAGAGGCAACATGGCCAGTGATGGCCGTGAGTCGCGATGCTCAGGCGCCCCCTTTGACGCGCAACCCTGCGTCGGCAGGACCCAACCGTGCGTGTATCTAAGCCATCACTGGATTACCAGGAGGTGAGAGGCTATAGGGCCAATGCAGGCCTTGAGTCGCAATGCTGAGGCACCCCCCGTGACGCGCAAGTGGCTTTCATAGGGGAGAATTGGTCAGATCTCCGGGTGCCGCCAGCTTTCCCTTGGGTGTCGTGTGGGAAGTAGACACCAAGGACCTCACGAGGTGAGGTGCATGGGGCTTAGCCCGCGAGACACAACTTGATCACTTGTATTTTTCGGAGATGCAGGGACACACCTGAGAACATGCACCATGTGTAGTCCCTGCCCGTGCGAGGTACAAGAGGGAGCTGGCGGGCATGGAGCTCCAACGATCCTACCTAGCGTGATGCATGGGGATTCCACTTGGATGTGGGCATAATCGTGGGTCGAAAGTAATTCCGCCAGCATGGAGCTTGGGGACTTCCACTTGGGTGTTGACGGAGCCCCCTCCCGAGGCCACGATGCGGCCTATCATGGGCTTCCACTTCGTGAGGCTCCGAGCGTGTATAACCCACGCCCGATATTACGTGAGAGGGTCTCATTCAATACCGGATTTTCCGACAACTTCCTAATCAAGATGGAAAGCTCCAAAGACCAGTTAGGGCCATCTATCCCCGGCTAAGGTCGGTAACATGTAACCCTAGGAACCGTGATGTCTATATAAACCAGAGGTTATTATGCACAGAGGGAGGTTATCTCATCTAGGGTTTTAGCTCATATGATCTCGAGGTAGATCAACTTTGTAACCATCGTTCCCCATCAATATAATCAAGTAGGACGTAGGGTTTTACCTCCTCAAGAGGGCCCGAACCTGGGTAAATACTATCCCCCTCTTTCCTGCAACCCATCGATCTAAGGTCCACAGTCCGAGACCCCCTACCCGAGATCTGCCGGTTTTAACACTGGCATTAGTGCTTTCATTGAGAGTTTCACCGTTGGATCACTAGAAGGATCGATAACTCTCATGATCATCAGCGATCGAATCTGCAACAAGGGCATGTTCGGCTCCCGACAGGTCCCCACGCTCAGTAGCATCACCCTGCGCATGGACTCAACTGGCCTTCCCAGACAGATCGGAGGTTTCATCCTTGGTCAGCAAATAAGGTTTGGAGACTTTGAATTCTTCGCCAACTCGCAACGCAATTTGTTCCCTACCGAAGTCATGGCCTGTGTCAATGAAACTCAAAATCCCAAAGCCTTGACTTCGGGTCCTTTGTCGGCCACGGCCTCGGTACCCTATTTGTCGAATAGTTAGACTTGAGCTCGGACCCACCCATCATGTCCGGACAACAGAAAACGACCTTTGCCGAACTTGCATCCTTTGCAGAAACCACAAAAGTCAACTCCAAAAATCTCAAAAAGATTGATCAGGACAACCTCCCGATGTTAAACGAGACGCTCGACCAGATCCAGTCACTTCAAATTTCGTATAACTGGAGCCAACCTATTTGAAGATCGGCTCCGAGGTGAATTATGAGGACTTTTACGCCCACCCACCAACCATTTAATCGCCACCATCGAAGACTCAACCGACGCATTAGACTATGCCTCCGAAGAGCTCGAGGACATGGACGATGAGGCCTACTACCCCACCCTCGTAAACACTAGGCGATGGACCACAATGTCCACCTATGACGTTTACATGGTAGATGGGCCTCGTGACTCGGGCGATGTCACACCTAAGCAAAACAACAATAAGCCCGCGGTGGAGCCCTCAAAGCACCGAAAACCACGTAAGCGTGCCAAGGCAAATAAGGGAGGGGCTCCGCAGAAGCTACACGGGAAAAAATGACCTAGAAAACCACGACAACCCCGAATCTTACGAGGAACAACTAGAGGAACACGGGCTTGAAGCCGAAGACCTCATAATCCCCGAATACCCCGAAGGTCAGTAGAAGTTTCGGCAATGGCTTATAGCCACCGCTCAGAGCCTAAAAGCAAAGCAATGGCAACTCTAGGCTGAACAAGACACCATTAATAGCAGGTGGACCAAAATCATGGTGGCCAAAGAAGGATACGACACGGAGTGGCCGGATTAAAAGAAAACCTACCCGCGCCTACGCCTGCTCCCTTAGTTCGACGACGAGTCCCCAGAACAGGTGTCCCCCCAGCGTACGGACTATGACCAGCCTGACCGCCCACGCTGAGGGCGCGACAGAGTGGCCGGAGAGAACTAGTACATACCCGAGCCTCCGTATAGAAAACACATAGAACACATGCACCCTGGGGACATACCTGACCCTTGATACGTCAGATTATGTCACAACAGATCCATCTACACATCAAATAGGTACTCCCCCACTCGATGGGATGACGAACTACCTCGGGTCGCTTACAAAAGCAGAGGCCGGGAACCATACCGGGACCAACCCGGAGCTGATCTCTAGCACAACATAGCCCGAATCACAGGCACCACTTACCTATTGTGTTTCATAGATGAGATCATGCAACACCAATTCCTAGAAGGGTTTAAACGCGTAAACATAGAACAATATGACAGGACGACAGACCCTGCCATGTGGATTGAAGATTTCCTTCTCCACATCCATATGACCATAGGAGACGATCTCCATGCCATAAAATACTTGCCCCTAAAACTCAAAGGACCAACACGTCACTGGCTAAACAACCTACCTGAAGACTCCATTGGAAACTGGGAAGACCTCAAGGAGGATTTACTATATAACTTTCATGGACTATATGTTCGGCCACTGGATTCATCCGACCTAAGCAACGTCATTAAAATGGCGGGAGAATCAGCCATATAATTCTAGAACGGTTCCTCACTAAGAAGAATCAAATCGTGGGCTGTCCAGATGCCAAAGAAATAACCTCTTTTAGGCATAATATCTGAGATGAATGGCTAGCCAGACAGTTCAGACAGGATAGGCCGAGAACAATGTCCGCTCTTACTTCCCTCATGACCCGCTTTTGCGTGGGCGAAGATAATTGGATAGCTCGGCGTAGCCACAATGCGGACGACCCCGGAAGCTCTGAAGTTTGGCATGGAAACAGCAAGCCAAGAAAAAAAAAGAACAAACGCGACATCGTAACGGTGATGCCGATGACACAACAGTAAATCCTGGATTCTGCAGTTCAAAACCTGGAACGCTGAAGAAACCCTTCAAAGGGAACATGGACGGACTGACCCCATGGGATAAAAATCATGGAACAAACCTGCTAGATCCATGACACCAAAGAGAAGCTGGCCACCCATACCAACCGTAATTGTTGGATGTTCAAACAGGCTGGCAAGCTGGGTATTGACGAACAGAACAGGGGCCCACGAAGTGAAGACGACGAGGAGCCCCATGACCTGAACAATGGGGGGGCAAAAACAGTTCCCTCCTGAGGTCAAAACCGTGAACATGATCTATGTCACCCATATACCCAATAAGGGGAGGAAGCGGGCCCTTCGGGAGGTGTATGCCGTAGAGCCTGTAGCTCAAAATATAATCCATGGTCAGCTTGCCCGATCACTTTCGACCACAGGGATCATCTGACCAGCATTCGTCATGGAGGGTCGGCCGCCCTCATCCTAGATCCCACTGTAGATGGATACCACCTCACTAGAGTCCTCATAGATGGAGGAAGTAGCCTTAATCTTATTTATTCAGATACGGTGAAAAAGGTGGGCATAGACCCATCACGAATCAAACCCAGTCGCACTACCTTTAAAGGAGTGATTCCAAGCGTCGAGGCCTGGTGGTCTTATACGATAACACTAGAGGTTGTGTTCGGCTCACCCGACAACTTCCACAGTGAAGACTTGATCTTCAACATCATCCCCTTTTGCAGCGGATACCACGCACTGCTCGGCCGCACAATTTTTGCTCGCTTCAACGTTGTGCCCCACTGCGCCTACATGAAGATCAAAATGCCCGGAACCAAGGGAATCATCACTGTCAACGGCAATACAGAGCGCTCTCTCCGGACCGAGGAACACACGGCTGCACTAGCAGCTGAATGCCAACATGACAGCGAAACATCAAGCCACATGCCGACAATCAAGGCGCTGAAGGAAAGCAAGCGAGCCCGAGCTCGATCAGATCTGCCGGAGACCTTGATACGTCTCCAACGTATCTATAATTTTTTATGGTTTCATGCTATTATCTTGTCAAACTTTGGAAGTTTTGTATGCCTTTTATATCTTTTTTTGGGACTAACTTATTAACTCAGTGCCAAGTGCCAGTTCCTGTTTTTTCCCTGTTTTTGACACCTTTCAGAGGAGGATTTTAAACGGAGTCCAAATGAAACGAAACTTCCAAAAAGGTTTTTTCCAAAATAGAAGAAGATCGGGAAGCTTGAGAACTAAGGCGGGGGGCCACCAGGGACCCCACAAGCCCCCTAGCCGCGGCCCGGGGGCTCGCGCCTCCCAGGCTTGTGGGCTCCCTGGGCCACCTCTGCCCTAGGTCTTCCGCCTATATATTCCTTAAATCCCAAAAAAATCAGGAGATCATCGAAAGTACTTTTCCGCCGTCGCAAGCTTCTGTCTCCGCAAGATCCCATCTGGGGCATGTTCTAGTGCCCTGCCGGAGGGGGGATTTGGATATGGAAGGCTTCTTCATGAACACCATGACCTCTCTGATGATGCGTGAGTAGTTCACCATAGACCTACGGGTCCATAGCTAGTAGCTAGATGGCCTTTTCTCTCTCTTGGATCTTCAATACAAAGTTCTCCATGATCTTCATGGAGATCTATCGATGTAATCTTCTTTTGTGATGTGTTTGTCGAGATCCGATGAATTGTGGATTTATGATCAGATTATCTATGAATCTTATTTGAGTTTCTTTTGATCTCTTATATGCATGATTTCATATCCTTGTAATTCTCTTTGAGTTGTGGGTTTTGTCTAGCCAATTAGATCTATGATTCTTGCAATGGGAGAAGTGCTTGGTTTTGGGTTCATACCGTGCGGTGACCTCACCCAGTGACAGAAGGGGTAGCGAGGCACACATCGTGTTGTTGCCATCAAGGGTAAAAAGATGGGGTTTTCATCATTGGTTTGAGTTTATCCCTCTACATCATGTCATCTTGCTTAAGGCATTACTCTGTATGTCACGAACACAATACACTAGATGCATGCTGGATAGCAGTCGATGTGTGGAGTAATAGTAGTAGATGCAGAAAGTATCGGTCTACTTGTCTCGGACGTGATGCCTATATGTATGATCATTGCCTTAGATATCGTCATGACTTTGCGCGGTTCTATCAATTGCTCGACAGTAATTTGTTCACCCACCATAATATTTTCTATTTTGAGAGAAGCCTCTAGTGAACACTATGGCCCCCGGGTCTACTTAACACCATATTTTCAGCCTTACTCTTTTTCTTCGTTGCACTTTCCGCCTTCAGATCTCACTTTGCAATCAATCTTGAAGGGATTGACAACCCCTTTATAGTGTTGGGTGCAAGCTCATTTGTGTTTGCGCATGTACTCTAGACTTGACGAGATTCTCCTACTAGATTGATACCTTGGTTCTCAAACTGAGGGAAATACTTACTGCTCCTGTGCTGCATCACCCTTTCCTCTTCAAGGGAAAAAATAACGCAAGCCCAGTATCCGTCAACGTGTCAATCTCTGGCGCTGTTGTCTGTTGCCGTAGCAGAAGAATTTCTGGCGCCATTGCCGGGGAGGATCAAGTCAAGAACTCATCCAAGTAAGTGTCACAAACTCATCTCTTGCATTTACTTTTTTGCCTCTCGTTTTCCTCTCCCCCACTTCTGAAAAACAAAAATTTGCAAAAAAATATTTGCCTTTTTCGTTTGCCTTTTCGTTCGCCCTTTTCTCTCGCTTGCTTTCTATTGCTTGTGTGCTATGTGCCTTCAATATGCTTGCATCTTCGCTTGCTAAAAATATATTGATATGGATCCTCATCCACTTGCTAATCTCTTTAAGAGATCAAATTATGTTGAACCATTTGCTAGTGAGTTGAGTGCACTTGAATTTCTCTTTGGAGTTTGGCTTGAGATGCGTGAATCTGAAAATCATGATGAAGAAATTTATGAAGTGATTCACGAGGGCTCCTTGAATGAAAAGCATGATTGCAATGGTTTCACTACAAATCCTATTAGTGCCAATCATGCTAAAAATATGCAAAACCCTAAGCTTGGGGATGCTAGTTTTTCTATGTCCACTACTTGTTGCAATGATCATGATTAGGGTAATGATTTTTCTTATGATCTTGAAAATTTGGTTAAGCCTCATGATGAATATGATATTTGCAATAATATTGAAAGTGGGATTGGAGAAGTCATGACTTTAGTTGATGATAACCCCACTATTTTTAAAGAGCGTCAACTTTGCATGCATGTGGATTATGAAAAGTATATCCTTTGTGATAGCCATATTGTTGAATTTGATTATGATCCCACATGTAATTTTTATGAGAGAGGAAAATATTGTGGTAGAAACTTTCATATCACTAATTCACCTCTCGTTATGTTGAGGTTGCTATTGTCTCTTTCTTTTTCCTTGCATATGGTCGTTATTTGCTTGTCTTGATAATTTGTTTTCCTATAAAATGCCTATGCATAGGAAGTATGTTAGACATAGATGTGATTTTCACATGATATATGATGCTTTCGTTGTGCTTCAATTCTTGTCTTTTGTGTGAGCATCATTGAATTATCAATGCCTAGCTAAGGGCGTTAAACAATAGCGCTTGTTGGGAGGCAACCCAATGAATTTATCTTTGGTTTTTTGCTTTCTGTTTTGTTGCGTCCACACCATCATAATTCTGTTATGATTGTGTCTTTTGTGTTTCTTTTTGTGTTTGAGCCAAGCAAAACCTTTATGACTAGTTTTGGTGATGATTGTTTGATCCTATAGGCCAATAGACCGGGGGCTTGGATGGTAATTGATACCTCTCCGTCGTATCTATAATTTTTGATTCTTTCATGCCAATACTCCACAACTTTCATATACTTTTGGCAACTTTTTATACTATTTTCGGGACTACCATATTGATCCAGTGCCGAGTGCCAGTTCCTGTTTGTTGCATGTTTTTTGTTTCGCAGAATATCCATACCAAACAAAGTCCAAACGCAATAAAAAATCTACGATGATTTTTTTGGAATATTTATGATTTTTGGGAAGCAGAACCAACGCGAAACGATGCCCGAGGGGGTCACGAGCCCAGGAGGCACGCCCTACCTCCAAGGCGTGCCTGGCAGGCTCGTGACCAATCCCTAAGGCGGTTGGGCCCTTCTTTCGCCGCAAGAAAGCTAATATCCGGAAACAAATCGTGTTAAAAGGACACCTCAATCGGAGTCAGGGATCTCCAGGAATTTAAGAAATGGTGAAAGGCCAGGATCTGGGAGCACCGAAACAGAAGGACACAGAGAGAGAGATCCAATCTCAGAGGGGCTCTCGCCCCTCCTCTGCCATGGAGACCATGGACCAGAGGGCAAAACCTTCTCCCATCTAGGGAAGAAGTCAAGGAAGAAGAAGAAGAAGGGGGGCTCTCTCCCCCTCTCTCCCGGCGGCGCGGGAACGCCGCCCGAGACATCATCTTGTGATGGCGATCTACACCAACACCTTCGTCATCTTCACCAACACCTCCATCACCTTCCCCCATCTATATTCAGCGGTCCACTCTCCCGCAACCCGCTGTACCCTCTACTTGAACATGGTGCTTTATGCTTCATATTATTCTCCAATGATGTGTTGCCATCCTAGGATGTCTGAGTAGATTTTCGTTGTTCTATCAGTGATTGATGAATTGCTATGATTGGTTTAATTTGCTTGTGCTTATGTTGCTGTCCTTTGGTGCCCATCATATGAGCGCGCGCGTGGATCACACCATAGGGTTAGTAGTATGTTGATAGGACTATGTATTGGAGGGCAAGGGTGACAGAAGCTTCAGCCTAGCATAGAAATTGATGCATACGGGATTGAAGGGGGACCAATATATCTTATTGCTATGGTTGGGTTTTACCTTAATGAACGTTAGTAGTTGCGGATGCTTGCTAATAGTTCCAATCATAAGTGCATAGAATTCCAAGTAAGGGATGACATCCTAGCAGTGGCCTCTCCCACATAAAACTTGCTATCGGTCTAGTAACGTAGTCAATTGCTTAGGGACAATTCTGCAACTCCTACCACCACTTTTCCACACTCGTTAAACTAACGTAATTGTTTCTTTATCTTAACAGCCCCTAGTTTTTATTTACGTGTTCTTTATTTTCTTGCAAACCTATCCTATCACACCTACAAAATACTTCTAGTTTCATACTTGTTCTAGGTAAAGCGAACGTAAAGTGTGCGTAGAGTTGTATCGGTCGTTGATAGAACTTGAGGGAATATTTGTCCTACCTTTAGCTCCTCGTTGGGTTTGACACTCTTACTTATCGAGAAAGGCTACAATTGATCCCCTATACTTGTGGGTTATCAATACCTTTTTCTGGCACCGTTGCCCAGGAGCAATAGCGTGGGGTGATTATTCTCGTGCGTGCTTGTTTGCTTGATCACTAAGTAGATTTGTTTGCTGTTCTAAGTTGTTCTCTATCTTTAGTTATGTTTATGGAACATGAAATACCAAAAAAATTAGGTGTACTTGCTACTCATGGAGATGGGGAACCTCCTAAAACCCTTGATGCTCGTTTTGTGGAAAATATTATGCACTTCCTTAATAATCTTGAGAAAACCCCATTCAATTATATAATGGGAGTCACGTTGGATCGACGTGAATACTTTAGGGATTATCCCTTGACTCAAAAAGGGAAACTATTATGAGATCAAATTCATATGTTGAAATAGTATGCTTGGGATCTATGCTTGAGATATGATATTACTTGTTGCTCTAGGATGAAGGCTAAACACCTTCCCTTTTCTTGTAAATTTAATGCTAATGAAACCTTGGCTTCTTATGCTAATGGTATATATGATTACTATGATGTGGAACAAATAGAAGAGTTTGTTGCTTTTATGGGTGCTTATGAAATTGAAGCTCTGTTTAAAAGGTGTGATGATAATGATGATGCTGTTTAACAATCTGAAAATTTGGTTATGCTTCGTTATTGTTATACTAATTACGAATATAATGCCCATATTTATCGATTTATGGAGAAATTCTCCGCTTCCCAAGAAGAGACTAATATTTTGCAGGAAACTATGGAAGAAGAAAATGCTGAAACTGTGAGATCATTAGATGAAAAAGATGACGAGGAGAGCGAAGAACAAAAGGAGGAAGAGCGGACTAGCTACCCGTGCCCACCTTCTAATGAGAGTAACTCTTCAACTCATACATTTTTTAATTTCCCTTCGTTCTTACCGAAGGATGAATGCTATGTTGATTGCTATGATCCCTTGGATTCGTTTGAAATATCCCTTTTTGATGAAGTTGATGCTTGCTATGCTTGTGGCCATGATGACAATACGAATGATGCTTATGAAGATGAACTTGCTATAGTTCCTTATGTTAAACATGAAATTGTTTCTATCGCACCCACTTATGATAGTCCTATTATCTTTTTGAACTCTCCCAACTACACTTTATCGGAGAAGTTTGCTCTTATTAGGGATTACATAGATGGGTTGCCTTCTACTATTACACATGATGATTTTGATGAATATAATATGCATGTGCTTGCTGCTCCTACTTGCAATTATTATGAGAGAGGAACTACATCTCCACCTCTCTATGTTTCCAATACGATAAAATTGCAAGAAACTGCTTATGCTATGTATTGGCCTTTACTTGATGTTCATGAATTGTTCTTTTATGACATGCCTATGCATAGGAAGAGAGTTAGACTTCGTCATTGCGTGATATATGTTACCTTGTGCTCACTACTAAATTACAAATCATTGTTAATTAAAATTGGCTTTGATATACCTTGGGATCCGGGTGGATCCATTACTTGAGCACTTTATGCCTAGCTTAATGGCTTTAAAGAAAGCGCTGCCTGGGAGACAACCCGGAAGTTTTAGAGAGTCATTTATTTCTGTTGGATGCTTTTATATAGTTCAAAAACAAAAAAAAATATAGAGGGGAACTCAAATTTTTTTCAAAAAGAGAAGCGATTGAAAGGTGATGCATTGCGGAAGTGAGGGTTGAACTTGAACACTTGTGTTCATGCTCACGGAAACAATGTAAAATTTTTCATGGAAGTTTCTCGCAAAAATAATTATACCCTTGTACAATTCCATTGTATTATAAAAATAATGTGCCAAGTAAAGCCTTTATGATTAGTTTGGGTGATAGTTGTTTGATCATGCTAAAAAAGACAGAAACATTGCACTCACGAAATCATTTCTTATTTCTATACAGAGAGCGCTATTGAGTTGATTCTTTTTTATGCTGATTGATATACAAATTTCCCAAATTATCATAATTGTTTCAAAAAATTTGGAGTACCATAAGTATGGTATGTGTTCAGATTACGACAGACTATTCTGATTTTGACAGATTCTGTTTTCTATGCATTATTCTCTTATTTTGATGAATCTATGGGTAGTATCGGGGGGTATGGACCATGGTGAAGTTGGATTACAGTAGATATAATGCTAATATGAATTTGGAATGAGTTCACAACAGTACTTGAAATGGTTATTTACTTTATTATACTAACGGATCTCATGAAGGTTTTGTTGAGTTTTGTGTGATTGAAGTTTTCATGTTTTGGGTAAGACCACGATGGATGAAGGAATAAGGAGAGACAAGAGCCTAAGCTTGGGGATGCCCGAGGCACCCCGAGGTAATATTCAAGGAAGACTCAAGCGTCTAAGCTTGGGGATGCGCCAGAAGGCATCCCCTCTTTCGTCTACAATCTATCGGTAATTTTACTCGGAGCTATATTTTTATTCGTCACATGATATGTGCAAATTCTTGGAGCATCTTTTGTGTTTATTTTCCCTTTTTATTTTATGCACCATGCTGGTATGAGATAGTCCTTGGTTGATTTATAGAATGCTCTTTGCACTTCACTTATATCTTTTGAGTATGGCTTTATAGAATGCTTCATGTGCTTCACTTATATCATTTGAAGTTTGGATTGCCTGTTTCCCTACACATAGAAAACCGCCATTTGTAGAATGCTCTTTTGCTTCACTTATATTTTTTAGAGCGGGGCATATCTTTTGTAGAAGGAATTAAACTCTCATGCTTCACTTATACCTATTTAGAGAGTTAACAAGAGTTGGTCATTCACATGGTTAGTCATAAAATCCTACATAAAACTTGTAGATCACTGAATATGATATGTTTGATTCCTTGCAATAGTTTTGCGACATGAATATGTGATATTAGAGTCATGCTAGTGAGTAATTGTGTACTCATAGTAATACTTGTGTTAAGGTTTGTGATTCCCGTAGCATGACGTATGGTGAACCGTTATGTGACGAAGTCGGAGCATGATTTATTTATTGATTGTCATCCTTTGTGTGGAAGTCGGGATCGCGTGATGGTTAGCGCCTACCAACCCTTCCCCTAGGAGCATGCGTGTAGTACCTTGTTTCGATGACTAATAGATGTTTGCAATAAGTATGTGAGTTCTTTATGACTAATGTTGAGTCCATGGATTATACGCACTCTCACCCTTCCACCATTGCTAGCCTCTCTAGTACCGCACAACTATCGCCGGTGCATTACACCCACCATATACCCTTCCTCAAAATAGACACCATACCTACCTATTATCACTACTGGAATTGATAAATTTGCCGTCTGCCGTGCCTTTCCCGTCTGCTGACGCATGGCAAAGATGCTCTTTGCCGTCAGTTGGTACAAAGCGGACGGCAAAGAGGTTGCCGATGGCAAAGGTTTTATATGCCGTCTGCCACCTCTTTGCCGTGTGCTGACGCATGGCAAAGGCCCTAAAGGCGGACGACAAAGAGCACGCGGACGGCAAAGGGGCGCCACCTAACGGCCAACTCGCGCCCCACCCCACCCACCCCTTTGTCGTCTGCCTCCGAACCTTTGCAGACGGCAAAGGAGCTCCCCCTAACGGCGCCCACCCCCACCCCCCGCTCCCCTAACGGCCAACTTGCGCACTGCCCACGCACCCCAGCGCAACTCCTCCCCACGCACTGCCCACTCCAGCGCCGACGCCACCACTACCGGAGATCGCCGGAGCTCACCCTCCCCTCCTCCCCGCGTAACTCCTCCCCGCGCCCGTCCTCCACGCGCCCCTCCTTCCCGCGCCCTGCCCACCCGAGTGCCGTCGCCGCCACCATCGGAGCCGCTCCGGCCCACCACCACCGTGCGCTCGGAGGTCGCTCTCCCCTCCTCCCCCCGCACCTCCTCCTCGCCGCCCAGGGCCGGAGCTCGCCCTCCCCTCCTCCCACTGCCCTCCGCCCCGGCCGCCCACTGCCCCTACGCAGGTAAGGTTTTTTTTTTCTTTTTCGCTTTATTTCTTGTTTTTTCTTCTTCTGTTTTTATGTTAAATTAGATAGTTAGGCTATGTTTGGTAGCAAAGTATTAAAAACGTTGTATTGAAAACCATAGTATTTTAGTTAGTAGGTACAAGATACCACAGTTTTGACATAGCAAAGTATCTTGAAGTTCTGAAAATACCGCGACCCGTTTGGCAATTGCTTGTATATATGCACCATGTAAATTAGTAGCTAGAATATGAAGCAGTTGCACTGTGCACAGTGCTAGCTTGCTAGTCGGAGGCATTTAACGGCCATGCATAATAATCAGCCACATGCACTGATCTACCATGCACAAAGATAGCTTACAAGAAAAGAAGGAAGTTCGACTCGACACAAGAAGGGGAAGAAAGCAACCACACAGAGGCAGGTGCCAGCGCCGAGAGGCACGAGGATAAAGATCAGCATAGTCACACTCCTCTCTCCTTTGCCATCTATTGGTTTGTCTTCGATGGAGACGATGTCCAGAAACGACATGGTGGTTGCAGCTTAGAAGGAGGAAGAAGATAGCGAGGACGGCATTTCTTTCACGTGCTCTCTTTCTAAAAAAGAGGTTGAGGGTTCTTTTTTTAAAACAGAGAAAATATTGTGGTTTTGCAAATACTGTAGTTTTAATACCACAGTTTTCACTCATAGCCAAACAGCTCAAAGTAATTAAAACTATGGTATTTAAAAAAACTGTAGTATTCTTGGAATACTTCAAAAATATTTTGTTATCAAATAGGGCCTTAGTTTATTAAGTAGAAAAAGTAGATAGAAAAGAAAATAATAGACAGAAAAAAGAAATGATAGATGAAGAAGGGTATGGGCGCCAAAAAAGAAATGATAGATTTGCATTTGAAGTAAATGTGCATTTTTGACAGAAGTTGCATGTTAAGCTTTTGGTCTGAAGATAGGAGGTGTTGACATAAGCCTCATGCATGAAGCATTGATGTAGTTTTATTTGCACCTCTTAGATCTTAGCCTTTTGAGGTTCTATTGTAATAGAAACATGTATGTTTGCGCTGAATTGTATGTTATGCTCCTACTCTACATGCTTTATCTAGTCAAACTTAGAAGAAAATAAGAGAATAATAAACTAGAAGAAGAAAGAAGAAGAAGAAGAAGAAAGAGGAGAGGAGGAGAAAGATAAAAGAAAGAAGAAGAAGAATAAGAAGAAGAAGAAGAAGAAGAAAGAGGAGAGGAGGAGAAAGATAATAGAAACAAGAAGAAGAAGAAGAATAGGAGGAGGAGGAGGAGAAAAAAGAATAATAATAATAATAATAATAATAAGATGATCAAGAAGAAGAAGAAGAAGAAGAAGAAGAAAAGGAGAAGAGAGGAGAAGAAGAAAGAAGAGGACCCCGACCCCCGGCCCACGACGACCGACGCCACCAACCCCTGACCCTCGACCCCCGACCTCCGACGCCACTGACACCCAACACCCGACCCCCAATGCCCGACACCACTGACCGTTGACCCCCGACCCCCGACTCCCAACCCCCGACTGCACTAACCGCCGACCCCCGACGCCCGACGCCATTGACCCTCGACTCCAGACGCCACAGACCGTCGACCCCCAACCCTGACGCCCGACGCCACTGACCCTCGACTCCTGACGCCACTGACCCTCGCCCCCCGACCCCTGACCCACGACGCCACTGACCTTCGACCCCCGACACCCTACGTACCCTGACCCCCAACCCCGACCCCCGACACCTCTTCGGCCTCTTGTTGACCGAAAAGACCCCAACTCCTGACGCCAGTGACCCTCGACCCCCGACGACACTAACCCCCGACCACCGACACAACTAACCCCCGACCCCTGACGCCACCGACCATCGACGTGACTGACACCCGACACCACCGACCATCGACGCCACTAAGCCGACAGGGGTCATAGTTTTGTAAATTATGAGTTAGGCCACATATTTTACGATTATGTTAATTATAAAAACATCGTATTTGTGTTGATCGTGTGAATTTCAATGTGCAGTTGTTCGATGACCGCCACGTGCGTTGGACGAGCTCCGCCCTTGCATTTGTTGGTGAGCACAAATGATTTCTCCTCCTACCCCTTAATTGGCTATGTCCCGGTCTTCGTGCCAATGAAACTTGCTAGCTATAGGTTTCTTCAATCATGAGTATGCGTGACCAGTATGCGTATCCCGTTCGAAAGGGCGACATCTATAAATATGCATTTCATTGCATATTTATAACCGCCATCCATTCGAATTGTCCAACATTATCCATGGACAGCCTGAGTATGTGTAGATTGGGTTTGTTTTCCCGTATGATGTGCTCCGGATCCGATGTGGAATTTCGTCAGTGCCTCCCTTGTTGTTCTCCGGGTACACATCCTCTTTGCTTATTGCCGAGACGTGTATCAGGAGAACAGGGGGAGGTGCTGCCGAAATTCTGCGTCGCATCTGGAGCAGAGCATGGGAAAACGAACCCAATCTACACATACTTGGGTGGGATTAGGACCTATCTTTACCTATTAGCGTGTAGGTTGCATGGACGTAATAAAACTGACAAACTTGATTAGCGTATGAAAATAGATGATGAGTTATATATTTATTTCTTGTGCCCCCATAGGTAGCTAGGCAACATGAGTGATCGTGCTTGGATGTACACTGGTCACCCTAGTTAGAAAGACATGACCCATGAATAGTTAAGAAAAACCAGGGGTTTTGTGAGAGCCGCATTTGCAAATGGGCAGCAAAAAACATGGTGCCCCTGTCCCAACGGCGACAACTGGAAAAAGCAGACAAAGTTTGAAATGTGTAAACACCCGCAGAAGTGGGGTTTTACCCCTAATTATACGGTGTGGACTTTTCATGGTGAGTCTGACCAATGTGCCAGAGCTGAGGTGATTCTTCGTCACACCGACGAGCACGGTACCAGGATTGAAGACATGGTGCAAGACTTCGATGATGCTCGGGATTCGGACGATGAGATGGAGGAATCTGCAAAGGCCTTCTATGAAATGTTGGAGTCTTCAAAACGTCCTCTCCACGAGCAGACAGACCTTTGTCAGCTGGATGCCATCGCGCAAGTAATGTGTGACATCCTCGACTTTTACTACAGTAAATATTGTAATTAAGCTACAGTGATCACCCGCAGATGATGCCACATCATCGAGAATTACCGTCGATGACCCGCATTGAATTTCTATCTGGATTCAGAAATTGAAAACAAAAGATAATTATAATTATAAATTCCTATTAACTATTAAAGAAAGAAAGTATTAAAAATAATAATGATAAAAGAAATAAAAGAAATTAGAAAGAAAGAAATAATAGAAAAGGAAAAAAGCAAAATAAAACAAAACAAAACAAAACAACAAAAAAAAAGGAGAAGAAACCCCCACCCCCCTGGCCGAGCTGGGCCAAGAGGCCCAACCGGCCAGGCCCCAACCGCTCCCCACCCGAACCCTAGAAGCGCCCTGTACGCCGCGAGGAGGATTTCCCTCGCTAGCGAGAACCCTCCTAGGCTTTCCTCGCCCCCCCTGACTATAGCCGCCGCCACTCCCCACGCTCCCCCTCTCGGCCCCCACTCCGACCAACCCCCATGTATCGAGCCTCCCTCCTCTCGGTCTCCCTTCAATCCCCCCCACGAACTCCCTCTCCCACCTCGAGCTCTCCACCCCCCCTCGGCCCCTCTACCCCCGGCCGGCGAGCCCCTCTCCTGCCTCCTCCCGCCGGCAAGCTTCCCCTCCACCGCCGGCCTCCTCATCCCCTCGTCGCCTCTGCCCCTCCCCGTCCCCTGGTTCGCGTCGGTTCTCCCCGCACCCCTCTGATCCAGATTGGATCGGGGCTGGGGGCCGAAACCGCGCCATTGAAAGTTAGATCAAAATATTTTCAACTTGAAAGTTGATCAGCAGAACGAGACGAACCCGGATACACGGTCCATTCGTTTGTCACGCGTCCCTAGCATAGCAAACATGGAACATTTCCATCATTTCCAGTTTAACCGGTAGTAGCCCGAGATCCAGAAAATATCGTCAGATATTCTTCCGACCCGTCTATGACGGATGTTGTTGCGTTAGCTCATGTCTAGCCTGCATCTTGCCATGTCATGCTTTGTGTTGCATCGGTGCTATTATTTATTGTTTCTTCCCCCTCTTCTTACCGGTAGACCCCGAGACTGACGCTGCTGCCGGGTACATCTACGACCCTGCCGGTCAGTCCTTTGCCGCAGAGCAGCAAGGAAAGCATACCCCCTTGATCATTCCTATATCGCCTATGTTGTTCTTCCTACTGCTTGCATTAGTATTTTGCTACTGTTGTAGTTAGCTCCTATATCTGATGCATAGCCTATTTTTGATGAACTGCTACTTTCAGTCCTGTACCTTTAATCTGCTTAGTATAGGTGGAGCAGTCATCCCCTCTGACCCCGTAGTTCAGTTGCCCCGCATATTTTCAAATCTCGATCCCTGATCGACGAGCCAGACCTGACACAACACATACACCCCCCTTAGTTGTACGACGCTACAGAGATACTATCGGGTACCGAGGGTGACACCTCGCTAAGTACTCCTGATGATATCTCTGTAGTATAGCTAGTCGGTCGTGGTTATCGAGGGTGATTCCTCTTTCACCATTCCCGAAGACGCCTCTGTCGTGCAACCCCTCAAGTGTGGGACCCGGAGGGTGATTCCTCAAAGCCCACCTTGACGGGTACATCGTTCGGAATCCAACGAGGGTGAGACCTCGGATTCCCTCCGATGTTACAACCACACAGTTACTCGACCATGTTACTGGGATCTTTGGTGATTAGTTGTAAGACGGGTAGATTCCCGTGAGACTCTGTTGATGGCCTAATTAAAATGCTAATGGATTTGGGTATTTGATCTGGGTTGGTCGGAGACCTTTTCACACTAACCGGCTACGCGGGAAGAATTATGGGTACTCGTCGTCGCGGTATCAGCCGAAGCTTTTCAAATGCCAACAATGTAGGGGCGCGCGCCCGAGTGGTCCCGAGATGCATCGCGCTTGTGATTAAGGGATGCTAGGACTGACGTCGGCCGCCCACGCCACGTGCAGGAGCGTGAAGGGGAACTGGGCCCACGAACCCTTTGTGCTTAGGAGTTAGACCGGCGGGCTGGCCTCTCTGATTAGTCTTAGGTGGGGCTGCGACGTGTCGATATTCCGAGGCCGGGCAGGACCCAGAAAAGTATGTCCGGCCAGAGTGTTATCGAGCGTGACGGGACATGTGGTGCATCCCTGCAGGAATGAAAATAAACTATTCGAATAGCCGTGTCCACGGTTACAGGACGACTTGGAGTTGTGCCCCGATCTTATACAACTACAATTGTTACTTAACTGGAATTAGTTTGCCTCGGGATTGCTTCCTCGCAGGGAGTCGAGGGAGGATCTTTAGGCGTGACCTCACTTTAATATTGCTGCAACAATATGACTATTAATGTTTTACCCCTGTTCTACTCTCGTCTATTGCTGCAAGACCCTGAAGATGCTAGTCTTCGATAGGACTAGGCCTTCTCTCTCTTTTCTCGCATTTCTGCAGTCAGTCCACATATAACCCCCCCTTCTTTGATACTGATGCATAATTAGAATAGTTCTGATGTAAGACTTGCGAGTACTTTGGATGAGTACTCACCGCTGCTTTGCTTCCCCTCTTGTCCCCTCGATCCAATTGCTGCGACCAGATGATGGAGCCCAGGAGATGGAGGTCCCCGCCGCCGACGACTGCTACCCCGACGGTGCCTACTACTACGTGGAGGCCGCTGATGATCAGGAGTAGTTAGGAGGTTCCCAGGCAGGAGGCCTTGCCTCGTTCGATCGTTGTATCTTTTGTGCAAGCCTTCTCTAAGGCACCCCATGTTTTATGTCTATACTCAGATATTGTTGCTTCCACTGACTCGTGTGTTTATCGAGTTTTCGTATTCTAGGCCTCGAGGCCCCTGGCTTGTAATATGAAGCTGATGTTATTTTACTTGTGTCTAGAGTTGTGTTGTGATATCTTCCCGTGAGTCCTTGGGTTTGATCGTATGCATTTGCGTGTATGATTAGCGTACGATTAAATCGAGGGCGTCACAAGTTGGTATCAGAGCCGACTGCCTGTAGGTAGCCCCCTTTCCAACTCCTTGGCCGAAGTGGAGTCTAGTGTTTGAAAAAATTTATTAACACTGATGTTGTGGCTTACGGGCCCACATCTCAATTGGGTGGTATTAGTATCTTTTACTCCTTTCCTATACTCTGGGCTCTACTTTCTCTTCTCTTTCGGGTCAAAGATTTTACTAACTCTAACATTAGGTTCTCGAATCACATCGATCTGGAGCGCTGGACTATCTACTCTTTCTCCTGAATATATATTACACACACTGTCATTTGACATCTGTCAATCTTATTTTCAGATGCGTCCCGCAAGACAGCACGTGCGCCTGACACAGGCCACTGAGACGACTGGGTTCCCGGCCATTTTGGTCGACCTCCTCACCAGGCTGGGATATCGTTGGTACCCCGAGTACACTTTGTTCGAGGATTTCCGTGAGTTCAACCAGTACCAGTACCAGGATGAGGTTCGCATCTTCGATCGGAGGGGCGGCGAGACCCTCGAGCGCCACGTGTTCTGTGGTATTGGAGTGTCGGTCGAGATGACCATCCATGATGCGGCCTACATCGCCATCACCCGTCTCCGCGGAGCGTACCCTCACCTGGAGGAGAGCCCTTTTAGATATATCCCGCATGCTCCTGTTGGGGATGAGACTGGGTCTGATCTCACTGCCTACGCATCTGACGTTCGGGAGCGCAGCGACCGTTCCTACGTCGCTGTCTGCGCCCCCTACGTGACGCGTCGGTATGACGCGCGGGTTCTGGTGCAGTACACTGACGCAATGGATCGTGCTTTCCGAGCTCTGACTGTGGAGCTGTATGCTACGCGCGCTCGTCTTTACGACGCGTTGACAGAGCTGCAGCCATCACACTGTCCGAGGGTTCCCCCTATGCGCATCCGCGAGCCGAGCAGGACAGAGCTACCATCAGCTCTCGAGTGGACTGATGTTGGGAGTAGAACCCCTGCACTTGGACCTCAGCTGGTCGACTGGATGCGGTACCCTCACAAAAGTCACAACGGGACACAGGGTCCTGTCCCTACCTTCTATCACCGCCAGCTACGAGGATTCGATCATCCTCTCCGACGTTGATGTAGACTTATCGCTACATCTCGTTGTGGTACTCTTCCACCGCGTGCCTGCGCGCCGCCTAGTGAGTCCAGGGTATCGTCTAATGCGTCCAGGCTATCGCCAAATTTCGAATTTGTAATCGTTAGTCTATAATCGAACTTATGTATGGGTCTGTATGTCGAACTCAACTACTATGGAGTATCTATCGCATTTCCCTTTCATTATGCTTAATTACTTCATGAATGCGTGCGATGCCTTTGCAATTACTTTAAGCTAAACTACCCCTGCTAACTATTTAACAGGATGGTTAGACCAGCAGGCCGCCCGCGTGCCCCTGCCAACGATGCACCACCCCCGCCTCCTGAGTATATGGCGGGGATGATCCAACAGTTTGAGCTGAACCGCTAGTTTATGCAAGGACTCATGGATCAGTTCCAAAGGCCGAACATGAACCAACCGCAAGGCGTGACACTGCAAGACTTCTGCCGTCTCAACCCTGCGATCTACCGCAGCTCAACTCAGCCTCTTGATGTTGATGACTGGCTCCGTGACATTTCTTATGAGCTGGAGTCTGCCAATGTGCCCCTGGCGAGCTATGTCAACTTTGCCGCCTACTTTCTGAAGGGTCCCACTGCTCAATGGTGGGACAGCCACAGGCGCTCTCAGCCCGATGGGACTATCATCCCTTGGGCAGAGTTCAAGGCTGCTTTCCGTGCTCGATACATTCCCCAGGGAATCATGGACCAGGATAAGCGTGAGTTCCGCAACTTGTTCCAGGGCAACAAGACTGTGGATGCTTATCAGCGGGAATTTCTGGAATTATCTCGCTATGCTGAAGAAGACATTGCGACTGATGCACGTAGGCAGGAGAAGTTCCGTGAAGGCCTCCACCCTGATATCAAGCTGACACTCCTCGTTCAGGACTATGCTGATTTCGCCACCCTGGTGAACAAGGCTATTCAGGTTGAGACTGGTCTGCAGGAATACAAAGATAGCAGCAAGCGCAACCGTGACATGGGCTCATCTTCGGTCTCATCTGCACAGAAGCGGAAGATCTGGATTCCCAACAACATGTACCATGCACCTGCTCCTACTCCGAGGCCGTCCTATGCTGCACCTCGCCTGCCTCCTCCACCACCTAGGCAGTCGAGGCTTCCAGCTCCACCGCCTCGAGTTCCTCCTTCCCGTCCTAAGGACGGGCTGTGCTTCAAGTGTGGCCGTCCAGGTCACCATGCTAGAGACTGCAGGCAGAATCCGAATCAGCTGACACTTCCCGCAACTGGCAGTGGCAACAACCAGAACCGCAATTTCAACGCTAAGCCTGCTTATGTTCGTGGTCAGGCCAACAACATTGATATGAGTCAAGCTCAAGACCAGCCTACTACCGTGATGGGTACACTTCTTGTTGACTCAGTACCTGCTTCTGTATTGTTTGATACAGGAGCATCGCATTCTTTTATGTCGGAAAATTTTGCATACATGCATGACATTAGGAGCAAAGAGATGAACATCCCGATAGTGGTAAACACCCCTGGGGGCGAATGCCGAACCTCTATGGTTTGCCCCCATGTTCCAGTTGAAATTGAAGGATTAGAATTCCTTGCCAACCCCATCCTACTAAAGTCATCCAACATTGATCTCATATTGGGGATGGACTGGTTGAAAGCTCATACGGCATCGATCGTTTGTGCCACCAAGACCGTCCACCTCCTACACCCTTCAGATGAAGTAATAAGCTACCATGCGCATCTCGTCCGTAATGCTGAGGCACGGCTGTATGCTTTGAATGCATTAAATGTGTCGCCTCTTGAAGGGATTGAAAACATACCAGTGGTCCGAGAATTTCAAGATGTCTTTCCAGAAGAACTTCCGGGGATTCCCCCTGCTCGAGCTGTCGAGTTTGCCATTGACTTGGTACCCGGTACCACTCCTATTGCCAAGCGTTCTTATAAAATGCCACCACATGAACTCCTTGAACTTAAGCAAGAAATTGACAACTCGCTCCGTGTGGGTTTCATACGTCCGAGTTCCTATGCTTGGGGAGCACCTTCTCTCTTTGTTAAGAAGAAGGACGGGACAAATCGATTGGTTCAAGACTATCGTCCTATCAACCAGGCCACTATTCAGAACAAATATCCTCTCCCTCGGATAAATGATTTGTATGATCAACTTGTTGGTTCCACCGTTTTCTCTAAGCTCGACTTGAGATTGGGATACCACCAGATCCGTGTTCGCAAGGAGGATATTCCAAAGACCGCCTTTGTTACTCGATATGGATCATACGAGTACACCGTCATGTCCTTCGGCTTAACCAATGCACCGGCAACCTTCTCTCGATTGATGAATTATATATTCATGGACTACCTCGACAAATTTGTCGTGGTATATCTGGATGATATTCTAGTGTTTTCGAAAAACAAAGAAGAGCATGCTGAACATCTTCGTCTTGTACTGGATAAGCTTCGGGAGCATAAACTCTATGCGAAGTATTCCAAATGTGAGTTCTGGCTAGACGAAGTGACTTACCTTGGTCATGTGATTTCCAGGGATGGTATTGCGGTCAACCACGAACGAATTCAAGCTATTCTTGACTGGACTCCCCCGAAGAATGTCAAGCAAGTCAGATGTTTTCTCAGACTCGCCAGCTATTGCCGTCGATTTGTCGAGAACTTCTCCAAGATTGCGAAGCCCTTAACCAACCTGCTTCACAAAGGTGTTAAGTATGAATGGACTGATAAATGTCAGGAAAGTTTCCAGGCGCTCAAGGACAAACTGACGTCCGCTCCAGTACTTGCTCCTCCAGATACGAAAAGGGATTTCGTCATATACTGTGATGCTTCTCGTCAAGGAATAGGTTGTGTCCTAATGCAGGATCGCAAGGTGATCGCTTATGCTTCACGTCAACTGCGTGCTCATGAAGAGAACTACCCAGTTCATGATCTCGAGCTTACCGCAGTCATTCATGCATTGAAGGAATGGCGACAATACCTTGTCGGTAATCGCTGTGAAAGCTACACCGACCATCAAAGTCTGAAGTACTTGTTCACTCAACCGAAGCTGAACCTGCGTCAACAAAGATGGATGGAGCGTATAGTAGATTTTGACTGTAGTATATCATATACCCATGGCAAGGCTAACGTAGTGGCTGATGCCTTAAGTCGCAAGTCATACTGCAACCACCTCCAGGTTCATCAGGTTCACGATCGTCTGCAAGAGGAATTCCTTAAGCTGAACCTCCACATTGTTCGTCAGGGTTACCTTGTTCCCCCTCCTGAAGAGTGTCAAAAGATGAACCTTCGTGTTGTTAATCAGGGTTCCCTCAGTAACCTAGTGGTTGAACCAGATCTTGTGAGCTCCATAAAGAATCTGCAAGACTTTGACGATGATGTCGACAGGATTAAGAGCTATATTGCGAAGGGTAAACCCTCCTTTTTCACTGTTGATGAAGGTGGCGCCTTGTATTTCAAGGGTCGCCTATTCGTCCCAAATAAGAAGGAAAATCTCAGGATGACTGGGAACGTGATGGAAGAAGCTCAGGACACACCATTGTCTATTCACCCGGGTAGTACCAAGATGTACCAAGACATCCGGCAAAGATTCTGGTGGCCCAATATGAAACAAGACATTGCGCGCTATGTGGCAGAATGTGATATATGCCGGCGTATCAAAGAAGAACACCAAAAGCCTGCTGGAACTCTGCAACCTATCTCTATTCCCGAGTGGAAATGGGACCATGTTGAAATGGACTTTGTCACTGGTTTTCCTAGATCTCAGAAAGGTAATGATGCTATTCTTGTCGTCATTGATCGACTGTCCAAAGTTGCACATTTCCTAGCCGTCAAGGAAACGATTAATGCTAGTCAGCTGGCAGATCTGTATATGTCAAGAGTTGTTTCACTTCACGGTATTCCGTTGGTAATCAGTTCGGACCGTGGCAGCTTGTTCACTTCAAAATTCTGGGAAAGTTTTCAGAAGGCTATGGGGACTCATCTGTCCTTCAGCACTGCATTTCATCCTCAATCCCAGGGACAATTTGAACGAGTCAACCAAATTCTCGAGGACATGCTTAGAGCTTGTGTCATTTCTTTCGGTAAGAAATGGGAGGAATCTCTCCCGTATGCCGAGTTATCTTACAACAATAGCTATCAAGCTAGTCTCAAGATGGCCCCTTTCGAAGTATTGTATGGGCGAAGGTGTCGAACTCCTCTGAATTGGTCAGAAACTGGGGAACGATCACTCTTCGGTCCGGATATTATTCAACATGCCGAAGATCAAGTCCGCATTGTTCATGAGAATCTGAAGGCTGCTCAGTCTCGTCAGAAGAGTCAGTATGACCGTCATCATCAAGATATGGTCTATCAACCTGGCGAAAAGGCTTATCATCGTGTCACACCAATGAGAGGTGCACACCGTTTCGGAATCAAGGGCAAGTTAGCTCCTCGTTATATTGGTCCTTTCACTGTTCTCGAAAGGCGTGGAAGAGTGCCTTATCAATTGGAACTCTCGGCGAACCTTTCTCAGGTTCACAATGTCTTCCATGTTTCTCAGCTCCGTCGCTGCTTCAAGGACCCTATTTGAGCAGTGGATCACGATATGCTTGAGCTATAACAAGACCTCTCTTATAAAGAGCATCCGGTCCGCATTCTCGACCAAGCGGAACGTAAGACTCGTCGCAAGGTCACCAAGTTCCTTAAGGTGCAGTGGTCAAATCACTCTGAAGATGAAGCAACTTGGGACCGCGAGGGTCATCTTCCTGATGAATACCCCGGGCTCTTTCCCTCTACCTCTTAATTCTCGGGACGAGAATTCTTGTTAGTAGGGGAGAATTGTGACATCCTCGACATTTACTACAGTAAATATTGTAATTAAGCTACAGTGATCACCCGCAGATGATGCCACATCATCGAGAATTACCTTCGATGACCCGCATTGAATTTCTATCTGGATTCAGAAATTGAAAACAAAAGATAATTATAATTATAAATTCCTATTAACTATTAAAGAAAGAAAGTATTAAAAATAATAATGATAAAAGAAAGAAAAGAAATTAGAAAGAAGAAATAATAGAAAAGGAAAAAGCAAAATAAAACAAAACAAAACAAAACAACAAAAAAAAGGAGAAGAAACCCCCACCCCCCTGGCCGAGCTGGGCCAAGAGGCCCAACCGGCCAGGCCCCAACCGCTCCCCACCCGAACCCTAGCAGCGCCCTGCACGCTGCGAGGAGGGTTTCCCTCGCGAGCAAGAACCCTCCCAGGCTCTCCTCGCTCCCCCCTGACTGTCGCCGCCGCCACTCCCCACGCTCCCACTCTCGGCCCCCACTCCCACCAACCCCCACGTACCGAGCCTCCCTCCTCTCGGTCTCCCTTCTCTCCCCCCCCCAAGAACTCCCTCTCCCACCTCGAGCTCTCCAGCCCCCCCCCCCCCCCCGTCTGCCCCTCTACCCCCGGCCGGCGAGCCCCTCTGCTGCCTCCTCCCACCGGCGAGCTTCCCCTCCACCGCCAGCCTCCTCATCCCCTCGTCGCCTCTGCCCCTCCCCATCCCCTGGTTCGCGTCGGTTCTCCCCGCACCCCTCTGATCCAGATTGGATCGGGGCTGGGGGCCGAAACCGCGCAGGCCGGTGCCTCACCACCGGTCCTCCTCACCGTGGTTGGCCGCCGCCGGTTCTGGCCGCAGCACCCCGTCGCGGGCCTCCCCTCGTTGGCCTCCGGCGGCCACCCCCGACGCCATACAGGCCCCGTGCCGGATCCGCACCGGCGCCTCCGGATCTCCCCGCGTCAACCCGGCCGGCCACCACCACGGCCACGGCGGCCCCGCCACCTCGGGCTCCTCCTTGCCGGCATCGCACCATCGGCCTCCTCATCATCCTCCACAACGGCCGACCCCGACCCTCGCCGCCCCGTTCCCCGGCAACGCCGGGGAGCCCTTTTACGAGTTCCTCCCACACTCTCCTTCCATTTTCCGTCCCGGTTCCATTCCGGAAATTAGTCTCCCTTCCCGGCGTCGTTGAGGTATCGTAGGTGTAGTGGAGTTTTGCCCCATTCCTCTCCGTTGAGAGATGAACAGAGAGATGGCAGAGATGAGAGTTAAATGAAAATAAAAACAAAAGATGTATTAGATGCCGTATGTATGTATGTATGTATGTATGTATGAGATGCGATGTATGTATTTGCGTATATAGATATTTGGAGGAATATGATATTTGCACGGTTATGTATCTTAAAAAAATGAGTATATAGCCTTAGGTCACTTACCGGTGGGGCCAACGCAACCGCTGTCTATGACAGGGAGGCCCCACGCGATAGTTAAAATAAAAATAAAGATAATGATTATATTTTTATTAAATAAATAAATAGATATATTAGTTAAATTAATTAATTAGCGGTATGAGAGAATGACACGTGGTTCCCCAACTAAATTAATTTGATTAATTAATACTTAATCTTAATTAAAACTTGGGTCTATGACGTTCGGGACTCGCTGCTCAGTTGACCGGTCAACTGTTGATGTCAGCATGACATCATGCTGATGGCATAATAGATTTTTATTAAATTATTTAAATCTGTTTTTAATTCTTAAATATTTTCAACTTGAAAGTTGATCAGCAGAACGAGACGAACCCGGATACACGGTCCATTCGTTTGTCACGCGTCCCTAGCATAGCAAACATGGAACATTTCCATCATTTCCAGTTTAACCGGTAGTAGCCCGAGATCCAGAAAATATCGTCAGATATTCTTCCGACCCGTCTATGACGGATGTTGTTGCGTTAGCTCATGTCTAGCCTGCATCTTGCCATGTCATGCTTTGTGTTGCATCGGTGTTATTATTTATTGTTTCTTCCCCCTCTTCTTACCGGTAGACCCCGAGACTGACGCTGCTGCCGGGTACATCTACGACCCTACCGATCAGTCCTTTGCCGCAGAGCAGCAAGGCAAGCAAACCCCCTTGATCATTCCTATATCGCCTACGTTTTTCTTCCTACTGCTTGCATTAGTATTTTGCTACTGTTGTAGTTAGCTCCTATATCTGATGCATAGCCTATTTTTGATGAACTGCTACTTTCAGTCCTGTACCTTTAATCTGCTTAGTATAGGTGGAGCAGTCATCCCCTCTGACCCCGTAGTTCAGTTGCCCCGCATATTTTCAAATCTCGATCCCTGATCGACGAGCCAGACCTGACACAACACATACACCCCCCTTAGTTGTACGACGCTACAGAGATACTATCGGGTACCGAGGGTGACACCTCGCTAAGTACTCCTGATGATATCTCTATAGTATAGCTAGTTGGTCGTGGTTATCGAGGGTGATTCCTCTTTCACCATTCCTGAAGACGCCTCTGTGGTGCAACCCCTCAAGTGTGGGACCCGGAGGGTGATTCCTCTAAGCCCACCTTGACGGGTACATCGTTCGGAATCCAACGAGGGTGATACCTCGGATACCCCCCGATGTTACAACCACACAGTTACTCGACCATGTTACTGGGATCTTTGGTGATTAGTTGTAAGACGGGTGGATTCCCGTGAGACTGTGTTGATGGCCTAATTAAAATGTTAATGGATTTGGGTATTTGATCTGGGTTGGTCGGAGACCTTTTCGCACTAACCGGCTACGAGGGAAGAACTATGGGTACTCGGCTTCGCGGTATCAGCCGAAGCTTTTCAGATGCCAGCAATGTAGCGGCGCGCGCCCGAGTGGTCCCGAGATGCATCGTGCTTGTGATTAAGGGATGCTAGGACTGACGTCGGCCGCCCACGCCACGTGCAGGAGCGTGAAGGGGAACTGGGCCCACGAACCCTTTGTGCTTAGGAGTTAGACCGACGGGCTGGCCTCTCTGATTAGTCTTAGGTGGGGCTGCGACGTGTGGATATTCCGAGGCCGGGCAGGACCCAGAAAAGTATGTCCGGCCAGAGTGTTATCGAGCATGACGGGACATGTGGTGCACCCCTGCAGGGATGAAAATTAACTATTCGGATAGCCGTGTCCACGGTTACAGGACGACTTGGAGTTGTGCCGCGATCTTATACAACTACAATTGTTACTTAACTGGAATTAGTTTGCCTCGGGATTGCTTCCTCGCAGGGAGTCGAGGGAGGATCTTTAGGCGTGACCTCACTTTAATATTGCTGCAACAATATGACTATTAATGTTTTACCCCTGTTATACTCTCCTCTATTGCTGCAAGACCCTGAAGTTGCTAGTCTTCGATAGGACTAGGCCTTCTCTCTCTTTTCTCGCATTTCTGCAGTCAGTGCACATATAACCCCCCCTTCTTTGATACTGATGCATAATTAGCATAGTTCTGATGTAAGACTTGCGAGTACTTTGGATGAGTACTCACCGCTACTTTGCTTCCCCTCTTGTCCCCTCGATCGATTGCTGCGACCAGATGATGGAGCCCAGGAGATGGAGGTCCCCGCCGCCGACGACTGCTACCCCGACGGTGCCTACTACTACGTGGAGGCCGCTGATGATCAGGAGTAGTTAGGAGGTTCCCAGGCAGGAGGCCTCGCCTCGTTCGATCGTTGTATCTTTTGTGCTAGCCTTCTCTAAGGCACCCCATGTTTTATGTCTGTACTCAGATATTGTTGCTTCCGCTGACTCGTGTGTTTATCGAGCTTTCGTATTCTAGCCCTCGAGGCCCCTGGCTTGTAATATGAAGCTGATGTTATTTTATTTGTGTCTAGAGTTGTGTTGTGATATCTTCCCATGAGTCCTTGGGTTTGATCGTACGCATTTGCGTGTATGATTAGCGTACAATTAAATCGAGGGCGTCACATAATGGCTCTAAAGGCTCAATTCAACCTAGGCAGAGAATGCTACGACGCGATGATGACGATATTTGGATGCTTTCTACCCAAAGGCCATGTACTGCCTGCAAACCTGTACCACTCAGAGAAAATCCTCCGTGTACTTAAGATGCCCTATGAGAAGATACATGCCTGTGAGAATGGATGTGCCTTATTTAGGCTTGAGTATGCGTCCTTGAACTATTGCCCCATTTGCAATTCTTCCAGGTATATTGTGGTAGACAACGGCATGGGTGAGAAGAATCAGACCAAAATCCCCATTAGTGTTCTTCAGTATCTGCCAATCGTACCAAGACTTCAACGTCTTTTCATGGTCGAAGAGACGGCCAGACACATGACATGGCACAAATTGGGCAAAAGAACCGAACTAGATGCAGATGGGAACAAGATGCTGGTACACACTTCAGATGGTTTTGCGTGGAGGCACTTCGATGCATTACATAAGGATAAATCGGAAGATCCAAGACAACCTAGAGTTGCCATCAGGACGGATGGGTTCAATGTGTATGGTATGACGGCAGCACAATACAGTTTTTGGCCTGTATTTGTCATTCCACTAAATTTGCCACCCGGAGAGATTATGAAAAGAAAGAACATTTTCCTGACGTTGATAATTCCAGGGCCGAACTATCCGGGGAAGAATATGAATGTGTACATGCAGCCGCTTAAGGATGAGTTGCAAGAAGCCTGGGATAATGGGATCAAGACCTACGACGCGGCTACCAAAACAAATTTCAAAATGCATGTGTCGTACATGTACTCGACGCATGATTATCCGGCGTTTGCGCTATTCGCTGGCTGGTGTGTGCATGGAAGGTTCCCGTGCACCACATGCAAGGCAGCTCTTCGGTTCCGTCGGTTGCAGGCTGGTCGCAAGTATTCTTGCTTCGACATGCATAGCCAATTCCTGGATCCTGACCATAAGTTCAGAAAAGACAAGAAGAATTTCATCAAAGGTAGAGTTGTCAAAAACACTGCACCAGCTGCGTTGACAGGCCAACAGACCCTGGATCAGTTAAACGCTCTCGAGCCTGATCCTTTGCGTCAAGGGTACTTCAAAGGGTATAATACGGAACACGTCTGGACTCACAAGTCATGCTTATGGGATCTGCCTTACTTCAAAGACCTCCTTTGCCCACACAACATTGACGTGATGCACACTGAAAAGAATATTGCGGAGGCCATTTTTGGTACATTGTTCAGCATAGAGGGGAAGTCAAAAGATAATCCTAAGGCTAGAATCGACCTGGAGGCTCTATGTGATAGACCGTTGCAAAACTTGCGACAACGGAAAGGAAAGCAAAGCATAGCGAAGCCAAAGGCATGGTTCAATCTTGAAAGGCCAGCTATGAGGGAAATGCTATTGTGGGTGAAAATGCGGTTGATGTTCCCCGATGGGTATGCTGCGAATCTAAAGAGGGGAGCGAGTCTTGAGAAATTAAAATATTTGGGCTCAGGAGTCATGATTGGCACATATGGATTGAGCGGGTAATGTCGGTGATGTTGCGTGGCTTTATCCCTGAGGATGAATGCCTAGTACTGGCAGAGCTGAGCAATTTCTTCCATTCTCTTTGTGCGAAAGAACTATCGCCTGGCGTGCTAGATTAAATGGAAGAGTTGGCGCTGGAGTTGATCTGCAAATTAGAAAAGATCTTTCCACCGGGCTTCTTTAATCCAATGCAACATTTGATTTTGCATCTCCCGCCCGAGGCAAGAAAGGGGGGGGGGGCGTTCAAAATCGATGGTGCTACTCAACTGAGAGGATGGAGAAGATGCTTCGAGCTAAGTGTAAAAATAAACGTAGAATTGAAGCATCGATGGCCTAGGCATTCATTACCGAGGAGGCGGCAAACTTTGTGACATCACACTACGAAGCCAAAAATCATCATTTGCATAACCCGAAGCCTCGGTACAATGATGGCGATCGAAAAAAAGTTCGATCCAACCTCAGCCTATTCAAAGGTAAGCTCGCACCATCCGGTGCTTCGAAAGGGAAATCGTTGGATGTCGAAGAATGGCAGACGATTTCATTGTATATCTTCACCAACCTAAGAGAAGTGCGGTCGTACATCGAGTAAGTTCTCGGTAATTTATTGTTCCGCAACTTCTAATTGCTTTGAACTACTCTTATTCCCGGATATTTGATATAGTCGATACGTCGCCAAATTCTCGGATGGAGCGGTCATCGAAAAGGATTCCGTCGAAGAGTATGAGCTTCTCGCAAAGCATGGAGGCGACTGACCCGGTTTCATCTCTTGGTTCAAACAAAGGGTAATTAATTACCATTAAGGGCCCATTTGATTTGTTGGTATAATTTGCGGCTAATGCATCCATTATTTCGTATTAAACTTGTAGGCTGATGCAGAGTCTATGGACGCCGAGTTGAGACAAGTCGCTAATGGTTTTGACTATAAGGTCCGTTCATTTGACAAATACAACATCAACGGGTATCACTTTCGTACCTTTGGCAAAGAGCTATCTATGCCCGACCTAAAGTCTACAAATTGTTCTGTCTCTGCTATCGGCGAAGGAGACACCGAGTATTATGGAAGAGTTGAAGCAATTTATGAACTTCTATTCTATGGCGAAAACCCACCGACCATCATAGTCTTCAAATGTTATTGGTTTGAACCGAGGGAGACTAGAAGGACTCATGAACATATAGGACTAGTCGAAATCAACCAAAACACCCACTTAGATGTTCCCGATGTCTATATTACTGCTCAACAGGCGACACAAGTTCTCTATCTACCGTGGGCCTGCCAAACTGATCCAAATCCCAAAGGTTGGGATGTCGTGTATGAAGTGCCACCACATTTTAGACCACCTACCCTCAATGAAGAGGATTACGAACCTCACATTAACCCAGACACATATGAAGGAGAATTCTTCCAAGAAACACGTATGTCCAAGAAACGTTTCAAGAACCGCTCTACTTCACCCCAGAACATTGAAGTAGACAGCGACAGTGAATCCGTCTTAACCCCTGAGCCCGAATAGGAAGAGCTAGAAGAAGAAGAGGTTACTACTGCGGATGACCTGTCACTTCTTGACTGATTATATAATGGTGGCCTTCCACATGTTCTTCGTGATAGTGACGATGATGATGCATTTATTGATGATAGTGATGATCATGATGCATTTATTGACCCCGAAGCATATATAGACGAGCACGATTGTTATTAGTTCATGTCAAGTATTCAACTATTATACTATATATAAATTTTGAGTTCATGTTAGGTATTCAATTTTTATTAGTCATGTTGGTATTTATGACGATGATACACTTAAATTATATACATTTTATTAGTCCTGTTGGTATTTATGTTGTACTAATTTCATTTAATCTTTGTCATGACAGGTGTTGAAACATGGTGGGAAAGGGTTGAAAGAACTCCGCGGCTCCTTCTTCGTCGGCGGGTGATGGGATGGGTACTTCCATTCCTGCCTCGCCTCTTCGGAGGGTGTTGCTCTCTACTATGCAAGGAGCGCCCCCCGTGACAGGACGTCAACCCCCCCGCGAAGCCGAGAGGCACTAAAGGTACACGTTGTATTCATGTTGGTATTTATGTTGTACTCATGTTGTATGCATATTGGTATTTATATACATTTTATTACTCATGTTGGTATTTATGTTGTACTAAAGGTACACGTGGGTGCGGGAGAGGTAGGGCGGTGGCTGCCACGCCTTCTGAGGTGGCGGCTACACGGTCTCCGCCACCACCCCAAGCTGATTCACCTGAGCACAAGACTTCTAGGGTGGATTCGTCTGAGGTGGAGGCTACACGGTCTCCGGTTCATGAGCCTCAGGTCGACGAGACTCAGGTCGACGAGCCTTCGACCCACGAGACTCGTGTCCGAGAGGCTTCCTTCCATGCGACTCCAGAGCAAAGCCGGGATCAGGGTACGTCCCAAGAGACCCAGTGGGATACCTGGGCTGAGCCAAGTGGCCATGCTGGTAGCGACGAGGAGCTGGGTGAGGGGGCTACCATCTACCAGCGTGGTAGTTCGGGGCTCCCGCTCGTGCCAGCGACCCCCGACCAGAGGTGGTCGATTAGGCCAAATGGGGACAAGTAAGTTAATTTACTCTTATTTAACCTTTTGCCATCGCATTTTCTCAAATATCTAATGTTTTGGCTTTAATTCGTCATACTGTAGGGGTTGGATTGTTGCCAAGGATGTCCGCAAGCCCAACAGCGTCCTTGGTGTTCTTTGCCGTAAAAACTTCCCAGGGTTTGTTACGTTGCCCGGTTGGGAGCGAGACGTAGGAATGACCTGGGAGCACTACTTGGGTGCCCCGACCCTGCCGGAGGTGGAGATCGACGGTGTTTTGTGCGACACGAGGGCGGACATGGTTATCCAAAAGTTTTGGGTAATTTCTCCTTCACACAATTATAAATCAACCATAGCTATTTATTGTACTAATCGGTGTTGTCTCGTTTGCAGACCTACTACAGGTGTGAGGAGGGATACGAGGAGGACGCGACAAAGGTTATCGAAACCGAATGTCGCCGCCTACTTCAAAACTTTCGGCACGAGGCTCGGGTGCTGGCTATTCGAGACTACAATGCCACGCGGCGTATTAGGCTTGACAAGGCGAAGTGCCATGATGCTAAGATGGAGAAGGAGCATTACATGAAGGTAATTACATATTATTAAGGCTTTGTAGTTAGTTTCCTTGATTTGGTTCTTACGCGCTCAAATTTCTCTTTATTAACTAAAGTGCCCCCGAGCTGGTGTGTGGATAAGATGGATTGTTGGGAGGCCTTGGTGGATCATTGGTGCTCCAAAACGTGGGAGGCCAGCCACAACAACGCCAAGGAGAGGCGTGGCAAAATGGTTGGCGTGCCACACCATCAAGGGAGCGTCAACTTAATCCAATTTGGCGAGAACTGGGTATGTGGTTTGCTTCATGCCTCATGCAATTCATTCTTAATGCTATATTGAGCCCTTTACTAATACAACTTTCCTCTCTCTCTCTTTTAGGCGCGTCACAATAAGACGGAGGCGCCACAGATGTACGACCTGTATGCGATGGCCCATACTGCCTCGTACAAGAAGGTCAAGTCATTCTCTGAGTCTGACCTCGAGCATCCAGAAAACTTCACCAACATCTCCTCCCACCACAAGCTCGTGAAGTACAGAGATCACGGGAAGGCGAGGAAAGGGGAGGACTTTAACCCGAGCGAGGGGCCTATTGATCCAGAGCTGGTGATGATAGCTGGCAACGGGAGGCCCCATGGCTTGATCCCCATTGGAGACAACCTTATACGTTCTCCTAGCACTCTCCGGCAGATAAAGGCATGCCAAACGAGCTCTTGTCCGGAGATAACACGTCGTCCACGGCCAGTCGAGCTCGCCATCGAGGTTAGTTTAATGGACTCAACTATCTTTCCGCATTATGTTGTGCGTTGGACCAATATGATTACATTGCTAACAATGAGTTGTGTTGCAGGCTGCTATTCAGAAAGAGAGAGAGGCAATGCAGGCGGCTATGGCGGAGAAGGATAAGGAAATTAGGGAGCTGGAGGAGAGGACGACTGCATTGGTGGAGGCGGAGAGGGCATGGAATGATGCGTCTAACAGGGCTATATACGAGCTCTTCGTGGTAAGTTTCTTCTTCAAGTTATCTCAAATCTTGCATTTGAATGTCCATTTCATTAATAAATAAAAAGTTTGACTTGTCGAAACCAAATGTACAGTCTATGTGCGAGAAGAACGACCAAGTCCCTCCGCCGATGCCAGTCATTAACGTGGCGGGGACGGTGAGTTTCATTTCAGTGCAGTGATCTTAAGAGTGTCCTCATGATAACTACACATTGCAAACAATGTTTGGTGCAGAATATCTCCCGAAACGCATCGCACGACCCTTCTACAGTCGAGCCTTCTCCAGGGCAGCCTTCTCCAGGTGAAACAAGCCAGAGCCACCATGCTTCACCACTGTGATGACGGTAATGGTATGTTATTTCTAGTGTTTTAATAAAAAATAGCTAGACTTCCGTCTAAATGACATAATTAGCTTAGTTAGCTCCAAGCAAGGCTAAATTTGGCTAATTATCCTATGAAATGACATAATTAGCTTAGTTAGCTCGAAAATGACATATTTAATAAAAAATGACCTACAATTAGCTAAGTTCTCTCCTAAATGACATAATAAGGCTTACGTAGCTGCAAGATGACCTATTCCCCCTAACTTAGGTATTAAATGGCCTATAATTAGCCTAGATAGATCCAAAATACCTTAATAAGCATAGTTTGCTCCAGAATGACCTATTTTACCCAAGTTAGCTCCGAAACGACGTCTAGTTAGCTAGGGTTCCACCTAGATGACATAATTAGCTTAGTTAGCTCCTAAATGGTCTATTTAATAAAACATGACCTACACTTAGCTAATTATCCTCGAAATGACATAATTAGCTCCAAAAAGGCATTCTAAGCCAATTTAGCCCGAAGAAGGGGACAAGAGGAGAAGAAAGAGGAAAAATGAAAGGAAGGAAGAAGAAGAAGAGGAGAAGAAGAAGGAGAGGGAGGAGGATAAGAAGAAGGAGAAGAAGGAGGAGAAGAAGGAGAAGGAGCTCCTCCTTCTTCCTCCTTCTTCCTCCTTCTCTTTCTCCTTCTTGTTTTCTTCTTCTTCTCCTCATCCTTCCCCTTCTCCTCCTCCTCCTCCTCCTTCTTTTACTTCGTCTTCTCTTTCTCTTCTTCTACGTAGCTTAGACTCATCCGAGAAAGGCTAAATTGGCTAATTATCCTACGAAATGACAAAATTAGCTGAGTTAGCTCCAAAATGACCTATTTAATAAAAAATGACCTACAGTTAGGTAAGTTCTCTCCTAAATGACATAATAAGGCTTACGTAGCTGCAAGATGACCTATTTGTTGGGGAACGTCGCTTGGGAAACAAAAAATTTCCTACGCGCACGAAGACCTATCATGGTGATGTCCATCTACTAGAGGGGATTAGTGATCTACGTACCCTTGTAGACCGTACAGCAGAAGCATTAGAGAACGCGGTTGATGTAGTGGAACGTCCTCACGTCCCTCGATCCGCCCCGCGAACACCCGCGATTAGTCCCACGATCTAGTACCGAACGGACGGCACCTCCGCGTTCAGCAGACGTACAACTCGACGATGATCTCGGCCTTCTTGATCCAGCAAGAGAGACGGAGAGGTAGAAGAGTTCTCCGGCAGCGTGACGGCGCTCCGGAGGTTGGTGATGACCTTGTCTCGGCAGGGCTCCGCCCGAGCTCCGCAGAAACGCGATCTAGAGGAAAAACCGTGGAGGTATGTGGTCGGGCTGCCGTGGAAAAGTCGTCTCAAATCAGCCCCAATACCTCCGCATATATAGGTGGGAGGGAGGGGACCTTTCCTTGGGGATCAAGGAGCCCCAAGGGGGTCGGCCGAGTCCAAGGGGGGAAGGCTCCCCCCCCCCAAACCGAGTTGGACTTGGTTTGGTGGGTGGGAGTCCTTCCCTTCCTTCCCACCTCCCTTTTTTTCTTTCTCTTTGATTTTCCTTTGTATGGCGCATAGGGCTCTTTTGGGCTGTCCCACCAGCCCACTAAGGGATGGTGCGCCACCCTCATGGCCTATGGGCTTCCCCGGGGTGGGTTGCCCCCCCCGATGAACTCCCGGAACCCATTCGTCATTCCCGGTACATTCCCGGTAACTCCGAAAACCTTCCGGTAATCAAATGAGGTCGTCCTATATATCAATCTTCGTTTCCGGACCATTACGGAACCCCTCATGACGTCCGTGATCTCATCCGGGACTCCGAACAACATTCGGTAACCAACCATATACCTCAAATACGCATAAAACAACGTCGAACCTTAAGTGTGCCGACCCTGCGGGTTCGAGAACTATGTAAACATGACCCGAGAGACTCCTCGGTCAATATCCAATAGCGGGACCTGGATGCCCATATTGGATCCTACATATTCTACGAAGATCTTATCGTTTGAACCTCAGTGCCAAGGATTCATATAATCCCGTATGTCATTCGCTTTGTCCTTCGGTATGTTACTTGCCCGAGATTCGATCGTCAGTATCTGCATACCTATTTCAATCTCGTTTACCGGCAAGTCTCTTTACTCGTTCCGTAATACAAGATCCCGCAACTTACACTAAGTCACATTGCTTGCAAGGCTTGTGTGTGATGTTGTATTACCGAGTGGGCCCCGAGATACCTCTCCGTCACACGGAGTGACAAATCCCAGTCTTGATCCATACTAACTCAACTAACACCTTCGGAGATACCTGTAGAGCATCTTTATAGTCACCTAGTTACGTTGCGAGGTTTGATACACACAAAGCATTCCTCCGTTGTCATTGAGTTATATGATCTCATGGTCATAGGAATAAATACTTGACACGCAGAAAACAGTAGCAACAAAATGACACGATCAACATGCTACGTCTATTAGTTTGGGTCTAGTCCATCATGTGATTCTCCTAATGACGTGATCCAGTTATCAAGCAACAACACCTTGTTCATAATCAGAAGACACTGACTATCTTTGATCAACTGGCTAGCCAACTAGAGGCTTTCTAGGGACGGTGTTTTGTCTATGTATCCACACATGTAAATGAGTCTTCATTCAATACAATTATAGCATGGATAATAAACGATTATCTTGATACAGGAATTATAATAATAACCATATTTATTATTTCCTCTAGGGAATAATTCCAACACTATTCCCCCTAACTTAGGTATTAAATGAGCTATAATTAGCCTAGCTATATCCAAAATGGCTTAATAAGCATAGTTTGCTCCGGAATGACCTATTTTACCCAAGTTAGCTCCGGAACGACCTATAGTTAGCTAGGGTTCCACCTAAATGACATAATTAGCTTAGTTAGCTCCTAAATGGTCTATTTAATAAAACATGACCTATACTTAGCTAAATATCCTCAAAATGACATAATTAGCTCCAAAAAGGCATTCTTAGCCAATTTAGCTCGAAGAATGGGGCAAGAGGAGAAGAAAGAGGAAAAATGAAAGGAAGGAAGAAGAAGAAGAAGAGAAGAAGAAGAAGGAGAAGAAGGAGGAGGATAAGGAGAAGGAGAAGAAGGAGGAGAAGAAGGAGAAGGAGCTCCTCCTTCTCCTTCTTCTTCCTCCTTCTCCTTCTCCTTCTTCTTTTCTTCTTCTTCTCCTCTTCCTTCTCCTTCTCCTCCTCCTCCTCCTTCTTTTACTTCTTCTTCTCTTTCTCTTCTTCTACGTAGCTTAGACTCATCCAAGAAAGGCTAAATTGGCTAATTATCCTACGAAATGACATAATTAGCTTAGTTAGCTCCAAAATGAACTATTAATAAAAAATGTCCTACAGGTAGCTAAGTTCTCTCCTAAATGACATAATAAGGCTTACCTAGCTGCAAGATGACCTATTCCCCCTAACTTAGGTATTAAATGACCTATAATTAGCCTAGCTAGATCCAAAATGGCTTAATAAGCATAGTTTGCTCCGGAATGACCTATTTTACCCAAGTTAGGTCCGAAACGACGTATAGTTAGCTAGGGTTCCACCTAGATGACATTATTAGCTTACTTAGCTCCTAAATGGTCTATTTAATAAAACATGACCTATACTTAGCTAATTATCCTAGAAATGACATAATTAGGTCCAAAAAGGCATTCTTAGTCAATTTAGCCCGAAGAAGGGGACAAGAGGAGAAGAAAGAGGAAAAATGAAAGGAAGGAAGAAGAAGAAGAAGAGAAGAAGAAGAAGGAGAAGGAGGAGGATAAGGAGAAGGAGAAGAAGGAGGAAGAAGAAGGAGAAGTAGGAAAAGGAGAAGGAGATCCTCCTTCTCCTTCTTCTTCCTCCTTCTTCCTCCTTCTCCTTCTCCTTCTTGTTTTCTTCTTCTTCCCCTCTTCCTTATCCTTCTCCTCCTCCTCGTCCTCCTTCTTTTACTTTTTATTCTCTTTCTCTTCTTCTACGTAGCGTAGACTCATCCAAGAAAGGCTAAATTGGCTAATTATCCTAAGAAATGACATAATTAACTTAGTTAGCTCCAAAATGACCTATTTAATAAATAATGACCTAGAATTAGCAAAGTTCTCTCCTAAATGACATAATAAGGCTTACGTAGCTGCAAGATCACCTATTCCCCCTAACTTAGGTATTAAATGGCCTATAATTAGCCTAGCTAGATCCAAAATGGCTTAATAAGCATAGTTTGCTCCGGAATGACCTATTTTACCCGAGTTAGCTCCGAAACGATGTATAGTTAGCTAGGGTTCCACCTAGATGACATAATTTGCTTAGTTAGCTCCTAAATGGTCTATTTAATAAAACACGACCTATACTTAGATAATTATCCTCAAATGACATAATTAGCTCCAAAAAGGCATTCTAAGCCAATTTAGCCCGAAGAAGGGGACAAGAGGAGAAGAAAGAGGAAAAATGAAAGGAAAGAAGAAGAAGAAGAGGAGAAGAAGAAGAAGGGGAGGGAGGAGGATAAGAAGAAGGAGAAGAAGGAGCAGAAGAAGGAGAAGGAGCTCCTCCTTCTCCTTCACCTTCTTCTTCCTCCTTCTTCCTCCTTCTCCTTCTCCTTCTTTTCTTCTTCTTCCCCTGTTCCTTCTCCTTCTCCTCCTCCTCCTCCTTCTTTTACTTCTTCTTCTCTTTCTCTTCTTCTACGTAGCTTAGACTCATCCAAGAAAGGCTAAATTGGCTAATTATCCTATGAAATGACATAATTAGCTTAGTTAGCTCCAAAATGATCTATTTAATAAAAACTGACCTACAGTTAGCTAAGTTCTCTCCTAAATGACATAATAAGGCTTACGTAGCTGCAAGATGACCTATTCCCCCTAACTTAGGTATTAAATGACCTATAATTAGCCTAGCTAGATCCAAAATGGCTTAATAAGCATAGTTTGCTCCGGAATGACCTATTTTACCCAAGTTAGCTCCGAAACGACGTATGAGTTAGCTAGGGTTCCACATAGATGACATAATTAGCTTAGTTAGCTCCTAAATGGTCTATTTAATAAAACATGACCTATACTTAGCTAATTATCCTAGAAATGACATAATTAGGTCCAAAAAGGCATTCTTAGCCAATTTGGCCCGAAGAAGGGGACAAGAGGAGAAGAAAGAGGAAAAATGAAAGGAAGGAAGAAGAAGAAGTAGAGAAGAAAAGGAAGGAGAAGGAGGAGGATAAGGAGAAGGAGAAGAAGGAGGAAGAAGAAGGAGAAGGAGGATAAGGAGAAGGAGATCCTCCTTCTCCTTCTTCTTCCTCCTTCTTCCTCCTTCTCCTTCTCCTTCTTCTTTTCTTCTTCTTCCCCTCTTCCTTATCCTTCTCCTCCTCCTCCTCCTCCTTCTTTTACTTCTTCTTCTCTTTCTCTTCTTCTACATAGCGTAGACTCATCGAAGAAAGGCTAAATTGGCTAATTATCCTACGAAATGACATAATTAGCTTAGTTAGCTCCAAAATGACCTATTTAATAAAAAATGACCTACAATTAGCAAAGTTCTCTCCTAAATGACATAATAAGGCTTACGTAGCTGCAAGATCACCTATTCCCCCTAACTTAGGTATTAAAAGGCCTATAATTAGCCTAGCTAGATCCAAAATGGCTTAATAAGCATAGTTTGCTCCGGAATGACCTATTTTACCCGAGTTAGCTCCGAAACAACGTATAGTTAGCTAGGGTTCCACCTAGATGACATAATTTGCTTAGTTAGCTCCTAAATAGTCTATTTAATAAAACATGACCTATACTTAGATAATTATCCTCGAAATGACATAATTAGCTCCAAAAAGGCACTCTAAGCCAATTTAGCCCGAAGAAGGGGACAAGAGGATAAGAAAGAGGAAAAATGAAAGGAAAGAAGAATAAGAAGAGGAGAAGAAGAAGAAGGAGAGGGAGGAGGATAAGAAGAAGGAGAAGAAGGAGAAGGAGCTCCTCCTTCTCCTTCTCCTTCTCCTTCTTCTTCCTCCTTCTTCCTCCTTCCCTTCTCCTTCTTCTTTTCTTCTTCTTCCCCTCTTCCTTCTCCTTCTCCTCCTCCTCCTCCTTCTTTTACTTCTTCTTCTCTTTCTCTTCTACTACGTAGCTTAGACTCATCCAAGAAAGGCTAAATTGGCTAATTATCCTACAGAATGACATAATTAGCTTAGTTAGCTCCAAAATGATCTATTTAATAAAAACTGACCTACAGTTAGCTAAGTTCTCTCCTAAATGACATAATAAGGCTTACGTAGCTGCAAGATGACCTATTCCCCCTAACTTAGGTATTAAATGGCCTATAATTAGCCTAGCTATATCCAAAATGGCTTAATAAGCATAGTTTGCTCCGGAATGACCTACTTTACCCAAGTTAGCTCCGAAACGACCTATAGTTAGCTATGGTTCCACCTAAATGACATAATTAGCTTAGTTAGCTCCTAAATGGTCTATTTAATAAAACATGACCTATACTTAGCTAAATATCCTCAAAATGACATAATTAGCTCCAAAAAGGCATTCTTAGCCAATTTAGCCCGAAGAAGGGGGCAAGAGGAGAAGAAAGAGGAAAATGAAAAGAAGGAAGAAGAAGAAGAAGAAGAAGAGAAGAAGAAGAAGGAGAAGGAGAATAAGGAGGAGAAGAAGGAGAAGGAGCTCCTCCTTCTCCTTCTTCTTCCTCCTTCTTCCTCCTTCTACTTCTCCTTCTTCTTTTCTTCTTCTTTTCCTCTTCTTTCTCCTTCTCCTCCTCCTCCTCCTCCTTCTTTTACTTCTTCTTCTCTTTCTCTTCTTCTACGTAGCTTAGACTCATCCAAGAAATGCTAAATTGGCTAATTATCCTACGAAATGACATAATTAGCTTAGTTAGCTCCAAATTGACCTATTAATAAAAAATGACCTACAGTTAGCTAAGTTCTCTCCTAAATGACATAATAAGGCTTACGTAGCTGCAAGATGACCTATTCCCCCTAACTTAGGTATTAAATAGCCTATAATTAGCCTAGCTAGATCCAAAATGGCTTAATAAGCATAGTTTGCTCCGGGATGACCTATTTTACCCAAGTTTGCTCCGAAACGACGTATAGTTAGCTAGGGTTCCACCCAGATGACATAATTAGCTTAGTTAGCTCCTAAATGGCCTATTTAATAAAACATTACCTATACTTAGCTAATTATCCTTGAAATGACATAATTAGCTCCAAAAGGCATTATTAGCCAATTTAGCCCGAAGAAGGGGACAAGAGGAGAAGAAAGAGGAAAAATGAAAGGAAGGAAGAAGAAGAAGAGGAGAAAAAGAAGAAGGAGAAGGAGGAGGATAAGGAGAAGGAGAAGAAGGAGGAGAAGAAGGAGAAGTAGCTCCTCCTTCTCCTTCTTCTTCCTCCTTCTTCCTCTTTCTCCTTCTCCTTCTTCTTTTCTTCTTCTTCTTCTCTTCCTTCTCCTTCTCCTCCCCCTCCTTCTTTTACTTCTTCTTCTCTTCCTCTTCTTCTACATAGCTTAGAGTCATCCAAGAAAGGCTAAATTGGCTAATTATCCTACGAAATGACATAATTAGCTTAGTTAGCTCCAAAATGACCTATTTAATAAAAAATGACCTACAGTTAGCTAAGTTCTCTCCTAAATGACATAATAAGGCTTACGTAGCTTAAAGATGACCTATTCCCCCTAGCATAGGTATTAAATGGCCTATAATTAGCCTAGCTAGATCCAAAATGCCTTAATAAGCATAGTTTGCTCCGGAATGACCTATTTTATCCAAGTTAGCTCCGAAACGACCTATAGTTAGCTAGGGTTCCACCTAAATGACATGATTAGCTTAGTTAGCTCCTAACTTGTCTATACTTAGCTAATTTCTCTCTGAAATAACCTATATATACACTTCTTAATCTAGTATTATTCTTCTAACTTTCTTATTTGTCATTTTGCAGATTACCTTCACTTCACGGGAAGCTTGGATTATATTGATGGAATGCTTGAAGATGATTTCTTATACCATGGCTTGTATTGAAACTATTGTAGTATATGGATATATATGAAACTTTGTATGCATGTGGATGAAACAGGTGTAATATATGGTTTGGTACGGATGCAACTTGCATAATATGTATGCACTATGGATGAGAGTTATTTTAATATGGTTATGAGTACAGAAATAAATTTATTTATGTCAAATATATATATATATATATCCTGATTATTGTTAAAAATGATGGATATAATAAAAAATAAATTAAAATGGGGCAGGTTCCCCTCTTTGCCGTCTGCCCCCACATGGCAAAGGGGGGTGGGCAGACGGCAAAGGGGGGAATATGCCCCCTCTGTTTGCCCTCTTTGCTGTCTGCCCCCACATGGCAAAGGGGAGTGGGCAGCCGGCAAAGGGGGGAATCTGCCCCCTCTGTTTGCCCTCTTTGCCGTCTTCCCCCACCTGGCAAAGGGGGGTGGGCAGACGGCAAAGAGGGGAATCTGCCCGCTCTGTTTGCCCTCTTTGTCGTCTGCCCCCACATGGCAAAGGGGGGTGGGCAGACGGCAAAGAGCAGACGCCTGCCGTTAACACTTAACGGGGACGTTGCAGTATATGTCGTCCGAGTTAATTTGCCGTCTGCCCCCTCATGGCAAAGAATCTTTGCCGTCCGCTTTACAAAAGCAGACGACAAAGAACCTCTTCACCGGAATTTTTTTTACCGTCTAGTTTGCCGTCTCCTGACCGACGGAAAAGCCTTTGCCGTCTGCCATGGCAGACGACAAATTTCTAAATTTCAGTAGTGTATGGCATTTCCATAGCCATTCCGAGATATATTGCCATGCAACTTCCATCGTTCCGTTTATTATGCACGCACCATCATTGTCATATTGCTTTGCATGATCGTAAGATATCTAGCATGATGTTTTCATGGCTTGTCCGCTTTTTGATGTCATTATACGCTAGATCATTACACATCCCGGTACATCGCCGGAGGCATTCATATAGAGTCATATTTTGTTCTAAATATCGAGTTGTAAGTAAATAAAAGTCTGACGATCATCATTATTAGAGCATTGTCCCATGTGAGGAAGTAATAAAAGAGGCCAATGAAGCCCAAATAAAAAAGAGAGGCCAAAGAAGCCCACCAAAAAAAGGAAAAAAATGAGAGAAAAGAGATAAGGGACAATGCTACTATGCTTTACCACACTTGTGCTTCAAAGTAGCACCATGATCTTCATGATAGAGAGTCTCCTATGTTGTCACTTTCATACACTAGTGGGAAATTTTCATTATAGAACTTGGCTTGTATATTCCAATGATGGGCTTCCTCAAATTTCCCTAGGTCTTCGTGAGCAAGCGAGTTGGATGCACACCCACTAGTTTCTTTTTGAACTTTCATACACTTATAGCTCTTGTGCATTTGTTGCATGGCAATCCCTACTCACTCACATTGATATCTATTGATGTGCATCTCCATAGCTCGTTGATACGCCTAGTTGATGTGAGACTATCTCCTTTTTGTCTTGTCCACAACCACCATATTCTATTCCACCTATAGTGCTATGTCCATGGCTCACGCTCATGTATTGCATGAAAGTTGAGTAAGTTTGAGAACACGAAAGTATGAAACAATTGCTTGGCTAAAACCGGGGTTGTGCATGATTTAAATACGTTGTGTGAGGAAGATGGAGCATAGCCAGACTATATGATTTTGTAGGGATAACTTTCTTTAGCCATGATATTTTAAGAAGACATGATTGCTTTGTTAGTATGCTTGAAATATTATTGTCTTTATGTCAAATGATAGACTATTGCTTCGAATCACTCGTGTTTTAGTATTCATGCCATGATTAGATTATATGATCACGATTATGCTAGGTAGCATTCCACATCAAAAATTATCTTTCTTATCATTTACCTACTCGAGGACGAGCAAGAATTAAGCTTGGGTATGGTGATACGTCTCCGTCGTATCTATAATTTTTGATTGTTTCATGCCAATATTATACAACTTTCATATACTTTTGGCAACTTTTATTACTATTTTTGGGACTAACATATTGATCCAGTGCCCAGTGCCAGTTCCTGTTTGTTGCATGTTTTTTGTTTCGCATAATATCCATACCAAACAAAGTCCAAACGCAATAAAAAACCTACGGGTTTTTTTGGAATATTTATGATTTTTGGGAAGAAGAATCAACGCGAAACGATGCTCAAGGGGGTCACGAGCCCAGGAGGCGCGCCATACCCCCCCAGGCGCGCCTGGCAGGCTCGTGACCAATCCCTAAGGCGGTTCGGGCCCTTCTTTCACCGCAAGAAAAATAATATCCGGAATAAAATCATGTTAAAAGAACACCTCAATCGGAGTTACGGATCTCCGTGAATTTAATAAACGGTGAAAGGCCAGAATCTGGGAGGTTAGAAACAGAAGGACACAGAGAGAGAGATCCAATCTCGGAGGGGCTCTTGCCCCTCCGCCGCCATGGCTACCATGGACCAGAGGGGAAACCCTTCTCCCATCTAGGGAGGAGGTCAAGGAACAAGAATAAGAAGGGGGGCTCTCCCCCCCATCTCTCCCGGCGGCGCCGGAACACCGACCGGGACATAATCATGTGACGGCGATCTACACCAACACCTCCGTCATCTTCACCAACACCTCCATCACCTTCCCCCATTTATATTCAGCGGTCCACTCTCCCGCAACCCGCTGTACCCTCTACTTGAACATGGTGCTTTATGCTTCATATTATTATCCAATGATGTGTTGCCATCCTATGATGTCTGAGTAGATTTTCATTGTCCTATCAATGATTGATGAATTGCTATGATTGGTTTAATTTGCTTGTGCTTATGTTGCTGTCCTTTGGTGCCCATCATATGAGCGTGCGCGTGGATCACACCATAGGGTTAGTAGTATGCTTATAGGACTATGTATTGGAGGGCAAGGGTGACAGAAGCTTCAGCCTAGCATAGAAATTGATGCATACGGGATTGAAGAGGGACCAATATATCTTATTGCTATGGTTGGGTTTTACCTTAATGAACGTTAGTAGTTGCGGATGCTTGCTAATAGTTCCAATCATAAGTGCATAGAATTCCAAGTAAGGGATGACATGCTAGCAGTGGCCTCTCCCACATAAAACTTGCTATCGGTCTAGTAACGTAGTCAATTGCTTAGGGACAATTCCGCAACTCCTACCACCACTTTTCCACACTCGTTAAACTAACGTAATTGTTTCTTTATCTTAACAGACCCTAATTTTTATTTACGTGTTCTTTATTTTCTTGCAAACCTATCCTATCACACCTACAAACTACTTCTAGTTTCATACTTGTTCTAGGTAAAGCGAACGTAAAGTGTGCGTAGAGTTGTATCGGTGGTCGATAGAACTTGAGGGAATATTTGTCCTGCCTTTAGCTCCTCGTTGGGTTCGACACTCTTACTTATCGAGAAAGGCTACAATTGATCCCCTATAGTTGTGCGTTATCAAGAGTAATGCCACCCCAAACACTACACCATCAGTACTTGTTAAGTGTCTGGTCCCTCGGGTTTTGCGTTATATGCATTAGTTCCAAATTATGTCTTGGGTCTATAGTTCGGTTGCCCTGCTCCTGTGCTTACCTCCTTACGTTCCGCTAGGTCGGCTAAAGGGTAAAGGGAGAACCACTGCGATTGTATTACCAACTAGTCTGGCTAAAACTACCTCACCGGAAAAGGCTAAAAACTGATCGTCATAATAAGCGAGAATTGGTCTGCAACCCAAACTAAAAATACCGTTGGAGGTTATTTGATGTTATACGGGGGGTTCGCACCTTTGCGAGCTGCGTGGTAGCTATTTCGAAATTCGGCTTATCCGATTACCACAAAAGCTGGGGCCCCCGATCATCCCCTGAATTAAAACTCCTAAGGCTAAGTGAAAGCAATAAAGACGCATGTATGATTGCCTCATTTCCGTCACACATACCACCTTCGCGAACCTACACATTGGCTAAGGGTAATAGTGTGGACGATGAAACACCCCGAGTAGCCTTTACCTGGGGGCTGAAGTGGACGACTGGTAACTTTCAGATTAAACGGCCAAAAGCAAGAATCAAAATAATACACAAGTGCATCCCATTCAAAGACTAGAATCATAAATATAAATTGTTCGGAGGCACATGACTGTACATTCACTCAAATAGTATATCTTTTAAGCATTGAGCTACTACAACCCGAGCACCCTCCATCGCAGAGGGAAAATACAGCTCGGGACACATGTGCTCCTTCCCAGCAGGCGGAGGTGCGGTTTCCATTGCAAGGGGTTTCACCCCCGGAAAATACACCATGGTCCTCGCAAAGGCCATCCGAGCTCCTTCTATGCAGACGAAATGATTCAGGACCTTGATCCGGGGCACAACATCAACGAACTTCTACACTAAGATGAAGTAGCTGCTCGGCAGAGGCTCGATAGGACACAGCTGGACACAGAGATCATTCATGGCTAGCTCTGCCATCCTATGCAGCTCCATGAGCTGCTTTATCTGATAGCTTAGACTGGGGTTAGGCTCAGGAGTCCCAAACCGAGCCCAGAAAAGCCTCCACTCAACATCCCCATCATGGGCCATGTAGCGCTTGGTTGCTTCCGCCGTACTCCGCGGGAGGTCCGTGAAGGCACCTAAGGAAAGCCATATCCGCATGAGAAAGGCATAACTGTTTCCTCCAAAGGCACATTGTAATAAGTGTGGCTTACCATTTTCCATCAGCTTGGCCTGACGCACCTCTTCTTCAAAAAACCTCTGGTCCACCCGCTCTGATTTGAGCTCGTGGACAACTTGGAGAGCTCGGTCATCTGCTCCTGAGATTTCTGCTCAAAAGCCTCACACTTAGAGCTGGCCTCTTGCAGCTCCTGTTGAATCTCCACCACCCTGGACTCATGCTTGCTGCTATCGATCTTGAGGGATCTTAGCTCGGCAGCTACTTGTTCGGCCGCCACCTTGTGAGCAACGGCCTTCTTCTTGGACTGCTCTAGTTCAGACTTGAGTTTTTCGAACTCTGTGTATCGGGCTGCTGACCAAATCGATATCATGGGGTCATATATTAAAAATCAAGACAATCCTTCTTTACCAATGGCAGCGGTAATTTTTACAACACTTCTTGAAACTTGCCCTCCCTTTCATCGAGCCAGACATTCACGCGGGTGAGTTCTTCGTCGGAAACCTTCAACTGTCGGTTCAACTCGACTGTTTCTAGAGCGTTGGCATCATCATGAGAGGATGAAGTATGCATGGAAGAATTATGAATTTTAGGACACTCCAAGTTATCGGCATGCAAGACACTTTGGTTGGAATTACTCCAGTAAGCCGTTATAATTGAAAAATCTCTTGATTATTTTTTATGCCTAGGAGGTATTTTGAGACACAGGTAAGCTTGTCAAACTTACCATGGCTCGTGGGATGTTATACCCATAAATGCATATAAAACCTTATAAATAAAAGTTAAAACATTACATGGATTACCTTAAAACCTGCCAGCAAGGCATTGAAGGCTTTGCTCAATCCAATGTTAACGGATATGGGTGTGATGTTCTTCGGTAATGGAAGAGCCGGTCAAGGCGTCCTCCATCATGGCCGGCCGCCCAGTCGTAGCCTGCTCTGCTATGTGTGGCGCTAGAGGTGACACCGAAGACACCGGAACATCAGGGATCCTAGAAGTTTTTCTCGGGCAAAGCTCGAAGGGAATTTGGTTCCCCTCTCCACTTGCAGGGAGGGAACCAACCCCCTGGCTCCTGATGACCGAGATATGGATCTCGGCCGGAATCTCTTGTTCTTCGGTGGCCGGTGTATCAACACCCGTCGGGACCTCCCGATCTTCAGAGCCTGGTGTATCAACTTCGACCGGGACCTCCCGTTCCTCGGCATTCGTTGTACCCACCTTGGCCATCACCATCTCGGCGGTGGTCGGCGGGGCCTGATGGGACATCACCTCGGCCGGCTCATCCGAGGCCTGGGGAGGGCTGTTGTGGGACGCGCTCCCGCTCTCCGCCAGCGAACCCTCCTGTGACACCTAGTACATTGGAAGATCTCGAATAGGGATGTGACGAGAAATAGCTTGTTTCTCATTATTAATAAAAATTGGGTGTAATTCTGTTAAATTAAGAATTGGATTCCGTACCTTCGGGCCGGGGCTTGACCCTAGAGATTTGGCGAGGAATCATCTCAAAGGGTCCGAGATCATCATCGGAGTCGGGGTTAGCGCCGTGTAGGGAAACCTTGCTCTTGCAAGGTCTCTTCGGAGCCGGCGGAGGTAGCCCTTCCTTGGACCCCTCTGGCACCTCTCTCTTCCTCGTCTGAAGAGAGTCCTTCTCTTCCTCGTCTTCTGCATCCTCCCCCTAGTGGGTGAAGGAGGCATGGGTGTCACCGGATTTGGTATCGGGGGGAACCTCGAATGGAGACCCCCGTGTGTCTCCTTCTTCTTACAGTCGAGCGCCATCTACGGCGCCACCACCAGCATCGGGCTCCGCAAAGGAGATCGGTGTTCCTCGGGTAGGAGATTTGGCCGTCTATGTTATTGGATAGGGCTAGCCAATCCTGCAAGGAAGTAGAGACAGTAAGGCCTTCAATAAAACGATAAATTAAAGTAAGCATAAGAGCTCGGACGTACCTCCAAAGGGGGGTCTCGGCATCCAAGCTTGTGTCTTCGGCCTCGCCCGACCACTATTGTTGCGGCTTAAGTAGTATCCACCACAAGTTCTCATGGGTGGTGCGCTAGAATTCCTGCATCACCCAGTGGTTGCTGGGCTTGTAAGTCCACATCGGGTTATCCCGGTGCCAGGAGGGAAGGATGTGGCGATGGAGCATGACCTGGACTACGTCAGTCAACTAGATGTTTGTCGCTGCCATCTACTTGATGCGCTTTTACAACAGCTTCACATCCGAAGCCGAGCCCCAGTCCAGGCCCTTCTCGACCCATGAGGTTAGGCTCCCCGGGGGTCCAGATCTGAACTCGTCGGGCCCTTCCGAGTTTTATGTTCGTGGCTGCGGGATGTAGAGCCACTCCTTCTACGATCCCTTTATGGTGTCGTTCAGGGTGCCCTCCAGACACGGCATGTGGCAAATCTTGCTTATATCAACCCCACCACAGTCGGAGTGTTGACTGCTAACCGACTTTGGCTTAACGTTGAAGAATTTGAGCCAAATGATGAAGTGCGGATGAACCCGGAGGAAGGCCTCGCAAACAGTGATGAAGGTCGAAACGTGCATAATAGAATTCCGGGGAAGATCATGCAAATCTAACCATAATAAAACGTCAAACCCCTGACAAAGGGGTGACGCGGAAAGCATAGTCCTCGGAGGAAGTGGGGGACGAACACCACCCGCTCACTGGGCCTTGGTGTAGGTACCACCTGGCCCTTTTCCGGTGCTCGTTGTCGATGTCGGCCGAAAGATAGCCACAACACTTCAGTTCCTCGATGTCCTTGTCGGAGACACATGAGATCTCCCACTCGCCCTGAGAGCTCGAGCTGGCCATTGTTGGGCTTGGAAAGGGGGGGGTGGCTGGAAATGGTCGGAGTTGAAATGGAACTGGGCGCTCGAGCTTGGAAGGAGGGGGAGTCGAGTCTGGAATACCTGTGGTAAGCTTCAGATCTTGTCTCTCTTTTTATAGGATGTCACAAAACCAAGGGTTTCCTCTTACTGCGCCGTTGGCTCCGCCACTTCCCAATGTGACCTCGCCGTTGAGCATGTGTGGGCTGGCCTGGGTCATTATCTGAATTCCCTTAGATGTGTGACACAATCTCTTTATTGATAGAACGTGCCCTGGAGAAAGTGGCCTTGGGCCAGGATTCAAGTTTTTTCTCATTGCTAGTCATATCGACTTTTTGTTGGTAGAATTGTAAGATTAGGGATTGTTCACCTATGGTCCTTTAGGCCTTTAGATTTAATGACGCATGTTTTGAGAATGTGATGCCATTGGAGCGAATAAACCGATGTCAGCCAAACATAAGAGGAACTCGCCATGAAGCCAATTATTCTAAGTGTCCGGCTGCCGAAGACCGTACACATCGACATTGAAGGCTAGTTCGAGGGCCACTAAGGGACTTCTAGATTAAGGGGTCGTTGAGCGGTCAGGTTATCCCCTATGGGCCGACTATATGGGGTGCATCATTGAAGACCGGATTGTTTGACAACTTCGTAATCAAGATGGAAAGATCCAAAGACTAGACGTTCACTCCAAGTCACGAAGACCAGTTCAGCCCATCTATCCCCGTCTAAGGTCGATAATATGTAACCCTAGAAACCCTGGTGTCTATATAAATGAGAGGTTCTTATGCATAGAGGTAGGTTATATCATCTAGACTTTTAGCTCATATGATATCGAGGTAGATCAACTCTGTAACCATCGTTGCCCATCAATATAATCAAGCAAGAATTAGGGTTTTCACTCCTCAAGAGGGCCCGAACATGGGTAAATACTTATTATTACACGTCTGATCTTGAACATGTTGATGAGGTGTATGTAGTAACTATTGTTCCTGAGGGCATGGGAGAAGTCTTGTTATCAGTAATCATATAAAGTTGGTTTTCGTTCGATATTTTGATGATATTTATGTTGTTACTTCTCTTAGTTGTGTCATGTGAACGTTGACTACATGACACTTCAAGATGTTATGGTCCTAAGGGAAGTCATTGTGTAGTAATGATACTTGTGATCTGTGTTGGGTTTTCCTTGAAGAAGAACATGTTATAGCAACGCAATGTCGGTAAGTATTTCCCTCAGTTATGAAACCAAGGTTTGTCGAACCAATAGGAATATAAACCACAACCGTCTTCAGCGGCTGCACACAAAAGAACGAAGAACTTGCACCCAACGCGGGTAAGAGGGTTGTCAATCCTCTTGTTCTCGTTATTTGCAAGCGAGTGAGGTGTGTAGATAATTGTAGATAGCAAGATAAAATAAAAAACAAGTAAATGAAAGCAATGTGTTGAAGGTTTTTATTATATGTTGACAATATACCTGGGGGGCATACTTTGACCTAATTTTCTCATGAAAAATAGCATCCGGTGGGTAAACAAATTACTGTTGAGTAATTGAGAGAAAAGCGGATACTTATGCGATATTCACGTCAATGATCATGTGTATATAGGCATCACGTACATAAAAAATAGGCTGACTCCTACCCGCAACTATTACTATTACTCCACTCATCGACCGCTATCCAACATGTATCTAGAGTATTAAGTAAAACAAAGTAATGCATGGATAACAATGACATGATGTACACAAAGTAAACTCAAGCCATAAGAATAAACCCCACCGTTTTATCCTTAGTAGAAGCAACACAAAGACACATATTGCCCCTTCTATCATTGTGATATAGAAATTTGCCAGGTTTAACCTACTACAACGCACCTCTCTCACTGGAAAAATATCAATCTAGTTGGCCAAACTATTTCGATAGATTGGAGAGAATTACGAATCTATCATAATTGTGCACATAAGAGTCATATAAGTATCGATAGGACACTCAAATATTTATCATGAATAATCTGAATATAAACACACAATTAATCGGATGCCAACAAATGCACTACACAAAAGGAATTACATCATGTGGATGAAAGCGAAGATGCGATGATCATTGTATTGAAGACCAAGGGAGAGAGATTTCCATCTAGGTACTCTCCATGGACCCATATGTATGTGGTGAACTACTCACACATCATCATGAGGGAATCAAGGTTGATGAAGAGGTCCTCCGTGATCGCTACCCCCTCCGACAGGGTGCCGAAATGGAGGTCCAGATGGCCTCCCGTCGGAACAGAGACTTGTGGTGGACTAAAAACTGTTTCGGGACTCCTTCTAGTGTTTCTAGGGTAAAATAAAAATTATAAGTGATAGAACGGAGTCGGGAAGGAAAGGAGGGAGGCACAAGCCACTAGGGCGCACCCCTAGGCTGCGCACTATTGGCTTGTGGGCCCCTCCTGCAGCCTCGAGCCTTCTTCCAATACTCCTCGGTCTTCTTTTGGCCCAGAAAAAACTACCAACAAGTTTAAAGTCAATTGGACTTAGTTTGGTAACGAAAACCTAAAAAGTGAAAAACACGCAGAAAACAGCAGCTGGCGCTGGGCACTTGTTCAATTGGTTAGTGCTAAAAAATAATATAAATTGGTAAATAAATACCGCAAAAGTATTCTAAAATGATAATATATCAGCATGGAACAATAAAATATTATAGATACGTTGGAGACTTATCAAGCATCCCCATGCTTAAATTGTGCTCGTCCTTGAATAGGTAAATGATAAAAACATTTTTTTTATGTGACATGCTACCCAATATGTAATCTTTTGCATGTATGCTCATTGAGAAACGATGAATTAACAAACATCAACATAGTAATACTTAAGCACAAGCAACAAAATCATAAACCTTTCAAAGTATACTATGCTAAAAGAATGTTTACCCCCATTCATCTTATCATATTAGCAAGGCATGACTCCGTCTTTACCACATTAATACAAATGTCAAGCACCACGGTGTCCAAGTCAAACAATTGGATCGTACTTTTTCAATTTGCATCAACTTTTACTCTTCACACAATACATGAGCGTGAACCATGGACATAGCATAAAGGTGGAATAAAATATGGTGGTCGATATCAAGGGGGTAAAAAGTGGAGAAGATAGTCTCACATCAACTAGGAATACCGACGGGTTGTCACATCCCTAAACCTTAAGCTAGATAGCATTGTGCTCATGTCTTCTTTGCATTTGCATCCAAGAAGTTCCAACAAAAACAACAAAGTGGCAAAGGAAAAACTCTAAACCCTAGCCACCATTTCAATTACAGGAAAATTCAACTAGTTCAAAATCAATGAACCCAAAATGGCCTCAAGAAATGTTCAAACTTTCTGATAAATCATGAAAGCAAATGAGCATTGGAGGAAACTATTTTCTTGACACTTTAAGCATTTTAAATAAATGCAAAAGCCACTAGTTTCAAATTTAAAAATTTGAAATCAGAAACTACAATTTTCCAAAAATGTTGAAAGTCTTGGAAATGAGTGGGGATATCATAACAAATATTTCAGGAGGTCAAAATTAGTTTTTACTTTTTGTTTTGGAGCTGAAATAAATAGCAAAGCAATAAATAGCAAAACAGAAAAACAGAAAAGGAGAAAATAGAGAAAATCTTACCTGACGCCCATGCCAGGCCCAGCCCATCTCGCCGCTCGTCCCCTTCCCCGCGCCAGTAGGCAGCAGGAGGTGGCCGCCGCCTCCTCCGGCGCGGCCACGCACCTGCGTGCCTGCCTGGCCGCCGGTTCGCGCTGGCGACGACGGGGAGAAGCTCCCCAGAGCCTCCCCTATCCATTCCCCGCCTCGGTTCTCCTCCTCCGCCCGGATCCCCTCCTTCTCCCTGCTGCCGCCAATAGAGCCGAGCTCGAGCTCGAGCTGGCCGTGCCCCTGGCCATAGGAACCCCTCCCCGAGCACGCCATTAGATCCGCCTCGTCGCCCTGGTCGTCTCTGCAGAAGCCGAAGTCCCCTCGAGCCATGCAACGCCCGCAACGTCGTCGTCTTCTTCCTCCGGCCGCCGGACCTCTCCCGTCGATTCGTAGCCCCCAGGCCTTCCCCGAGCCGTCCGAGCTCTTCTCTGCACTCCCTCTGAGCATGCGGTGGTTTTCCCTAAGCTTTCCCCGTCGATCCCCTCCTCTAGCCCTAGTTCCACCGGAGCCCGACGAGCACCGCCGCTGCCGCTCGTCGCCGGTAGCCCTCCGATGTCCAGCTCGTCCTCCCGTGAGCACCAGAAGCTCCAGGACGACGCGTAGATGCCGCAGCAGCTAAGATCTAAGCGTGGATCCCTTTGATTCAAGCCCCCCGACGACGCCCGAGCTTCGGCCGCCGCTCCGGCTCGTCGCCGACGCCTCTTCCGGCGACCCTAGCCTCCTAGTTGGTCCTGCCAGATCGACCGCTTCGCGAGCTTGCTGTAGCTGCCATCCGCGTGCGATTTGGTGCTGTGCAGCGCCGTCTAGGTCGCCTCTAGCGAGCCCTCCGCCGCGGGTTTGGTCGCCGGCGACCACCCTCCGGTGGCCGTCGACGTGGCCGGCCATTAGGGCCTAATCGCCCTCCTCTGAGTCGCTGACAGAGAGCCCCACGCCTGGTCAAACCCCAATTAGGGGCTGGTCAGCGCGGGATTAGTCCCAGAGAGGCTGACCAGTGGGGCCCCCCTGTCAGGTTTGACCTGCACAGGTCGGCTGACCTGCTGACGTCAGCCTGATGCAATAAATGGAATTTCCAGTATAAAAATAATTCAGGAAATTGCTAAAAATTGCAAAAATCATAGAAATTAATCTATAACTCCAATGAAAATAATTTATATATGAAAAAGTATCAGAAAAATTCAAGGATACTGATTATGCTATTTTCAACTATGTTTGAAAAATTTACAGAACCCTAAATTGTGAAATAAGGAATAATTCAATTCTTTTAATCACTTTATAAATGGAATTTGCAAAAATATCCAAATTTCATTATAAATGCAATGATCACACACTGCCCTAGATGTAAATCAGTACCATAACATGACATTTCATGCATGTTAACATTAGGTTGATCTGAGCATCAGGTCGAATCAATTAAACCGGTATCCGGGAATACCCGTTTGAATTGCTATTCGAATGTGATTCAAATCAACTCTAAACCTAAAACATCTTGATTATAATAACTTATCACTTTGCATTCTCATGCCATGCTCATGCATCATTTTGATTGCATATGATTGTTATTGAATGTTGCCGTTCATTTCGGTAGGCTCCGCACCCCCGGATTCCACCGAATATCCGTCCGACGGATATCGTTCCTCCTCTGAGCAACAAGGCAAGCACCCCTTTTGATCATCCCGATAACACCTATGTTCTTGCTCCTGCACCTATTTAATGCATTAGGATCAAAAGCTTCAACTGCTTTTGCCACGATAGTTGGACCCACTTCCTTTGCATGACTTAACCTTGTCACAGTAAATAGCCGAACCTTGCAACCTAGCATACCTGGTAGTTGCTTGAGCTATGATGTGCCTTATCCTGCTATGCATGCTATGCTTAGAGTTGTGTATGGTCTGTCATCTGGGAGATGAACAGAAATGTGGAATGTGTTCGGTGAGCAAATGTCATGTGTTGAACTTGATTTGGTAAAGGTACCGGTGAAAGGCTGTGTAGGAGTACATGGCGGGTTGTTTCATTGGAACCGTCCTTAGGAACTGAGTTCCGTGTATGTAATCCAAGACTAGATACTACAACATGCTGGGCCCTGAAATATGACCCCGCTCGGCCTATTAATCGCGTAGTACTCGGTCCAGGAGTTGCAAGTAGTTTCTGGTGTTTATAGAAATGCTGGAGGCCGTGCATGGTGCTGACCTGAGAGGTGGACCGTGATGCGGTAGGCAGTGGCACGGTGTACCAAGTGGCACCCGGATGGTGGGCTTGGGAACCCTGCGCACACCGTTTGAGGCCGTGGCGGAAACCTCGGCCGGACTTCCGTACGGGTTACTCTCAGATAAGCGATAAACCTGGACTAGGTACTAGTGTGGTTAACGGTCGTGGCCGACTCCCTCGCTGGGCTTCCGCTTGAAGGTTGCTGAGGTGCATGATGTGCACATGGCGATAAGTGGCGGGAGCGTGTGTGACGAAGTACACCCCTGCAGTTTTATGATCTATTCGAATAGCCACGTCCGCGGATATGGACTACTTGGAGACATATGTTGTACATAGATAACTTCAATGGCTACTCCTAAAATTGTCAAGATAAGCGTGAGTGTCGTGGACGGCATTTCCGTATGGAGACGGAATGATTCCACGATGGTGTATTGTTGTGGTGTTAGTGGACTCGTGTGCGAGAAATCAAGTTGTCAAAACTAATTTCAAAAGCAAGTTGTCTAGCCACGAGTCAAATGCTGGCTTTCCGCTTGAAACCCAACGATACCTTCTTGATACCTTGCATGAGTAGTTAGCCATCCTAAAGTCTTGTTGAGTACCTTCGTACTCATGTTTGCTTAATAATGTTGCAGAGGTTGCTGATGACCCTAATGGAGGGTTCTTCATAGACATCGACGACGACGAGTAGCTGGTGTCCCAGCTACGATCTGGCCCTACGTCGGCTCTGTAGTATAGTCAGGCCATGTGCCTTCTAGTTGCTCTGTCTGTACCCAGACAGTTTATAACTCTTCCGCTGGCTTGTATTGTGTGACTGATATTATGGGTCGTGAGACCCTTAATGTGTAATAATATGTGTGTGGCTCTTCCGAGCCTCTTAAATAAAGCTTGTATGCTTATGGTTATGTTGTGATGCCATCGATGTATCTATACATATCGGTATGCCATGCGTACGTGTGTCTTACTTGATATGTATGGGGTTCGAATACCTAGTCATGAACTTTAGTAGCACTCCTTACAAGGAAATGCCCCTTTGTGATCCAACGAGCCTTGGTAGTTCGCTACTGCTCCGGACGCATTGGTTGACCGGCATGTGTCCTTCTTAGCTGCTCTGTCTGTCCCCTTTGGGGAAATGTCACGCGACGTAATGGAGTCCTTGTAGCTTGCTACGACTCGTCTACGTTCGTTGATGACCGACACCTGCTTTGTTGGGTCATGTATGCCTGTCCTTGTGCGGAACTGCCACTTTGGTTTATGACTAGACATGTCGATCCGGGTTCTTTGACATTGGAATGCTAGCGACACGATCGCATGCGTGAGTCAAAAGACGCAAACGGTCCCGGCTAAGGTAAGGCTACAGCCGTGGAGTTAACCGTGCGTCAGACCACAAAGAGATGCGATGTGTTACAAGCTGGATTCCTATGGCTTAGGATCGGGGTCCCGACACGGGTTGCGGAGATTCCCATCGGTAGATGTCAATGCAAGGAGTAGGGATTGCCATGCAAATGATGCAGTAGAGCTATAAGTGTATGAAAGGTCAACTGAAGCTAAGTGGGGTGTGCACCAACTTGCTTGCTCATGAAGACCTCGAGCATTTGAGTAGGCCCGTCATCATAATATACAAGCCAAGTTTATAATAATGAAAAAGTGATTCCCACTAGCATATGAAAATTACATAACATCAGACTCTCTATACGAAGAATAAGGTGCCAGTTTGAGGCACATGTGTGGTAAAGGATAGTAGCAAAGTCCCTTCTCTCTTTTCTCTCTCATCTTTTTTATATATGGTGGGCTTATTTGGCCTCCCCCATTTTTATTTCCTTACTGGGCCAATGCTCTAATAATGATGAAAATCACACTTTTATTTACTTACTACAAAAACTCAACTTGAAGGACTTATGAAGAAATATGACTCAATATGAATGCCTCTGGCAGCGTACCAGAATGTGCAATGATCTATCATGACATGTATCAGCAATATGATGAGCGGTGGTTTTGTCACAAATACTATGTCACCTCTATATGATCATGCATATCCATATGATGATGAATGAACTAGCCATATGGTGTAACAGTGGAATTTGCATGGCAATATATCTCGAAATGGCTATGGAAATCCCATAATAGGTAGGTATGGTGGCTGTTTTGAAGAAATATACGAAGGCTTATGTGTGACAGAGCGTATCATGCCACAGGGTTTGGATGCACCGACGAAGTTTGTACCGATCCTCGAGGTGAGAATGGGCAATGTACGGTACCGAAGAGGCTAGCAAAATATGAGGAAGTAAGATTGCATATGTCCACGATTTCACATTAGTCATGAAGAACTCATATACTTCTTGCAAAATTTTATTAGTTTTCTAACAAATCAGAGCACTACTCACATGCCCGGTGGAGGGGGTTGGGAGGAGTTAAGTATTGCGCGCCTGTGACCCAAAAAAACACTAGGATTTTAACGAGCAATAGAAATGCTCACACATCCCCACCATGCCTTTTTAATATTCTGAAAATCAAGAAATTAGCACCTCTTAATACGTATACTTCTACAAATCAACAATGATGCACTCATACCTTTTTCATATTACCACATCAATATCATTAACCCACAATTTTTCTTTGCGTGCTACATGATGGTTCTGATTATCACTCATTGAATACCTATTATTTTTGGACAAGACTTATGACCCATGCAAATTACCATTACTATTCATTAACTCTCAAACAAATATAAGTGAAGAACAAGAGTGCAAATATTTCTATAAAATCTATACGCCACCGTGCTCAAAAAGATATAAGTGAAGTACTTGAGCATCTACTAAGCTCACAAGATATAAGTGAAGCACATAGAGTATTCTATCAAATCATGATGAAGTTGTCTCTCTCTCAAATAGGTGTGTCTATAAAATGATGATTGTGGAAAACTAAAAAAATTAAACTAAACCAAATAACGCTCCAAGCAAAACTCATATCATGTGATGAATAAAAATGTAGCTCCAAGTGACATACCGATCGATTGAGACGAAAGAGGGGATGCCTTCCGGGGCATCCCCAAGCTCCAAGGCTTGAGTCTTCCTAGAACATTACCTTGGGGTGCCGTGGGAATCCCCAAGCTTAGGCTCTTGCCGTTCTTTATTCCTTTGACCATCGTGATAACACCCAAATCTTGAAAACTTCAATCACACAAAACTGAACAAAACTTCATGAGATCCATTAGTATAAGCAACATATAAAATACTTTAAGTACTATTATAAATAGATTCATGTTTACTTATTGCTTAATAGGTACCGTATTCTAACTTCTCCATAGCTTATACCCCTGATACAATACATAGCATCATCAAAACACGCAATCTATGCAAGAAAAATAGAATCTATCTAAAAGAGAACATTCTATAATGATATGTAAAGAACCCATACTTATCTAACTCCAAAAATTCTGAATTTTTTTGGTCAACCTTAGAATTTGGACGGAAATAATGTGTAAAACAAATTAGCATAAAAAATATTACAGTAAAATCATAGAAATTCTGTAGTGTACGTCAAAGTTTCTATTTTTGCACTGTATCAATTCTACTTATCATACAAGTCATTGCAAAGGCTTTACTTGGCACAAACACTAATTTAAACATAAACACACAACATTTATAGAGTCAATAATCATGTCATCACACCAAAACATTAGGTAAAAAGTAAAAAAATATGATAAGTATTGGTTTGCCTCCCAACAAGGGCAATTGTTTTATGCCCCTAGCTAGGCATAATGCATATGATCAAGTGTTGTCATCTTTGACACTCAACCCATAAGTAGACCTCATGATGGATTCATAAGGTGGTTTGATTTTCTTTCTAGGGAAGTGTTACATCCCTTTCTTTAGTGGAAATTGGGACCTTATGTTTCCTTCTTTCATATCGATAATTGCATCTATAGTTCGTAGGAAAGGTCTTCCAAGTATTATTGGACAAGTAGTATTGAAGTCAATATTAAGAACAATGAAATATACATGCACAAAATTATTATGTGAAATAGTTAGAACATCAGTAACTCCACCTAAGGGTTTCTTAATGGTAGAATCCGCAAGATGCAAGTTTAGGGAACACTCTTGAATATTAGTGAGACCAAGCACATCACAATGGGATTTAGGTATTTTTCAAATACTAGCACCAAGGTCACACAAAGTGTTGAATTCACATCTATTTATATTTATTTTTATAGTAGGTTCCCAGTCATCATGCAATTTTATAGGAACAGAAACTTGAAGTTCAAGGTTCTCATCATAAGCTTTTATTATTGCTTCCACTATATGATTTGTGAAAGCCTTGTTTTGTGCATAAGCATTGGGTGAGATAATAATGGTTTGTAACAAGGAAATAAATTCTACTTAATAGCAACTTCCATAATTGAAGTCCTTGTAATCCAAGATAGTGGGCACATCCCTAGTTAAAGTTTTAACCTGTCCAAACCTACTTTTTTCAGTTTTAGCATTAGAATCATCACCCCTCGAAGCAAACGAGGCGCTCTCTAGCTAGAGTTGACTCATCTGTAGTACCTTTATCATTTACATCGATAGAATTAAATAAGGATTCAATAGGAGAAGTGTAAATCATTTTAAGATCTTAATCATGATTTCGGTAAAAACTGAGTGGGAGAGCTTTTTCTAGGAATTCCCGGTTAACCTTCAACTTAGCGGTCCTCTCCTTGCTTTAACTAATAGATATTTGGATAGATTTAATATTCTCATTAAAATCATGCTTGGGTGACCAAGTTCTACTTTTAAGAGTTTCTACATCAAGAGCATATCTATCGATGTCTTTATCCAAAGTATCGATCATATGTAGCTTTTCCTCTACCATAGTATTGAAAACTTTTTGAGAATTAATGAATTATTTAAGTGTGTTTTCAAGATAAGAGGATAAATTATTATTATTGCTAGAAGGATTTCCATAATAATTGCCATAAGAGTTGCATAACCATTAGAGGGATTACCGAGATATGGCCTAACATTGAAATAATCCCTATAGGCATTGTTATTAAAATTATTTGCTGAGAGAAAATTCACATAAATGGCATTATCATTTTTCTCAATCAAAGTAGAAAAGGGCATGTCATTAGGATCAACATGAGCATTTTTATTAGCAACCAAATTCGTAAGTGAATCCACTTTTTCACTCCAAGTAGCGATTTCCTCAATAGAGTTTACCTTCTTACCAGTTGGAGCTCTTTCAGTATGCTATTGAGAGTAGTTGGTCATGATGTTGTCCAGAAATTTGGTGGCTTGTCCTAAGGTCACCTCCATGAAGGTACCACCTACGACAGAATCTAGAAGATTTCTAGATAGAAAGTTTAGTCCAACATAGAAGTTTTGGATAATCATCCACAAGTTTAAACCATGAGTTGGGCAATTTCTAATCATCAATTTCAACCTCCCCCAAGCTTGTGCAAAATGTTCATGATCATACTATTTGAAGTTTATTATTTGATTTCTAAGGGAGATGATCTTAGCAGGAGGAATATAATTGGCAATAAAAGCATCTTTACACTTATCCCATGTTCCAATACTATTACGTGGTAAAGATGAAAACCAAGCCTTAGCTCTATCTCTTAGTGAAAAAGGAAATAATTTTAATTATGCAATATCATTATCCATGTCCTTTTTATTTTGCATATCACAAAGTTCAACAAAGGTATTAAGAGAGTAGCGGGATCCTCATTAGGGCTTCCCGAAAATTGTTCTTTCATGACAAGATTCAGTAATGCATCACTAACATCAAAAGCCTCAGAACTAGGGGCGGGTGGTATAGGAGTACTAATAAAATCATTGTTATTAGTATTTGAGAAGTCATACAACTTAGTAGTATCTTGAGACATGGTGACCGAGCAAGCAAGGTAACAAGGAAGACAAGTAGACTAGCAAGTAAAGGAGTAAACTAGTAACAAGCAAAGATAAAATTTTTTGTATTTTTGATTTTTATGGAGCAAGAAAAATATAACAGAAAATAAAAGGAATAACAAGCGAATGATAATTTGTGTGAAGTTACTTGATAGTTGGTGACGATATTCCCCCGCAACGGCGCCAGAAATCCTTCGTGATACTTGTGATATGCCTTTGGTTTATCGAAATACTGGTAAGTATTTCCCTAAGTTAAGAACCAAGGTTTTTCAAACCAATAGGAATAGCAATCCTCAACCATCTCCAGTGGCTCCACACAAAAGAGCAAACAACTTGCACCCAGCGCAAGCAAGAGGGTTCTCAATTCCCTTGATCTCATTATTTGCAAGCAAATTAGGTGTGTAGATAATTGTAAATTGCAAAATAAAATAAAAGACAAATAATGGCAGCAAGGTAAATATAAATTTTGTAAATACATAAGTGAATAGACCCGGGGGCATAGTGTTCCCTAATGGCATCTCTCATGAAGGCAACATACAGTGGGTAGCAAATTACTGTTGGGCAGTTGAGGCACAAGCGGATAGTTATGCGATGTTCACGGTAATGATCATGTGTATATATGCATCACGTCCATAAGAAAATAGGTCGACTCCTGCCTGCACCTACTACTATTACTCCACTTCAAGAGCGCTTATATGCTTGCCTCTACGTATTAAGTTCATGGCAAATAGAGTAATGCTTGGAGAACGATGACATGGTGTAGACAAAGTAAACTCAATCAACATGAATAAACCCCGTCATTTTATTCTTAGTATCAACAACACAAAGACGTATCTTGTCCCCTTACGTCACGGGGATATAGAAACCCGTCAGGTTGAACCCACTACAAGGCACCCCTCTCACTGAAGAACTATCGATCTAATAGGCCAAAGCAATTCAATAGACCAAAGAGATTTACGAAGCTATGATGATCATGCAATTAGGAATCATAAAAATAATAGGCGAATGAAATCTTTTTCATGAATAATCTGAATAGAAACCCATAATTCGTCGGATCCCAACAAATGCACCATACAAAAGTATTAACTCAGATGGATCAAACCGAAGATGCCATGATCATTGTATTTAAGATCATAAGAGAGAGAGAGATATATCCATCTAGGTACTAACTGCAGACCCGTAGGTCTGTGGTGAACTAGTTACACATCATCACGAGGGCAGCAAGGTTGATGAAGAGGCCCTCGATGATCGACCCCCTCCGGCAGGGTGCTGGAATGGAGCTCCAGATGAGATCACCACAAAAGAGAGACTTGCGGCGACAGAAAAAGTGTTTCATGATACCCCTTAGGGTTTTTGGAATATATTTGAATTTATAGGCTAGAGAACAAGGGTAGGAAGGCTACCACAGAGGCACAAGCCATCATGGAGTGCCGACCCCCCATGTCGCGTCGTGTTGGCTTGTGCCTCCCTCATGTGGCATCCGGTGTTCTCCAGAGGTTTCGAGGTTTTTTACTTTTGGCCGAGAAAATGTCATAAAGAAGTTTTGCGGCAACTGGACTTCGTTTGGTACTGTAAACCTCAAAATTAAAAACACAGAGAAAACAACAATTCACACTTGGCACTAGGTCAATAGGTTAGTGCTCAAAAAATAGAAATTGATAAATTATTAATCAAAAAGTATCCTAGAATGATATAGTAGCATGGAACAATAAAAAATTATAGATACATTGGAGACGTATCATTTCTCTCTTTATATATACTTTTTCTTCAATATAATGTTCATCACATCTTTGTGATGATCTATTTGATGTAATCAGTTTGTGTGGTGCTTTTGTTGGGATCCAATGAATTGTGGGTTCATGCTCAGGTTATTCATGATAAACAATTTGAGTCTTCTCTGAATTACATGATTCTTATTTGCATGATTATTATATCTTCATAAATATCTTTGATCTATTGATTTGGTTTGGCCAACTAGATTGATCTATCTTCAGTGAGAGGGGTGCATTGTAGTGGGTTCAATATGGCAGTACTCTATATCCCAGTGACAAAAAGGGACAGGACACGTCTTTGTATTGTTGCCACTAAGGATTAAATACTAGGGTAGATTCATATTAATTTAGTTATATTTGTATACATCATGTCATTGTTCTCCAAGCATTACTTTGTTTTACTTAATATTCTCGATGCATGCTGGATAGCGGTCGATGTGTGGAGTAATAGTAGTAGATGCACGCAGAAGTTGGTCTACTTGCTTATGGACGTGATACCTATATGTACAAGATCATTTCTGTGAAGAAATATTGCATAACTATGCGCTTTTCAATCAATTGCCCAATAGTAATTTGTTTATCCACCTATCGGGGTACACAAACAGGGGTGTTTATTCCCCCTGACTTGTGCACGGATGATAAGCCTCCGACCTGATGGCCTAAGGCTGCCGGGTAATGCTACTGCTCCATCAATACGTGGCCCAGGCAAAGAAACCGCTCTACGAGAGATCAAGGAGCGCATCAAGAAGACCAAGAGCCCGACAGAAGTAGCCTCCGATGGCCAACAACACTGGCAAGACCAACACAACATCCCAGGACGGGCCCAAGACACGCCAAGAACACCCAACACTTACCGGAGATCAAGGCACATACATCCTCAAGAAGACCAAACAAGTCATCTCTCCGGCAAGCACGAGCCAATCTGCCACCGCTCCTCGTCATCGCTACACCAGTCACTTATCGATGTGGTGACGAGCTACCAAATATCTTAGTGGCTCCCGTTGGGCACGTGGCGACGCGCCAGAAGACAGATTACGACCAGTTGACACTTGTCCAGAGGTGTGTCAAGACACCAAGCAATAGTTAGCTAAGCGGTGGCAAGAGGTTGCCGGGGACGCACCCCCGCACGCCACCTGAGGTTGCATTTACGACATTTTTGTCTTGAGTGGCAGAGTTATCTATGATAGCACTGTTAGCTATCTAATCATGTCTGTTTGCGACTATGGACACCCTTGAGCTATAAAAGGAGGCCCAAGGCGACGTAGCACAAGATTTAGACCCTAGGGGATTCGACCCCAAGAACATTTGTACGCACGTAGTAGATCTCCACGACAACCCGTGCCGGGGCAGAATGTTGTGCGAGCTCCGTCTTCCCCAATCAATCCACCAAAGTAGGAGTAGGGTTTTACGCTTCTCAACGTCCGAACCTGGGTAAACGTCTCAAGTCCCATCATCATTCTTCCTTGTAGTTTCTGCTCTTTGTGCAACGCGATCTCCTGACCGAATCACGAAGTGGCCAATGGTCCCATAGGTGACCAAGAGCACACCTGCCCCAATATCTTTGGCGCGCCAGGTAGGGGCGTGTTCGCGTGCGTGAACCCGAAATTATGAGCGCTTCATGGCCCTTCATCATCATCCCCTCCGCCCATAGTGCCGAGGAAGAAGAACATCATCAGTTCATAAGCATCTTCCTCTCCGAGCCCTGCCACGTACCGCCGCCGTGGTGGTGCCAATGGTAATTAGGACCGTCGATGCCGTGGGTACTGCGTCCGACACAAACAGCACGACCACGGTGATGGCCTTGTCAATGGAAGAGGCGGACTAGGCGACGACGCCATTCCTATCACAATCATTGATCTAGCTACCTAACCCATGGGGGGTGTGGCTGCGATTGGATGAGCAAGGAAAAAGGGAAAGGTACACGACGATACCCTTCCTCTCTTCTCCTTCCCCACGTGTGGTCAGTTCAGCATCATGGCCGAGCTGCCGATGTCTATGAGCTCGTGTGTTGCCTGGTCCTTCATTTGCCCCATGTTGGTAAATCTTCGGACAAACACTAGAGCGAATCCAATGGTCGGCGACCCCGGCGAATGAGTCACACCGAGGTCCCGTTCCCCAACGTTTCCAATGTCATGTTCATTACACGACCGTTGGGAAAGAAGGAGAAGAAGGAAGGTTCGATTGATTATATTTACTATTCTTTCCTTTCCTACTTAGTTATGAACGCCTACGTTGGCCTGGCAAGCTCTTGTTGCGGACCATGCTCATGACTAACATTTTCCCAAGTACCTCCATTTCCTCTCTATTCGTTCTTCTCTTCCTCCCAGAACAGCGACAATTTACACCATGCCCGGGATGGAGGAACGCAAAGGGAAGAAACACCAATGGAGGAAGGATGGAACGACTAATGTGGGTAGACACACACCAAGATAGAGAAGAAGCCTTAATGAAATATAAGTTGACTTGGTCATCGGTTTTTCGTTGAAGCTTGCATTTTTGCATATTCCCCTTGGCGACCAAGCTTTGTATGGTGAATCTGGTATGCAATGGAACCTCGTTGTCTTCCTGATCGTGCCCCTGTTTTGTTTCAAGCCTGCTCAACAAAACACACGACAACATTAAAGACCGATGAGGAAAAACTTGCCAGCAGCGTGTCCTTGCTAGCAGAATGCTAAGGACATGTTCCTCAAGGCAATCACAATAGCATGTTGTTGGTGGGCAACCAGGTTGCACAAAGAAAGTAGCCATACAAATGCTGGGAGGAAAGCAAAGGGGGATTGACATACGATTACATAAAGACACTAGTTCAGCAAAAAGCAAGGATAGTGCATTCTTTGATACGAGATACATATTGTGTCTTAAGTAGACGACAACACAACGGCACGAGTGTGTGAAAGCTAACTTCGGTGGCCTCCCTGGTCCCTTGGGACTGCAAGGACCCTATCGAAAAGAGGACGTGCCTTCTCCGCGGCAGCAGAGTCATCAAAACCTCGCGGCGGCTTCTTGAAACTGGTGGAGAGGTCGAGTTCCGGGTAGAAGAAGGCGAGGTTGCTCAGGACCATGAAGAGGGCAGCGTGACCCAGCTTCCAGGATTCGTCGGCAAAACAGGCAGCCATGTCATCTTCGTAGGTCTTCTACCACTCGATCAATCCCTCGAAGAGGAGTGATAGCTTGACGATTGGGACTTCATACTGACCGACTGAAAAGGCCCAACTCTTCATGTTCATGCTCACAATCTGGGTGGTGAGGCGCTCAGCGATGTCAACCATTCTCTTGATCCAAAGGTCCGCTGCTCAACCTAGTTCTTCATCTTGTCTTCTGCATCTTTTTGGAGGTTTTGGTCATTGGTCTGATCCGTTAGAAACAACTTCTCTTGAGCACCAGCAGATTCAATGCTCTTCTCCAGCGAGGCAAGTCTGGATTGCAAACGGGAAATGGTACCGTTAGCGGAGTCGAGGCTTTGGCTATTGGAAGAAAGCTAAGAGTGCGCCTCTTCTAGCGTGGTTTGCACCTTCCGTGCTTCTTCTTTGAGGGCCTTGGTCTCCTCGTCACTTGGAGCAAGCTCCTGTGTCGGTGTACTCAACTCGGCCTCCAGATTGGTTTTGGCAGTAGCCGCGTGTTGGAAATATGCCCTAGAGGCAATAATAAATTAGTTATTATTATATTTATTTGTTCATGAAAATCGTTTATTATCCATGCTATAATTATATTGATTGGAAACTCAAATACATCTGTGGATACATAGACAAAACACTGTCCCTGGTAAGCCTCTAGTTGACTAGCTCATTGATCAAAGATGGTCAAGGTTTCCTCACCATAGACAAGTGTTGTCGCTTGATAACGGGATAACATCATTGGTAGAATCATGTGATGGACTAGACCCAAACTATGAACGTAACATGTGATCGTGTTATTTTGTTGCTATTGTTTTCTGCGTGTCAAGTATTCATTCCTATGACCATGAGATCATGTAACTCACTAACACCGAAGGAATACCTTGTGTGTATCAAACGTGACAACGTTACTCGGTGACTATAAAGGTACTGTAGAGGTATCTCCGAAGGTGTCCGTTGAGTTAGCATGGATCAAGACCGGGATTTTTCACTCCTTGTGACGGAGAGGTATCTTGGGGACCACTCGGTAATACAACATCACAAACAAGCCTTACAAGCAATGTTTCTAATGTGTTGATCACGGGATCTTGTATTACGAAACGAGTAAATAGACTTGCCGGTAACGAGATTAAAATAGGTATAGGGATATCGACGATGAAATCTCGGGTAAGTAACATACCGAAGGACAAAGGGAATGTTATACGGGATTATATGAATCCTTGGCATAGAGGTTCAACCGATAAGATCTTTGTAGAATATGTAGGATCCAATATGGACATCCAGGTCCCGCTATTGGATATTGACCGAGGAGTGTCCCGGGTCATGTCAACATAGTTCTCAAACCCGCAGGGTCTGCACACTTAAGGTTCGGTGACGTTTTAGTATAGTTGAGTTATGTGTGTTGGTTACCGAAGGTTGTTCGGAGTCCCGGATGAGATCACGGATGTCACGAGGGTTTCCGGAATGGTCCAGAAACGAAGATTGATATATGATACGTCTCCAACGTATCTACTTTTCCAAACCCTTTTACCCTTGTTTTGTACTATAATTTGCATGATTTGAATGGAACTAACCTAGAGTGACGCTGTTTTCAACAGAATTGCCTTGGTGTTATTTTTGTGCAGAAATCAAAGTTCTCCAAACGCCCTAAAAATTTACGGGGAGCAGTTTTGGAAAATATCAAAAATATATGCGCTATGTTCCACCTCAGGGGGTGGTCCAGTGGGCCACAAGCCCCAGCTCCGCCACCACCCCCCTGGTGGCGCCGCCACCTCCTGTTCTTCATCTGGAGGGCAGATCTGGAGTCCGTCTTGGGCTCCGGAGAGGGGAAGTCATCGCCATCGTCATCATCAACCTTCTTCCCTCTCCAATTCCATGAAACTCTTCGTCGTTCGTGAGTAATCTATCCGTAGGCTCGCTGGGCGGTGATGAGTAGGATGAGATCTATCATGTAATCGAATTAGTTTTGATGGGGATTGATCCCTAGTATCCACTATGTTCTGAGATTTGATGTTGCTACTACTTTGCCATGCTTAATGCTTATCACTAGGGCCCGAGTGCCATGATTTCAGATCTGAAATTATTATGTTGCCACCAATATATGTGTGTTTTAGATCCGATCTTGCAAGTTGTAGTTACCTACTATGTGTTATGATCCGGCAACCCGGACTGACAATAACCGGAACCACTCCCGGTGATGACCATAGTTTGAGGAGTTCATGTGTTCACCATGTGCTAATGCGTTGGTCCGGTTCTTTATTAAAAGGACAACCTTAATATCCCGTAGTTTCCTTTTGGACCCCGCTGCCACGAGAGGGATGGACAATAGATGTCATGCAAGTTCTTTTCCCTAAGCACGTATGACGACACACGGAATGCATGCCTACATCACATTGACGAACAGGAGCTAGCCACTTATCTCTCCGTGTTATAGCTGTTGCATGATGAATATCATCCAAACAAATCACTCACCCATTGCCTACGAGTTTGTCCTACTGTTGCTACTTCTGCTACTTGTCTTGCTCTGCTGCTGCTACTACGGTTGCTACTGCTGTTACTTGTCTTGCTCTGCTGCTGCTACTACTGTTGCTACTGCTGTTACTTGTCTTGCTCTGCTGCTGCTACTACTGTTGCTACTACTGTCGCTTGCTACTGTTGCTACTTGCTACTGCTGTCACTACTGCTGTTCCTTGCCACTGCTATTACTCGTTACACTGTCGTTACTCGCTACTTTGCTGTTACTACTGTGCTTCCAGATACTAATCTTTCAGGTGTGGTTGAATATGACAAATTCAGCTGCTGATACTTGAGAGTATACTCTCACCTCCCGTCGTGCAAACCAACAAATTCGGTCGAATACTCTACCCTCGAAAACTGTTGCGAACCCACGCGCTGGTGGGCCATCAACAACATTCTTCTATTCTCATTGCTGGGGAGTGCTATCAGCATTCTTCTGGTGCCGTTGCAGGAGAAGGTTTGTTGTTATAAGCATTCGTCTAGCTAACACTAGAGATTGCAGGATCAGCTCTTTTCTGGAGCCATTGCGAAGGAAGCATAGCTGACGTCAGCATTTTTCTAGCGCCATTGCCGGGGAGGTATTGCTATATTGTCTGAGTTACTTGGGATTTATATCTGCTATTCACTATGAAGAATCTGAAGGATCCGAAGACCAAAGTATTGCCCTCAACTACGAGGGGAGGTAAGGAATTGCCATCTAGCTCTGCACTTGATTCACCTTCAGTTATGAGTAAGTTTGTGTCATCACCTCCTGCTAGAAATCTTGATATGTCGCCTGTGCTTGATGATGCTTGTGATACTACTCCTAGAGATGCTATGCTTGATACTATGCCTGATGATACTATGCTTGATACTGCTAGAGATGCTATGCCTGATACTACTAGAGATGTTATGCTTGATACTATGCCTGATGATACTATGCTTGATACTGCTAGAGATGTTATGCCTGATACTGCTAGAGATGCTATGCTTGACACTGCTTTGCCTGATGATGCTAGAGATGCTATTTTGCTTGATGATGCTATGCTTGATACTGCTAGAGATGCTCCTTTACCTGTTCCACTAGGAGTGTTCCTTGATGCTCATATTGCTAGCGTTACTGCCAATGCTTGTGATGCTTCTGAAACTACCGATACTATTGAGATAGAACCTGCTTTTGCTCCTGCTAGATCTAGCTCTCCAAGATATGAATTGCCTGATGTACCTAAGGGTTATGTTATGGAGGGAGAGATAGCTGAGGATTTTCTTGCGTGTAAGGATGCCGATGACGTTGAGAAATTTATTCTCAAGTGGAAGGAAAAATCTCGTGAAGCGAGGATGAAAAATGACCCGAAGTTTTCCACTTCGCCTATCTTTGTCACCCATAAGGATTATGAATTCTCTATCGACCCTGAGATAATCTCTCTAGTCGAATCTGATCCTTTTCACGGTTATGAGTCTGAGACGGTCATAGCCCATCTTGCCAAACTATCCGAAATAGCCAACCTTTTCACTAATGAGGAGAAGATCCGCCACTACTATATCCTTAAGCTGTTTCCTTTCTCTCTAAAGGATGCCGCTAAAGCTTGGTTCAGCTCTCTTGCTCCTGGATGTGTGCGTAGTCCCCAGGAGATGGTCTATTACTTCTGTGAGAAATATTTCCCTGCCCATAAGAAGCAAGCTGCCTTGCAGGAAATATACAACTTTGCTCAACTCCAAGAAGAGAGTTTTCCACAAGCTTGGGGGAGGCTCGTCCAGCTACAGAATGCTTTGCCTGATCATCCTCTTAAGAAGAACGAGATACTTGATATCCTCTATAACGGACTTACCGATGCCTCTAGAGACCACCTAGATAGTTGTGCCGGTTATGTTTTTAGGGAACGAACTGTAGAACAACCTGAGACCCTACTGAAGAACCTCTCGATCAACGATAATGCTTTGACTATTCCCGAACCACCTCCTGAGCCAACTCCTAAGAAAAGAGGTATTCTATTCCTCAGTCCCGAAGATATGCAAGAAGCCAAGAAATCTATGCAAGAGAAAGGAATTAGATCTGAAGATGTCAAAAATCTACCACCTATCAAAGAGATCCATGGTCTCGATAACCCGATACAGATAGTAGAAGTGAATTCTCTGCGTAGGTTTGACGAGAGTGATATTCCTTTTGATAAACCTGCTAGCCTATGCTTTGATGAATTTGACAACTTCGTTGCCAAACAACAGAGTTTCAATGATTATGTTAGCAGACATTTTGGAACGAAGTGCTCGTATGCTTAGCCATTTAAGTGCTTATGTAGACAGAAATGTCAATGCTCTGAAGCTTCTGAGTAAACATGCCTCTATGATTACTACTCAGGTAGAACACGTACTTAAAGCTCAGAATGACCTGCTCAATGAATTAAATGACAACTCTATCAGAGTCATTACTAGAGGAGGCAAAATGACTCAGGAACTTTTGTATCCTGAAGGTCATCCTAAGAGAATTGATCAAGACTCTCAAGGAATCAATGCTGATACACCTAGTCATCCTAAGGAGAAGAAGAATGATGATAGAAACCTGCACGCCAGTTCACCAAATACTGCACACCTGACGAACCTAATTTTATTTCCGCGTCTGATGCGGAAACACAATCAGGTGATGAACATGAACCTAGTGACAATGTGGAAAGTGAGGCTCATAATAATGCTCAACCTAGCCATGATGAGGATGTGGAGATTAAACCTATGGTTAATCCTGATAATCCACAACCTAAGAGATATGATAAGAATGACTTCACTGCTAGGAAGCATGGTAAAGAAAGAGATCCATGGGTTTAGAGACCTATGCCCTTTCCTCCTAAGCCATCCAAGAAAAAGGATGATGAGGATTTTGAGCGCTTCGTTGAGATGATAAGACCCGTCTCTCTGCAGATGCGGTTAACTGATATGCTCAAGATCTCTCCGTATTACAAGTACATGAAAAATATCATGACTAATAAATGGAAGATACCAGATCTTGAGATCTCCACCATGCTTGCCAACTACGCTTTCAAAGGTGGAACTCCTAAGAAACTTGTTGATCCCGGAGTGCCCACTATACCTTGCTCCATTAAAGGAAACTACGTAAGAACTGCCTTATGTGACCTTGGAGCCGGTGTTAGTGTTATGCCGCTTTCTCTTTATCGTAGACTTGAATTCGATAAGTTGACACCCACTGAAATTTCTCTGCAAATGGCCGACAAATCAACTGCTTTCCCTATCGGCATTTGCGAGGATGTGCCTGTTGTGGTTGCCAATACCACTATCTTAATAGACTTTGTTATCTTGGATATCCCCGAGGACGATGGCATGGCTATCATCCTCGGAAGACCCTTTTTAAACACTGCAGGGGCTGTTATAGATTGCAACAAAGGCAATGTCACTTTCCATGTCAACGGTAATGAGCACACAGTGCACTTTCCGAAGAAACGATATCCAGTACATTGCATCAATGTTATCGAAAAGACTTCATCGATTCTCATTGGGATCTTTGAATGCCCTATTCCTCGTGTCAAGATGAAGTATGATTTGCTTGTTGGGGAGATCCATATCCCCATTGAGGTGACTTAGTGGTTATTCAAAAGTTCTCCGTTCTCTCTTGCGATTCGAGAAGGTTTTTTCATAAGGACTTGATCAACCCCATTCACGAATTTCTTCAGATGACCATGAAACAGATGAATCAGAGAGTCACATACCTCTATTTTGAGTCTTTATTTTCTGTTACTTAGAAGAAAAATGATGGAATTAGTTTAGCTTTTCCTATTTTTTGTTTTAGCGTCCCGGAGAAAAATACATCGAAAATAAAAGTTTTCCGATGGTCCTGAAAATTTAGTATGATTTTTTTGGAATTTTTGAAAATTTCTGGGCCTGAGAGCTGGTCAGGGGGCCTGTCCAGTGGGCCGTAAGCCCTTGCTCCACCACCTACCCCCTGGTGGCGTGGTGCAAGCTAGTGGGGCCCACAGGCACCCCCTCCACTCACTCCAGCTCTCAGCCTCTTCTTCCACCTCCAGAAAAAAATTGTTTCGCAGTTCAAACCCGTGTTCTTGCTCATTTGGTTGTGATTTTCGATCTCCTTGCTCAAAGCACCATTCTTCGAACTGTTTTGGGGAAATTACTCCTTGGTAAGTGACTTCTCCATTAGTCCAATTAGTTTTTGCTCTAGTGCTTTATCCTTCGTGAATTCTTGCTACCTTGGTGACCCTGTTCTTGAGCTAGAACAGTTGATTTTAGCTGGTCCTAGGTAGTTTTAGCGTGTGATACGGTCTCTAGGCAGTAGTAGGAGTAGTTGCTACAAGTTGGGTTAATCCTTGTTCACTTTTCTTTCGAACTCTCTAAAAATTTCAGAATTTTTCAAAGCTAGGAAAGGGAAAAGATGAGGAGGTTCTTGAGAGGCTCTTCAAGCTGTAACCACAAGGAGTATGAGAAGAACCACCCCAAGTACGTAGTCCCTCGAGTCACAAAAGTTCGAGCGTGCGAGTGGCCAAGTGATGAATTTTTGCGCGCCGCCGGACTTTATGAAGACTTTTATTACTTGGTCGAGAACGCAGGTCTTACTGCGTTCGTTGAAGATAAGTGCCCACAATATCTCCTCCTCACCAATATTTTCGTTCAAAGCTTCAATTTCTATCCGAGGAAGAATCCTCCCATGTTTGAGTTCATGATTTACGATATCCCCCAGTGCATGACGCTGCAGGGCTTTTGCAATGTATGCAAATCACCTTATGTTGGGGATATCCGTGACCCTCGTCCACGGGACTTGGAGGATTTCATTGGTTCTATTGTTGTTGGAGAGGAGAGAGGAGTGTCTCGCGCTAGAATTGCTAGCATACATTTTCCTGTGCTTCGGTACTTCTCACTATTTGTGGGAAAATGTTTGATTGGCCGTGGGGAGGCTGGATCACTTAGTTCTCCAGACCTTGCGGTTTTGCGCGAAGGCCTTTATAACGATAATACTTATAGCTTGGGCGCTATAGTTTCTCAACGGTTGAACCTGAACCGTTATGAAGGTGTCGTCTATGGAGGTATCTATGCTACCTGTCTTGCCAGACGCTTTGAGATACCCATTAGACTGGGATAGGAAGGAGAGATTCTTCTCCCTGAGAGATATCTGGATTATGACAGCATGGTTCGCCATGATTTTCTGGATAGAGATGCTAGTAGACGGATGATTTATAACTTGGTGTTTAGTCAAGGTACTCGAGAGACTTACTTTGCCTGATCCTTCTTTGTTTCATCTTCATGCACGCAGGTACACTATTATGCCCACGGACATCTATGCATATTGGGGTTTGGCCCAACCACAGGCGCCCATGCCCGAGGCGCTAGTCGAGTACCAGAAGCTAGTTTATCAGTGGGAGCCCGAGGAGCTCACACAGCAGTGGCATCCACAGTCTCCTCAGGAGTATCCTGGAGCTGGTTATTTCCCATCTTGGGAGTAGACCAAGCTAAGCCAAAAGCCTAAGCTTGGGGGAGTACGTGTTCTCACCGACTTTACATTCATGCTTATGCTTTCACTTTGTTAGCCGGTGTTTACACTTTGCCACTTTATTATCCATGCTAGTTTCTTTCTGTTTTCTTGTTTTGTGTCCTTTTGAGAAAACCCAAAAAGATTTTTCTTTCTTCTTTTGCTTGTTGGGAGCTTTCCCGTGTAAATAGCTTTCTTTTTCTTTGTGTCAAGGTAGAAGATATTGGTTACAATGCTTAGTGGTTCTTACATGCTTACCTGTTTAGCTTTCAAAGAGCCATATTATTTTGTCTTCTCCTTTGTGTTTGCCTGCAGATTCAGCTTAGTCCAATGCGCTTATTTTCGTTTTCATCGTTCGATCGTGCAAATGAAAGGCAACAATGATGATATATGATGAAGTTACTGAGACTAAAAAGCTGGTATGAACTCTATCTATTTTGTTTTTGTAAATATGACTAGCTTGTCGAACCATATTTAGCTTTGTTGTGAGAGAACCATGTTTGCAATGACAACTTAGAGATCATAGTTTCTGATGCCATGCTTATTCAGCTAAGAGCTTATAATGGTTTGTCTTGATTGCCAACATAGATTTTGAGATGACTATGATGTAGTATGATAGGATGGTATTCTCCTTTGAATGTTTCAAGTGGCTTGACTTGGCGCATGTTCATGAATGTAGTTGAAACAAAATCAACATAGCCTCTATGATGTTTGTGTTCATGGTGATTTATATCCAGTTCATGCTTGCATTTAATGTTAGTCAAACTCATTGCATCTTGATGACTATTGTCGCTCTCTAGTTGGTCGCTTCCCAGTCTTTTGCTAGCCTTCACTTGTACTAAGCGGGAATGCTGCTTGTGCATCCACTTCCATGAACCCAAAAGTTTTTCCATGAGAGTCCACCATACCTACCTATTTGCGGTATCTACCTGCCGTTCCAAGTAAATTTGCATGTGCCATTCTCTAAACCTTCAAGAAATAAATTTGTTTTGCATGCCCGAACCGCTCATGTGGTGACAGAGGGCTATTGGTATCTTCCATGCTAGGAGTGTTATCCTCCACATGTGTTTATTCACAGTCATTCACGAGAAAGGGGCTGGTATTTGGGATGCCCAGTTCCATGCTTAAATCGAAAACATAACTGTAAAACAAGACTCCCCCTGGATTGATGTTAGTATGGACGGTACCCGAGGATTCAGCTAGCCGTGGAGTGTAATTGATTGGTGGTGGGGGAGTTAAAACTTTACTTTTTTGTTTGGGAACCGCCTATAGCATGAGTAGCATGGAAGATATTGAGAACTCTTGGTCATTGCGTTGACAATGAAAGCATGCCACCCAAAATTATTATCTCTGTTTTCAAAGCTTGAGCTCTGGCACCTATGCAAATCAATGCTTCCCTTTGCGAAGGGCATGTCTATTTATTTTCCTATCGAGTCATCCTCCTCTTATATCAGCACCACTTAGAGAGCACCTTTGTCATTTTTATGCTTTGCTTTTGATTGATATTGAGTATGACTATGACTGGATCTTCGTTGCTATGAATTACAATGTTTAGTCAGCCCTTGATCTTTGAAAGTGCTCTGCATTTATGTTTTGCCGTCTCAGAAAGAGCTAGCGAGATACCACCTATTCATATTGCTTCATGCTTGTTTTGATTGAAGTGTTGGTATTTGAAACTCATTATTATTTGCTCGTTAGCTGATTATGCCATTGATATTAGTTTACCGTGAGACCTTTGTGTCATTTGCTTATGTGGTTAACTTGTGATCTTGCTGAAATTCTGGTTATGAGTTAGACATAGTTGCAACAACTAGATCAAACAGAGTTTGTCAAAGTTTTTCTTTCTCTCTCAGTTTGTCAACTGAGTTGCTTGCGAACAAGCAAGGTTTTAAGCTTCGGGGAGTTGATACGTCTCCAACGTATCTACTTTTCCAAACTCTTTTTCCCTTGTTTTGGACTATAATTTGCATGATTCGAATGGAACTAACCTGGACTGACGCTGTTTTCAGCAGAATTGCCTTGGTGTTATTTTTGTGCAGAAATCAAAGTTCTCCAAACGTCCTGAAAATTTACGGGGAGCAGTTTTGGAAAATATCAAAAATATCTGCGCGAAGTTCCACCTCAGGGGGTGGACCAGTGGGCCACAAGCCCCTGCTCCGCCACCACCCCCCTGGTGGCGTTGGGCAGGCTTGTGGGGCCCACATGCACCTGCCGCCCCCAACTCCAGCTCTATAAGTTGTCTTTCATCCCAGAAAAAATAAAAAGAGAACTTTTCGTCGCGTTTTCGATACGGAGGCGCCGCCACCTCCTGTTCTTCATCTGGAGGGCAGATCTGGGGTCCGTCTTGGGCTCCGGAGAGGGGAAATCGTCACCATCGTCATCATCAACCTTCTCCCCTCTCCAATTCCATGAAGCTCTTCGTCGTTCGTGAGTAATCTATTCGAAGGCTCGCTGGGCGGTGATGAGTAGGATGAGATCTATCATGTAATCGAGTTAGTTTTGATGGGGATTGATCCCTAGTATCCACTATGTTCTGAGATTTGATGTTGCTACTACTTTGCCATTGTTAATGCTTGTCACTAGGGCCCGAGTGCCATGATTTGAGATCTGAAATTATTATGTTGCCACCAATATATGTGTGTTTTAGATCCAATCTTGCAAGTTGTAGTTACCTACTATGTGTTATGATCCGGCAACCCCGGACTGACAATAACCGGAACCACTCCCGGTGATGACCATAGTTTGAGGAGTTCACGTGTTCACCAAGTGCTAATGCATTGGTCGGGTTCTTTATGAAAAGGAGAACCTTAATATCCCGTCGTTTCCTTTTGGACCCCGCTGCCACGGGAGGGATGGACAATAGATGTCATGCAAGTTCTTTTCCCTAAGCACGTATGACGACACACGGAATGCATGCCTACATCACATTGACGAACGGGAGCTAGCCACTTATCTCTCCATGTTATAGCTGTTGCATGATGAATATCATCCAAACAAATCACCGACCCATTGCCTACGAGTTTGTCCTACTGTTGCTACTGCTGTTACTTGTCTTGGTCTGCTGTTGCTACTACTGTTGCTACTACTGTTACTTGTCTTGCTCTGCTGCTGCTACTACTGTTGCTACTGCTGTTACTTGTCTTTCTTTGCTGCTGCTACTACTGTTGCTACTACTGTCACTTGCTACTGTTGCTACTTGCTACTACTGTCACTACTGTTGTTCCTTGCCACTGCTATTGCTCGTTACACTGCCGTTACTCGCTACTTTGCTGTTACTACTGTGCTTGCAGATACTAATCTTTCAGGTGTGGTTGAATCTGATAAATTCAGCTGCTAATACTTGAGAGTATACTCTCACCTCCCGTCGTGCAAACCAACAAATTGGGTCGAATACTCTACCCTCGAAAACTGCTGCGAACCCACGCGCTCGTGGGCCATCAACAACATTCTTCCAGTCTCATTGCCGAGGAGTGGTATCAGCATTCTTCTGGTGCCGTTGCAGGAGAAGGTTCGTTGTAATAAGCATTCGTCTAGCTAACACTAGAGATTGCAGGATCAACACTTTTGTAGAGCCATTGCCAAGGAAGCATAGCTGACGTCAATATACACGAAGTTGGTGTTTGGATTCCGAAAAGTTTTCGGGCATTGCCGGCAGTGTACCGGGAGTGAGGAATGGGTTCCGGGGGCCCACTGGGTGGGCCCACCATTCCCCAATGGGTCCACATGGGTTTATTGGATGCGCTATAAGGAATAATGGGCTGACAAAGTCATCCAAGGAAAGCCCATGATGAAAAAGTGGAAAATCCAAAAGAGGTGGGAAAATAAGGAAGGAGTCCTAATCCAAGTGGGATTGGAGAAGGACTCCTCCCTCTCACTTCGGCCGACCCAAGGAGGCCACCTTTGGCCGTAACCCTAGGGCTTTGCCCCACCCCTTGGCTCCTCCTATTTATACTAGAGGTTTAGGGTTGTTTGAGACACAACTTTGCCACGTGCAACTCAAACCTACACCTCGTAGTTCTTCCTCTAGATTAGATTTCTGCGGAGCTCGGGCGGAGCCCTGCAGGAATAGATCATCACCAACACCGGTGCACCGTCACGCTGCCGGAGAACTCATCTACTTCTTCGTCTCTCTTGCTGGATCAAGAAGGCCGACATCGTCATCGAGCTGTACGTGTGCTGAATGCGGAGGTGCCGTTCGTTCGGCTCTAGATCGGAACAGATCGTGGGGCGGATAGTGGGACGACGGTGATTTGAATCACGAAGCTGTACTACTACATCAACCGCCTTTCTTAACACTTCCCGCTAAGAGATCTACAAGGGTATGTGGATCAAATCTCCCTCTCGTAGATGAACATCACCATGATAGGTCTTCGTGTGCGTAGGAGATTTTTTGTTTCCCATGCAATGTTCCCCTACAGTGTCATCATGAGCTAGGTTCATGCATAGATGTTATCTCGAGTAGAACACAAAAGGTTTTGTGGACGTTGATGTTCGATTTTCTGCCTTCCTTAGTCTTTTCTCGATTCAGCGGTATTGTTGGATTGAAGCGGCCCAAACCGACATTACTCGTACGCTTACGAGAGACTGGTTTCATCAATTGACATGCAACTCGTTGCATAAAGATGACTGGCGGGTGTCGGTTTCTTCAACTTTAGTTGAATTGGTTTTGACCGAGGTGGCCCTTGGAGAGAGGTTAAATAGCAATTTGCACATATTCATTGTGGTTTTTGCGTAAGTAAGATGAGATCATACTAGATACCTAGAGCAGCCACGTAAAACATGCAACAACAAATTAGAGGATGTCTAACTTGTTTTTGCAGGGTATGCTTGTGATATGATATGGCCAATGACGTGATGTGATATATTGGATGTATGAGATGATCATGTTGTAATAGTTAATATCGACTTGCACGTCGATGCCACGGCAACCGGTAGGAGCCATAGGGTTGTCTTTAAACTAACGTTTGTGTTTGCAGATGCATTTACTATATTGCTAGGTCATAGCTTTAGTAGTAATAGCATAGATAGCACGAGAACTTCGATGGCGGCACGATGATGGAGATTATAGTGTGGCGCCGGTGACAAGAAGATCATGCCGGTGCTTTGGTGATGGAGATCAAGAAGCACAAGATGATGGCCATATCATGTCACTTATGAATTGCATGTGATGTTAATCCTTTTATGCACCTTATTTTGCTTAGAACGATGGTAGCATTATAAGGCGATCTCTCACTAAAATTTCAAGATGAAATTGTGTTCTCCCCGACTGTGCACCGTTGCGACAGTTCGTCGTTTCAAGACACCACGTGATGATTGGGTGTGATAGACTCAACGTTCACATACAACGGGTGCAAAACAGTTGCACAAGCGGAACACTCGGGTTAAACTTGACGAGCCTAGCATGTGAAGACATGGCCTCGGAACACATGAGACTGAAAGGTCGAGCATGAATCGTATAGTTGATATGATTAGCATAGTGATGCTTACCACTGAAACTTATTCTCAACTCACATGATGATCGGACTTGAGTTAGTGAATTTGCATCATGTACCACTCAAATGACTAGAGAGATGTACTTTCTGAGTGGGAGTTTATCATTAATTTGATTAGTTAAACTCTAATTATCATGTACATAGTCAAAAGGTCTCGGCAAAATATGTTGTAGCTTGCATTGTAGCTCTATGGTTTTTTATATGTTCCTAGAGAAAATTTAGTTCAAAGATGATAGTAGCAACTTTGGGGACTGTATCCGTGAACTAAGGATTGTCCTCATTGCTGCGCAGAAAGCTTATGTCCTTAATGCACCACTCGGTGTGCCGCACCTCGAGCATCGTCTATGGATGTTGAGAACATGTGACATACACGTTTTGATGACTACATGATAGTTTAGTGCGTAATTCTTAACATCTTAGAATTGAGGCACTGAAGACGTTTTTTAACGTCGTGGAACATATAAGATGTTCTTAGAGATGAAATTGGGATTTCATGCTCGTGCCCTTGTTGAGAGGTATGTGACCTCCGACAAGATTATTTGTCTACAATGTAAAAGGATAAAAGCTCAATCGTTGAGCATGTGCTCAGATTGTGTGAGTGCAACAGTCGCTTGAATTAAGTGGGAGTTAATCTTCCAAATGAGATAGTGATGGTTCTGCAAAGTCACTGCCAGCAAGCTGCTTGAGCTCAGTGATGAACTATAACATGTCAAGGATAGATATGATGATCCTTGAGCGATTCGCAATGTTTGACACTGCGAAAGTACAAATCAAGTAGGAGCATCAATTGTTCATGGTTAGTAAAACCACTAGTTTCAAGAAGGGCAAGGGCTAGAAGGGATACTTCATGAAACGACAAACCAGTTGCTGCTCTAGGGAAGAAACCCAGGGTTGAACCCAACCCGAGACTAAGGGCTTCTATTATGAGGAAAACAGTCACTTAGGCGGAACTACCCTAGATTCTTGGTAAGATGATAAGGTTGTCAAAGTCGATAGAAGTATATTTGATATACATGATATTGATGGGTACTTTATTAGTACTCCTAGTAGCACGAGGGTATTAGATACCGGTTCGGTTGCTAAGTGATTAGTAACTCGAAATAAAAGCTATGGAATAAACGGAGACTAGCTAAAGGCGAGGTGACGATACGTGTTGGAAGTGTTTCCAAGGTTGATGTGATCAAAACATCGCACGCTCCCTCTACCATCGGGATTGGAGTTAAACCTAAATAATTGTTATTTGATGTTTGCATTGAGCATGAACATGATTGGATCGTGTTTATTGCAATACGATTATTCAATTAAAGAGAATAATGGTTATTCTATTTACTTGAATAATTACCTTCAATGGTTTATTGAATCTCGATCGTAGTGCTACACATGTTCATAATATTGATGCCAAAAGATACAAAGTAATAATGATAGTACCACTCACTTGTGGCACTGCCACTTGAGTCATGTTGGTGTAAAATGCATGAAGAAGCTCCATGCTGATGGATCTTTATACTCACTCATTTTTGAAACATTTGAGACATGCAAACCATACCTGGTGTTACAATCGCATGAAGAAACTCCATGCAAATGGATCGTTTGGACTCACTTGATTTTGAATCACTTGAGACATGCAAATCATACCACATGGAACAAGAAAGTAACTTGTTGGAAGTAATACATTTTTTATGTGTGCAGTCCAATGACTGTTGAGGCACGCAATGAATATCGTTATGTTCTTACTTCACTGATGATTTGAGTAGATACAGGAGTATTTACTTGATGAATCACAATTCTGAAATATTGAAAAGTTCAAAGCTATTTCAGAGTGAAGATCATCGTGACAAGAGGATAAACTGTCTACGATATGATCATAGAGATGAATATTTGAGTTGCGAGTTTTGGTACACGGTTAAGACAATGTGGAAATTGTTTCGCAATTCATGCCACCTAGAACACTATAGTGTGATGGTGTGTCCGAACGTCATAGCCGCGCCCTATTGGATACAGAGCATACTATGATGTCTCTTATCGAATTACCACTATCGTTAATCGGTTATGCATTAGAGACAACCGCATTCACTTTAAATAGGGCACCGCGTATTTCCGTTGAGATGACATAATATGAACTATGGTTTGGAGAAAGCTGAGCTGTCGTTTCTTGAAAGTTTGGGGTACGACGCTTATGTGAAAAAGTTTCAGTCTGATAAGCTCGAGCCCAAAGCGGATAAATGCATCTTCATAGGATATCCAAAACAGTTTGGTACATCTCCAATCTCAGATCCGGAAGAAAAGTGTTTGTTTCTAGAAATGGTTCCTTTCTCGAGGAAAGGTTTCTCTCGAAAGAATTGAGTGGGAGGGTGGTGAAACTTGATGAGGTTGTTAAACCGTCACTTCAACCAGTGTGTAGCACGGCGCAGGAAGTTGTTCCTGTGGCGCCTACACCAATTGAAGTGGAAACTGATGATGGTGATCATTAAGCTTCAGATCAAGTTACTACAAACCTCATAGGTCGAAAAGGTCACACACTACTACAGAATAGTATGGTAACCCTGTCTTGGAGGTCATGTTGTTGAACAACAATGAACCTACGAGCTATGGAGAAGCAATGGTGGGCTCGGATTCTGACAAATGGCCGGAGGCCATGAAATCTGAGAGAAGATCCATGTATGAGAACAAAGTGTAGACTTTGGAAGAACTACTTGATGGTCATAAGACTATTAAGTAAAGATGGATATTTAAAAGGAACACAAACGATGATGGTGAAAAGTCACAATTAAGAAAAGCTCGACTTATCGCAAAGATGATTCCGACAAGTTCAAAGAGTTGACTATGATGAGACTTTCTCACTCTTAGCGATGCTAAATGTCTGTTGGAATTATGTTAGCAGTTGCTGCATCTTGCATATGGATGTCAAAACATTGTTTCCTTGACGGTTTCCTTGAGGAAAGGTTGAATGTGATACAACCAGAAGGTTTTGTCGATCCTAAGGATGCTATAAAGTATGCAAGTTCCAGCAATCCTTCTGAGGACTGGTGCAAGCATCTCGGAGTTGGAATATATGCTTTGATGAGATGATCAAAGATGTTGGGTTTATACAAGGTTTATGAGAAACTTGTAATTCCAAAAAAGTGAGTGGGAGCACTATACAATTTCTGATAAGTATATGTGGTTGACATATTGGTGATCGGAAGTAATGTAGAATTTCTGTGAAGCATAAAGGGTTCTTTGAATGGAGTTTTTCAAAGGAAAAACCTGGATTAAGCTACTTGAACATTGAGCATCAAAATTTATAGAGGTAGATCAAAACGCTTAATAAGACTTTCAATGAAAATGCATGCCTTGACAAGTTTTTGAAGGAGTTCAAAATAGATCAGCAAAGAAGGAGTTCTTCGTTGTGTTGTAAGCTGTGAATTTGAGTAAGACTCAAAGTCTGACCATGGCAGAAGAAAGAAAAAGGACGAAGGTCGTCCCCTATGCCTTAGCCATAGGCTCTAAAGTATGCCATGGTGTGTACCGCACCTGATGTGTGCCTTGCCATGAGTCTGTCAAGGGGTACAAAGAGTGATCCAGGATTGAATCACTAAACAACGGTCAAATTTATCCTTAGTAACTAGTGGACTAATGAATTTTTCTCGATTATGGAGGTGATTAAGGAGTTCGTCGCAAAGAGCTACGTCGATGCAAGCTTTGCCACTAATCCGAATAACTCTGAGTAGTAAAACGGATTCGTATAGTGGAGCAGTCATTTGGAAAATTTCCAAAATGGCACATTGGTAGCAGCACCTACAAGATGACATAGAGATTTGTAAAGCACACTTAAATCTGAAAGCTTCAGACCAGTTGACTAAAACCTCTCTCACAAGCAAGACGTGATCAAACCCAGAACTATATGGGTATTCGATTTGTTAAAATCACATAGTAATGTGAACTAGATTATGGACTCTAGTGCAAGTGGGAGACTGTTGGAAATATGCCCTAGAGGCAATAATAAATTAGTTATTATTATATTTCTTTGTTCTTGATAATAGTTTATTATCCATGCTATAATTGTATTGATTGCAAATTAAAATACATGTGTGGATACATAGACAAAACATTGTCCCTATAGCTCATTGATCAAAGATGGTCAAGGTTTCCTGACCATAAACAAGTGTTGTCGCTTGATAACGGGATCACATCATTGGGAGAGTCATGTGATGGACTAGACCCAAACTATGAACGTAGCATGTGATCATGTTATTTTGTTGCTATTGTTTTCTACGTGTCAAGTATTGATTCCTATGACCATGAGATCATGTAACTCACTAACACTGGAGGAATACCTTGTGTGTATCAAACGTCACAACGTTACAGGGTGACTATAAAGGTACACTACATGTATCTCCGAACGTGTCCTTTAAGTTAGCATGGATCAAGACTGGGATTTGTCACTCCGTGTGACGGAGAGGTATCTCTGGGCGCACTCGGTAATACAACATCACAAACAAGCCTTGCAAGCAATGTGTCTAACGTGTTAGTCACGGGATCTTGTATTATGGAACAAGTAAAGAGACTTGACGGTAACGAGATTAAAATAGGAATAGGGATACCGACGATCAAATCTCAGGCAAGTAACATACCGAAGGACAAAGGGAATGTTATACGGGATTATATGAATCCTTGGCACAGAGGTTCAACCGATAAGATCTTCGTAGAATATGTAGGATCCAATATGGACATCCAGGTCCCGCTATTGGATATTGACCGAGGAGTGTCCCGGGTCATGTCTACATAGTTCTCAAACCCGCAGGGTCTGCACACTTAAGGTTCGGTGATGTTTTAGTATACTTGAGTTATATGTGTTGGTGACCGAAGGTTGTTCGGAGTGCCGGATGAGATCACACACGTCACGACGGTTTCCGGAATGGTCTGGAAACGAAAATTGATATATTGGAAGTTGGTGTTTGGATTTCGGAAAGTATTCGGGCATTGCCGGTAGTGTACCGGGAGTGACGAATGGGTTCCGGGGACCCACTGGGTGGGCCCACCATGCCCCAAGGGATCCACATGGGTTTATTGGATGCGCATTAAGGTATAATGGGCTGACAAAGTCATCCAAGGAAAGCCCATGAGTAAAAAGTGGAAAATCCAAAAGAGGTGGGAGAATAAGGAAGGAGTCCTAATCTAAGTGGGATTGGAGAAGGACTCCTCCCTCCCACTTCGGCCGACACAAAGGAGGCCATTTTTGGCCGGCGCCCTAGGGCTTTGCCGCACCCCTTGGCTCCTCCTATATATACTAGAGGTTTAGGGTTGTTTGAGACACAACTTTGCCGCGTGCAACTCAAACCTATACCTCGTAGTTCTTCCTCTAGATTAGATTTCTGCGGAGCTCGGGCGGAGCCCTGCAAGAATAGATCATCACCAACACCGGCGCGCCGTCACACAGCCGGAGAAATCATCTACTTCTTTGTCTCTCTTGCTGGATCAAGAAGGCTGAGATCGTCATCGAGCTGTACGTGTGCTGAACGCGGAGGTGTCGTCCGTTCGGCACTAGATCGGAACGGATCGTGGGACGACGGTGATTTGAATCACGATGCTATACCACTACATCAACCGCGTTTCTTAACGCTTCCCGTTGAGCGATCTACAAGGGTATGTGGGTCAAATATCCCTCTCTTATATGAACATCACCATGATAGGTCTTCATGTGCGTAGGAATTTTTTTGTTTCCCATGCAACGTCCCCCTACACCGCGACAGTAAGCTCGTCGGACACCTTCTTCAACTGCGTAGCAGAAGTCGAGGAGAGCGCGTCAAGAGCTGCTTTCTGGCCGTCCTCTTGCTCCTTGGTGCGTTGTAGAATGCGAGCCTCCAACTCCTCATCCTTATCATGGAGGGAAAGTTCAAGTGCCTCTTCTTGGGAAAAGATTTCCTCCTCTCTGGCATCGAGATGCGCTTTGCGCTCCGTCAGACAAGCCTCCTAGGCTGCAACATCTTCCTAGGACATGGATAGCATCTCATGCTGCCTCTTAAGGGAATGGACCTGCTGGTTGTACCACTCCTGCAGTTTGTTTCCCTTGTCCCTCAACTGTTGGTCCGCAAGACCGACCTGCTCGCGTTGCTCTTTGAGTGCGTCCCATTTGAGGTCATGCGTGCTCTACATATCCTTGATCCCGACAGGCATGGATTCCAAGAAAGCCAAGTCCTTGACGCTATCAACAGAATCATCGACCCCCTGATCCTTTGATGCAGTAGCGCGAGCGCTAGCTCGATTCCTTCGACGATGTCTGCGCCAGCTGAGAAGGACATGTCTGGAGTCGGAGGCCACAATCAAGCGGTGACCATCGCCAGTTGGTTCGAGGAGGATTGTAGAGATGACGGCAGAGGATATCACGGAGGCAAGGGTCCCAGAGACTGAAGGGGGACCTTCCCCTCTATGACTACGACTGGGACAGTTGAGCTGTCGGGGTTTGATGTCGTTATCTTAAGGAACTCCTGAAGTTCCACGGCAACCGAGCCATGACCTTCTGGGGCAGCAATCTTCTCCGCCTTTGTGGAAGCATCCTTCCCGATACCCACCACCTCTTCCAGTAACTCTGGTTCTTCGGGCAGCGATACTATAATCAGAAACAATAGACGACAAAATGAAAGTTAAATAGGTGATTAAAAGAAAAAGTGAGGGTAGCTGAATTAAAGCCGCAAGCAAGTGGGATACCCGATGAAGTTTGTCGCGCGAGAATATTTGTTTCCCCAGCAAGATCAGCTTCTGGGGCACGGTTCGTTACTAGTTCATTGATGGCGGTTTCTGCATGAACATGCTCTTCGATGGAGGCCCTTGCTAGTGAATCCCTCTAGATGATGATGGTTGCATAGAGGTCTCGAAAGGAAGGCTCCTCCTGGTAGGCCTCTCCCTGATGAACCTCTCCCGTCTCCCTTTTGGAGGTAGGAGGACGATCTTCTCCGTCCCTGCTACGGGACGGGGATTGCGCTTGGAATCTGCGGAGGGGGCTGGACCGAGGGATAGCCACGGGGTTCTCCCCCACTTCTCCCACCATGCCCGTGTCTGCCGCGGAATCCCTCCCTGCCGCGGATTTGGTCTGTTTGGCCATATGCGCTAGGGTGTCCTCGTCATCATCCCTTTCAAGAAGTTGATCATGCAAAATCAGTCGGAGTATCAAAAAACAAAGAACTTTGACGTCAATTTTGGTCGAAGGACATGCTATGAAGCAATGAGCATAGATCCCAGCTCGTATGATGCACACGGTGGAGTCGACCTACCCCTCTTAAGAGTTCGTGGAGCAGAACTTGGTGGCACAGTTGGTGATTCGGGCAGAGGCGAGCCGCGCGGCGAAATTGGGCTTGATGGTGTCCGGGAACCAACCCTATGACCCTTCGTTGCTTGACAGGAGAAGTTGTGGCTTGGGAATTGCGGGAGGACTAGCAACGTTCAACCTCGCGTAATCCTTTTCCTTGGAGGTCGTCTTCTTCACCTTCGGGGGAACCCGCGAAGACGCGGGAGCCGCCGCTTCCCGGCCAACGTGATAGGGAAGGCGCCATCCTGGTTCTGGGGCTTGGGGGCCTGCTTTGAGCCCCTTTTCCTCCACCACTGACCCTTTTGCCTCCTCCCCCTCGCCCTAGGTCTGGAGGGTACCAGCCCCGAAAAAATCCAACCCGACAACTTCTTCCACGGGAATATTCTCGCCCTCCTTTTCGGAAGAGTCACTTTCCTGGGATTCCTCCTCTCCTTCATCCCCGGAGGCCATTCCCTTGGCGGCTCTGACCTGTTTATCCTCCACGATCCGAGCGGCAATATAAGCCTTCTCCACCTCCCTGGTGGGTGCAGTCAGGTTATCCTCTTGTCGGGAGGCCCTTCCTCCAGGCTAGAGACCCACTCCATCTCGTCTTCCACGGAGGGTAAAACCCAATCAGTCTTGACCCCGGAAGCATCACAATCCGGCATCCACTGCAGAATCTGGTTCTTGGCAGAGTTAATATGCAAAGGGATGACCCCTTCCAGCAGATGGAACGACCCAAGGACACCAAATAATTGGTCCCACTACTAGCCGAGGCCATACGTCGTCAGGTTGTTGCCCATGCGTGGGTACAGCCGCATCAAGTCGCCAGGACCATTGAACTCCTAAGAAAACATGTCCCTTTTTTGGAGTGGTGCCATGCGGCACCTGAGGAAGTCGACCCCACGTGTTCAACAATAACCCCGGCAGCCTTGAGACGAGTGATCCTCTTCAACACTAGGCAAAGCTTGTTATCAGAAAGGCCGAAGCTGCTCCAGTTGTTCCCCCGCGAGACGCAAGTAGTCCATGCAGAGTAGAACTCCGAGGCTTTGTCATCCTTGATCCAACACCAATTGCCCCTCCACTCTTCCCACTATTCGCGATATCGGCCAGAGAGGTATCCCCAATCCTCTTTCCTGCCCTGGGGAATCCAGCTAACATTCCCCGAGCAGTGATTTTTGTCCTCTATCCCGGGGAGGAAGAAGTGCCTGAACAAATCCACGTTGGCGGCAACTCCAACAAAGTTCTCGCACATTTGGGTGAATATCGCCATGCACACCATTGCATTGGGCGTGAAATCGAGAAGGTGAAATCCATATGCCACCATCATGGCGCAGGAGAAATCAAAGAAAGGGGGGCAGAGACCACAATAAAATTACGTGCAGAAGAAGCAAGACTAATCTGATGGCGTCTTCTCCTTGGGGTTGTACGACAGAACCACAGGTGCCTCGTGCCCCTTCATCTCTCACCCCCACATATAGGCATACCTTTCGATCAAGGTGTTGTCGTCCGGATTCGACGAAGAGAAAACCACATCTTTTCTCCGTCGTTTCTCCGCCTCTTCTATTCTTCTCTTCCTCTCACCAGCAGGCTGTTCCTTCAACCCAGTCACTTGTTTCCACTTCACAGAGACCGTATTCCGCCCCATCTCTACTGAGCAGCGGGCAGTTTCGCAATGCTCATTGAAGGGAATGGCGGCGACGAGGGCAGTTTCTTGGTTGGAGTGGGGAGAAGAAGGGCGGAGAGATGAATGTGAATGAGCAGCTGCTACTTCTTGAACTTGCGTTGGTTTTTCCCTTAAAGAGGACAGGGTGATGCAACAAAGTAGAGATAAGTATTTCCCTCAGTTTGAGAACCAAGGTATCAATCTAGTAGGAGTATCAAGATGAGGCACCAAGGCACCTGCGCAAGAACAAACAAACTTGCACCCAACGCGATAAAGGGGTTGTCAATCCCTTTACGATTACTTGCAAGGTGAGATCTGATAGTGATAATAGGTAAATATAAATAAATAAATAAAAGTGCAGCAAGTTATTTTTCGTGTTTTAGTATGTAGATCTGAATACATAATGTGTAAAATAGACCCGGGCGCCATAGTGTTCACTAGAGGCTCCTCTCATGATAGCAAGTATTACGGTGGGTGAACGAATTACTGTCGAGCAATTGATAGAATCACACAAAGTCATGACGATATCTAAGGCAATGATAATACATATAGGCATCATGTCCGAGAGAAGTAGACCGATACTTTCTGCATCTACTACTATTACTCCACACATCGACCGCTATCCAGCATGCATATAGTGTATTAAGTTCATAACAATCAGAGTAACGCCTTAAGCAAGATGACATGATGTAGAGGGATAAATTCATGCAATATGATATAAACCCCATATTTTTACCCTTGATGGCAACAACGCGATGTGTGCCTTGCTACCCCTTTTGTCACTAGGTGAGAACACCGCCACGGTATGAACCCAAAACCAAACACTTCTCCCATTGCAAGAATTCTAGATCAAGTTGGCCAAACGAAACCCATAACTCGAAGAGAATTACAAGGATACGAAATCATGCATATAAGAAATCATAGGAGACTCAAATAATATTCATAGATAATCTGATCATAAATCAACAGTTCATCGGATCTCGGCAAACACACCGCAAAAGAAAGTTACATTGGATAGATCTCCATGAAGTTCATGGAGAACTTTGTATTGAAGATCCAAGAGAGAGAAGAAGCCATCTAGCTACTAGCTATGGACCCGAAGGTCTGTGGTGAACTACTCACGCATCAACGGAGGGGCAATGGTGTTGATGAAGAAGCCCTCCGTGTCCGAATCCCCCTCCGGCAGGGCACCAGAACGGTCCCCAGATGGGATCTCGCGGAAACAGAAGCTTGCGGCGACGGAAATGTATTTTCGTGGCTCTGTCTGTTGGTTTGGGGATTTTAGGGAATTAATAGGTGAAATAGGTAGGGAAAAGGAGGCACGGGGGGCCCACGAGCCTGCTAGGCGCGCCCCCCTAGGGCACGCCTAGGGGGCTCGTGGCCTCCTCCGTGGCCCTCTGCCTTGGTTCTCAAGTATTCTGGATCCCTTCTGTTATGGAAGAAATCACCCTGAAGGTTTTATTCCGTTTCGACTCCGTTTAATATTCTTATCTGAAAAAGGTCAAAAACACGGAAAAAACAGAAACTGGCACTGAGCACTTGGTTAATAGGTTAGTCCCAAAAATGATATTAAATAGCATATAAATGCATATAAAACATCCCAAGTTGATAATATAGTAACATGGAAAATCAAAAATTAAAGATACGTTGGAGATGTATCAAGCATCCCCAAGCTTAACTCCTTTTCGTCCTCGAGTAGGGAAGTGATAAAGACCGAATTTTTGATGTGGAATGCTACCTAACATATTTGTTCTTTTTAACTTCTTTATTGTGGCATGAATGTTCAGATCCATAAGATTCAAAACAATAGTTTAGTATTGACATGAAAACAATAATACTACAAGCATACTAGCAAAGTAATCATGAACTTTTGAAATAACTAGGCCAAAGAAATTTATCCCTACAAAATCATCCCCACACAACGAATTTAAATCATGCACAACCCCGGTATTGGCCAAATAATTGTTTTCGCACTCTTACTTTCTCAAACTTTTTCAACTATCATGCAATACATGAGCGTGAGCCATGGATATAGCATTATAGGTGGAATAGAGTGTGGTGGAGGTTGTGAGGCAAAAAGGAGGAGATGGTCACATCGAGTCGACGTATCAATGGGTTATGGAGATGCCCGTCAATAGATATCAATGTGAATGAGTAGGGATTTCCATGCAACGGATGCACTAGAGCTATAAGTGTATGAAAGCTCAAAAATAAAAACTAGTGGGTGTGCACCCAACTTGCTTGCTCACGAAGACCTAGGGCAATTTTGAGGAAGCCTATCATTGGAATATAGAAGCCAAGTTATATAATGAAAATTCCCACTAGTATATGAAAGTGGCAAAACAAGAGACTCTCTATCATGAAGAACATGGTGCTATTTTTAAGCACAAGTGTGAATAAAATAGTAGCATTGTCCCTTCTCTCTTTTTCTCTCATTTTTTGTATGGGCTCTTTGGTCTCTTTTTTTCGTTTCATTTTTTTGCCCTCTTTTTTTGGTGGGCATATATGGCCTCTCTTTTTTTGTTTGGGCTTCGCTCGCCTCTTTTATTATTTCCTCACAGGGGACAATGCTCTAATTATGATGATCATCACACTTTTATTTACTTACAACTCGATACTTACAACAATAATGACTCTATATGAAATGCCTCCGGCAGTATACCGGGATGTGCAACGATCTAGCTTAGCGTATGACGTTGAAACATCTCGCTAGCTATCTTATGGTCATTCAATGGCAATATGAAAGTTATGCCACATGTCATGAGACAAAACGGTGGAAGTTGCATGGCAATATATCTCGGAATGGCTATGAAAATGCTATAATAGGTAGGTATGGTGGCTGTTTTGAGGAAGGTATATGGTGGTTTTGTGCACCGGCGAAAGTTGCGCGACACTAGAGAGGCTAGCAATAATGGAAGGTTGAGCGTGCATCTATACCATGGACTCGCATTAGTCATGAAGAACTCATATACTTATTGCGAAAGTTTTATTAATAATCGAAACAAAGTGCTAAATGCTTACTTCTAGGGGAAGGGTTGGTAGGAGTTCACCATACGTGCATGCTACCGGAATCACTAACCTCAACACAAGTATTTCTAGATTCACAACACCCTGCTATCATACTCTAATATTACCATATCCATATCTCAAAACTAATTGTGAGGAATAAAACTTCTCTTACTAATCAACGCACTTGAATATGAAAGTTTTTGTTATATCCTCTTCGGATGCCTGTCATATTTAGGACTAATTTCATAACACACGCCAATTACCATGTTACTTAGAGAGAGTGCTCTCAAAATGATATAAGTGAAGATCGATAGTTTTTATTTCTACAAAATATGATATCGCCGTGCTCTACAAAGATTTAAGTGAAGCACTAGAGAAAAATGATCTAGCTCAAAAGATATAAGCGAAGCTCATGGGAGAAAAATTATCTAGATCAAAAGATATAAGTGAAGCACATGTGAGCTAAATTTCCTAACTAAAAAGATATAAGTGATGCTCATTGAGTATTCTAACAAATTGACGATGAGTGCATGTCCCTCTCAAAAGGTGTGCAGCAAGGTTGATTGTGATAAAACAAAAGCCAAAGAATCCTATAATACATGACACTCCAAGCAAAACACATATCATGTGGTAAATAAAAATATAGCTCCAAGTAACGTTACCCATGGATTGAAGACGAAAGAGGGGATGCCTTCCCGGGGCAACCCCAAGCTTAGGATTTTTGGTGTCCTTGAATTTGGCTTCGGATGACTTGGGCATCCCCAAGATTAGGCTCTTTCCACTCTTTATTCCATTGTCCATAAGAACATCACCCAAAACTTCAAAACTTCACAACACAAAACTTAAAAAGAAACTCATGATATCATTAGCATAAGAAAACAAACCACCAACTTTTTAGGTACTTTAGTAAACTTAATTTCCATTTAGATTGATGTTATATTACTTTATTCTCACTTCTCCATCGCTCGTACCCCCCAATACTAACCATAGTTTCATCAAAATAAGCAATCAACACAACAAAAACATAATCTGTCAAAAACAGAACATTCTGTAGCAATCTGTATATATCGTATATCTCTGGTTTCCAAAAAATTCTGAAACAATTATGACAATTAGGGAAATTTTATATCAATCAGCACAAAAAATAATCAATTCAAAAGATCTTTCTGGATAGGAATTAAAAATAATTTCGTGAGCATAAAGTTTCTGTCTTTTTTCAGCATGATTAAACAACTATCACCAAAACTAATCATAAAGGTTCTACTTGGCACAAACACTAATTGAAACATAAAAAACACAATCATAACAGAATCATGATGGTGTGGACTCAACAAAATAAAAAGTAAAAACGCTATGGTTGGGTTGCCTCCCAACAAGCGCCATCGTTTAACGCCCTTAGCTTGGCGTAAGGCAATAGATTCAAGTGTTGTCATCTTTAGTGCTCAAACCATAAGTAGCGTTCATAATGGATTCATAAGGCAATTTTATTTTCTTGCTAGGAAAGTGTTCCATGCCCTTCTTTAATGGAAACTGAAATTTAATATTCCATTCCTTCATATCAATAACAGCACCAATAGTCCTAAGGAAAGGTTTACCAAGAATAATGGGACATGTCGGATTGCAATCAATATCAAGCACAATGAAATCTACGGCCACACAGTTCCTATTTGGAATGATAAGAACATAATTGATCCTTCCCATAGGTTTCTTAATAGTAGAATCCGCAAGATGCAAATTAAGAGAGCACTCATCAATCTCAATGAAACCTAGAACATCACATAAATATTTTCGAATTGTGGAAACACTAGAACCCAAATCACACAAAGCATGCCATTCATAATTTTTAATCTTAATTTTTATAGTAGGTTCCCACTGATCATGAAGTTTTCTAGGATTAGATATTTCCAACTCAAGTTTCTCTTCAAGAAATTTCACCATAGCATCAACGATATGTTTGGTAAAAGCCTTATTTTGATTATAAGCATGTGGAGAGTTTAGCATGGATTGCATAAAGGAAATACATTCAATCAAATAGCAACCATCATAATTAAATTCCTTGAAATCCAAAGTAGTAATTTCATAACTATTCAAAGTTTTGATATCCTCTACTCCACTTTTACTATTTTTCAAGACGAGCAAACTGAGAATTTAACGCAAGGAATTCGTTGGTCATATCATCAACCTCTTTATTCATATAAACCATAAAAAGAATTTTTCTCCCTTATTTCTCCACGAAAGTAACTATTATGATCAAACTGTGTAGACATGAAGCTTTTAACACTAGTTTCAATCTCTTCCAACTTTTTATAATAAGCATGGCCATGAGGATAAATAAGATAGCACACATGAGCAAACCAAAAGCAAGCAAAAGAAAGGGGCGAACGAAAATGGCAAAATAAAGAAAGGCAAATATTTTTGTAAATTTTGTTTTAGAAGTGGGGGAGAGGAGAAAGAGAGGCAAATGAAAAATAATGTAAATGCAAGAAATGAGTTTGTGATAGGTACTTGGTAGATATGCTTCACTTGAATATTCCTCGAGAACGGCGCCAGAAATTCTTCCTGCTACTTCTTGAGCTTGCGTTGGTTTTTCCCTTGAGGAGGAAAGGGTGATGCAGCAAAGTAGAGATAAGTATTTCCCTCAGTTTGAGAACCAAGGTATCAATCCAGCAGGAGTATCAAGATGAGGCACCAAGGCACCTACGCAGGAACAAAAAACTTGCACCCAACGCGATAAAGGGGTTGTCAATCCCTTTACGATTACTTGCAAGGTGAGATCTGATAGTGAGAATTGGTAAATATAAATGAATAAATAAAAGTGCAGCAAGGTATTTTGGTATTTTTGTATGTAGATCTGAATATATAATGTGTAAAATAGACCCGGGGTCCATAGTGTTCACTAGAGGCTTCTCTCATGATAGCAAGTTTTACGGTGGGTGAACGAATCACTGTCGAGCAATTGATACAATCGCGCAAAGTCATGACGATATCTAAGGCAATGATCATACATATAGGCATCATGTACGAGACAAGTAGACCGATACTTTCTGCATCTACTACTATTACTGCACACATTGACCAATATCCAGCATGCATCAACTGTATTAGGATCATAACAAAAAGAGTAACGCCTTAAGCAACATGACATGATGTAGAGGGATAAATTCATGCAATATGATATAAACCCCATCTTTTTACCCTTGATGGCAACAACACGATGCGTGCCTTGCTACCCCTTCTGTCACTAGGTGAGGACACCGCACGGTATGAACCCAAAACCAAGCACTTTTCCCATTGCAAGAATTATAGATCAAGTTGGCCAAATAAAACCCATAACTTGAAGAGAATTACAAGGATACGAAATCATGCATATAAGAAATCAGAGGAGACTCAAATAATATTCGTAGATAATCTGATCATAAATCAACAATTCATCAGATCTCGACAAACACACTGCAAAATAAAGTTACATTGGATAGATCTCCATGAAGTTCATGGAGAACTTTGTATTGTAGATCCCAGAGAGAGAAGAAGCCATCTAGCTACTAGCTATGGACCCGATGGTCTGTGGTGAACTAATCACGCATCATCAGAGATGCAATGGTGTTGATGAAGAAGCCCTCCGTGTCCGAATCCCCCTCCAGTAGGGCACCAAAACGGTCCCCAGATGGGATCTCACGGAAACAGAAGCTTGCGGCGGCGGAAAAGTATTTTCGTGGCTCTGTTTGTTGGTTTGGGGATTTTAGGGAATTTATGCACGAGGGGCCCACGAGCCTGCTAGGCGCGCCCCCGCGGGGCGTGCCTAGGGGGCTCATGGCCTCCTCCGTGGCCCTCTGCCTTGGTTCTCAAGTCTTCGGGATCCCTTCTGTCATGGAAAAAATAACCCCGAAGGTTTTATTCCATTTGGACTCCGTTTAATATTATTATCTGAAAAAGGTCAAAAACACGGAAAAAACAGAAACTGGCACTAGGCACTGTGTTAATAGGTTAGTCCCAAAAATGATATAAAATAGCATATAAATGCATATAAAATATCCCAAGTTGATAATATAGTACCATGGAAAATCAAAAATTATAGATACGTTGGAGACATATCAAGCATCCCCAAGCTTAACTCCTTTTCGTCCTCAAGTAGGGAAGTGATAAACACCAAATTTTTGATGTGGAATGCTACCTAACATATTTGTTCTTTGTAACTTCTTTATTGTGGCATGAATGTTCAGATCCATAAGATTCAAAACAATAGTTTAATATTGACATGAAAACAATAATCCTTCCAGCATACTAGCAAAGTAATCATGAAGTTTTGAAATAAGAAGGCCAAAGAAAGTTATCCCTACAAAATCATATAGTCTGGCTATGCTCCATCATCCCCACACAACGAATTTAAATCATGCACAACCCCGATATTGGCCAAGTAATTGTTTTCGCACTCTTACTTTCTCAAACTTTTTCAACTCTCATGCAATACATGAGCGTGAGCCATGGATATAGCACTAGGCACTGAGTTAATAGGTTAGTCCCAAAAATGAGTTAATAGGTTAGTCTCAAAAATGATATAAAATAGTATATAAATGCATCTAAAACATGCCAAGTTGATAATATAGTAGCATGGAACAATAAAAAATTATAGATACGTTGGAGACGTATTAGCAGCGCTCCCTTTGCGAGATCTCTTCTTTATGCATGGGGGCCACAAATTGGGGATTGGCTCTTCGCTATCACTACAGGGAACTGCCATTTATTTACTTTCAGTTCCCCTTTTTGACTCCCCAACGGCTACTTTTCAACGGCCCCACGACCTGCGGTAAATGCGTAGATTGGACATGGGTTGTGGGGGCAACATTTCCTCGACACGTGTTCGTCCCTTGTTTGGGTCCTAACACAATGATGGCCAGCGACATGTATGGTTTAGGACTGGGGGCTTGTGTCGGGTTACACAAACAGGGGTGAGTATTCCCCCTGACTTGTGCACGGACGATAATCCTCCCACCCGACAGCCTAAGGCTGTCTGGGAATGCTACGGCTCCGTCAAGACTTGGCCCAGGCCACAGAAGCCGATCTATGAGAGATCAAGGAGCACATCAAGAAGACCAATACCCCGACAGAAGCAGCCTCCGATGTCCAACAATGTCGGTAAGACCAACACAGCAGCACATGACGGGCCTAAGATGCACCAAGAACCCGCGACACCTGCTGGGGATCAAGGCACAAGCATCCTCAAGTAGACCCTGCAAGTCATCCCTCGAGCAAGCACGAGCCAATCTGCCATCGCTACACCAGTCACTTATCGATGAGGTGCCGATCTCCCAGATGGCTAAGTGGCTCTCGCTGGGCACGTGGCGACGTGTCAGAAGACAAATTACGACGAGTTGACACCCGTCCAGAGGCGTGTCAAGACACCAAGAAACAACTAGATAAGCGGTGGCAGGATCTTGCCGGGGATGCACCCCCACACGCCACCTAAGGCTTCATTTATGGCATCTTGTCTTGAGTGCCAGAGTTAGGTATGATAGTGCACTGTTAGCTATCTAATCATGTCTGATTGCCACTGTGGACGCCCCTTGAGCTATAAAAGAAGTCCCAAAGCAACCTAGCACATGATTCGGACCTCGAGGATTCGGACCCAAGAACATTTGTACGTACGTAGAAGCTCTCCACGGCAACCCTTGCCGGGGTAGAATGTTGTGTGAGCTCTGTCTTCCCCAATCAATCCACCAAAGCAGGAGTAGGGTTTTACGCTTCTCGGCGGCCCGAACCTGGGTAATTGCCTCGAGTCCCATTGTCGTGCTGCCTCGGAGTTTCTTTTCTTTGTGCAACACGATCTCCCCACCGAACCACGAAGGGGCCAATGGCCCCATAGTTGATCAGGGCACACCTGCCCCGACATCACCGTATGCCTTCTTCAAGAGAGATGCCACTAGAGAACACCATACCCCCGGGTCTATTCACATATATATTAAAAAATATATTATAATACCTTGTTGCCTTTTAGTATTTGTATTTAATTTTTATATTTAATATATTTGAACTATCTATCTACACTACTTATCTTCTTGCAAGTAACGAGTTCAAGGGGCTTGACAACCCTCTTGCCCGCGTTGGGTGCAAGTGTTTGCTCTTTTGCATGTAGATGCTGAAGACGGGAGTTGCATGGTACTCCTATTTGTTCAATAACCTTGGTTCTCACTGAGGTAAATACTTATCTATACTGTGATGCATCATCCGTTCCTCTTCACTGAAAAACCAACGTAGATCACAAGTATTACGAATGATTTCTGGCGTCGTTGTCGGGGATTATCACCAACTTACTATCAAGTAGCTTTGCAAAAATTACATTTCACTTGTTCTACCTTTTATTTTGTGTTATATTTTGCTTTCTTTTAAAAAAAATCAAAAATACAAAAATATTTACCTTTATAGTTTACCTGTTAGCTTGGTTTACTTGCTAGTTTACTTGTCCTGCTTGTCGTTTTGCTTGATCAGTCACCATGTCTCAAGACAATACTAAATTGTGTGACTTATCTATACTAAATTATTTTATTAGTACTCCTATACCGCCCGCCACTAGTGTGGAGTTTTACATTATAAATGTTGCTTTGCTGAATCTAATGATGAAAGAACAATTTTCGGGAAGTCCTAACAAGGATCCCACCTCTCATCTTAATACCTTCGTGAATTATGTGATATTCAAAAGAAAAATGACATGGATAATGAGGTGGAAAAATTAAAAGTATTTCATTTTTCTTTGTGATATTAAGCTAAATCTTAGTTCTCATCTTTACCATGCAATACTATTGGAAAATGGCATAAATGTAAAGATCCTTTTATTACGAAGTATTTTCCTCCTGCTAAGATCATCTCCCTTAGAAATCAAATTATGAATTTTAATCAACATGACCAAGAACATGTTGCACAAGCATGGGACAGGATGAAAATGTTGGTTAAAAATTTCCCTACTGATGGTTTGAACTTATGGATGGTTATCCAAAATTTCTATGCTGGACTAACCTTTGTATCTAGAAATCTTCTAGATTCTCCCGCAGGTGGTACCTTCATGGAGGTGACATTAGGAGAGGCTACCAGACTTCTGGACAACATTATGACAAACTATACTCAATGGCATACCGAAAGAGTTCCAACTGGTAAGAAGGTAAATTCCGTTGAGGAAATCGCTACTTTGAGTGAAATAGTAGATGCTCTTATTGATTTGGCTACTAATAAAAATGCTCATGTTGATCCCAATGACATGTCTGTGTCTACATTGATTGAGAAAAATGATAATTCCATTGATGTGAATTTTTTCTCGTGGGACAATTTCAATAACAATGCTTATAGAGGTAATTTCAATGCTAAGCCATATTCCCGTAACTCCTCTAATAGTTATGGCAACTCTTATGGTAATTATTTTGGAAACCCTTCTATCAACAATAATAAGTTATCCTCCGATCTTGATATCAAAATTAAAGAATTCATTATTTCTCAAAAGGTTTTCAATACTATGGCAGAGGAGAAGTTGCCAAAAGTTGATGATATGGCTAGGAACATTGATATAATTTCTCTTGATGTGGGAATACTTAAAAGTAAAAATATGCCACCAAAGCATGATAGCAATGAGTCCATTCAATGTATCCAAAAACCTATTAACGAGAGCAAGGAGAGGAACACAAGGTGGATAGCTAAACGAGAATTCTTTGAAAGGCTCTTCCTCCCATTTTTTATCGTAATCATGATGAAGATTGTAAAATGGTTGGTACTTCTCCCATTGAATCTTTCCTTAATTATCTGGAAATAGATGATAAAGGGGCTGGAGATGAGTCAACTTTAGCTAGAAGGTGTCCCAATTGCTTGGAGGGTGATGATTATAATGATAAAATTGAAAAAATGTATTTGGAGAGGTCAAAACTTTAAATAGTGATCTTCCCACTATCTTGGTTCACAAGGATTATAATTATGAAAGTTGCTCTTTAGTAGAATGTATTTCATTACTGCAATCCATTATTAGCTCATCCAATGCGTGAAAGCCTATGATGAGAAACTTCAGCTAGAAGTCTCTATTCCTAGAAAGTTGCATGATGTGTGGGAACCTACTATTAAAATTAAGCTCAAATAATATGAATGTGATGCTTTGTGTGACCTAGGTGCTAATGTCTCAACTATACCTAATCTTTATGTGATGTACTTGGGCTCACTGATATACATGAGTGCTCCCTTAATTAACATCTTGCGGACTCTACTACCAAGAAACCCTTGGGAAGAATAAATGATGTTCTTATAATTGATAATATAAATTAGGTGCGTGTATATTTCATAGTTCTTGATATTGAATGCAACCCATCTTGTCCAATAATACTTGGGAGACCTTTTCTATGAATTATAGGTGCAATAATTGATATGAAAGAGGGAAACATAAGGTTCCATTTCCAATTAAAGAAAGGGATGGAACACTTCCCTAGAAAGAGAATAAAACCACCTTATGATTCTATCAGGAGGGCTACTTATGGGTGGAGTGTCAAATATGACAACACTTGATCATATGCATTATGCCTAGCTAGGGGCGTAAAACAATAACGCTAGTTGGGAGGCAACCCAATATTTATCTTATTTTTCTTGTTCCACTTCATGTTTTTGTGTGATAACATGATTATTGCTACTGTAATGTTTGTGTTTTTATGTTTAAATTAGTGTTTTTGCCAAGTAAAGCCTTTGGGGTTATTTGAATGATAGTACAATTGATACAGTGGAAAACAAAAGCTTTTCCGTACAGTGCATATTTTCTCTGATTTTACTGGAATGTAATTTAGATATGAAATTTTTATACAATATTTTCGAACTAATTCCTCAGGATTTCCAATTTTTTCAGAACTTTCGGAGTTATGAAAGTAGGGTGTCTTTGCTGATCACTACAGACTGTTCCGTTTTATAGAGATTCTGTTTTTGCTTGCATAGTTTGTTTTTTTAGGATGCCATGGATTATATCGGGGTATTAGTTGTTGGGGAACATTGCAAGGGAAACAAAAAACTTCCTATGAAACACCCAATATCTATTCTATGGAGATTCTGGCAACAATGGGGAGAGGTGTCTACATACCAATGTAGAACAAAAGCGTTAACAATTTAGAGATGGTGGTTGGCGTAGTCGTACTCGCGTCATGATCCAATCCGATCCAAACACCGCACATGCAGCACCTCCGAATTTAGCACATGTCCGGCTTGGTGACATATCCTCCTTCTTGTTCAGCAAGAGATGGAGAACATGTAGATGCGATCTAAACCAACACGACGTTGTGGTGGTGGTCGTGGAAGCGAAATTCCAGAAGGGCTGGCTGCCCCCATGGACCTCCGCCATATGTATATAGGATAGAAGGCTGGGGAGGGCGTCCAAAACTCTCCTACGACCGACCACAAGGTCAAAAACCCTTTAAACATGAAGATAACATCTTATCTCTAGATTCAACCCTTTTAAATTTAGAGATAAGATCTTATCTCTAGGTTTAAACGACATGTGCCTTGGGGAAAGGTGCAGCGAACCCGTGTGGGATGTATCCCCAACCACCTGTCCATGTGGGACCTTCCTGGGTCATTGGGTCCCACGATGGAATCCCCAGAATCTTCTAGAACCTTCCTGGTATTGTACCTAAAAATTCTCGAACTTTTCCGGAACCCTCAATATGACTTCCCATGTATAAATCTTTACCTCTGGGCCATTTCAGAGCTCCTATGATGTCCCATATACCATCTGGGACTTCGAACTACTTTATAACTTTCCACTATTAATATCTCAACAGTACCCTAGCGCAACCGAACGTTAAGCGCGCGACCTACAGGTTCGAGAATCATGTATACATGACCGAGACACCTCACCGATCAATAACCAATAGCGGAACCTAAATGCCCATATTGGTTCCTACATATTCTACAAATATCGTCATCAGTCGAACCAAGATGCCAAGGATTCAATCAATCCCATATATAGTTCCCTTTGTCTACCGGTATGTTAATTGCCCGAGATTCGATTGTCGGTATCTCCATACCTAGTTAAATCTTGTTACCAGCAAATCTCTTTACTCATTTTGTAATACAAGATCCCGTGACTAATTCCTTAGTCACATTGCTTGCAAGCTTTTTGTGATATTGTACTACCGAGAGGGCCCAAAGATACCTCTCCGTCCTATGTAGTGACAAATCCGAGTCTTGATCCATGCCAACACAACAGACACCCTCAGAGATACCTGTAGAGTACCTTTGTGATCCCCCAATTACGAAGTGACACTTGATACACACAAGGCATTCCTCCGGTATCACGAAGTTGCATTATCTCATGGTCTTAGGAACAAATACTTGACATGAAGAAATAAATAACAACAAACTAAGTGATACAATCAAATGCTATGCTTACAGTTGGGTCTTGTCCATCACATCATTATCCTAATGATTTGATCCCGTTATCAAATGGAAACTCTTGTCTATAGTAAGGAAATCATAACCATCGTTGATCAACAAGCTAGTCTAGTGGAGGCTCACTAGGGACACAATGTTGTTCATATAGACATGTATTTAAGTTTCCCGTCAATAAAATTCTAGCATGGAAAATGAATGATTATCATGAACAGGGAAATATGATAATAACAATTTATTATTGCCTCTAGGGCATATTTCCAACAGTCTCTCACTCGCACTAGAGTCAATAATCTAGTTCACATTGCCATATGATTCACACCCAATGAGTTCTGGGGTTTGATCATATTTTTCTTATGAGCGAGGTTTTAGTCAATGGGTCAGCGACATTCAGATCCATGTGTACTTTGCAAATCTATATGTCATACTGTAGATGTTGGTACTACACTCTACTTGGAGTTATTCCAAATTACTACTCCACTATATGTATTTGCTTTGCTACTTAGAGTCATCTGCTTTGGTGTCAAAGCTTGCATCAGTGTAAACCTTTATGAGAAACTCTTTATCACTTCCATAACCGAGAAACATTTCGTTAGTCCTCTTTAGGCTCCTAAGGATAATTTTGACCATTGTCTAGTGATCTACTCCTGGATCACTCTTGTACCCCCTTGCGAGACTCATGGCAAGGCACACATTAGGTGGGGTACATAGTATGTCATACATTATAGAGCCTATGGATGAGGCATAGGGGACGACCTTCCTCCTTTCTCTTTCTTGTACCATAGTCGAGCTTTGAGTCTTACTCAACTTCACACCTTACAATAGAGGCAATAACTCACTCTTTGACTGATCCATTTTGAACTCCAAAATCTTGTCAAGGTATGTGTTGTGTGAAAGTCTTATCAGGGGTCTTGATCTATATCTATAGATCTTGATGCCCAATATATAAATAGCTTTATCTAGGTCTTCCTTTGAAACACACCTTTCAAATAACTCTTTATGCTTTCGAGAAATTCTACACCATTTCCAATCAACAATATCTCATCCACATATGCTTATCAAAAATGCTATAGTGCTCCCACTCACTTTCTTGCAAATACAAGTTTCTTAATAAACTTTGTATAAACCTAAAAGCTTTTATCATCTCATCAAAGCGTATATTCCAACTCCGAGATACTTGCACCAGTCCATAGAAGGATCCATGGAGCTCGCATACCTTTTAGCAACCTTAGGATCGACAAAACATTTTGGTTGTATCACATACAACCTTTACTCAACGAAACCGTCAAGGAAACGCTGTTTTGACATCCATGTGCCACATTTCATAATCAAAAAATGCAGCAAGTGCTAACATAATTCCAACAGACTTTAGCATTGCTACGGGTAAGAAAGTATCATCATAGTCAACTCCTTGAACTTGTTAGAAACTTCTTTGTGACAAGTCGAGCTTTATAAATGGTGACATTACCATTAGTGTTTGTCTTCTTCTTAAAGATCCATTTGTAGTTAATGGCCTATCGGTCATCGAGTAAGTCTACCAAATTCCATACTTGGTTTTCATACATGGATCCTATCTCAGATTTGGTGGTGTTAGCCATTTATCTGAATCCGGGCCCATCAACGCTTCCTCATACTTTGTAGGCTCATCGTTGTCTAACAACATGACTTCCAAGAAAGGATCACCGTACCACTCGTGGCAGTACGTGTCCTTGTCGACCTACGAGGTTCAATAGTAACTTGACCCAAAATAACATGATCGTCATGATAAGCTTCTCCTTCAATTGGTGTATGCATCACACGAACACCTTTCTACATTGTGCTACTTTCCAAGTCAAGTGAAGGTTCGATAACCTCATCAAGTTCTACCTTCCTCCCACTCACTTCATTCGAGAGAACCTCCTTCTCTAGAAAGGATCCATTCTTGGCAACAAATACCTTACCTTGTGATTTGTGATAGAAGGTATACCCAATTGTTGCTTTAGGGTATGTGATAACCCACAAGTGTAGGGGATCGTGACAGTCTTCACGGTTAGTATTTTACCCTAATTTATTGGTTCGACACAAGGGGAGCCAAATAGTATTTGTTGGCCTTGCTAGATGGGATATCTCTCTCCAACAAGGATTTAGTAGCACGGCAAATAGTAGTAGCGACAATAGCAGTTTTAGTAGCAAAAGTAACATTAGCACTTTAGTAGCAAGTGTGACAGTAGCAGCAGCAGTAGTAACGTAGCAAGATTCAGTATATGAAAAGCGTAGGCATGTGGATCAGTGATGGATAATGATTTAGATGACATTGGCCATGTAACAGTTACACACTAGGGCGACACAGAACTAGCTCCAGTTCATCAGTATAATGTAGGCATGTATTCGGTATATAGTCATACGTGCTTGCGATAAAAACTTGCATGACATCTTTTGTTCTACCCTCCCGTGGCAGCGGGGTCTCATACGTCCATTTTGCATCATGCTTTCATGTTGATATTTATTGTTTTTTGGGGTATTATTTCACTTCACGGTACAATACTTATGCCTTTCTCTCTTAATTTGCAAGGTTTACATGAAGACGGAGAATGCCGGCAGCTGGAATTCTGGCCTAAAAAGGGAGCAAGTTTGAGACGCCTATTCCGCGCAACTCCAAAAGCCGTGAAAATCAACATGGATTTTTTTTGGGATTTACAAAAAATACTGGGCCGAAGATGTGCCAGAGGGGCGGGCTTGTGGGCTTCCCTGATTGTAACGCCCCAGACACACCCGCCGGCGTCTTTTATGCGCACTTTGTCCTCACTCCTGCGCACCCGGGATCAACTTCCCGGTCGGTCACCCATCCTAGAACTACTCCAAGCCAAGCATGCTTAACCTGGGAGTTCTACCCGGGATCAACTTTCCGGTCGGTCACCCATCCTAGAACTACTCCAAGCCAAGCACGCTTAACCTGAGAGTTCTGTTCGAATGGGCTCCCGAAAAAGAAGGAATTCCTAATTGATATGAGTAGTCTCTCATCCCTAATAAGCCGTGCTATCACATACACCACCACTCAGAGGAACCAACGTCCTCGTCGAGCCACAGGAGCGTTCCCTCTTGGCACAAACGTCTGTGCATCCAGTCCAGTACATGTGCCATGTCGTGTGCCACGACGGGTCACAAACGTCATGAACAACATGACTGCGCACATGTGCGCAAACATCTGTGTAACCGCGAGGGTCGGCTCTGATACCAAAACTTGTAACGACTAGGACACACCCGCCGGCAGTCGTTACTCCTGGCAGGATTTAGACTGGCCCCACATATCAATACTAGTCTTTTCTGCGCACTTTGTCCTCACTCATGCGCACCCGTGATCAACTTCCCAGTCGGTCACCCATCCTAGAACTACTCCAAGACAAGCACGCTTAACCTGGGAGTTCTGTTCGAATGGGCTCCCGGAAAAGAAGGAATTCCTTATTGATATGAGCAGTCTATCATCCCTAATAAGCCGGGCTATCACACTGCTGGCCCACTGGCCCCCCTCTTTTGCTACAAGAAGGGTTTCGGTCTGGAAAAATCAGGAGGAGGCTTTCCGGAGGATTCGCCGCTGCCACGAGGCGGAACTTGAGCAGAACCAATCTAGAGCTCCGGCAGGACGATCCTGCCGGGGAAACTTCCCACCCGGAGGGGGAAATCATCGCCATCGTCATCACCAACACTTCTATCACTAGAGGGGACTCATCACCATCAACATCATCATCAGCACCATCTCGTCTCCATACGCTAGTTTATCACTTGTAAGCAATCTCCATCTCGCGACTCCGATTGGTACTTGTAAGGTTGCTAGTAGTGTTAATTGCTCCTTGTAGTTGATGCTAGTTGGATTACTTGGTGGAAGAGTTTATGTTCAGATCTTTGATGCTACTCATTACCTCTCTGGTCATGAATATGATTATGCTTTGTGAGTAGTTACTTTTGTTCCTGAGGACATGGGTAAGTCATGCTATAAGTAGTCATGTGAATTTGGTATTCGTTCGATATTTTGATGTGTTGTATGTTGTTTTTCCTCTAGTGGTGTTATGTGAACGTCGACTACATAACACTTCACCATTATTTTGGCCTAGAGGAAGGCATTATGATGCGTTGCTAGAGTGACAGAAGCTTAAACCCTAGTTTATGTGTTGCTTCGTAAGGGGCTGATTTGGATCCACTAGTTTAATGCTATGGTTAGACTTTGTATTAATTCTTCTTTCGTAGTTGTGGATGCTTGCGAGAGGGGTTAAGCATAAGTGGGATGCTTGTCCAAGTAAGGGAAGTACCCAAGCGCCGGTCCACCCACATATCAAACTATCAAAGTAACGAATGCGAATCATATGAACATGATGAAACCTAGCATGACAGAAATTCCCGTGTGTCCTCGGGAGCGTTTTTCCTCCTGCAAGAGTTTGTCCAGGCTTGTCCCTTGCTACAAAAGGGATTGGGCCACTTTGCTACACCATTGCTACTTTTGTTTCTTGCTACTTGCTACGAATCATCTCACCACACAACCACTTGTTACCGATAATTTCAGTGCGTGCAGATATTACCTTGCTGAAAACCACTTGTCAGATCCTTCTGCTCCTCGTTGGGTTCGACACTCTTACTTATCGAAAGGACTATGATAGATCCCCTATACTTGTGGGTCATCATGCCTCTTTTCTGGTGCCGTTGCCGGGGAGTGAAGCACCTTTGGTAAGTGGAACTTGGTAAGGAAACATTTATATAGTGTGCTGAAATTTATTGTCACTTGTCACTATGGAAACTAATCCTTTGAGGGGCTTGTTCGGGGTATATTCACCTCGAACGGAAGCAAAAAGAGTTGCTCCTCAACCTGCCGCGCCTACTGAAAATATTTGCTTTGAATTTCCTTCGGGTATGCTTGAAAAACTGTTGGCTAATCCTTTTACAGGAGATGGAACAACACATCCAGACTTGCATCTAATCGATGTAGATTAAGTTTGTGGTTTATTTAAGCTTGCAGGTTTGCCCGAGGATGAGGTCAAGAATAAGGTCTTTCCCTTATCTTTGAGGGATAAGGAGTTGACATGGTATAGGCTATGTGATGATACTGGATCATGGAACTACAATTGGTTGAAATTGGAATTTCATTAAGAGTTTTATCCTATGCATCTAGTACATCGTGATCGGAATTATATTTACAATTTTTGGCTTCGTGACACAGAAAGCATCGCTCAAGCTTGGGGGAGGCTTAAGTCAATGTTACATTCATGCCCCAATCATGAGCTCTCGAGAGAAATTATCATTCAGAATTTCTATGCTCGGCTTTCTCATGATGATCGCACCATGCTTGACACTTTTTGTACCGGTTCTTTTATGAAGAAAGATATTGACTTCAGATGGAATTTATTGGTGAGAATTAAATGCAACTCTGAAGATTGGGAGCTTGAAGAAGGTAAGGCGTGAGGTATGAATTTCAAGTTTGATTGCGTTAAATCCTTTATTGAAACAAATAGTTTTTGTGATTTTAGCTCTAAGTATGGACTTGACTCTGAAATAGTAGCTTCATTATGTCAATCGTTTGCTGCTCATATTGATCTCCCCAAAGAGCAGTGGTTTAAATATCATCCTCCCTTAGAAGTCAATGTAGTTAAACCCAATTCAGTTGAAGAGAGACTCACTGCCTATAATGATCCTATTGTTCCCAGTGCTTACATTGAGAAACCACCTTTCCCTGTTAGGATAAAGGATCATTCTAAAGCTTCAACTATGATACGTAGAGGCTACATTAGAACACCTACACCCCCTGAGAAAATTATAGTTGAACCTAGCATTGCTATTATCAAAGATCTATTGTCCGACGATGTTGAGGGACATAATATTCACTTCTGTGACGATGCTGCTAGAATTGCTAAACCTCACGCTAGAGACAAACATAAGCCTGTTGTTGGCACGCCTGTTGTTTCTGTTAAGATAGGAGATCATTGCTATCGTGGTTTATGTGACATGGGTGCTAGTGTTAGTACAATAACTCAATCCTTATATGATGAAATCAAAGACGAGATTGCACCTATTGAGATAGAACCTATTGATGTCACTATTCAGCTTGCCAATAGAGATACTATCTGCCATGTGGGAATTGTTAGGGATGTTGAAGTCTTGTGTGGTAAAACGAAGTATCCTGCTGATTTCCTCGTTCTTGCTACCGCACAAGATAGCTTTTGTCCCATCATATTTCGTAGACCTTTTCTCAATACTGTCAATGCTCATATTGACTGTGAGACTCAAACTGTCAATGTTGGCTTTGAAGGTGTGTCACACGAGTTCAATTTCTCCAACTTTGGTAGACAACCTCATGAAAAAGAGTTGCCTAGTAAGGATGAAACTATTGCCTTAGCTTCTATTGTCGTGCCTCCTACTGATCCCTTAGAGCAATACTTGCTTGAGCATGAAAATGATATGCATATGGATGGAAGGGATGAGATAGATAGAGTTGTCTTAGAACAATCACTTAGAACAAAAACACCATGTATGGTCGCTTTTTCTAGGTCGCTTTTTTGTTCGTCTCTACACCCATAAAAACTACCGACCTAAAGACGCTTTTTATGACGTTTACAAAGCACCACAAGCTTTTTATTATCAACAACCTTCAAGAAAATTATTTTTCTATTTTAATTAACTAAGAGACAATTTGTGAGATGTTTTAATGTGCGACTCTATTATTAGAGATGATTTGTGAGACGTTTTAATGTGCGACTCTATTCTTAGAGGCGAATTATGAGACATATGTGTGGCGTTATTCTTAGCGACGAATTATGATAAATGTGCGACCCTAGAGAACATTCGTTAGAGGTTTTTATGTGCGATTTTTCTTATCTTAGACTTAAGAAAACATTAAATAATTTCTAAAACTCAGATAGCTATTAAAACTAGCTGCACTAAACTTTGAATAAATGTCATTTCTTATTTCATTCTCACCTTAACCATCTCCTCTCTACATATTCATCTATCATAAGTTGGATGATTTGTCATGACTTTCTTTGCACTTTGATGATTTTCCCCTGTTTTCATTGACACTAAGTTTTTCTCACAGTTTTGTCGAAACTTTGATATTTGCCCGTTTTAACCCGTTTACACATTTTTCATATAATGCAATTGAATTGATTATTAAAATAGCACTTTAATCAAAGCCACCTAAATTAGTTGAACTGAATCGATTCAAAAGAACTAGCTCTTGTTCGATCCCTGCATTTCTTCCTTCGTCCCCAACCACAACAACTCGCTACACAACAACTCGCTATACTACTCTTGTCCCCTTGCTTGTCAGACGCCCAAGTTGTCATGTTGTGCCCCCTCATTCCGCGATGTGCAGAGCTTCCACGACACATAGAGCTAGCCGAGTAGTGCCTCCTTACCAATAATGGTCACCACGAGCACAAATGTTAGCACCTGCCGCGCCGTCCGCGAGCTCCCACAACAGGTCAGGCTGCCAAGGTAGGCTAGTAGCACGGGCACCCCGCGAAGGAGATCGCCGTGAAGGTTGGGACCTTCCACAACACGTGGAGGTCGGGCGCTCCTGCCCTTGCAGGTCATCACCGTTATTTGGTCGGGGCTTTGAGACGTGAGATGGGACTCAGTCGGGGCTGGGGTTAGGTCATCTTGATTGTAGGGACATTTTAGACATTTCATGGTGGATCCATCTTGTCACGTGAAAATCATCAAAGTTTTGGAAAGGTGTGCCAAAAAATCAGTGTCAATAAAATCAGCTTATAAAATTCCCCATTACCCCTAAAAAACTCAGTAATGCTACACGTACATAAGTTTATAGGGCTTTTACACGCATATGGCTTTCTCCTTTTAATGAAAAGATGCACATAATTCTTTTAGTTAAATGCTTACAATTCACAGAAATTTTTTCAATGAAAAGATGTACTCCGGTTGTGATGCAGAGGATGGTGGGGAAATCCAGGACGCCTTATCTGACATGGTTGGCAGGCGTACTGTTCCTCAGGTTTTCATCCATGGAAAGCATTTGGGAGGCTCTGATGGTACATAGTGTTCTTATACATAGATCAGTTAGAATAAGTATTTCTGTGAATTCTTGTTCCATCCCGACTCCTCACCTTTTTATTTTCATTCATGGGGAAAATACAGATAGCGTTGATGCATATGAAAGTGGCGAGCTGGCTAAACTTCTGAAGATCAGTGTCAAGGACGATCTTTGAATATAATTTTAGCACAAATCTTGTCCTTCTTGTTGAGGTTACCAATGCCTTGCAATGCAACCCTGGATTATCTTTCTCGCAGAAACTATCACTGGGATTCTGTCTTATAAAAGTATAAACTATTTAAACCGTACTTTGTGGCGATCCCTCGGTTGTTATCTCGCACTGTAATTGTTCGATCGTTGCGTAGTGATTGATTGCATTTCAAGCACAAACCACAGATTGTTTCTGCATATCACCATACACAGGAAGTACATATATGTTTAGTTTAAGTGACAAGACAGCTCTCAATCTAGCTTGGATCCGAAGTTGGACTTTGCCGATGAGATTGGTCGGTGTTTTCACGTCTGTGCATCTCCCCAAAAGAGGATCATATACTTTTAGATGTAGCCGTGAAGTGTTTTCATGATAGTAGAAGAGCAGCCCACCCGGTGTTTTCAAGTCTGTGCATCTCCCCAAAAGAGGATCATATACTTTTAGATGTAGCTGTGAAGTGTTTTCATGGTAGTAGAAGAGCAGCCCATCCATATGTAACTCTCTCAAAGGAACCACATAATTGATGACTTTCCAATCCCCATGCACGAAGTCTATTTCAAACTCAAATTTGATCTCTTTATCGAGTTCCCTTGAGCGATGGTTGATGAGACAACACGTGAATTGTTGAAATCAAAAGAAATAATAATAGAATTATCAGAAGAGATGAAAGTGGAGTTGATAGTACAACCCTACCATGCAGGAATCGCATTGGAGTAACAAAATTTATTAAGGGCATAATATCAATCAGCCGAGTACTCCCAAAATGAGCGAAAAAAGAAATTACATTACATCGGAACAATTTGCAGGGCATGATAGCTGCTACAGGTTGTGAGGCTTTAAAAGCTAGATCGCTGATGAGGAGCTATTGGGCAAGAATGTTTGGAAAACCGATTAAGGAATCTCATACGCATGTGTGCTATTTTGTGAACAAAAGGATGCATGTTCTAGAAAAACTGGATAGTGAAGGAGGACCATCATGACTAGATCAATCTCTCCCTAATAATAAAGCACCGAAGGCTTTTGTCGTCCTCGTGGCTATTTTGCAGAAAAGCCCCTATCATTTTTGTTATTCAACCCGCACTACAGTTTGAAGTCCATGGCGGGGAGCCGGCGCTGCCCACGGGTTAAGTTGGCTTCTTCACGTCCAAACTTGATTATACAAAAAGCAATAATTAGTTTTACCTTGTTCTTGATGTCTATGAAAATGATACACAATGCAATATAAAGCTGGTTGCGCCTCTTTCTTTGCCCGGTGCAACGCACTCTTGTAACAGGCGAGGTTAAAGGGTGTGATGGTTTTTTCCCGGTGCAACACACGGGCATTTTTACTAGTACCCAATAATGTTGGATCCTTTTGGGAAAAGAACAAATAATACAAATATATCTCATAAGAAAACCTAAAATAATAGTTTTCCACATACGTGGTTATTTGACGCTCCCAAACTATTTGCACTTATGACGTTCACGGGTTGTTTTCACTAAATTTGTTTTTGGCGCGTACCGCTAGGGCGGAACACTTCCCGCGTATGTATTTCCTTTATCTCCACTAGCAAATATGTCCGTGCGTTGCATCGGGAAAAAACTATTAGATTATGCAGGTGTGGTAGATATAAAAAAGTATGATTTCATAAACAAAAAAATTGATGCTCATCGCGACTTGATTTCTTAAGGTGTCACAACATAATATTTTGTGGCTGAGCAAACAGAATTTACGGACCCTGCCTGAGCTATACTGATGAATGATGTGCCTCGACTTAACTTAGCGTAGCGGTGCTTACCATAACCAGTATTCTGTTACGAGAATACACATAATTGTGTATAAAACTAACCCATAAAAAGTTGTGTCAATTTGGTTGAGCTCAGCGTTGTACAAAACACGAAAACCTTTTTTTGCCTAACGCGAGGGACTAAAAAAATCATAAAACGACCTCCAGAGATCTCGTAATAAAACCTGTATGTAAGCGACATTTAGTTTTGTTCATTATTTACGGATGTGTTTTAATTTTTGTGAACATTTTATAAAAATAGATGGAGATGTTTTCAAATTCCTGAATATGCTTTGAATACCGGATCATTTTTAAATTTTTGAACATTTCTTACTTCATGAAAAAATATTTCAAATTGTGATTTTTTTATAACGTGTGAGCAATTTTTTAAGTCATGAACTTTTTATGATTTTCCGAATATTTTTCTGAATTCACAAATGGTTTATCATTTTCCAACTTTTTTCAAACTCGCAACTTTTTGATATGCAAAGGTCTAAATAAAATCATAAAAAGACCTTTACAGATCTCCTAATAAAACCTTTATATAAGCGACAGTTCGTTTTGTTCATTATTTATGGATGTGTATTAATTTTTATGAAGATTTTCTAAAAGATGACGGACAAGCTATTCAAATTCATGAATATGTTATGATTACTCGATAATTTTATACAAAAATCATGATCATTTAGTATTTTATTACAATTTATTTGAAATCGTGATTTGTATTATAATATGTGAGCAATTTTCGAACTCATGAATATTTTATGACTTTTTGAATATATTTTTCAAATAAACAAACAGTTTTTGCTTTTTCCTACATTTTTTATACTTATAATTTTTTGATACTTTGTTCTTTTGAAATCTAGAATTAATTTAGAGAAGAAAACGTAATGAATATTTTCAAACTCATTAATATTTTATGACTTTTTGAATATATTTTTCGAATACACAAACAGTTTTTTCTTTTTCCTACATTTTTTATACTCATAAATTTTTGATACTTTGTTCTTTTGAAATCTGGAATTAATTTAGAGAAGGAAAAAAAGAAAAAAAAAGAAAACAGGGATGCCCCGACCTAGGATCGAACCCTCGTCTCGAGTGTAGAGACTTGAAGCGTTATCCATCGCGCTACTCATCGGTTCTTGTACTGCTAATGTATCGGACTATATAACAACATAGAACGGCGCCGACTTCTTAAATCTGAAAAACAAACCTTTTTTTCACTTACGAGTGGCATTGGTGGGTAATTCTAGCCAACTATGGGGGTAATTTAAATGACGGACGATCAGAAACCGTATTTGCTTTATTATTATTAGGGAGAGACATATAATATATCTCGCCGGATAATTTTCCTCGCTGCCACCTACCCGACCTCCCCATTATCCAACCTCCTGAATCGAATCTACGCCAGCATGACCACCCCGCGCGCCGCCCATCCCCGCACTCGGCGCGGTGGCAGCCTAATCCCTCAAGGGCAGCCCTCCGCCCCTTGATCCGCCCGCCGCCGCTTGCTTCACCCAAGACCACTTGCTCCGCCCGCCGCCGTTTTCCTCCATTGGCAAGCTTGCTACTTGGAGCGCCGCCAACGTCGTCGTCCTCACCGTCACAAAGCGGTGGTCCTCCTTGACGTCGTCCTCAGCATCAAAAAGCCACATCCATGCCGGTCTCATCCTTCACCCGAAGCTCCGGTCCGTGTTTCGTTGGTTTTTTGCCCTGCAAGCAGCTCTCGTCTCCATCCATCATCTTCAGCCTCCAACATGTCAAGCAGGCGATCCTTGATTCCCATATCCCCTACAGTTTTAACACCAAATCAACCAAGGTGGCCTCCTTCATTTATGCATCTCAAGTCTCGATCCTAGCAAAGCACTCCAAGTGTTTGATGAATTGTTTGCTTGCCTAGAATTGAATTCTGACATACTTTCTTGAAAATATGTAAGCAACTGTTTGTTCCAATCTAACTTTACAACTGGTGTTATATAGCCAGGCCATATATCCTCAAATTCCATTTGCGCTGGAACATAAAGCATGATAGTGTCTGGTTGTACAGGCTGCATTGTACATTGTTATTTTGACGTACACTGTTACTCTGTTACAATTCCTAACTAAAATGAAAGAAAGATTTGTTATTGTATATCCCTGTACAGGCCATGTAACCTCAAATTCCATTTATGCTGGAACATAAAGCATGATAGTGTTTGGTTGTACAGGCTGCAATGTACACTGTTATTTTGACGTACATTGTTACTCTGTTACAATTCCTAACTAAAATGAAAGAAAGATTTGTTACTGTATATCCTGTATGCTACATCTGCTAAATAAAAAAAAGACGGCCCTCTAAAGTTTTATATTGAATTTTCTGTGCTTCATATGTGTCAATTCGTTGTTCTGTAACATGTAAAATTCAGTCTTGTCGCTCATAAAACAATCAATCAAGCTGCTTGTAGTAGCTAGCTATCTTTGTCCATTGGAATCCATCTAGCAATATGAGTCACATAATATAGTTGAAAAATCACCTAACAATATGCATGCTCCATTGAATGTTATGCATGTGATGTAATAGTTTGTTCACTAATAAATATTCTTGTTTATTCTCATTTAGTGCTATGCAGGTGAGGTAATAGTGCCTATGTTTCATATAGGATTACTTACAACTGAACCGAACCTCAATTGTAGAAAGCACACATTGAGAAGTCTGATAGGTCAAATCAGGGAAGTGCAGAAATAACTGTACTGGACAAGCAGATCACTATCGAGGAATTGCATCCTAGCTTTTGTGTGGGAACCAAAGAGGATTCCAATGGATTATCTTTACTACACATGGTTGTTAAGGTGCACATGTGCATAATTTTTTGCTTCACTATCAAACATAGCCTATGTTTTATGTAGGTAAATGTAGTACTAAATTGAATCTCAACTGTAGAAGGCACAGATTAACAAGTTTGATAGGGCCAATTAAGGTTGTGTGGAATCAACCAAAGAGGGTCACACCAATTTTTCCTTACCACATGGACACATGGTTGCTAAGGTATGTCCATTGTGCATACATTTCTAATATGTTATCGCACAATGTCTATTTTTTGTATATGTGTACTTACAACCGAACTGAACATCAATTGTAGAAAGCACACATCTAAAAAATGATAAGGTCAATCAAGGCTGTGAAGAATCAAATTTACTGGACAAGCAATTCACGAACCATGAATTTCATCCTAGCAAATGCGGGAGAAAAAAAGAGGGTTGGACTAGTTTATCTTCACCACATGAACAGACAGTTGCTAAGGTGTGTGTCTGCGCGCGCATAAATTTCTTCTTTGTGATCAAACAATTTCTATGTTTTGTATAAGATCAAATTGAACTAAACCTCAATTGCATAAAGCACATGATGGTCATACTGAAAGTATCGATGCGACCAAGTAAGGTGATCCTCAACCATGTGTACAGCTGAATCGCATCACTAAGAAGGTATACATGTGTAATCATCCATTTCTGTAATTATATATATATATATATATATATATATATATATATATGAATGACACTAGTTAGAATAGTTAGTTGGTCTAATTCCATGTGCAATCGTCCATTTTTGCATTAATCGAAATCTTCCATGGTTTTTGATAATGAATGTTTCATTTCTTGAAAACATAGGATAAAATGGAAGTCTTGTTGTTTTCGTTGAACCTAAGAAGCAAAAATAAATGTGTGTCTGAAGGAACTTTAGTGAGTAGAGATAAAACACATGGAATTGGAGGAAGCATGCTTGCAGATCAATATGTAGCAGTTTTTGATGCCGCTGTTTCAAGACTTGGAGATGAGACACTGGTTAGACCTTATGACAAGTTCCGAACAGTAAGAGATTCTATTGGTCATATTATTGCATGGCCTAAGTACACTTCCATACAATGACTGATTATGCTCCATTGTACATACTTCAGGTTTATTATTTATGAAGAATCTCTCTGTTTTTACGTGAAAAACCAATCCCAACCACTCCTACACAGCCTCAAAACAAGCTACCAAACACTGGTACATCTCTTACAATTTCATAAAAGTACATTTCTTCTCACACTACTCTTAAAGCTTACATACTAACATTTTCTCTGTTATCTTTTTTTTTCATGGTAGCCCAAGCTTAGAAAAGGAGTACATTGCAAGAGCGACAAGCAACTGCAGAAGAATTAGTTTTTAAATGGACAAATATTGTGTATTATATAAAGGATTTCTAGCTTCATGGAAAATTTGGTTATGGTTGTATGATATTTTCATAATTATTTGTATCATTCGTATGAATATCTGATTTCATAAAGTTTTGAACTCAAGGTGTTTGTTCATACTAATTGAAATTGTGCGAATGAGATGCTTGTGAATACAATTGGTGATATGGGAGGATCCCTTTATATAGTATTTGTTGCCTAAGAATGTGGCTTGTGATAGGAGTGGATGCCTTTACATATAACAATATTTGTTATTCATTCTGCAGAAGCGTGTGTTGCGATAAAGTAACTCAGTTTGAAATGATGAAATACAAATTCAAAATAAATCAAATAATTTTCAAAGTTAAATATATGTAGTTACAAAGAAGCTTGTATATATTTTGAGACAAATATATCGTCTCTACATAGCGTGTATAAGAATGGTTTAGGGCCCATGATGAATGAAACGACTATGAGTAGAGACGTGATAAGCGCATCTAATAGAACGACTCTACATATCTAGATATGCTTTTAAACGTCACAATACAACGTCTCATACCTAGATATGTTTTTCACGTTCCAATATAGCGTCTCATATCAAGGGACGCCTTTGGATGTCCCAATATAGCGTCTCATATCTAGGGACGCTTTTGGACGTTGCAATATAGCGTCTCATGCAATGTACACACGCTTAGCTAGCGTGTCTACATGTTTTGAGACGGTCCATCGAGAGACGCTTCAAAGACGCTTTAGTAAGTCAACTCTATGGTTGCCTAGAGATGAAATAACACGTGTGTAGCTATGGAATATGGCGTCTCTACATGCAGTTTTTCTTGTAGTGAATATCCTATCCTTAACAACAACTTGCCTGTTGAACGGCTTGGGGATCCACCCCAACCAAGAGGTGGTCCTGTGTTTGAGCTTAAACAGTTGCTAGATACTCTTAAGTATGCTTATCTTGATGAAAAAGAGATATATCCTATTAGAATTAGTGCTAGTCTCTCAGAGCATGAAGAAAATAAGTTACTAAAAACTCTGAGGAAGCACCGTGATGCTATTGTATATACTCTTGATGATCTTAAGGGCATTAGTCCCACTCTATGCCAGCACAAGATTAAAACTGATCCTGATTCCAAACCAGTTGTTGATCATCAAAGGAGATTAAATCCTAAGATGGAAGAGGTAGTAAGAAAAGAAATACTAAAGCTCCTGGATGCATGTATTATCTATCCTGTTGCTCATAGTTATTGGGCGAGTCCGGTGCATTGCGTCCCTAAGAAGGGAGGCATTACCGTTGTCCCTAATGATAAGGATGAATTGATCCCACAGAGGATTATTACTGGCTATAGGATGGTGATCGATTTTAGGAAATTGAATAAGGCCACTAGGAAAGATCATTACCCTTTGCCTTTTATCGACCAAATTCTAGAAAGACTGTTTAAACACACACACTTCTTCTTTCTAGATGGTTATTCTGGTTTCTCTCAAATACCTGTTGCACATGCTGATCAGGAGAAAACCACTTTCACCTGCCCTTTCGATAACTTTGCTTAAGGACGTATGCCTTTTGGCTTATGTAATGCACCTGCCACCTTTCAAAGATGTATGATGGCTCTATTCTCTGACTTTTGTGAAAAGATTGTCGAGGTTTTCATGGATGACTTCTCTGTTTACCGGTCTTCTTTTGATGATTGCCTCAGCAACCTTGATCGAGTCTTGTAGAGATGTAAAGACACCAATCTTGTCTTGAATTGGGACAAGTGCCACTTTATGGTTAATGAAGGCATCGTCTTAGGACATAAAATTTCTGAAAGAGGTATTGAAGTCGATAAGGCTAAGGTTGATGCAATCGAGAAAATGTCATACCCCATAGATATCAAAGGTATAAGAAGTTTCCTTGGTCATGCTGGTTTCTATAGGAGGTTCATTAAAGACTTCTCTAAGATTTCTAGGCCTCTTACCAATCTCTTGCAAAAGGATATTCCTTTTTACTTTGACGATGATTGTGATGAAGCGTTCGAAATACTTAAGAAAGCCTTGATAAATGCACCTATTGTTCAACTACCTGATTGGAACTTACCTTTTGAAATCATGTGTGATGCTAGTGATTATGCTGTTGGTGCTGTCCTAGGGCAAAGAGTTGATAAGAAGTTGAATGCTATTCACTATGCTAGTAAAACTCTAGACAGTGCCCAAAAAAACTATGCAACTACGGAAAAGGAATTTTTAGCAGTCGTGTTTGCATGTGAACAGTTCAGGTCTTACATAGTTGATTCCAAAGTCAATATTCACACTGATCATGCTGCTATTAAGTACCTCATGGAGAAGAAAGACGCTAAACCTAGACTTATCAGATGGGTTCTCTTGCTACAAGAATTTGATTTCACGTTGAGGACAAGAAGGGTGCTGATAACCCAGTAGCACATAACTTGTCTAGGTTGGAGAACGTTCTTGATGACCCACAACCTATTGATGATAGCTTTCCCGATGAGCAATTGAATGTCATCAATGCTTCACGTAGTGCACCGTGGTATGCTGATTATGGAAACTATATTGTTGTGAAATATATATCAGCTAGTTTCACATACCAGCAAAAGAAGAAATTCTTCTTCGACTTGAGACATTACTTATGGGATGATCCTCACCTTTATAAGGATGGCGTAGATGGTGTTACTAGACGTTGTGTACCTGAACATGAACAGGGACAGATCCTACAGAAGTGTCACTCCAAGGCCTACAGAGGACACCATGCGGGAGATAGAACTGCACACAAGGTATTGCAATCAGGTTTCTATTGGCCCACTCTCTTCAAGGATGCCCGTAAGTTTGTCTTGTCTTGTGGCGAATGTCAAAGAATAGGTAATATCGGTAAACGTCAGGAAATGCCTATGAACTATTCACTTGTCATTGAGCCATTTGATGTTTGGGGCTTTGGTTACATGGGACCTTTTCCAAAATCCAACGGGTATACTCATATCCTAGTTGCAATTGATTACGTCACTAAGTGGGTAGAAGCTATCCCCACTAGTAGTGCTGATCACAACACCTCTATCATGATGATTAAAGAAGTTATTTTCCCTAGGTTTGTTGTCCCTAGATATCTAATGACCGACGGTGGTTCACACTTCATTCATGGTGCTTTCCGTAAAACGCTTGCTAAGTACGATGTCAACCATAGAATTGCGTCTCCCTATCACCCTCAGTCCAGTGGTCAAATAGAGCTAAGCAATAGAGAAATTAAACTAATTCTGCAAAAGACTGTCAACGGGTCTAGAAAGAATTGGTCTAAGAAGCTCGATGATGCACTGTGGGCTTATAGAACTGCCTATAAGAATCCCGTGGGCATGTCTCCGTACAAAATGGTGGAAGGTAAAGCATGTCATTTACCTCTTGAGCTAGGGCATAAAGCTTATTGGGCAATCAAAGAGCTCAACTTTGATTTCAAACTTGCTGGTGAGAATAGGTTATTTGACATTAGCTCGCTTGATGAATGGAGAGCTCAGGCATATGAAAATGCCAAGTTGTTCAAAGAAAAGGTTAAAATGTGGCACGATAAGAGGATACAAAAGCGTGAGTTCAATGTAGGTGATTATGTATTGCTATATAATTCTCGTTTAAGATTTTTTGCAGGCAAGCTTCTCTCTGTCCCTATATTATTGAGGAAGTATATCATTCCGGTGCTATCAAGATCAACAACACAGAAGGGAATTGTCCGAGAGTTGTAAATGGGCAGAGAATCAAGTATTATATCTCAGGTACTCCCATAAATGTTGAAAGCAATATTATCAATACCATAACTCCGGAGGAATACCTAAGGGATATTTATCAGCCTGTTTCAGACTCCAAAAACAAAGAGACTCCAAAACTTTTCCAATAGGATTTTTTCTCTCTTTTGGAATATTTGAAAAAATAGAAAAATTGGAAGTAGTCCGAAAAGCGTGCAAGGAGGCGACAAGCCTGCCAGGTGTGGGCCCACCCCCTGGCCGCACCTGGGGGGCTTGTGGCCACCTCGTGTGCCTCCCGGACTCCGTTTTCGTGCGGAGTACTCCTTCTGGTCTGGAAAAAATCATTATATATTCTACCGAAAGGTCTGACCCTCGTATCACGCAAATTTCCTCTGTTTCGTTTCGAGCTTGTTTCTGCTGCAGATCTAGTTTGCTATGACATCCCCAAAAGCTCCGAAGGACAAGATCTTCGAGAAGGTCATCAATCCCTACCTCGTGGGAGTGCTGCAACACCCTCAATCTATCGAGCTTGTTTCTGCTGCAAATTTCCTCTGTTTCGTTTCGAGCTTGTTTCTGCTGCAGATCTAGTTTGCTATGACATCCCCAAAAGCTCCGAAGGACAAGATCTTCGAGAAGGTCATCAATCCCTACCTCGTGGGAGTGCTACAACACCCTCAATCTATCGAGATGTGTGAGGGGATGTTGCACATCCATGATGTTGAGGGGCCCAAGAAGACCGGCAGCGTCGAGGCGAGGCTCAAAGCAATGGAGCAACAGGTCTTCAAGTGCCAAGGGATGGTGGAGCGTGGACTCAACGCCAACCACATGATGATCACGGAGTTCACCAACAAGCACAAGATTGATGACAATGACATTGGGAAGCACCTCTCCAGGCTCTATGACAGGATTGATCACCTCCAAGCCCAAATATATGACCTGCAGAACCAAAACTGTGAGTATGAGTATAGATTTAAATCAATACGGTTGGCTGCAGATTTGAGTATTCCGGAGACTCGTTGATCTTTCCATGATGGAGCACCTATGCCTTGGAAGACGGAGGTTCAAACCCATGTTGCAACAACTCCACCACCATCACCTCCAAAGGAAGACAACTAAGCATGGGTATGGGCAATCCCCTTGGCTTGTGCCAAGCTTGGGGGAGTTTCCCCGGTATCGTATAACCATCACATCTTTTGCCTTTACTATTGTTTTAGTTTGTTCCTTTTCAGTTTTCTCTTTCTCTAGTACAATAAAGGTCGTAGTGTTTTAGCTTGAGTTTTGTTTTGTGTCACCCCCAATGTATTCGAGCTCGTGAGCCATATAATAAAGAGTGTCTTAGTTGAAGGGCCTTGCCTCTTGCCATGATCAAAAGATTGAGAAAATAACAAAATCATGAAAGATCATGTAATGATCTTATGGGAAGTGATGGCTTCACATATAAAAAGAATGTTGGTTGAAACTTGTTGAGGGTAGACAAACATAGACCTTGGTCATTGTTGCAATTAATAGGAAGTGATAAAGAAGGAGAGGTTCACATATAAATATATCATCTTTGACACCATCTATGATTGTGAACACTCACTAAACTATTACATGCTTAGAAGTAGATGTTGGACAAGGAAGACAACATAACGAATTGTGTTTGCTTGGTTCCGAACAATGTTATATGATTAGAGATCCCTTAGCATGTGACGATTGCTTCCACCTCATATTAGCCAAAACTCCCGCACCAAGTAGAGATACTACTTGTGCATCCATAAACCTTCAACTCAGTTTTGCCATGAGATTCGACCATACCTACCTATGGATTGAATAAGATCCCTCAAGTAAGTTGTCATTGGTGCAAGCAATAAAAATTTCTCCCTAATATGTATGATCTATTAGTGTGTGGAAAATAAGCTTTGTACGAACCCGTGATGAGGAAGACATAAAAGCGACAGACTGCATAATAAAGTTCTTTATCACAGGAAGCAATATAAAGTGACGTTCCTTCGCACTAAGAGGACACACATCCAAACCTCAAAAGCGCATGACAACCTCTGCTTCCCTCTGTGAAGGGCTTATCTTGTACCTTGAAAGGGGCATGGTGATCTACACCAATTCCTTATTGCGCCTTTATCTTGGCTAACGGCATATGCTAGGGAAAGATCTATATTCATATGTCAACTTGGAGGTAAGCATTCATGAATTATTATTGTTGACATTACCCTTGAGGTAAATGGTTGGGAGGCGAAACTATAAGACCCTATCTTTCTCTATGTCCAGCTGAAACATTGATCTCATGAGTACCACATGAGTTGAAGAAATTGTCGAGAATGAAAAGATGAATGAGTATGTGGATTTTCTTTACAAGCTCTTATTTGACTCTTTCCGATGTTGTGATAAATTGCAATTTCTTCAATGACTAAAGGCTATCGGTTGTTAATTCTCGGTAAGGTTCTTGATCCATACTTTACTTTGGGAAGGAATTGTCACTTTGGCATGAGAGATTATATATTGGTATTGTTGTTCTGATCATGATCATGATGCCTGCATGTTCGTATCTTGTTTTGTCGACACCTCTCTCTCTAAACATATGGTCATATTTATTGATCTAGGCTTTCGCTTGAGGACAAGCAAGGTCTAAGCTTGGGGAGTTGATACGTCCATTTTGCATCATGCTTTCATGTTGATATTGATTGCTTTTTGGGCTGTTATTTCACTTCACGGTACAATACTTATGCCTTTTCTCTCTTAATTTGCAAGGTTTCATGAAGAGGGAGAATGCCGGCAGCTGGAATTCTGGCCTGAAAAGGGAGCAAGTTTGAGACGCCTATTCTGCGCAACTCCAAAAGCCGTGGAAATCAACGTGGATTTTTTTGCGATTTATAAAAAATATTGGGTCGAAGAAGTGCCAGAGGAGCGCCAGCAGGTGGCCACAAGCCTGCTAGGCGCGACCACCCCCTGGCCGCGCCTAGGGAGCTTGTGGGCCCCCTGCTGGCCCACTGGCCCCCCTCTTTTCCTACAAGAAGGGTTTTGGTCTGGAAAAAATCAGGAGGAGTCTTTCCGGAGGATTCGCCGCCGCCACGAGGAGGAACATGAGCAGAACAAATCTAGAGCTCCGACAGAACGATCCTGTCGGGGAAACTTCCCTCTTGGAGGGGGAAATCGTCGTCATCGTCATCACCAACACTCCTCTCATCGGAGGGGACTCATCACCATCAACATCTTCATCAGCACCATCCCATCTCCAATCGCTAGTTCATCTTTTGTAACCAATCTCCGTCTCGCGACTCCTATTGGTACTTGTAAGGTTGCTAGTAGTGTTAATTACTCCTTGTAGTTGATGCTAGTTGGATTACTTGGTGGAAGAGTTTATGTTCAGATCTTTAATGCTACTCATTACCTCTCTAGTCATGAATATGATTATGCTTTGTGAGTAGTTACTTTTGTTCCTAAGGACATGGGATAAGTCATGCTATAAGTAGTCATGAGAATTTGGTATTCGTTCGATATTTTGATGTGTTGTATGTTGTTTTTCCTCTAGTGGTTTTACGTGAACGTCGACTACATAACACTTCACCATTATTTGGGCCTAGAGGAAGGCATTGGGAAGTAGTAAGTAGATGATGGGTTGCTAGAGTGACAGAAGCTTAAACCCTAGTTTATGCGTTGCTTCGTAAGGGGCTCATTTGGATCCACTAGTTTAAAGCTATGGTTAGACTTTGTCTTAATTCTTCTTTCGTAGTTGCGGATGCTTGCGAGAGGGGTTAATCATAAGTGGGATGCTTGTCCAAGTAAGAGCAGTACCCAAGCGCCGGTCCACCCACATATCAAACTATTAAAGTAACAAACGCGAATCATATGAACATGATGAAAACTAGCATGACAGAAATTCCCGTGTGTCCTCGGAAGCGTTTTTCCTCCTACAATAGTTTGTCCAGCCTTGTCCCTTGCTACAAAAGGGATTTGGCCACTTTGCTGCACCATTGTTACTTTTGTTTCTTGCTACTTGCTACAAATCATCTCACCACACAACCACTTGTTACCGATAATTTCAGTGCCTGCAGATATTACCTTGCTGAAAACCACTTGTCAGATCCTTCTGCTCCTCGTTGGGTTTGACACTATTACTTATCGAAAGGACTACGATAGATCCCCTATACTTGTGGGTCATCAGGGTCCTGTTGGAAACTAAGGGATATTAAGGCCTCCTTTTAATAGAGAACCAGAGCAAAGCATTAACACATGGTGAATACATGAACTCCTCAAACTGCGGCAATCACCGGAAATAGTCCCAATTTCTCTCACCTGGGGGGATGCGGATCATGACACATAATAGGTGACTACGACTTGCAATATAGGATCGAAAACACTCTTATATTCATGAAAATATAGTAGCTTCAGATCTGAAATCATGGCACTCGGGCTCTAGTGGCAACCATTAAGCATAGAAAAGTCATAGCAACATCAATCTTCGAACATAGTGGACACTAGGGATCAAGCCCTATCAAATTTAACTCGATTACATGATCAATCTCATCTAATCGCACCACCATCCAGCAATCCTACAGAGGAATTACTCACACCCGGTGGTGAGCATCATGGTGGTGTTGATGGAGAAGGGTTGGTGATGACGAGGGCTTTGAATCCCCCTCTTCGGAGCCTAAAACAGACTCCAGACCAGCCCTCTGGAGGAAGAATAGAAGTTGGCGGCGACTCCATCTCGTGAAACGCGATGAAATCTTCTCTCCTCTTTTTTCTCCGTGAATAAGAATTTATAGGACTGGAAATAGGGTCAGAGGAGCCACGGGGGCCCCATAGGCCATGAGGGCGCGGCCAGGCCCTAGGTCGCACCCTGTTCGCTTGTGCCCCCCTCACACACCTCCTACAGCAGGTCTTCGCTCCATAATTCATTATAATTCCTAGAAAAAAACACAAAAGGTTTCATCCAATTCCGACAACTTTTATTTTTGCACAAAAATAACATCAAAGTAGTTCTGCTAAAAACAACGTCAGTCCAGGTTAGTTTCATTTCAATCATGCAAATTATAGTCCAAAACAAGAGAAAAAGTGTTTGGAAAAGTAGATACGTTAGAGACGTATCAACTCCCCCAAGCTTAGCTCATTGCTTGTCCTCAAGCAATTCAGTTAATAAACTGGAAGTGATAAAGAAAACTTTTGCAAACTCTTTTGTTCTTGTTGCTGTATATATGCTTAGCTAGTGTTCAGGTTTTCAACATAAATCATAAGTAACCATATTCATGATGACAATTAAACATCATATGCACACATGGCAATACATAATCAACTAGTGAGCAATAATAAGATATCTCATATGCCAACAATTTATCAAAACAATCATGATATAATATGGTGACATGGTATTTCGCTAGCCCTTTCCGAGATCGCTAAAAATAAATGCAGAGCACCTCCGAGGTTCAAATAGTGACTAGACATTATAATTTAGAGTAGGAAAGATCTAGTCATGCTCAAATCCAACATTAACTAGACTCAATGCATAAGAATGGCAATAGTGCTCTCCGGCGTGGTGCGGTCAGTAAGAAGGTGATGCCTCAGCATAAAAATAAATGGATAGGCCCTTCGCAGAGGGAAGCATTGATTTGTAGAGGTGCGAGAGCTGAAGGTTCAAAACAGGGATGAAATTATATTTTTCGAGTGGTGTTATTTTTTTGTCAACGTTACCATTGTTTTTTCAATATCTTCCATGCTAATCACATTATTGACGGTTCCCAAACAGAATTGAAATTTTACCCCCCTCCACCATTCAAGCACACTCCATGGCTAGCCGAATACACGGATACCAAACAGTAAACTTTCTTGGGGGAGTTCTTGTTTATTTATTTCTGTACTATGCAGGACTGGGAATCCTTTTACCAGCCTCTCTCGTGCAATGATAGTGAATAAACACTCATCTTTGAGAATAACCCGCTTAGCATGGAAGATAATGACCGCCCATCGCTCCATGAGCGGTATGAGCACACAAAACATATATTTATTTGAATATTAGAGATGGCACATGCAAATTTACTTGGAACAGTAGGGTAATACCGCATATGGGTAGGTATGGTGGACTCATGTGGAACAACTTGATTTTATGAGTTTGGATGCACAAGAATTATTCCCGATTTGTATAGGTGAAGGCTAGCAATAGATTGAGAAGCGACGAGCCAGAGAGCGAAAACGGTCATAATCATGCATCGTGAATAATTAACATTGGACCTTAGCATGGGTAAGATATGAAAACTCTAAATTTAAACATCATGAAGGTTGCATTGGTTTTCAATCAAGTACATGTTTGCACATGGGCCAAGTCAAGTTGCTCGAATTACTCAGAGGGAAATACCATATTACCATACCACATCATAACCATTTTAATGCATGTTGACTCATAAGATAAATCATTATCCACTCCTAGCTATTTAAGCATGGCATGAGAAACTATGATCTCTAGTTGTCATCATAAACATGTTCACTCATAATATACTGAATCAAGATAGAACGAGCTAAACATATTTACAAAAACGGAAACGAGAAGAGTCCATACCAGCTTCCTTTGCCACGATCACTTCATCAAATATAGTCATTATTGCCTTTCACTTGAACGATCGAATGATATGATAATAATAATAGTGTGAGTGCCTCGTGGGCTAAGCTGGAATCTGCGAGGCAATTTAAACAAAGGAGAAGACAAGGTAATTATGGCTCTTTTTGTTGGATTCACATTTATGCATAAGAGAGCCATTCCACATTTTCATTGGTCTTCTTCCTTCAATGACTCAAGGAAAAGAGAAGAAGTTCAGAGAAACACACTGCAATATTTTTGTAGTTTTTGATTTTTCCAGAAGGGAAGAAAGAAACAAAGGAAAAACAAAAACGAGAAAAACTATTTACACGGGAAAGCTCCCAACATGCAAAGGAAGTCTGTTTGGTTTTTCTATTAATATTGAAGTTAATCAAACGGTAAAGAAAAACTGAAAAGAAGTGAGAAATATTTTTGGATTTTTCAAAGTTTTGAAACAGAAAGTAGAAAAATAAAACTAACATGGATATACAATGAAAGAGGATGAACACCATCAATTGATGTGAAATGTGCGAACTGTAATGTAATGTCGGTGAGAAATACATACTACCAAAGCTTAGGCTTTTTCCTAGCTTGGTAATCACCACTGGTGGTTTGGATAATAGTGGGGATGGTAGCTTGTGGTACCATATCACGCTGCTTCTTTGGCCAAGCGATGGGCCTCCATCACATCCTTATATTCTTGCGCCTCAATTTCTAGGATAAAATACCTCTGTTTTCAGTGAAAATCACAAAGAGCAGGTGCAGGCAAAGTGACAGGGACGGATCTATATCTATCAAATATTAAGTAATAATTATAATCCCTAGCATTACTTGTATGAAACTCATGTCTATGCATTGCGTCAAAATCTAAATATTCATGAGTCAACACGGGATCATTAGGTTGATGTGAAACTCTTAATTTTTTAGCTACTCGAGAGGCATAAATCCCTCCATACAAGTCACCAACATGTGAGTTGCTATGCATCCTTCTAGCAACTATTGCACCGAGATTATAATGTCTCTAGCCTGTTAATGACGTACGAATGAGGCTGAAGTCAGGAGTGCATATTGCACTATAGTCCTGCTTACCCACTACGCACTTCCCACTGAATAAAGCAAAATAGAGGATGGAGGGAAATTGAATACTTTTTATTCTAGCTTGTGTTACTACTCTATCCTCTCCAACGCATAGGCTACTCAGAAACATATTATACTCAGTTTTCTGTGGCTTATCTAATGAGCCCCATAGTGGAAGTTTGCAACCCTTGAAGAACTCTTCTAGATATAAACTATAGGCTTTATCATAGAGGTTTATCATTACTCTAGAATTATGAGGGTGATATTGAAATCCTTGTGTGAATGTAAGGGTAAGATTGTAACACTGGGCGCACTTATCTGCAAGGAAGTCGGCGAGGTCAGTATTACAAATGTATCGATCAAACTCTTCCTTGATGCCTGCACCTCTCATGAATTCTTCGCATGGCCAAAAGCACTATTTGGCATCAACTATGACTATTAAACTTGAGTGAGGTTCGACAAAGGCTTGTCGTGCCGAGCCCTCGCTCGGTGATTCTCCCGAAGAGTGCCTTCGCGAAGGATTCCTCCTAAAGAAATTCATCTTTCCAAGAACAAATTTCTGAAAAAATTTGGAGCCACATATTTATGTCAATGAAACTTTGTACGATTGATAACAACTACTCTTACGGATGCCTAGAGTGCATATCAAGCATTCATACGACTTGGAACTCACAGAATTCAACATGCAAGCTCATTTTCTGTAGCACCAAGTGCAGCAAAATATGCATAATATAAACCACTAAAAAACAAATTGGAAGAGTGGACGAGTTATATACCAAGGAACAATTCCTCAAAACAGTTTCAGAAACGGAGTTTCGAGCAAAGAGATCGAAAATTTCAGTTTATGGAGGAAGAACACTTGAAAGAGAGAGCTAGGGAATTTTTCGGTAGGTGAGAGACGAAGTGGGCTAAAGAGATAAGGCAGGGGGGCCTATGGGCCCCACAAGCCATCAAGCCGTGGCCAGGGCCTAGGTCGCGTCGTGTTGGCTTGTGGCCCATCGGTGCACCTCCCTGCTATATTTTTTATGCCAAAACTTCTTAAATATTCCACAAAAATTCATGTTAAATTTTTGTGGCATTCTGAGACTTTTTATTTTTGGGCTATTTTCTATTGCACGGTAAAATGAGAAAACAGGATAATCATGGTATTTTATTTTATTTTACTAAGAAAAACATAAAGTAAACTAATGATACAGAGAAAGGTGCTTAGTAAATTGAGCATCCTCACATGTTTCAAAAATGATATGTTAATAAGGTTGATCAGGTCTTATTAATAACCATTTTCGATTGACATGAAAAGAAAAATTCACGTATCAAACTAAGTTACCTCAATGGGATTTGCATCTCCCCAACAATAAGATTATAATAACTTTTCTTGATAATAGGAAGAGGTAATGCAAAGCTTCCAATGATAACCATAGCACTAGGCTCAATGACATTAACATTATTAATGAGAATTTTCTTCCTTGGGAAATGCAAGGTATGTTGTTTGCCATTGACATGAAATGTGACTTTACTTTTGTTGCAATCAATAACAGCTCCTATAGTGTGTAAAAAGTGTCAACCAAGGATAGTTGACATGTTGTCATCCTCGGGCATATCAAGAATAACAAAGTCTGTGAGGATAGTAACATTTACAACCACAGCAGGAACATCCTCACAAATTCCAATAGGTAAAGAAGTGGATTTATCAGCCATTTGCAAAGATATCTCAGTAGGTGTAAGCTTATTCAATTCAAGTCTTTTGTATAGTTGTGTGTGAACCATAGAAGCATGTTTACCTAGACCTTTAACATCATTAGCAATTCTAAACATCAAGTCACACAAGCCATCCATCATCATAGCATTATGTCTTAAATGATCTTTGGCATAATTATTGAAATGCTCTTGCTTAACAACATAATTATCAAATTCATCCATGCATTGACTAGGAGTCTTACTATAAGGTATATCACTTTCATTAAAGGTACAGAGAGAGTTTACCTTTACTACCTGTGTCAGGGTGTTAAGTCCATATATTTCTACAATAGGTGGTAATTTGTTGACATCTTTAGTTTTAATACCTTTCCCCTTCATGGATTTCTTAACTTCTTGCATATCTTTAGGGCTGAGGAATAGAATACCTCTCTTATTTGGAATGGGTTCCGACGATGGTTCAGGAAGTGTCCAATTATCAGCATTTTCCAAAATGTTATTGAGTAATTATTCAGCTTGCCCAACAGTTCTCTTCCTGAAAACACAACCATCACAGCTATCTAGGAAATCCCTAGAAGCATTGGTTAGTCCATTATAAAAGATATCAAGTATTTCGTTTTCTTAAGATGATGATCATGCAAAGCTCTAAGTAACGAGAGAAGCCTCCCCCAAGCTTGAGGGAGATTCTCTTCTTTACTTTGCACAAAGTTAAATATTTCCTGTAAAGCAGTTTGTTTCTTATGAGCAAGAAAATATTTTTAAGAGAAGTAATGAAGCATATCCTGGGGGCTACGCACACAACCAGGAGCAAGAGAAAGAAACCAATCTTTAGCCTCGCCTTTTAGCGAGAAAGGAAAAAAACTTAAGGACATAGTAGTAGCGTATCTTTTCGTCATTAGTAAACAAAGCAGCAATATCATTTAATTGATGTGGTGTCCAATAACAGTTTCATTTTCATAACCATGGAAGGGATCAGATTCAACTATATGGATTGATTCAGGGTCTACACATAATTCATAATCCTTATCAGTAAGAAAAATAGGAGAAGTAGGAAATTTAGGATCACGTTTCATTTCCTCCATCATAGATTTTTCTTCCAGTTTGGACACTAGTTTCCTCAAGTCATCTCTATTCTCACAAGCAAGAACTTCCCTAGATATTTCCTCATCCATGTCACATCCCTAAATCCCTAATAGAGTTTAGCAAGATTGTACTCATGTCTTTTCCTTTGCATCCAAGAAAATGAGATGAAATCAAAAGCAAAGAAATAAAAACAAAAGCAAAACCCTAGCAACTCAATATCAAAACAATTCAACCAAGGTGACAAATCAATGAATCCAAAATGGCCATCATAAAAGTTCATCTTTTCTGATATTTCTTGGAAACAAAATAACAAGGGTGAAATATATTTCCAAAATACTTCTGGCATTTTACTTTAGCTATAAAAGTCACTGAAATCAATTATATATTTGATTTCAAATATTTCAAATTCTCATAAAATGTTGAAAACTTTATTTAGGTTTGGAAATATTTCAAATAACACCCCAGTATCATGCAAACTAATTTTGAAATAGTTTGGACCCAAAATAAAATAAAAACAAATGTCAGAAAGAATAAAACAGAAATAGGAAAGAAAGGAAATTGGAAAAGCACTATACGTCGCTCACCTGGCCCAGCCCAACTCCTCCCCTGTCTTCTTCCTCCTGCCAGACGGCAGCAGGAGGTGGCCGCAGCTCCCTCCGGCGCGGCCAGGCACCAGCGTGCCTGCTTGGCCGCCGCTTCGTGCTAGCAAGGAGGGGATAACCTCCCGCGACCTCCTCCCGAGCTCATCCTTCCCCCATTCGGCCCGTGCTCTCTCCTCTCTCGGCTGCCATTAGAGCGAGCTTGAGCTCGAGCTCCTCGTCGCTCCAAACCCTCTCCCTCTTGCGTGAGCCGCGCAAAAGCTCCGCATCGACCCCCTGAAGCTTCCCAGCGAGGCACGCGAGCCCTCGAGCCCTGAGACGCCCGGACGCCATCGTCTTCAACCTCGGATCCCCGGAGCTCGCCGCCGCCGTTCTCCCTCCTCAGTCCTTCTCCGAGCCTGGTCTCGACGCCTCTGCAATCCCAGTGAGCCTAGGAAGTTTTCCCCCACGTTTTCCCCCTCGATGCCTTTTTGTAGCGGCCGATTCCACCGGAGCCCGACGAGATCCGCCGCTGGAGCTCGTCGCCGGTGACCCTCTGCTGATCGGCTAGTTGATCAAAAGCAATCATTGGCTTCAGCTCATCGCGTAGATGCTCTAGGAGCCCAACCCCGCACGTTTTGCACTCGGATTCAATGACCTCGTCATAGCCCGAACTCCGGCAGCCGCTGAGCTCGTCACCGGCGTCATCTCCGGCCATCTTAGCCCCTGTTCTTTGCAAAAATGGAACCGCAATTGACCAACCGTTCCTCTGGTGCCTCCCGCCTTCCGTTTGGTCACCGGAATAGCAAACCCGATGCACTCTGCCGTCTCTGTGGTCGCCGGAGCTCATCGCCAGCGATATCCACCTCGTCGCCGGTGGATTTGAGCCACCTATGCCTATGACATGTGGGTCCCACTGGTCAGGTTTGACTTTCAACGGCCAGTTGGACCTGCTGATGTCATGCTGATGCAATAACTCATTTTCTATTTTAAAATAATTACAGAATAAGTTCAAAACTTTGGAAATTCATAGAAAATTGATTATAACTCCAAATCTGACAAATAATATGTGCAAATTGATCAGAAAAATTCAATGAACACAATGGTGCAACTTTTATGCATGAAAAACAAAGTTATGAAACAACATCAGGTCAAATCAATTAAATGATTAAGATAAATATGCCATTTCAAAAAATATTTGAATTTGGGTTTCAAACCCGATGCAACCTAAGGTTTTACCAACCACATCTAATTATACCACTCTTCATTTCATGCCATGTTCATGCATCATGATTGTTGCATATGGTTGTTATTAATTGTACGTTGTTATTTGGTAGGCCCCGCCCCTCCGGATACGACTGAATATCCGATTGACGGATATTACCCCTCTGCTGAGCAACAAGGCAAGCACCCTTTTGATCATCCCGATATCATCCCATGTTCTTGCTCCTGCTCCTACTTATTGCATTAGGAAAAAATATTTGAAATGCTTTACTTCGGTAGCTGAACCTATTTCTTTGCATGACCTGTCATTGTGACAGTAAATAGCCAAACCATGCAACCTAGCATACCTGGTAGATGCTTGAGCTATGATGTATTTATTCCTGCTATGCTTGCTATTCCTAGAAGTTGTGTCAGGTCTGTTTCATCTGGGTGATGAACAAGAATGGATGCATGTGTTCTAGTGACAAAGTTAAAGTGTAGAACCTGATTTGGTAAAGGTACCAATGAAAGGCTATGTAGGAGTACATGGCGGGTTGTTTCATTGGGACCGTCCTTAGGAACTGAGTTCCGTATATGTAATCCAAGACAAGATACTACCACATGCTGGGCCCTGAAATATGACCCCGCTCGACTTATTAATCGCCTAGTACTCGCTCCAGGAGTCGGAAGTAGTTTCTGGTGTTTATAGTCATGCTGGAGGCCGTGCATAGTGCTGACCCTAGAAGTGGGCTATGATGCGGTAGGTAGTGGCACAGTGTACCAAGTGTCACCCGGATGGTGGGCTTGGGAACCCTGCGCACATTGTTTGGGGCCATGGAGGAAACCTCGGCCGGACTTCCGTGCGGGTTACCCTGAGATAGGCGATAAACCTGGACTAGCTACTAATGTGGTTAACGGTCGTGGCCGACTCCCTCGCTGGGCTTCCACTTGAAGGTTGTCGAGGTTCATGACGTGCACATAGCGATAAGTGGCGAGAGCGTGTGTGAAGAAGTACACCCCTATAGGGTTATGATCTATTCGAATAGCCGCGTCCGCGGATATGGACTACTTGGAGACATATGTTGTTCATAGATCACTTTAATGGCTACTCATAAAAGTACCAAGATAAGTGTGAGTATCATGGATGGCATTTCCGTAGGAAGACGGGAATGATTCCATGATGGTGTATTGTTGTGGATTTAGTGGACTCATGTGCGAGAAAACAAAGTTGTTAAAAACTATTTAAAAACGTTGTTTAGTCTAGCCAAGAGTCAAAGTTGGCTTGCTGCATGAAACACCACAACCCCCTTTGTTGATACCTGTGCATGAGTAGATAGATCAGTTCTAAAGTCTTGCTGAGTACTCTTGTACTCATGTTTGCTTAATAATTGTTGCAGAGGATATCCACGAGCCAACAGGTGGGTTGTTTCTAGACATCGATGATGACGAGTAGCTGGTGTCCCAGCTACGACCTGGCCCCTTTCAGAAGGGATCTGTAGATAGTCAGGCTTTATGCCTTATCCTTTCATCTGTCTGTACTCAGACAACTTTTATGCTTCCGTTGGTTTGTATGACATGATTGTATGACTTTGAGTGTCGGGTCGTGTGACCCTTGCTTATATGAACATATTATGCAAGACTCTTCCGAGTCTTCTAAATAAATGTCGTGATGTTGTATGGTTATGTTGTGATGTCATTGTTGTATCTATGCATATCTAGTATGTCATGCGTACATGTGATGCACTGTGATATGTATTGGATTCGACACCTAGTCGTATGCCTTAGTAGCGCTCTATACAGAGAAATTTGCCCCTCTGTGATTCCACCGAGCCATGGTGGTTCGCTATTGCTCCGGACACATTGGTTGACCGGCATGCATCCTTCTTAGTTGTTGTGTATGTTCCTTCGGGGAAATGTCACGTGGTGTAATGGAGTCCTTGTATCTTGCTACGACTCGTCTACACTCGTTACTGACCGACACCTGCTTTGGTGGGTTATGTATGCCTGTCTATGTACAGACGAGCCATTTGAGTTTATGACTAGATATGTCGACCCGGGTTCTTTGACATTGGAATGCTAGCGACACTAATGCATACGTGATTCAAAGGGCACAAACGGTCCCAGCTAAGGTAAGGTGGCAGCCGTGGGGATAACCGTGCGTGAGACCGCCAAGGGATGCAATGTGTTACAGGCTAGATTCCTATGGCTTAGGATTGGGGTCCCGACAATCCACTACATAACCTTCAGGTACATAAGGCAATTCATAATCAATAGGAGATCTTGGTGTAGTAGGTGATTCAAAATCTTCATCAGTTTCAGCAGTTTCATGTCTCTAGCTTTAGCAATATGAGCATGAAGTATTTCACTTAGTGGCACAGTTTCAGTTTCATCAAATGTAGTAATAGTAGCATCATTAATTTCAGAGGTAGCATCATCAAGTTCATGTGACATATTAGGACGATCAACTGGTAGTGGTGTAACAAGCTGATTCAAAACAGTAGGTGAATCCAATGCAAAGCAAGATGGCAGTTTCTTACCTCCTCTCGTGCAAGAGGGGACGATCTTAGTTCGAGTATCTTTCAGATTCTTCATAGTGGCAATTGGATACCCTCAAGTTAACACAATAAATATTGCTATGCTCCCTAGCAATGGCGCGAGAAAAAGGTCTTGATAACCCACAAGAGTAGGGATTGCGACAGTCTTCATGGGTAGTATTTTACCCTAATTTATTGGTTCGACACAAGGGGAGTGATAACTCACAAGTATAGGGGATCGCAACAGTTTTCGAGGGTAGAGTATTCAACCCAAATTTATAGATTCGACACAAGGGGAGCCAAAGAGTATCTGAAGGTATTAGCAACTGAGTTCTCAATTCAACCACACCTGGAGATTAATTATATGCAGCAAAGTGATTAGTAGCACAGTAATATGATAGTTTTGATGATAGTAGAAGCAGCAATAATAACGGTAACAGTGATAGCAGTGATTTTGTAGGAGTAACGATAGCAGTAGCAACAATAGTAACTTAGCAAGAACAATATAAGGTAAATTCGTAGGCATTGGATCGGTGACTCCTTGGATGATATTCATCATGAGACAGTTATAACCTAGGGCGATACAACACTAGCTCCAGTTCATAAATATATTGTAGGCATGTATTTTGTAAATAGTCATACGTGCTTATGGAAAGAACTTGCATGACATCTTTTGTCCTACCCTCCCGTGGTAGCGGGTGATGACCCACAAGTGTAGGGGATCTATCGTAGTCCTTTCGATAAGTAAGAGTGTCGAACCCAACGAGGAGCATAAGGATCTGACAAGTGGTTTTCAGCAAGGTAATCTCTGCAAGCACTAAAATTATCGGTATCAGATAGTTGTGTGATAAGATGATTCGTAGCAAGTAGCAAGTAACAAAGGTAACAACGATGCACCAAAGTGGCCCAAACCCTTTTGTAGCAAGGGACAAGCCTGGACAAACTCTTACAGGAGGGAAAGCGCTCCCGAGGACACATGGGAACTTCTGTCAAGCTAGTTTTCATCATGTTCATATGATTTGCGTTCCCTACTTTGATAGTTTGATATGTGGGCGGACCGGCACTTGGGTACTGTCCTTACTTGGACAAGCATCCCACTTTTGATTAACCCCTCTCGCAAGCATCTGCAACTACGAAAGAAGAATTAAGTAAACTACTGTGAACCAAATCAGCCCCTTACGAAGCAACGCATAAACTAGGGTTTAACGTTCTGTCACTCTAGCAACCCGTCATCTACTTACTACTTCCCAATGCCTTCCTCTAGGCCCAAATAATGGTGAAGTATTATGTAGTGGACGTTCACATAACACCACTAGAGGAGAGACAACATAAAGCACATCAAAATATCGAACGAATACCAAATTCACATGACTACTTATAGCATGACTTATCCCATGTCTTCATGAACAAAAGTAACTACTCACAAAGAATAATCATATTCATGAACAGAGAGGTAACGAATAGCGTCAAAGATCAGAACATGTAATCTTCCACCAAGTAATCCAATTAGCATCAACTACAAAGAGCAATTAACACTACTAGCAACCTTACAAGTACCAATCGGAGTTGTGAGACGGAGATTGGTTACAAGAGATGAACTAGGGTTTGGAGATGAGATGGTGCTGATGAACATGTTGATGGTGATGAGTCCCCTCCGATGAGAGGAGTGTTGGTGATGACGATGGTGACGATTTCCCCCTCTCAGAGGGTAGTTTCTCCGCCAGGACGACCCTGCCGGAGCTCTAGATTGGTTCTGCTCAAGTTCCGCCTCGTGGCGGCGGCGATTCGTCCCAAAAGCCTCCTCCTGTTTTTTTCTGGAACGAAACCCTTCTTGTAGAAAAAGAGGGGGCCAGAGGGCCAGGGGGGAGGCCGCGCCTAGCAGGCTTGTAGACTCCTGCTGGCTCCCCTCGGGTACTTCTTCGGCCCAGTATTTTTTTAAATTCCAAAATAAATCCTCGTTGATTTCCATGGCTTTTGGAGTTGCGCAGAATAGGTATCTCAAACTTGCGCAGAATAGGCCAGAATTCCAGCTGCCGACATTCTCCCTCTTCATGTAAACCTTGCGAAATAAGAGAGAAAAGGCATAAGTATTGTACCGTGAAGTGTAATAACTGGCCAAAAAGCGATAAATATCAACATGAAAGCATGATGCAAAATGGACGTATCAACTCCCACAAGCTTAGACCTCGCTTTTCCTCAAGCGAAAGCCGAGATCAACAAATATGCCCACAAATTTAGAGAGAGGTGTCGACAAAACAAGATACGTACATGCAGGCATCATGATCAGAGTCAGAATAGCAATACCGTCATATAATCTCTCATGCTAAAGTGATTATTCCTTCACAAAGTAAAGTATGGATCAAGAACATTACCGAGAATTAACAACCGATAGCCTTTAGTTATTGAAGAAATTGCAATTTATCATAAGATCAGAAAGAGTCAAGTAAGAGCTTGTAAAGCAAATCCACATACTCAATCATCCTTTTGTCTTCTACAATTGCTACAACTCACGTGGTACTCATGAGATCAAAGTTTTAGTCGGACACAGAGAAAGACATGGGCTTATAGTTTCGCATCCCAACCATTAACTCAAGGGTAATGTCAACAATAATAATTCATGAATACTTACCTCCAAGTTGACATATGAATATAGATCTTTCCCTAGCATATGACGTTAGCCAAGATAAAAGCAAAATAAGGAATTTGTGTAGATCACCATGACTCTTTCAAGGGAAAAAAGTAAAGGTACAAGATAGGCCCTTCGCAGAGGGAAGTAGAGGTTGTCATGCGCTTTTGAGGTTTGGGTGTGTGTCCTATTAGTGTGGAGGAACGTTGATACGTCTCCAACGTATCTATAATTTTTGATGGTTTCATGCTATTATCTTGTCAAACTTTGGATGTTTTGCATGCCTTTTATATATTTTTTGGGACTAACTTATTAACTCAGTGCCAAGTGCCAGTTCCTGATTTTTCCATGTTTTTGACCCCTTTCAGAGGAGGATTTTGAACGGAGTCCAAACGGAATGAAACTGCCAAAAATATTTTTTCCGAAACAGAAAAAGATCGTGAAGCCGGAGAATCAGGGCAGGGGGCCTGCAGGGACCCCACAAGTCCGCTAGCCGTGAGCAGGGGGCCGCGCCTCGCTGGCTTGTGGGCTCCCTGGGCCACCTCTGCCCTAGGTTTTACGCGTATATATTCCCAAAAATCCCAGAAAAAATAAGGAGATCATCGATAGTACTTTTCCGACGCCGCAAGCTTCTGTCTCCGCAAGATCCCATCTGGGGCACGTTCTGGTGCCCTGCCGGAGGGGGGATTCGGACACGAAGGGCTTCTTCATCAACACCATGACCTCTCCGACGATGCGTGTGTAGTTCACCCATTGACAGAAGGGGTAGCAAGGCACGCATCGTGTTGTTTCCATCAAGGGTAAAAAGATGGGGTCTTCATCATTGGTTTGAGATTATCCCTCTACATCATGTCATATTGCTTAAGGCGTTACTTTGTTTGTCATGAACTCAATACACTAGATGCATGCCGGATAGCGGTCGATGTGTGGAGTAATAGTAGTTGATGTAGAAAGTATCGGTCTACTTGTCTCGGACGTGATGCCTATATGTATGATCATTGCCTTAGATATCGTCATGACTTTGCACGGTTATATCAATTGCTCGACAGTAATTTGTTCACCCACTGTAATATTTGCTATTTTGGGAGAAGCCTCTAGTGAACACTATGGCCCCCGGGTCTACTCCACACCATAATTTCAGCCTTACACTTTTTAATCGTTGCACTTTCCGCCTTCAGATCTCACTTTGCAATCAATCTTGAAGGGATTGACAACCCCTTTATAGCGTTGGTAGCAAGCTCTTTGTGTTTGTGCAGGTACTCTGGACTTGACGAGATTCTCCTACTGGATTGATACCTTGGTTCTCAAACTGAGGGAAATACTTACTGCTCCTATGCTGCATCATCCTTTCCTCTTCAAGGGAAAAACTGATGCAAGCAAGAGAAGTAGCAAGAAGAATTCCTGGCGTTGCCGGGGAAGGAATTTTGTTGCCGTAGCAGAAGAATTTCTGGCGCCGTTGCCGGGGAGGATCAAGTCAAGAACTCATCCAAGTAAGTGTCGCAAACTCATCTCTTGCATTTACTTTGTTTGCCAGTTGCCTCTCGTTTTCCCCTCCCCCACTTCACAATTTGCCTTTTTCGTTTGCCTTTTCCGTTTGCCTTTTCGTTCGCCCTTTTTCTCGCTTGCTCTTTGTTCGCTTGTGTGCTTGCTTGCTTTTTGAAGTCACCATGAATGAAAAAACCAGACTTTGTGACTTCTCGAATACTGATAATAATGATTTTATTAGTACTCTGATTGCTCCCACCACTAGTGCGGAGTCATACGAAATCAATGGCGCTTTGCTGAATCTTGTTATGAAAGAGCAATTCTCCGGCCTTCCTAGTGAAGATGTCACATCCCATCTTAATATCTTCATTGAGCTTTGCGATATGCAAAAGAAGAAAGATGTGGATATTGATGTGATTAAATTGAAGCTTTTTTCCTTTCTCGTTGCGAGATCGCGCAAAAACTTGGTTTTCTTCTTTGCCCAAAAATAGTATCGATTCTTGGGATAAGTGCAAAGATGCTTATATATCCAAGTATTTTCCGCCGGCTAAGATTATCTCTCTCCGTAATGATATCATGAATTTCAACCAACTTGATCATGAACATGTTGCACAATCTTGGGAGAGAATGAAATTGATGATTAGAAATTGTCCCGCTCATGGCTTGAGTCTTTGGATGATTATTCAAATCTTTTTCGTTGGCTTGAATTTCGCGTCTAGAAATATCTAGGACTCCTCCTGAGGTGGAACGTTCATGGAAATCACGTTAGGGGAAGCCACAAAACTCCTAGACAATATCATGAGGAACTACTCTTAGTGGCACACTGAAAGGTCACCTACTAGTAAGAAGGTACACGCTATAGAAGAAATTAACTCGTTGAGTGCTAAGATGGATGAGTTAATGAATTTGGTTGCTAGTAGAAGTACTCCTTTAGATCCTAATGATATGCCCTTGTCTTCTTTGATTGAGGGTAGCAACGCTAGCTTGGATGTTAATTTTGTTGGTAGGAATAATTTTGGCAACAACAATGCTTTTAGAGGAAACTATGTTCCTAGGCCTTTTCCTAGTAACTCCTCTAATAACTTTGGCAAATCCTACAACAATACTCTTTGAAATTACAATAGATTACCCTCTGATCTAGAGAGTAATATCAAAGAGTTTATCAACTCGCAAAAGATTTTCAATGCGTCCATAAAGGAAAAACTACTCAAAATTGACGATTTGGCTAAGAGCGTTGATAGAATTGCTAGTGATGTTGATGCTTTGAAAGTTAGATGTGCTCCTCCCAAGATCGATATGGATGAAACTTTCAAAGCTATGTGTGTTTCCATGATTGAGAGCAAAGAAAGAACCACCCAAATTCGTGCTAGACATGAATGGCTTAAAAAGGCGTGTTCTCGTGATAAGAATCATGAAGATCTTAAAGTGCTTGGTGTGAATCCCATTGAATCTGTGTTTTCTTGTGTCAAACCTCATGATGATGGGGCTGGATATGAATCCACTTTGGTTGAAAAGTGCCCCAACGATTCGGAGTCCAGCTATCTTGATGCTAAAAGCATTGAAAGTGGAGTAGAAGATATTAAAGCTTTGAGTAGTAATGAAATTACTACTATGGATTTCAAGGAATTCAATTATGATAGTTGCTCCTTGATTGAATGCATTTCTTTGATGCAATCCATGTTAAACTCTCCACACGCTTATAGCCAAAACAAGGCCTTTACCGATCATATCGTCGAAGCCATGATAAAATCTCTTGAAGAGAAACTTGAATTGGAAGTATCTATCCCTAGAAAGCTACATGATGAGTGGGAACCTACTATCAAAATCAAAATAAAAAACTATGAATGCAATGCTTTGTGTGATTTGGGCGCTAGTGTTTCCGCGATTCCAAAGTCTTTATGAGATGTTCTGGGTTTTAATGAGATTGAAGAGTGTTCTATTAATTTCATTGTCAAGATACCCATGGGAAGGATCTACTGTCAAGATACCCATGGGAAGGATCAATGATGTTCTTATTATTGCAAATAGGAACTATGTACCCGTGGATTTCATTGTGCTTAACATTGATTGCAATCCTACATGCCCTACTATTCTTGGTAGACCTTTCCTAAGGACTATCGGTGCTGTCATCGATATGAAGGAAGGGAATATTAGATTTCAATTTTATTTAAAGAAGGGCATGGAACACTTTCCTAGAAAGAAAATAAGATTGCCTTATGAATCCATGATGAGGGCCACTTATGGTTTGAGCACCAAAGACGACGATACGTGATTCTGTCGCTTTTATGCCTAGCTAAGGGCGTTAAACAATAGCGCTTGTTGGGAGGCAACCCAATGAATTTATCTTTTTTTATTTCTATTTTTTGCGTCCACACCATCATAATTCTGTTGTGATTTTGTTTTTTGTGTTTATTTTTGTGTTTGAGCCAAGCAAAACCTTTATGACTAGTCTTGGTAATGGTTTTTTGATCCTGCTGGAAAAAGACAGAAACTTTTCGCTCACGAGATGATTTTTCATTTTTATTCAGAAAGAGCTTTTGAGTTGATTCTGTTTGCTGCTGGTTGGTATGCCTTTTTCCCAGGCAGTCATAATTTTTCAGAATTTTTGAGGTACCATAAATATACGAAGTATACAGATTGCTACAGACTAGTCTATTTTTGACAGATTCTGTTTTTGTTGAGTTGGTTGCTTGTTTTGATCAAACTATGGATAGTATCGGGGGGTACTAGCCATGGAAAAGTGAGAATACGGTATCCCAACACCAACATAGATAGAATTCAAGTTTGCTACAGTGCTTAAAGAGGCGGTAGTTTGTTTTCTTGTGATAATGTTATTACAAGTTTCTGTTTAAGTTTTGTGTTGTGAAGTTTTCAAGTTTTGGGTGATGCTCTCATGGACGAAGAGATAAGGAGTGGAAAGAGCTCAAGCTTGGGGATGCCCAAGGCATCCCAATCCAAATTCAAGGACACCAAAAAGCCTAAGCTTGGGGATGCCCCGGGAAGGCATCCCCACTTACGTCTTCAATCCATCGGTAACATTACTTGGAGCTATATTTTTATTCACCACATGATATGTGTTTTCTTGGAGCGTCTTGTATTGTAGGAGTGTTTTCTTTTTGTTTGGTCACAATCATCCTTGCTGCACACCTTTAGAGAGAGACATGCACTCATCGTGATTTTGCTAGAATGCTCATAGTGCTTCACTTATATGTTTTGAGCTAGATAATTTTGTTCATTGCGCTTCACTTATATCTTTTAGAGCACGGCGGTGCGTGACTTGGTAGTTGGCTTATGCTATGAAAGTAGTCCCAAAGGTGATAGGTACCCAAAGAGGATACAAAAACCTCCATCTTTATGTGCATTGAGTAGAAAGAGAAGTCTTGATTCCTCTCAATTAGTTTTGAGACGTGGATTTGGTAATATTAAGAGTTATATTAGTAGGGTGTTGTGATTCTAGAAATAATTTTTTAAAGTTAGTGATTCTCGTAGCATGCACGTATGGTGAACCTTTATGTTAGGAAGTCGGAGCATAATTGATCTATTGATTGTCATCCTTTGTGTTGAGGTCAAGATCGCACGATGGTTAACACCTACCAACCCTTCCCCTAGGAGTATGTGTTTAGCACTTTGTTTCGATTACTAATAAAAAATCTCACAACAAGTATGTGAGTTATTCATGACTAATGTGAGTCCATGGTATATATTCACTTTCACCTTCCACCATTGCTAGCCTCTCTAGTGCCACGCAATTCTCGACGGTGAACAAACCCACCATATGCCTTCCTCAAAACAACCACCATACCTACCTACTATGGCATTTTCATAGCCATTCCGAGATATATTGCCATGCAACTCCCACCGTTCCGTCTCATGACTTGTTCCGTCACTCTCTTATTGCCATTGGATGATCATAAGATAGCTAGCGAGATGTTTCAACGTCATACGCCAAGCTAGAGCGTTGCACATCCCGGTACACTGCCTGAGGCATTTCTGATAGAGTCATCATCGTTCTAAGCTTTGAGTTGTTAGTAAATAAAAGTGTGATGATCATCATTAGAGCATTGTCCCATGTGAGGAAATAAAAAAAGAGGCCAAAGAGCTCAAATAAAAAAGAGAAAAAAGGAGAGAAAATGAGAGAAGGGACAATTCTACTATCTTTTTCCACACTTGTGCTTCATAATAGCACCATGTTCTTCATGATTGAGAGTTTCTTGCTTTGTCACTACCATATGCTAGTGGGAATCTTTATCATATAACTTGGCTTGTATATTCCAATGATGGGCTTCCTCAAAATTGCCCTAGGTCTTCGTGAGCAAGCAAGTTGGATGCACACCCACTAGTTCTACTTTGAGCTTTCACATACTTATAGCTCTAGTGCATCCCTTGTATGGCAATCCCTACTCATTCACATTGATATCTATTAATGGGCATCTCCATAGCCCTTTTATACGCCGAGTCAATGTGACCATTGATACGTCTCCAACGTATCTATAATTTTTGATGGTTCCATGCTATTATCTTGTCAACTTTGGATGTTTTATATGCATGAATATGCTATTTTATATCTTTTTTGGGACTAACCTATTAACTCAGTGCCAAGTGTCAGTTTCTGTTTTTTCCTTGTTTTTGGCCCATTTTCAGACGGAGTCCAAATGGAATGAAACTTTACGATGATTTTTTGGGAGCAAAAGAGACCCCGAAGCTTTGGGAGAAGGCCAGATGGGCCACGAGGGAGTCACAAGCCCTCACGCCACAACCACCCCCCCCCCCCGATGGTGGCGCACAGGCTTGTGACCTCCTCGTGGGCCCAACTGACGCAATTCCACCACCATAAATTCCTATAAATTCAGAAACCCCCAAAAAGAAACATAGATCGGGAGTTCCGCCGCCGCAAGCCTCTGTAGCCACCGAAAACCAATCTGGAGCCCGTTTCGGCACCCTGCCGGAGGGGGAATCCATCTCCGATGGCCATCTCCATCATCCCGGCGATCTCCATGACGAGGAGGGAGTAGTCCTCCCTCGGGGCTGAGGGTATGTACCAGTAGCTATGTGTTTGATCTCTCTCTCTCGTGTTCTTTAGATGTCTTGATCTCGATGTACCATGGGCTTTGCTACTATAGTTGGATCTTATGATGTTCTTCCCCCTCTCCCTCTTTTAATGAATTGAGTTTCCCCTTTGGAGTTATCTTATCGGATTGAGTCTTTGAGAACACTTGATGTATGTCTTGCACGTGTCTATCTGCTGTGATGAACTTGCGGGTTCGTGACATTGAGAACCTATGCATATGGGTTGGCACACGTGGATTCATGTGAGTACTTGATGTATGTTTTGGTGATCAACTTGCGGATTCGTGATATTGGGAACCTATGCACAGGGGTTGGCACACGTTTTGACTCTCTGGTAGAAATTTGGGGCACTCTTTGAAGTTCTATGTGTTGGGTGAATAGTTGACTCTGAGATTATGTGATGCATATCGTATAATCATGCCCACGGATACTTGAGGTGACAATGGAGTATCTAGGTGACATTAGGGTCTTGGTTGATATGTATCTTAAGGTGTTATTCTAGTACGAACTCTATGATGGATCGAACAGAAAGAATAGCTTCGTGTTATTTTACTACGGACTCTTGAATAGATCGATCAGAAAGAATAACTTTGTGGTGGTTTCGTACCCGACAATAATCTCTTCGGTTGTTCCCCGCTATTAGTGACTTTGGAGTGACTCTTTGTTGCATGTTGAGGGCTAGTTATATGATCCAATTATGTTATCATTGTTGAGAGAACTTCACTAGTGAAAGTATGAACCCTAGGCCTTGTTTCCACGCATTGCAATACCGTTCGTGCTCACATTTACCATTTGTTAACTTGCTGTTTTTGTAATTTCAGATTACAAAAACCTATATCTACCATCCATATTGCACTTGTTTCACCATCTCTTCGCCGAACTAGTGCACCTATACAACTTACCATTGTATTGGGTGTGTTGGGGACACAAGAGACTCTTTGTTATTTGGTTGCAGGGTTGATTGAGAGAGACCATCTTCATCCTACGCCTCCCACGGATTGATAAACCTTAGGTCACCCACTTGAGGGAAAATTGCTGCTGTCCTACAAACCTCTGCGCTTGGACGCCCAACAACGTCTACAAGGAGAAGGTTGTGTAGTAGACATCAAGCTCTTTTCTGGCGCCGTTGCCGGGGAGGCTAGGTAAGCGGCACTAACATCCCGTCAACGAAGCTCTTTTCTGGCGCCGTTGCCGGGGAGGTTAGCGCTTGAAGGTATATCTTTAGATCTTGCAATCAAATCTTTTTGTTTCCTGTTCTTTTGCTATAAAACTAAAAAAATTGAATTGAGGATGCCTCATATGCTCCATCTTTTCAATGTCTTTCGTGAGCATGATGGGAAGGAAAATTGTGCTCAAGTGCTGAAAGAAGAATTACATAGAATGCTTGGCATAGAATATGTGAATGATGAGCATGATTGCAATGTTCTTAGCATGAATTCTTTGAATACCCATGATGCTAATGATATGCAAAGCCACAAGCTTGGGGATGCTATATTTGATAATGATGATCTTTTTAGTTCTTCCACTTTGAATGATCAAAATTATTTTGATGAAAGCATGCCCCCTATCTATGATGATTATTGTGAGGATACTTATGCTTTAAAGAAGAGGGATGATAAAACTTGTCATACTCTCAAGAACCGCTTTGATAAACCTTGCTTTTTCATTGTGGACACAATTTGTAGTGCTCAAGTCTTTTACGATACTCCCACTACTATTCGTGAGAATAGATTTCCTTATGTGGAGAGTAGTAAAATTTCTATGCTTGTAGATCATGAAAAGAATGCTTTAGGTGCTGGTTATATTGTTGAATTCATTCATGATGCTACTGAAAATTACTATGAGAGAGGATCATAAGCTTCTACTTATTGCAATAGTATCAAGCTTCCTCTCCATATGTTGAAATTTTTGAAGCTATGCTTGTTTTGCCTTCCTATGCTAGTTGATTCTTGCTCCAATAAATTGTTTGATCAAAAAATCCCTATGCATAGGAATTGAGTTAGACTTAAATGTGCTAGCCATTTGCTCAATGATGCTCTCGTTGTGTTTCAATCCTTACCTTTTATGTGAGCATCAGTTAAATCAACGCCTAGATAAGGGTGTTAAACGATAGCGTTTGTTGGGAGGCAACGCAATGAATAAATTTTTCTTTTCTTTTTGCTTCCTGTTTTGTTTTCTCCACACCATCATAATTCTGTTATGATTGTGTCTTTTGTGTTTCTTTTTGTGTTTGTGCCAAGCAAAACCGTTATGATTAGCCTTGGTGATGATTGTTTGATCATGCTGTAAGAGCTTTTGAGTTGATTCTTTTTTTTCTGATTTCTACGAAACTTCTTCAGACTTTCGTCAATTTTCAGAATTTTGGAAGTACCAGAGGTATACGAAATATACAGATTGCTACACACTGGTCTGTTGTTAACAGATTCTCTTTTTGTTGTGTTGGTTGCTTATTTTGATGAAACTATGGATAGTATCGGAGGGTATTAGCCATGGAAGATTGAAAATACAGTAACCGAACATCAGAATAAGTAGAATTTAAGTTTGCTACAGTACCTAAGGAAGTGCTGGTTTGCTTTCTCATACTAATGTTATCACGAGTTTCTGTTTAAGTTTCGTGTTGTGAAGTTTTCAAGTTTTGGGTGAAGTTCTTATGGACAAAGAGATAAAGAGTGGCAAGAGCTCAATATTGGGGATGCCCAAGGCACCCCAAGAGATTCAAGGATGCCGTAAAAGCCTAAGCTTGGGGATGCCCCGAGAATGCATCCCCTCTTTCGTCTTATATCCATCGTTAACGTTACTTGGGGCTATATTTTTATTCACCACGTGTTATGTGTTTTTGCTTGGAGCGTCTTGTATCGTAGGAGTCTTTTATTTTTGTTGTGTCACAATCATCCTTGCTGCACACCTAGAGAGAGAGACATGCACTCACCGTGGTTTTGTCGAGCTTCACTTATATCCTTTGGTAGACAATTCAGCTCACATGTGCTTCACTTATATCTTTTGAGCTAGATACTTTTGCTCTATGTGCTTCACTTATATCTTTTAGAGCACAGCGGTGCGTGTCTTGGTAGTTGATCTATTCTTTGAAAGTAGTCTCAAAAGGGGTAGTTATCCAAAGGGATACGAAAACTTCCACCTTCATGTGCATTGAATAGTTAGAGAAGTTTGATTCCTCTCAATTAGTTTTGAGATATGGTTGTGGTAATATTGAAGTTATGCTAGTAAGGTGTTGTGGATCTAGAAATACTTATATTGAAGTTAGTTATTCCCGTAGCATGCACGTATGGTGAACCGCTATGTGATGAAGTCTGAGCATGATTAGTCTTTTGATTGTCATCCTTTGTGTGGCGGTTGGGATCGCGCGATGGTTTATACCTACCAATCCTTCCCCTAGGAGTATGCGTTGAATGCTTTGTTTCGATTACTAATAAAACTTTTGCAACAAGGATGTGAGTTCTTCATGACTAATGTTGAGTCCATGGTTTAGATGCACTTTCACCTTCCATCATTACTATCTTCTTAGTGTCGTGCAACTTTCGCCGGTGCACAAAACCCACCATTAGCCTCCCTCAAAACAGCCACCATACCTACCAACTATGGCTTTTTCAAAGTCATTCTGAGATATATTTCCATGCAACTACCACCATGACATGTGCCATCACGTCTACATTGCCATTGCATGATTGTAAGATAGCTAGCATGATGTTTCCATTAATGTCTATGCCATGCTAGATCATTGTCACCGTACACTACCGAAGGCATTCCATATAGAGTCATCATTGCTCTAAGTTTTGAGTTGTAAGTGTGATGATCATCCTTGATGGAGCATTGTCCCATGTGAGGAAATAAAAGAGGCCAGCGAAGCCCATATACAAAAAGAGGCCAAAGATGCCAACCAAAAAAACGAGGCCAAAGAGCCCACCAAAAAAATGAGAGAAAAAGAGAGAAGGGACAACGCTACCACCTTTCCACACTTGTGCATATTAAGCACCATGATCTTCATGATTGAGAGTCTCTCATTTTGTCAGCACCACATAGCTAGTGGGAAATTTTCATTATATAACTTGGCTTGTATATTCCAATGATAGGCTTCCTCAAAATTGCCTTAGGTCTTCGTGAGCAAGCAAGTTGGATGCACACCCACTAGTTTTCTTTAAGAGCTTTCACATACTCTTAGCTCTAGTGCATCATTTGTATGGCAATCCCTACTCATTCACATTGATATCTATTGATGAGCATCTCCACAGCTCATTGATATGCCTAGTTAATGTGATCATCTTCTCCTTATTTTGTCTTGCAACCTCCACCACACTCCACACCACTTATAGTGCTAAAACCATAGCTCAGGCTCATGTATTGCGTGAGAGTTGAAAAGGTTTGAGAAAGTAAAGGTGTGAAACAATTAATTGGCCAATACCGGGGTTGTGCATGATTTAAATTCGTTGTGCAATGATGATAGAGCATAGCCAGACTATATGCTTTTGTAGGGATAACTTTCTTTTGGACTTGTTATTTTGAAAGTTCATGATTACCTTGCTAGTTTGCTTGAATTATTATTGTTACCACGTCAATTGCAAACTATTGTTTTGAATCTAACGGATCTGAACATTCATGTCACAATTAATTGGCCAATACCGGGGTTTTGAAAGTTACAAAGGACAACTATGCTAGGTAGCATTCCACATCAAAAATTCAGTCTTTATCACTTCCCTACTCGAGGACGAGCAGGAGTTAAGCTTCGCGATGCTTGATACGTCTCCAACGTATCTATAATTTTTTATGGTTTCATGCTATTATCTTGTCAAATTTTTGATGTTTTGCATGCCTTTTATATATTTTTTGGGACTAACTTATTAACTCAGTGCCAAGTGCCAGTTCTTGTTTTTTCCATGTTTTTACCTCTTCAGAGGAGGATTTTGAACGGAGTCCAAACGGAATGAAACTGCCAAAAAGATTTTTTCCGAAACAAAAAAAGATCGAGAAGCCAGAGAAACAGGGAAGGGGGCCTGCAAGGACCCCACAAGCCCCCTATCCACGGCCAGGGGGGCCACGCCTCCCTGGCTTGTGGGTTCCCTGGGCCACCTCTGCCCTAGGTTTTGCGCCTATATATTCAGCAAAATCCCAGAAAAAAATCAGGAGATCGTCAAAAGTACTTTTCCGCCGCCGCAAGCTTCTATCTCCGCAAGATCCCAACTGGGGCACGTTCTGGTGCCCTGCCGGAGGGGGATTCAGACACAGTGGGCTTCTTCATCAACACCATTACCTCTCCGATGATGCGTGAGTAGTTCACCATATACCTACGGGTCCATAGCTAGTAGATAGATGGGTTCTTCTCTCTCTTGGATCTTCAATACAAAGTTCTCCATGATCTTCATGGAGATCTATCCGATGTAATCTTCTTTTGCGGTGTGTTTGTCGAGATCCGATGAATTTTGGATTTATGATCATATTATCTATGAATCTTATTTGAGTTTCTTCTGATCTCTCTTATGCATGATTTCATATCCTTGTAATTCCTTTCGAGTTGTGGGTTTTGTTTGGCCAACTAGATCTATGATTCTTGCAATGGGAGAAGTGCTTGGTTTTGGGTTCATACCGTGCGGTAACCTCACCCAGTGACATAAGGGGTAGCGGGGCATGCATCGTGTTGTTGCCATCAAGGGTAAAAAGATGGGGTTTTCATCATTGGTTTGAGATTATCCCTCTACATCATGTCATCTTGCTTAAGGCGTTACTCTGTTCGTCATGAACTCAATACACTAGATGCATGCTGGATAGCGGTCGATGTGTGGAGTAATAGTAGTAGATGCAGAAAGTATCGGTCTACTTGTCTCGGACGTGATGCCTATATGTATGACCATTGCCTTAGATATCGTCATGACTTTGCGCGATTCTATCAATTGCTCGACAGTAATTTGTTCACCCACTGTAATATTTGCTATTTTGAGAGAAGCCTCTAGTGAACACTTTGGCCCCCGGGTCTACTCCACACCATTTTTTCAGCCTTACACTTTTTCTTCGTTGCACTTTCCGCCTTCATATCTCACTTTGCGATCAATCTTGAAGGGATTGACAACCCCTTTATAGCGTTGGGTGCAAGCTCTCTGTGTTTGTGCAGGTACTCTGGACTTGACGAGGTTCTCCTACTGGATTGATACCTTGGTTCTCAAATTGAGGGAAATACTTACTGCTTCTGTGCTGCATCACCCTTTCCTCTTCAAGGGAAAAATGGATGCAAGCAAGAGAAGTAGCAAGAAGAATTCCTGGCGTTGCCGGGGAAGGACTTTTGTTGCCGTAGCAAACGTCACTTTATATTGCCTCCTGTGATAAAGAACTTTATTATGCAGTTTGTCGCTTTTATGTCTTCCTCATCACAGGTTCGTACGAAGCTTATTTTCCACACACTAATAGATCATACATATTTAGGGAGCAATTTTTATTGCTTGCACCGATGACAACTTACTTGAGGGATCTTCTTCAATCCATAGGTAGGTATGGTGGACTCTCATGGCAAAAATGGGTTGAAGGTTTATTGGATGCACAAGTAGGATCTCTACTTGGTGTGGGAGTTTTGGCTGATATGAGGTGGAAGCAAGCTTCACATGCCAAGGTATCTCTATTCATATAACATTGTTCGGAACCATGCAAACATAATTCATTATGTTGTCTTCCTTGTCCAACATCTACTTCTAAGCATGTGATAGTTTAGTGAGTGTTCACAATCATAGATGGTGTCAAAGATGATATATTTATATGTGAACCTCTCCTTCCTTATCACTTCCTATTAATTGCAACAATGACCAAGGTCTACGTTTGTCTACCCTCAACAAGTTTCAATCAACATTATTTTTATATGTGAAGCCATCACTTCCCATAAGATCATTACATGATCTTTCATGCTTTTGTTCTTTTATCATTCTCTTGATCATGGCATGAAGCAAGGCCCTTAACTAAGACACTCTTTATTATATGGCTCACGAGCTCGAATACATCGGGGGTGACACAAAGCAAAACTCAAGCCTAAAACACTAAGAACTTTATTCTACTAGAGAAAGATAAAACCAAAAAGGAACAAACTAAAACAAAGGTAAAAGCAAAATATGTGATGGTGATACGATATCGGGGCAACTCCCCCAAGCTTGGAACAAGCCAAGGGGATTGCCCATACCCGTGCTTAGTTGTCTTCCTTTGGAGGTGATGGTGGTGGAGTTGTTGCAACAAGGGTTTGATCCTCCGTCTTCCAAGGCATAAGTGCTCCATCATGGAAAGATGATCGAGTCTCCGGAATCCTCAAATCAACACCCAACCATATTGATTTAGATCTATACTCGTACTCATAGTTTTGGTTCTGCAGGTCATAGATCTGGGCTTGGAGGTGATCAATTCTATCATAGAGCCTGGAGAGGTGCTTCCCAATGTCATTGGCATCGATCTTGTGCTTGTTGGTGAACTCCGTGATCATCATGTGGTTGGCATTGAGTCCAAGCTCCACCATCCCTTGGCACTTGAAGACTTGTTGCTCCATTGCTTCGAGCCTCACCTCCATGCTTCCAATCTTCTTGGGCCCCTCAACATCACAGATGTGCAGCATCCCCTCACACATCTCGATAGATTGAGGGTGTTGCAGCACTCCCGCGAGATAGGGATTGATGACCTTCTCGAAGATCTTGTCCTTCAGAGCTTTTGGGGATGCCATAGCGATCTAGATCTGCAGCAGAAACAAGCTTGAAACGAAAAGAGAGGAAATTTGCATGATACGAGGGTCAGACCTTTTGGGATTATATATAATGATTTTTTTCCGACCAGAAGGAGTACTCCGCAAGAAAACGGAGTCCGGGAGGCACACGAGGTGGTGGCAAGCCCCCTAGGCGAGGCCAACGGGTGGCCCGCGCCTGGCACGCTTGTCGCTTCCTCGTGCACTTTTCGGACTGCTTTAAATTTTTCTATTTTTCTAAAAATTACAAAACGGAGAAAAATTCCTACTGGGAAAGTTTTGGAGTCTATTTACTTACCAAATCACATACCTCTTCATTTTCGGAGTCTGAAACAGGCTGATAAATATCCCTTATGTACTCGTCCGGAGTTATGGTATTGATAATGTTGCTTTCAACATTTATGGGAGTACCTGAGATATAGTGCTTGATTCTTTGCCCATTTACCACACTCGGAAAATTACCTTCCGTGTTGTTGATCTTGATGGCACTGGAACGATATACTTCCTCAACAATGTAAGGACCTTCCCATTTAGAGAGAAGCTTGCCTGCAAAAAATCTTAAATGAGAATTATATAGCAAGACATAATAACCTACATTAAACTCACGTTTCTGTATCGTTTTATCATGCCACGTCTTAACCTTTTCTTTGAACAACTTGGCATTTTCATATGCATGAGCTCTCCATTCATCAAGCGAGCTAATATCAAATAACCTCTTCTCACCAGCAAGTTTGAAATCAAAGTTGAGCTCTTTGATTGCCCAATAAGCCTTATGCTCTAGCTCGAGAGGTAAATGACATGCTTTACCATAAACCATTTTGTACGGGGACATGCCCATGGGATTCTTATAGGCGGTTCTATAAGCCAACAGTGCATCATCGAGCTTCTTAGACCAATTCTTTCTAGGCCTATTGATAGTCTTTTGCAGCATTAGTTTAATCTCTCTATTGCTTAGCTCTACTTGACCACTGGACTAAGGATGATAGGGAGATGCAATTCTATGATTGACATCGTACTTAGCAAGCATTTTACGGAAAGCACCATGAATGAAATGTGAACCACCATCGGTCATTAGATATCTAGGGACTCCAAATCTAGGGAAAATAACTTCTTTAAGCATCCTGATAGAGGTGTTCTGATCAGCACTACTAGTTGGGATAGCTTCTACCCACTTAGTAACGTAATCAACAACAACTAGGATATGAGTATACCCCTTGGACTTCTGAAAACGTCCCATATAATCAAAGCCCCAAACATCAAATGGTTCAATGACAAGTAAATAATTCATAGGCATTTCCTGACGTTTACTGATATTACCTATTCTTTGACATTCGTCACAAGACAAGACAAATTTACGGGCATCCTTGAAGAGAGTGGGCCAATAGAAACCTGATTGCAATACCTTGTGTGCAGTTCTATCTCCCGCATGGTGTCCTCCGTAAGCCTCGAAGTGACACTTCTGTAGGATCTGTCCCTGTTCATGTTCATGTACACAATGTCTAATAACACCATCTACTCCTTCCTTATAAAGGTGAGGATCATCCCAAAAGTAATGTCTCAAATCAAAGAAGAATTTCTTCTTTTGCTGGTATGTGAAACTAGGTGGTGTATATTTGGCAACGATATAGTTTGCATAATCAGCATACCACGGTGTACTACGCGAAGCATTGATGGCATTTAATTGCTCATTAGGAAAGCTATCATCAATAGGTTCTGGGTCATCAAGAACATTATCCAACCTAGACAAGTTATCTGCTACGGGGTTCTCAGCACCCTTCCTATCGACAACATGCAAATCAAATTCTTGTAGCAAGAGAACCCATCTGATAAGTCTAGGTTTAGCGTCTTTCTTCTCCATGAGGTACTTAATAGCAGCGTGATCAATGTGAATAGTGACTTTGGAATAAACTATGTAAGATCTGAACTTTCACATGCAAACACGGCTGCTAAAAATTCCTTTTCAGTAGTAGCATAGTTTCTTTGGGCACTGTCTAGAGTTTTACTAGCATAGTGAATAACATTCAACTTCTTATCAACTCTTTGCCCTAGGACAGCACCAACAACATAATCACTAGCATCACACATGATTTCAAAAGGTAAGTTCCAATCAGGTAGGTGAACAATAGGTGCAGTTATCAAAGCCTTTTTAAGTATTTCGAAGGCTTCCTCACAATCATCATCAAAAACAAAAGGAATATCCTTTTGCAAGAGATTGGTAAGAGGCCTTGAAATCTTAGAGAAGTCTTTAATGAACCTTCTATAGAAACCAACATGACCAAGGAAACTTCTTATACCTTTGATATCTGTGGGGCATGGCATTTTCTTGATTGCATCAACCTTAGCCTTATCGACTTCAATACCTCTTTTAGAAATTTTATGTCCTAAGACAATGCCTTCATTAACCATAAAGTGGCACTTCTCCCAATTCAATACAAGATTGGTATCTTTACATCTCTGTAAGACTCGATCAAGGTTCCTGAGGCAATCATCAAAAGAAGACCCGTAAACGGAGAAGTCATCCATGAAAACCTCAACAATCTTTTCACAAAAGTTAGATAATATAGCCATCATACATCTTTGAAAGGTAGCAGGTGCATTACATAAGCCAAAAGGCATACGTCTGTAAGCAAAGGTACCGAAAGGGCAGGTGAAAGTGGTTTTCTCCTCATTAGATTGTGTAACTGGTATTTGGGAGAAACCGGAATAACCATCTAGAAAGCAGAAGTGTGTGTATTTAGACAATCTTTCTAGCATTTGGTCGATAAAAGGCAATGGGTAATGATCTTTCCTAGTGGCCTTATTCAATTTCCTAAAATCGATCACCATCCTATAGCTAGTAATAATCCTCTGTGGTATCAATTCATCCTTATCATTAGGGTCAACGGTAATACCTCCCTTCTTAGGGACGCAATGCACCGGACTCACCCAATCACTATGAGCAACAGGATAGATAATACATGCTTCCAGGAGCTTTAGTATTTCTTTTCTTACTACCTCTTTCATATTAGGATTTAAAGCTCCGTTGATGATGAGCAACTCGATTGGAATCGGGATCGGTTTTAATCTTGTACTGGCATAGAGTGGGACTAATGCCCTTAAGATCATCAAGAGTATATCCAATAGCAGCATGGTGCTTCCTCAGAGTTTTTAGTAATTTCTTGTCTTCATGCTCTGAGAGGCTAGCACTAATTATAACAAGATATATCTCTTTTTCATCAAGATAAGCATACTTAATAGTATCAGGCAATTGTTTAAGCTTGAACACAGGATCACCCTTTGGTGGGGGTAGATCTCCAAGCAGTTCAACAGGCAAATTATTCTTAAGGATAGGATATTGTTCTAAGACAACTCTATCTATCTCATCCCTTTCATCCATATGCATATCGTTTTCATGCTCAAGCAAGTATTTCTCTAAGGGATCAGTAGGAGGCACGGCAATAGAAGCTAGGGAAATAATTTCATCCTTACTAGGCAATTCTTTTTCATGAGGTTGTCTACCAAACTTGGAGAAATTGAACTCATGTGTCACACCTTCAAAGCCAACAGTGACAGTTTGCTTCTCACAGTCAACATGAGCATTGACGGTATTGTGGAAAGGTCTGCCAAATATGATGGGACAAAAGCTATCTTGTGTGGTAGCAAGAACGAAGAAATCAGTAGGATACTTCGTTTTACCACACAAGACTTCAACATCTCTAACAATTCCCACAAGGCAGATAGTATCTCTATTGGCAAGCTGGATAGTGACATCAATAGGTTCCATCTCAAGAGGTGCAATCTCGTCTTTAATTTCATCATATAAGGATTGAGGTATTGCACTAACACTAGCACCCACGTCACATAACCAATGATAGCAATGATCTCCTATCTTAACAGAAACAACAGGCGTGCCAACAACAGGCCTATGTTTGTCTCTAGCATGTGGTTTAGCAATTCTAGCAGCATCTTCACAGAAGTGAATATCTTGGCCATCAACATTGTCGGACAGGAGGACTTTGATAATAGCAATGCTAGGTTCAACTCTAATTTGCTCAGGGGGTGTAGGTGTTCTAATGTGGCCCCTACATATCACAGTTGAATCTTTAGAATGATCCTTTATCCTGACAGGGAAAGGTGGTTTCTCAATGTAAGCTCTGGGAATAATAGGATCATTATAGGCAATGACTTTCTCTTCAAGTGGATTGGGTTTAACTACATTGACTTCTAAGGGTGGATGATATTTAAACCACTTCTCTTTAGGGAGATGAATATGAGCAGCAAAAGATTCACACAATGAAGCAACTATCTCAGAGTCAAGTCCATACTTAGCGCTAAAATCAAAATAAGTATTTGTTTCAGCAAAGGATTTAACACAATCAAACTTGAAATTCATACCTGACTCCTTACCTTCATCGAGCTCCCCATCTTCAGAGTTGCATTTAATTCTTTCCAATAAACTCCATCTGAAGTCAATATCTCTCTTCATAAAAGAACCGGTACAAGAAGTGTCAAGCATGGTGCGATCATCATGAGAAAGCCGAGCATTGAATTTCTGAATGATAATTTCTCTCGAGATCTCATGGTTGGGGCATGAATATAACATTCATTAGGCCTACCCAAGCTTGAGCAATGCTTTCTCTATCACAAGGCCAAAAATTATAAATATAATTCCGATCACGTTGTACTAGATGCATAGGATAAAACTTTTGATGAAATTCCAATTTCAATCGGTTGTAGTTCCATGATCCAGTATCATCACATAGCCTATACCATGTCAATGCTTTATCCCTCAAAGATAAGGGAAATACCTTCTTCTTGAACTCATCTTCGGGCAAACCTGCAAGCTTAACTAATCCACAAACTTCATCTACATAGATTAGATGCAAGTCTGGATGTGATGTTCCATCTCCTGTAAAAGGATTAGCCAGCAGTTTCTCAAGCATACCGAAGGAAATTCATAGCAAATATTTTCAGTAGGTGCAGCAGGTTGAGGAGCAACTCCTTGTGCTTCCGTTCGAGGTGAAGATACCCCGAACAAGCTCCTCAAAGGAGTAGTTTCCATAGAAACAAGTGGCAATAAATTTCAGCACACTATATAAATGTTTCCTTACCCAAGGCGCTTCACTCCCCAGCAACGGCGCCAGAAAAGAGTCTTGATGACCCACAAGTGTAGGGGATCTATCATAGTCCTTTCAATAAGTAAGAGTGTCGAACCAAATGAGGAGCAGAAGGATCTGACAAGTGGTTTTCAGCAAGGTAATCTCTACAAGCACTGAAATTATCGGTAACAGATAGTTGTGTGATAAGATGATTTGTAGCAAGTAGCAAGTAACAAAGGTAACAATGGTGCAGCAAAGTGGCCCAATCCCTTTTGTAGCAAGGGACAAGCCTGGACAAACTCTTACAGGAGGTAAAGAGCTCCCGAGGACACATGGGAATTTCTGTCAAGCTAGTTTTCATCATGTTCATATGATTTGCGTTCGCTACTTTGATAGTTTGACAAGAGATTAACCCCTCTCGCAAGCATCCAAATCAGCCCTTACGATTGGACAAGCATCCGGCGCTTGGCTAATGCCCTTACTTGGACAAGCATCCCACTTATGATTAACCCCTCTTGCAAGCATCCGCAACTACGAAAGAAGAATTAAGACAAAGTCTAACCATAGCATTAAACTAGTGGATCCAAATCAGCCCTTACGAAGCAACACATAAACTAGGGTTTAAGCTTCTGTCACTCTAGCAACCCATCATCTACTTACAACTTCCCAATGCCTTCCTCTAGGCCCAAATAATGGTGAAGTGTTATGTAGTCGACGTTCACATAACACCACTAGAGGAGAGACAACATACAACACATCAAAATATGGAACGAATACCAAATTCACGTGACTACTTATAGCATGACTTATCCCATGTACTCAGGAACAAAATTAACTACTCACAAAGCATACTCATATTTATGACCAGAAGGGTAATGAATAGCATCAAAGATCTGAACATATAATCTTCCACCAAGTAATCCAACTAGCATCAACTACAAAGAGCAATTAACACTACTAGCAACCTTACAAGTACCAATCGGAGTCGCGAGACGGAGATTGGTTACAGGAGATGAACTAGGGTTTGGACATGAGATGGTGCTGATGAAGATGTTGATGGTGATGAGTCCCCTCCGATGAGAGGAGTGTTGGTGATGACGATGGTGACGATTTCCCCCTCCGGGAGGGATGTTTCCCCGGCAGGACGACCCTGCGGAGCTCTAGATTGGTTCTGCTCAAGTTCCGCCTCGTGGCGGCGGTGATTCCTCCTGAAAGCTTCCTCCTGATTTTTTATGGAACGAAACCCTTCTTGTAGAAAAAGAGGGGGGCCAGAGGGCAAGTTGGGAGGCCACAAGCCCCCTTGGCGCGGCCAGGGGGAGGCCACGCCTAGCAGGCTTGTGGCCTCCTGCTGGCTCCCCTGTGGTACTTCTTCGGCCCAGTATTTTTTATAAATTCCAAAATAAATCCTCGTTGATTTTCATGGCTTTTGGAGTTGCGCAGAATAGGTATCTCAAACTTGCTCCTTTTTCAGGCCAGAATTCCAGCTGTCGGCATTCTCCCTCTTCATGTAAACCTTGCAAAATATGAGAGAAAAGGCATAAGTATTGTACCGTGAAGTGTAATAACAGCCCAAAAAGCGATAAATATGAACATGAAAGCATGATGCAAAATGGACGTATCAGCGGGGTCCTATTGGAAACTAAGGGATGTTAACACCTCCTTTTAATAGAGAACCGGAACAAAGCATTAACACACGGTGAATACATGAACTCCTCAAACTACGGTCATCACCGGCAGTGGTCCCGACTATTGTCACTCCGGGGTTGTCGGATGATAACACATAGTAGGTGACCATAACTTGCTAGATTGGATCTAGAACATGGATGAAATGGTGATAACATATATGGTTCAGATCTGAAATCATGGCACCCGGGCCCAAAGTGACAAGCATTAAGCATGGCAAAGTCATAGCAGTATCAATCTCAGAACATAGTGGATACTAGGGATCAGGCCCTAACAAAACTAACTCGATTACACGATGAATATCATCCAAATCCTCACCGACCAACGAGCCTACGAAGGAATTACTCACTCCCGGTGGGGAGCATCATGGAATTGGCGACGGAGATGTGTTGGTGATGATGAAGATCGAAGATCCCCACTCCAGAGCCCCAAACGGACTCCAGATCTGGCCTCCCGATGAAGTACAGGAGACACTTAATACGTACATTTTGCATCATGCTTTCATGTTGATATATATCGCTTTATGGACTGTTATTATACTTTGTGGTACCATACTTATGCCTTTTCTCTCTTATTTTGCAAGGTTTATTTGAAGAGGGAGAATACCAGCAGCTGGAATTCTGGACTGGAAAAGGAGCAAGTGTGAGTCCTCTATTCTGTGCAACTCCAAATGCTCTGAAAATCAACGTGATTTTTTTTGGCAATATATAAAAAATACTGGGCGAAAGAAGTGTCAAAGGGGAGCAACAAGGGGCCCACAAGCCTGGTTGTCGCGGCCTACCCCCTTGGCCGCGGCAATAGGGCTTGTGGGCACCCTGGCGGCCCACTGCCCCCCTCTTTTGCTATATGAAGGGTTTCATCCGAGAAAAAATCATGGTGGAGCTTTTTCATGGATTTTCCGCCGCCACGAGGCAGAACTTGAGCAGATCCAATCTAGAGCTCCGGCAGGACAATCCTGCCGGGGAAACTTCCCTCTCGGAGGGGGGAATCGTCACCGTCGTTATCACCAACACTCCTCTCGTCGGAGGCGAGTCATCTCCATCAACATCTTCATCAACACCATCTCTTCTCCAAACTCTAGTTCATGTCTTGTAACCAATCTCCGTCTCGCGACTCCGATTGGTACTTGCAAGGTTGCTAGTAGTGTTGATTACTCTTTGTAGTTGACGCTTGTTGGATTACTTGGTGGAAGAGTTTATGTTCAGATCCTTGATTCTATTCATTACACCTCTGATCATGATTATTATCATTCTTTGTGAGTAGTTACTTTCGTTCCTGAGGACATGGGATAAGTCATGCTAATAATAGTCATGTGAATTTGGTATTCGTTCGGTATTTTGATATGCTGTATATTGTTTTTCCTCTAGTGGTGTTATGTGAATGTCGACTACATAACACTTCACCATATTTGGGCCTAGAGGAAGGCATTGGTGAGTAGTAAGTAGATGATGGGTTGCTAGAGTGACAGAAGCTTAAACCCCAGTCTATGCGTTGCTTCGTAAGGGGCCGATTTGGATCCACTAGTTTAATGCTATGGTTAGAAGTTGTCTTAATTCTTCTTTCGTAGTTGCAGATGCTTGCGAGAGGGGTTAATAATAAGTGGGATGCTTGTCCAAGCAAGGGAAGTACCCAAGCGCCGGTCCACCCAAATATCAAACTATCAAAGTAACGAACGCGAATCACATGAACATGATGAAACTAGCATGACAGAAATTCCCGTGTATCCTCGGGAGCGTTTTTCCTCTTATAAGACTTTGCTCAGGCTTGTCCCTTGCTAAAAAAGGGAATGGGCCACTTTGCTGCACCCTTGCTACTACTTGTTACTTGTTAGTTTTCGCTTGCTACGTTTCACCTCACTACACCATCACTTGTTACTGCTACTTTCAGTGCTTGCAGTTATTACCTTGCTGAAAACCGTTTATCAGAGGCTTCTTCTCCTCGTTGGGTTCGACACTCTAACTTATCGAAAGGATTAGATTGATCCCCTATACTTGTGTGTCATCAAGACTCTTTTCTGGCGCCGTTGCCTGGGAGGGAAGCGCCTTTGGTAAGTGGAATTTGGTAAGGAAACATTTATATAATGTGATGAAATTTATTGTCACTTGTCACTATGGAAACTGTTCCTTTGAGGAGTTTGTTCGGGGTATCTTCACCATGAATGGAAGCACGAGGGGTTGCTCCTCAACCTGAGGTACTTACTTAAAATATCTTTTATGAAATTCCTTCGGGTATGCTTGAGAAACTGCTGGCTAATCCTTTTACAGGAGATGGATCATCACATCCAGACTTGCATCTGATCTTTGTAGATGAACTTTGTGGTTTATTTAAGCTTGCTGGTTTGCCTGAGGATGAGGTAAAGAAGAAAGTCTTTCCTTTATCTTTGAAGGATAAGGCGTTGACATGGTATAGGCTATGTGATGATACTATATCATGGGACTACGATCGGTTGAAATTGGAATTTCATCAAAAGTTCTATCCTATGCATTTAGTACATCGTGATCGGAATTATATTTATATCTTTTGGCCTTGTGACAGGGAAAGCATAGCTCAAGCTTGGGGGAGTCTTAAATCAATGCTATATTCATGCCCCAATCATGAGCTCTCGAGAGAAATTGTCACTCAAAACTTTTATGCTCGGCTTTCTCATGAAGATCGTACCATGCTTGACACTTCTTGTACGGGTTCTTTTATGAAGAAGGATATTGACCACAAGTGGAATTTATTGGAAAGAATCAAACGTAACTCTGAAGATTGGGAGCTTGAAGAAGGTAAGGAGTCAGGTATGAATTTCCAGTTTGATTGCATTAAATCTTTTGTTGAAACAAACACTTCTAGAGATTTTAGCGCTAAGTATGGACTTGACTCTGAGATAGTAGCTTCTCTATGTGAATCTTTTGCTGCTCATGTTGATCTTCCCAAAGAGAAGTGGTTGAAGTATCATCCTCCTGTAGAAGTCAACATAGTTAAACCCAATCTAGTTGAAGAGAAAGTCATTGCCTTTAGTGATTCTATTGTTCCTTGTGCTTACACTGAGAAACTACCTTACCCTGCTAGGAAAAAAGGATTATTCTAAAGCTCCAACTGTGATACGTAGGGGTTACATTAGACCACTTGCACCCCCTGAGGAAATTAGAGTTGAACCTAGCGTTGTTATTATCAAAGATCTCTTAACCGAAGACATAGACGGGCATGTTATAAAATTCTGTGAGGACTCCGCTAGAATCGCTAAACCTCACGCGGAACACAAATATGGACCTGTAGTTGGCATGTCCGTTGTTTCTGTCAAGATAGGAGATCACTGTTATCATGGTTTATGTGATATGGGTGCTAGTGTTAGTGCAATACCACGGTCCCTATATGATGAAATCAAAGATGATATTGCACCTGCTGAGTTAGAACCCATTGATGTCACTATTACGCTAGCTAATAGAGACACTATCTGCCCTCTAGGAATTGTGAGAGACGTAGAAGTCATGTGTGGTAAGACGAAGTATCCTACTGATTTCCTCGTCCTTGCTACTGCACAAGATAACTTCTGTCCCATCATATTTGGTAGACCCTTTCTCAACACTGTCAATTCTCACATTGATTGCATTAAACAGATTATCACTGTTAGTTTCGAGGGTGTGTCTCATGAATTTAACTTCTCCAAGTTTGGATGACAACCCCATGAAAAACAGTCGTCTGGTAGGGATGAAATCATTGCTCTAGCCTCTATTGCCATACCTCCTACGGATCCTTTAGAGCAATATCTGCTTGAGCATGAAAATGATATGCATATGGATGAAAGAGATGAGATAGATAAAATTGTTTTAGAACAATATCCTATTCTCAAGAATAATCTGCCTGTTGAACTGCTTGGGGATCCTCCCCCACCAAAGGGTGATCCTGTGTTCGAGCTAAAACAGTTACCAGATACTCTTAAGTATGCCTATCTTGATGAGAAGGAGATATATCCTGTTATTATTAGTGCTCACCTCTCGAATCACGAGGAGAAGAAGTTATTAAAAAATTTGAGGAAGCACCATGCTGCTATTGGTTATACTCTTGATGATCTTAAGGGTATTAGTCCCACTCTATGTTAGCACAAGATTAAAACCGATCCAGATTCTAAGCCAGTTGCTGATCATCAACGGAGATTAAATCCGAGGATGAAAGAGGTCGTGAGAAAATAAATATTAAAGCTTCTGGAATCAGGAATCATTTATCCTGTTGCTCATAATGATTGGGTAAGTCTAGTAAATTGCGTACCTAAGAAGGGAGGTATCACCGTCGTTCCTAATGATAAGAATGAACTAATCCCACAGAGGATTATTACTGGCTATAGGATGGTGATAGACTTCCGGAAACTGAACAAGGCAACCAGGAAAGACCATTATCCTTTGTCGTTTATCGACCAAATGCTAGAAAGGCTATCTAAACACACACACTTCTGCTTTCTAGACGGTTATTCAGGTTTCTCGCAAATACCTGTTGCACAATCTGATCAGGAGAAAACCACTTTCACCTGCCCCTTCGGTACCTTTGCTTATAGACGTATGCCTTTTGGCTAGTGTAACGCACCTGCCACTTTTGAAAGATGTATGATGGCTGTATTCTCTGACTTTTGTGAAAAGATTGTTGAGGTTTTCATGGATGATTTCTCCGTTTACGGTTCTTCCTTTGATGATTGCCTCAACAACCTTGATCGAGTTTTACAGAGATGCAAAGATACCAACCTCGTCTTGAACTAGGAGAAGTGCCACTTCATGGTTAACGAAGGCATCGTCTTAGGACACAAAATCTCTGAGAAAGGCATTGAAGTTGATAAGGCTAAGGTTGATGCAATTGAGAAAATGCCTTGCCCCACAGATATCAGAGGTATACGAAGTTTCCTAGGTCATGCTGGTTTCTATAGAAGGTTCATTAAAGACTTCTCTATGATTTCTAGGCCTCTTACCAACCTCTTGCAGAAGGATGTTCCTTTTGTTTTTGATGAGGATTGTGAGGAAGCCTTCGAAATACTTAAGAAGGCCTTGATAACCGCACTTATTGTTCAACCACCTGATTAGAACTTGCCCTTTGAAATCATGTGCGATGCTAGTGATTATGCTGTTGGTGCTGTTCTAGGAAAAAGAGTTGACAAGAAGTTGAATGTCATTCACTACGCTAGTAAAACTCTAGATAGTGCCCAAAGAAACTATGCCACTACGGAGAAGGAGTTTTTAGCAGTTGTGTTTGCATGTGAAAAGTTCAGATCTTATATAGTTGACTCCAAAGTCACTATTCACTCTGATCATGCTCCTATTAAGTACCTTATGGAGAAGAAGGACGCTAAGCCTAGGCTAATCAGATGGGTTCTCCTGCTACAGGAATTTGATTTGCACGTTGTTGACTGAAAGGGTGCTGATAACCCTGTAGCAGATAACTTGTCTAGGCTAGAGAATGTCCTTGATGACCAACGACCTATTGATGACAGCTTTCCTGATGAGCAATTAAATGTTATCCGCACTTCACATAGTGCACCGTGGTATGCTGATTACACAAACTATATCGTAGCCAAATACATACCACCCAGTTTCACCTACTAGCAAAAGAAGAAATTCTTCTATGATTTGAGACACTACTTTTGGGATGATCCTCACCTTTATAAGGAAGGAGTAGATGGTGTTATTAGACGTTGTGTGCCTGAACATGAACAGGGACAGATCCTACAGAAGTGTCATTCCGAAGCCTACGGAGGACACCATGCTGGAGATAGAACTGCTCATAAGGTATTCCAATCAGGTTTCTATTGGCCCACTCTCTTCAAGGATGCCCGTAAGTTTGTCTTGTTTTGTGACGAATGCCAAAGAATAGGGAACATCAGTAAGCATCAGGAAATGCCTATGAACTATTCACTTGTCATTGAACCATTCGGTGTGTGGGGCTTTGATTATATGGGACCTTTCCCGAGTTCCAATGGGTATACTCACATCTTAGTTGCTATAGATTACGTCGCTAAGTGGGTAGAAGCTATCCCCACTAGAAATGCTGATCACCACACCTCTATTAAGATGCTTAAAGAAGTCATTTTCCCAATATTTGGAGTCCCTAGATATCTGATGACTGATGGCGGTTCATACTTCATTCATGGTGTTTTCCGCAAGATGCTCGCTAGGTATGATGTAAACCATAGAGTTGCATCTCCTTATCATCCCCAGTCTAGTGGTCAAGTGGAATGAAGTAATAGGGAGATCAAATTGATCTTACAAAAGACCGTCAATAGATCCCGAAAGAATTGGTCTAGCAAACTTGATGATGCACTGTGGGCTTATAGGACTGCTTATAAGAATCCCATGGGCATGTCACCGTATAAAATGGTTTACGGTAAGGCCTGTCATTTACCTCTTGAGCTGGAACACAAAGCTTATTGGGCAATCAAAGAACTCAACTTCGATTTCAAACTTGCCGGTGAGAAGCGGTTGTTTGATATCAGCTCATTAGATGAATGGAGGGCCCAGGCATATGAGAATGCCAAGTTGTTCAAGGAAAAAGTTAAGAGATGGCACGACAAAAGAATACAAAAACGAGAGTTCAATGTAGGTGACTATGTCCTGCTATACAATTCTCGCTTAAGATTCTTCAGAGGCAAGCTTCTCTCTAAATGGGAAGGTCCCTACATTGTTGAGGAAGTATATTGCTCCGGTGCCATCAAAATCAATAACACGGAAGGTAATTTTCCTAGAGTGGTAAATGGGCAAAGAATCAAGCATTATATCTCTTGTACTCCCATAAATGTTGATACCAATATCATCAATATCATAACTCCAAAGGAGTACATAAGGGATGTTTATCAGCCTGTTTCAGACCGTGAAAACAAAGAGGTATGTGTTTCGGTAAGTAATTGGACTCTGAAACTTTTCTAATAGGAAATTTTCTCCATTTTGGAATTTATGGAAAATTAGAAAGAAAAAAAAGCAGTCCGGAGAGCGCACGAGGCGGCCACAAGCTTGGTTGCCTCGTCCTCCCCCTTGGCCGAGGCAACAGTGCTCGTGGGCACCTCGTGTGCCTCCCGGACTCCGTTTTCTTGCGGAGCACTCCTTCTGGTCCAGAAAAAATCATTATATATACTCCCGAGGGTTTTGATCTCCGTATCATGCAGTTTTCCTCTGTTTTCGTTTCGAGCCTGTTGTCTACCACAGATTTAGAGCAAATATGTCTCAGGAATCTATTGGGGAGAATAACCCCCCTCATGTTCATGAAGAAGTAGATGCTGATCTGAAAAGAGTAGAAGTCATGGAAGCCAGGGACAAAGCTAAGGAGAAAACCCAAGCTAGGGAGGAAGCTCAACCTATGTTCAACATTGAAGACGTTGAAGGAGTAGATTTTCTCCAACCCTTCCTCCACGTGTTGTCTCCATCCTTGATTGAACTCTTGAGGTTTCGTGAAACAACTCGTGCTCGCAATATTTCCCTTTCTCGTGAAGTTGTTTTGCTGGAAAACCATGTCGCAGATCTCAAAGGTATAAATCAAAGATTGATAGCTCTCTTGGAATCAAAGGCAAAGACTGCTTCAACAACACCACCACCATCACCACCAAAGGAAGACAACTAAGCATTGGTATGGGCAATCCCCTTGGCTTTTGCCAAGCTTGGGGTAGTTGACCTGGTATCGTATCACCTTTATATCTTTTGCTTTTACCTTTGTTTTAGTTCTTTACTTTTAAGTTTTATTTCTTATCTTAGTGGAATAAGTCTTTAGTGTTTTAGTTTGGGTCATTTGCCTTGTGTCACCCCCGATGTTTTCGAGCTTGCGAGCAATATAATAAAGAGTATCTTAGTCAAGGGCTTTGTTTTGTGCCATGATCAAAAGTATGAAAAGAACGATAGCATGAAAGATCATGAGATGATCTTATGGAAAGTGATAGCTTCACATTTAACAAGTATGATGATTTAAACTTGTTGAGAATAGACCAACATAGAGCTCAGTCATTGTTGCAATTAATAAGAAGTATTAAGGAAAGAGAGGTTCACATATAAATATATCATCTTAGACACTTTCTATAATAGTGAGCACTCACCAAACTATTGCATGCTTAGAAGTAGATGTTGGACAAGGAAGACAACATAATGAATTGTGTTTGCTTAGTTCCAAACAATGTTATATGATTAGAGATCCCTTAGCATGTGACGATTGCTTCCACCTCATACTAGCCAAAACTCCCGCACCAAGTAGAGATACTACTTGTGCATCCATAAACCTTCAACCCAGTTTTGCCATGAGTGTCCACCATACCTACCTATGGATTGAATAAGATCCCTCAAGTAAGTTGTCCTCGGTGCAAGCAATAAAAATTGCTCTCTAATATGTATGATCTATTAGTGTGTGGAAAATAAGCTTTGTACGAACCTGTGATGAGGAAGACATAAAAGCGATAGACTGCATAATAAAGTTCTTTATCACAGGAGGCAATATAAAGTGACGTTCCTCCGCACTAAGAGGACACGCATCCAAACCCCAAAAGCGCATGACAACCTCTGCTTCCCTCTGCGAAGGGCCTATCTTGCAACTTTACTTTTTGCCTTTGTAAGAGTCAAGGTGATCTTCACCAATTCCTTCTTTAGCCTTTTTCTTCGTGAACGTCATATGCTTGGGAAAGATCTATATTCATATATCAACTTGGAGCTGAGTACTTATGCTTTATTATTGTTGACTTTACCCTTGAGGTAAATGGTTGGGAGGCAAAACTATAAGCCCCTATCTTTCTTTGTGTCCGACTGAAACTTTGATACCATGAGTACCATGTGAGTTGTAACAATTGTGGAAAACAAAAGAGATGATTGACTATGTGGATTTTCCTTACAAGCTCTTATTTGACTCTTTCTGATGTTATGATAAATTGCAATTGCTTCAATGACTATGGACTGCTGTTGGCTACTTCTCAGTAAGGTTTTTGTTTCATAGTTTGCTTTGTGAAGGAATTGTTACTTTCCCATAAGAATCTTTGTGATATACTGCTGTTCTATGTGTGATCATGATGCCCTCATGTCCGTACTATGTTTTATCGACACCTTCATCCCTAAACATGTGGACATGTTTTGGGTCTTGGTTTTCGCTTGAGGATAAGCGAGGTCTAAGTTTGGGGGAGTTGATACGTCCATTTTGCATCATGCTTTCATGTTGATATTTAACACTTTATGGACTGTTATTATACTTTGTGGTACCATACTTATGCCTTTTCTCTCTTATTTTGCAAGGTTTATTTGAAGAGGGAGAATACCGGCAGCTGGAATTCTGGACTGGAAAAGGAGCAAGTCCGAGTCCTCTATTTTGCGCAAATCCAAATGCCCTGAAAATCAACGTGGATTTTTTTGGGAATATATAAAAAATACTGGGCGAAAGAAGTGTCAGAGGGGAGCAACCAGGGGCCCACAAGCCTGGTTGCCGCGGCCTACCCCCTGGCGGCGGCAACAGGGCTTGTGGTCACCCTGGCGGCCCACTGCCCCCCCCCTCTTTTGCTATATGAAGGGTTTCGTATGAGAAAAAATCAGGGTGGAGCTATTTCGTGGATTCTCCGCCGCCACGAGGCGGAACGTGAGCAGACCAATCTAGAGCTCCGGTAGGACGATCCTGCCGGGGAAACTTCCCTCCCGGAGGGGGAAATCGTCGCCATCGTCATCACCAACACTCCTCTTGTTGGAGGGGAGTCATCTCCATCAACATCTTCATCAGCACCATCTCCTCTCCAAACCCTAGTTCATCTCTTGTAACCAATCTCCGTCTCGCGACTCCGATTGGTACTTGTAAGGTTGCTAGTAGTGTTGATTACTCTTTGTAGTTGATGCTTGTTGGATTACTTGGTGGAAGAGTTTATGTTCAGATCTTTGATGCTATTCATTACACCTCTGATCAAGATTATGATTATGATTTGTGAGTAGTTACTTTTGTTACTGAGGAAATGGGATAAGTCATGCTAATAATAGTCATGTGAATTTGGTATTCGTTCGGTATTTTGATATGATGTATGTTGTTTTTCCTCTAGTGGTGTTATGTGAACGTCGACTACATAAAACTTCACCATATTTGGGCCTAGAGGAAGGCATTGGGGAGTAGTAAGTAGACGATGGGTTGCTAGAGTGACAGAAGCTTAAACCCCAGTCTATGTGTTGCTTCGTAAGCGGCTGATTTGGATCCACTAGTTTAATGCTATGGTTAGACGTGGTCTTAATTCTTCTTTCATAGTTGCGGATGCTTACGAGTGGGGTTAATCATAAGTGGGATTCTTGTCCAAGTAAGGGCAGTACCCAAGCGCCGGTCCACCCACATATCAAACTATCAAAGCAAGGAACGCGAATCACATGAACATGATGAAACTAGGATGACAGAAATTCCCGTGTGTCCTCGGGAGCGTTTTTCCTCTTATAAAACTTTGCTCAGGCCTGTCCCTTGCTACAAAAGGGATTGGGCCACTTTGCTGCACCGTTGCTACTAGTTGTTACTTGTTACTTTTCGCTTGCTACATTTCACCTCACTACACCATCACTTGTTACCGCTACTTTCAGTGCTTGCAGTTATTACCTTGCTGAAAACCGTTTATCAGAGCCTTCTTCTCCTCGTTGGGTTTGACACTCTTAATTATCGAAAGGACTACGATAGGTCCCCTATACTTGTGGGTCATCAACAGCGTGTAGCGACCCGACCTGAAACAGCCAAGTCTCTGGTGTTTGTGTACCATCCCAAGATCACGCTGGTACACACACAGTACATCAATGTATATATCGAGAGTTGAATCACACAACTTTCTTAATCGGATCTCATATCGAGTACTTTATTACAATAAAGATTACAATAAAGAGGCTGAAGGTCAAACTCATGAGATAACTAAACAAAGACTAGCGAAAGCTTCAAAAGTAGTAGAGTTCGTCTGACTCCAGGGCATATCACCGAGTGTAGATCGTGACCTCACTCCTGGTCGGAAAAGTACTCTACAACATGACATGTTGCAGCTGTGTAGGTCAGCATAGGGAATATGCCGGCAAGTCACAAAAGAGAGAGGTGAAAAAATATCATCTATACTACATTCATATATGGCAGGTGAGGCTTGTAAGTTTTTAGCGGAAAGCAAAGTTTTGTCCTACAACAAGAGGGGGCTAAAAGAAAAATATTACTACATTGTTGGTTGTTAACGAGATGGTTCCACCAACCAATTATCGTACCCAAGTTGTCAATAATACCCACATCATTATTAATTGTGTTGAGAATTCCAGATAGTTTCAGTTCCTTCGGCTCAAGTCGTCCATGACCGTGGACACGGCTAATCGATTAGGTTTGGGTACTCTGTAGAGTTTTGCACATGTTCCCAAACACCTCAGAGATAGATATAGAGGTAGGAATTTGTCGAACGAACCACACTTTGATCGCCTCCGTTGAATGCCCTCGCACTACAGGGTGTTTGAGGACTGGATGATCAAAACATGGTCTTTCAGCGGGTTCCTCTGAGCCTCTGTCGGTTCCCATCCAATCCTACCGTTCTTCTACATCTCGTAGCAGTGCCCGTCCACAGTCGCCGCGTTGTCCAACCAAGCTAGAGCCCATAATGACTTGTGGTTGTGCAGGTAAGCCTTGGGTCTTGAAGCATCCATCCATATCTTCGTGCCCAGGTGAAGCTTTCCGCAAGATGTCATGGCGCTTCTCCATGCATCCCGGGTCCTCCGCTGGTTTATCCCAGGGAGCCCATCTGAACCGTCCTTCACCCAGAGTTGCATTACATCACGAGGTCTCGAAAAGTCTTGACATATCCGGTCTTGATTAATAAAATTTTCTCACAACACTCGTGATAGACTCTCAACCAAAACCCCATCTACTTAAGCATAGCAAAATAAAATGTATCGTCCCGGGCCAAGTAACAAGGGTGATGGGTGCCTACCACATGATACTACATCAAGAACCAATTTTTCGAGTTCCTACTTAGCATGGAATAGGTGAAGAAAGGTTGATCTACAATGCATACAAAACATATCAAATATGATCAACATGACTTGCCTTGCTGACGACTGTCGAACTCAAACGCTTCTAGATAACAAGCTTCGCACTCCGGGTGATCTAACGACACAAATAAATTCACACAATAAGCACCACAATGACAAGTAATCAAAATAAAGCATCTAATAAAGGAATAGCTATAGCACAAGGAGTAAAATTGTCTTACATAACCAAATAAAAATCTGTTTTGGTGAAAACCCCAAGATAAAATAACTAAAAAATTCTGAAACTGAACCTACTGATAAATAAGATCACTAGTGATCAGTAGGAAAAAGAATCACCTAAATCTATTTTTAAACTCCCGGTATTCACAAAATAAGATCTGAATCAAATCTGTTTTAACTCCAACTTTATTAATTCAAACATAGTCAAATTTTATATTTTCAGAAACTCCATGAAATTTGTGATCTAATGCAAAAAGAATCACCTTAATAGGATTTGTAGCTTTAAAGTTATTAAGAAAACAAAAAAAACTATTTCTATTACAGAATTCGAACAGAAAAAGAAACAGTGACGTGGCATGCTCTGATTGGCTAAAAGGGTTCGCTGCTAGAGCTAATCTAACAAATGGTCGATATATAAGAAAAATGTTTCGGCTAATATAAATAAGTAACAGACAAGACGGGTAAGTCCCTTCTAATCTACACTGTATGCCCTAGATCCTACGGTGGGAAAGAAAAAGAAAAAAAACAGAAGAGGAAAGAGTCCTCACCATGGCAGATAGAGGAGAGATCTTCGGCAAAGTGGCCGGCCGGAGGTCAGGGCGACGAGGGAGAGGAACTCGGGGTTTGGGTGGAGGAATGGGGTGCGATGGGGTGGAGGGGGTATCTGGCGGCGGCAGGAGGTGCGGGGAGGCGTGGCGGCGTGCAGCAGGGGCGCCGGGGTTTCTCCTCGAGCTCTGCTCCGGCGAGGTCTGGAGGGGCGACGAGGTGGCAAAACAGGGCGGTGGCGAGGGGAATAGAGTGCGGGGGATGCTCCGGATCTTATAGGGGCGAGGGAGGCACGGGGAAGGAAGGGAGAGAGAGATCGGGAAGGTGGGGATTCGGTTACCCTGCCATGGAAAGTGCTCGTGCAATGGAGGAAGGTGACGAGAGGAGGGAGACAAAGTAATCGGGCCAGATTTGATTGCATTAATGGGCCACCGATAGTTTTCTTTTTTAATTCCTTTTTTTGAAAACAGGAAATAAAACGATTAAAAGGAAATAACATATACTCGGAATATAGGGGTATTATATATCAAAATTATTAGAAAAATAAATCCAATAAGATGGACATTTTCCACGGCCAAAATAAATACTTCACAAAAAAATGTTTTTCAAAAATCCCTAAATTGGTTTATTTTCTTTTTTGCATTTATTTTTCAAATAACCCTTGGGTTTTATGGTTCAAATATTTCAAGGAATTACCCCTGGCTTGGAGGGTCATGTTCCTCCTCTTTTTTTTCTTGCTTGGCAAGATAATATTCTCGGCATCCCGTGAGTGAAGAAAAATAAAATGCAAAGCAAAAATCAAAAGAAATTCAAATGCCACCTTTATTGGAATCAAAATGTATAGATCCTTAGCTACAATTGTAAAACATTCCAAATTAGGAAATTTGGGATGTTACAAACGTACCCACCTTAAGATGAATCTCTCCCTCGAGATTTGGGTTGGCTAGAAAATAGGTGCGGGTTGTCTCGACGAAGATCTTCTTCTCGTTCCTAGGTGGCTTCTTCCTCGGTGTGATGACTCCATAAGACCTTGCAAAACCTGATAACCTTGCTGCGGGTAACTCTGTTGGTAGTCTCCAGAATCCTGACGGGTTTCTCCTCATAAGTCAGATCACTGTCAAGTTGTATGGCCTCTAGGGGCACTGTGTCTCTCAATGGAATATCAGTCACATCAGCATGGCATTTCTTCAACTGGGAAACATGGAAAACATCATGAACTCTGGACAATCCTTCCGGGAATTCCAGCTTGTAAGCAACTTCACCTCTACGTTCAAGAATTTTGTAGGGGCCAATGAATCGGGGTGCTAACTTTCCTTTTACACCAAATCTCTTGATTCCTCGAAGTGGGGACACACAGAGGTATGCTTGGTCTCCCACTTCGTATGTTACTTCCTTGCATTTGCTGTCAGCATAAATCTTATGTCTCGACTGAGCTATCTTCAGTCGGTCACGAATCAGTTTGACCTTCTCTTCCGAATCTAGGATAAGGTCGGGACAAACAAGTTTTCGGTCTCCCACACCATCCCACATCAATGGTGTTCGGTACCTCCTTCCATATAAAGCTTCAAAAGGGGCCATCTTCAGATTGGTCTGATAGCTGTTGTTGTATGATAACTCGGCATTGCTATGGCAACAGACAACAGCGCTAGAGATTGACATATTGACGGAGACTGGGCTTGCGTTGGTTTTTCCCTTGAAGACGAAAGGGTGATGAAGCACAAGAGCAGTAAGTATTTCCCTCAGTTTGAGAACCAAGGTACCAATCCAGTACGAGAATCTCGTCAAGTCCAGAGTATCCGCGCAAACACAAACGAGCTTGCACCCAACGCTATAAAGGGGTTGTCAATCCCTTCAAGATTGATTGCAAAGTGATTTCTGAAGGTGGAAAGTGCAACGAAGAAAAAGAGTAAGGCTGAAAATATGTTGTGAAGTAGACCCGGGGGCCATAGTGTTCACTAGAGGCTTCTCTCAAAATAGCAAATATTACGGTGGGTGAACAAATTACTATCGAGCAATTGATAGAACCGTGCAAAGTTATGACGATATCTAAGGCAATGATCATACATATAGGCATCACGTCCGAGACAAGTAGACCGATACTTTCTGCATCTACTACTATTACTCCACATATCGACCGCTATCCAGCATGAATCTAGTGTATTGAGTTTATGACAAAGAGAGTAACGCCTTAAGCAAGATGACATGATGTAGAGGGATAAACTCAAACCAATGATGAAACCCCCATATTTTTACCCTTGATGGCAACAAGACGATGCGTGACTCGCTACCCCTTCTGTCACTGGGTGAGGTCACCGCACGGTATGAACCCCAAACCAAGCACTTCTCCCATTGCAAGAATCATAGATCTAGTTGGCCAGACAAAACCCACAACTCAAAGAGAATTACAAGGATATGAAATCATGCATATCAGAGATCAGAAGAAACTCAAATAAGATTCATAGATAATCTGATCATAAATCCACAATTCATCGTTTCTCGACAAAGACACCGCAAAATAAGATCACATTGGATAGATCTCCATGAAGATCATGGAGAACTTTGTATTGAAGATCCAAGAGAGAGAAGAAGCCATCTAGCTACTAGCTATGGACCCGTAGGTCTATGGTGAACTACTCACGCATCATCGGAGAGGTCATGGTGTCTACGAAGAAGCCTTCCATATCCGAATCCCCCCTCCGGCAGGGCACCAGAATGTGCCCCAGATGGGATCTCGCGGAGACAGAAGCTTGCGACGGTGGAAAAGTACTTTCGATGATCTCCTGATTTTTTTCTCGGATTTTAGGGAATATATAGGCGGAAGACCTATGGCAGAGGTGGCCCAGGGAGCCCACAAGCCTGGGAGGCGCGGGCCCCCCTAGTTGCGGCTAGGGCTTGTGGGGTCCCTGGTGGCCCCCTGCCTTGGTTCTCAAGCTTCCCGATCTTGTTTTGTTTCGGAAAAAATCTTCTTGGAAGTTTCGTTCTGTTTGGACTCTGTTTAAAATCCTCCTCTGAAAGGGTGAAAAACATGGAAAAAACTAGAACTGGCACTTGGCACTGAGTTAATAAGTTAGTCACAAAAAAAGATATAAAAGGCATACAAAACATCCAAAGTTTGACAATATAATAGCATGAAACCATAAAAAAGTATAGATACGTTGGAGACGTATCAAGCATCCCCAAGCTTAACTCCTGCTCGTCCTCGAGTAGGGAAGTGATAAAGACTGAATTTTTGATTTGGAATGCTACCTAACATAGTTGTCCTTTGCAACTTCTTTCGTGTGACATGAATGTTCAGATCCGTACGATTCAAAACAATAGTTTGCTATTGACACGAAAACAATAATACTTCAAGCAAACTAGCAAGGTAATCATGAACTTTGAAAATAACAAGGCCAAAGAAAGTTATCCCTACAAAATCATATGGTCTGGCTATGCTCCATCATCCTCACACAACTAATTTAAATCATGCACAACCCCGGTATTGGCCAAGTAATTGTTTTCGCACTCTTACTTTCTCAAACTTTTTATAACTATCAGGCAATACATGAGCGCGAGCCCTGGATATAAAACTATAGGTGGAATAGATTGTGGTGGTGGTTGTGAGACAAAAAGGGAGGAGATGGTCACATTGACTTGGTGTCACATCCCTAAACCTTAAGCTAGATAGCATTGTGCTCATGTCTTCTTTGCATTTGCATCCAAGAAGTTCCAACAAAAACAACAAAGTGGCAAAGGAAAAACTCTAAACCCTAGCCACCATTTCAATTACAGGAAAATTCAACTAGTTCAAAATCAATGAACCCAAAATGGCCTCAAGAAATGTTCAAACTTTCTGATAAATCATGAAAGCAAATGAGCATTGGAGGAAACTATTTTCTTGACACTTTAAGCATTTTAAATAAATGCAAAAGCCACTAATTTCAAATTTAAAAATTTGAAATCAGAAACTATAATTTTCCAAAAATGTTGAAAGTCTTGGAAATGAGTGGGGATATTATAACAAATTTTTCAGGAGGTCAAAATTAGTTTTTACTTTTTGTTTTGGAGCTGAAATAAATAGCAAAGCAATAAATAGCAAAACAGAAAAACAGAAAAGGAGAAAATAGAGAAAATCTTACCTGACGCCCACGCCAGGCCCAGCCCATCTTCCCGCTCGTCCCCTTCCCCGCGCCAGTAGGCAGCAGGAGGTGGCCGCCGCCTCCTCCGGCGCGGCCATGCACCTGCGTGCCTGCCTGGCCGCCGGTTCGCGCTGGCGACGACGGGGATAAGCTCCCCAGAGCCTCCCCTATCCATTCCCCGCCTCGGTTCTCCTCCTCCGCCCGGATCCCCTCCTTCTCCCTACTTCCGCCATTAGAGCCGAGCTCGAGCTCGAGCTGGCCGTTGCCCTGGACATAGGAACCCCTCCCCGAGCACGCCATTAGATCCGCCTCGTCGCCCTGGTCGTCTCTGCAGAAGCCGAAGTCCCCTCGAGCCCTGCAACGCCCGCAACGCCGTCGTCTTCCTCCTCCGGCCGCCGGACATCCCCCGTCGATTCGTCGCCCCCAGGCCTTCCCCGAGCCGTCTGAGCTCTTCTCTGCACTCCCTGTGAGCATGCGGTGGTTTTCCCTAAGCTTTCCCCGTCGATCCCCTCCTCTAGCCCTAGTTCCACCGGAGCCCGACGAGCACCGCCGCTGCCGCTCGTCGCCGGTAGCCCTCCGATGTCCAGCTCGTCCTCCCGTGAGCACCAGAAGCTCCAGGACGACGCGTAGATGCCGTAGCAGCTAAGATCTAAGCGTGGATCCCTCTGATTCAAGCCCCCCGACGACGCCCGAGCTTCGGCCGCCGCTTCGGCTCGTCGCCGACGCCTCTTCCGACGACCCTAGCCTCCCCAGTTGGTCCTGCCAGATCGGCCACTTCGCGAGCTTGCTTTAGCTGCCAACCGCGTGTGATTTGGTGCTGTGCAGCGCGGTCTAGGTCGCCTCCGGCGAGCCCTCCGCCGCGGGTTTGGTCGCCGGCGACCACCCTCCGGTGGCCGTCGACGTGGCCGGCCATTAGGGCCTAATCGCCCTCCTCTGAGTCGCTGCCAGAAGGCCCCACGCCTGGTCAAACCCCAATTAGGGGCTGGTCAGCGCGGGATTAGCCCCAAAGAGGCTGACCAGTGGGGCCCCCTGTCAGGTTTGACCTGCACAGGTCGGCTGACCTGCTGACGTCAGCCTGATGCAATAAATGGAATTTCAAGTATAAAAATAATTCAGGAAATTGCTAAAAATTGCAAAAATCATAGAAATTAATCTGTAACTCCAATGAAAATAATTTATATATGAAAAAGTACAAAGTGCTAAACGCATACTCCTAGGGGATGGGTTGGTAGGTGTTAACCATCGCGCGATCCCGACCGCAACAGAAAGGATGACAATCAATAGATTAATTATGCTCTGACTTCCTAACATAGCGGTTCACCATACGTGCATGCTACGGGAATCACTAACTGCATCACAAGCATTTCTAGATTCACAACACCCTACTAACATAACTCTTAATATTACCAAATCCACGTCTCAAAACTAATTGAGAGGAATCAAGGCTTCTCTTTCTACTCAATGCACATGAAGATGGAGGTTTTTGTATCCTCCTTGGGTACCTATCACCTTCGGGACTACTTTCATAGCATAAGCCAACTACCAAGTCACGCACTGCCGTGCGCTAAAAGATCTAAGTGAAGCACATAGAGCAAAATTATCTAGCTCAAACGATATAAGTGAAGCAGGATGAGCATTCTAGCAAAATCACGATGAGTGCATGTCTCTCTCAAAAATATGTGCAACAAGGATGATTGTGACACAACAAAAAGAAAAGACTCCTACGATACAAGACGCTCCAAGCAAAACACATATCATGTGGTGAATAAAAATATAGCTCCAAGTAATGTTACCGATGGATTGAAGACGAAAGAGGGGATGCCTTCCCGGGGCATCCTCAAGCTTAGGCTTTTTGGTGTCGTTGAATTTGTCTTGGGATGCCTTTGGCATCCCCAAGCTTGATCTCTTTCCACTCCTTATCTCTTTGTCCATGAGAACATCACCCAAAACTTGAAAACTTCACAACACAAAACTTAAAAAGAAACTCGTGATATCATTAGCACAGGAAAACAAATTACCACCTCCTTAGGTACTGTAGAAATCTTGATTTCTATTTATATTGGTGTTAGATTACTGTATTCTCACTTTCCATGGCTAGTGCCCCCCGATACTGTCCATAGTTTCATCAAAACAAGCAACCAAATCAACAAAAAACAGAATCTGTAAAAAACGGACCAGTCTGTAGCAATCTGTATATATTTTGTATACTTCTGGTACCTCAAAAATTCTGAAACATTACGACTGCTTGTGGAAAAGGCATATCAACCAGCAGCAAGAAGAATCAACTCAAAATCTATTTTTGAATAAAAATGACAAATAATCTCGTGAGGGAAAAGATTCTGTCTTTTTCTAGCAGGATCAAACAACCATCACCAAGACTAGTCATAAAGGTTTTACTTGGCTCAAACACAAAAAGAAACACAAAAGACACAACCAAAACAGAATTGTGATGGTCTGGACGCAGAAAAACAGAAAGAAAAAGATAAATTCATTGGGTTGCCTCCCAACAAGCGCTATTGTTTAACACCCTTAGCTAGGCATAAGGCGATAGAATCACGTATCGTCGTTTTTGGTGCTCAAACCATAAGTAGCCCTCATCATGGATTCATAAGGCAATCTTATTTTCTTTCTAGGAAAGTTCTCCATGCCCTTCTTTAAAGGGAATTGAAATATAATATTCCCTTCCTTCATATCGATGATAGCACCGATAGTCCTTAGGAAAGGTCTACCAAGAATAATAGGGCATGTAGGATTGCAATCAATGTCAAGCACAATGAAATCCACAGGTACATAGTTCCTATTTGCAATAATAAGAACATCATTAATCCTTCCCATGGGTTTCTTGACAGTAGGATCGGCAAGATGCAAATTAATAGAACACTCTTCAATCTCATTAAAACCCAGAACATCACATAAAGACTTTGGAATCGCGGAAACACTAGCACCCAAATCACACAAAGCATTGCATTCATAGTTTTTGATTTTTATTTTGATAGTAGGTTCCCACTCATCATGAAGCTTTCTAGGGACAGAAACTTCCAATTCAAGTTTCTCTTCAAGAAATTTTATCATAGCTTCGACAATATGATCGGTAAAGGCCTTGTTTTGGCTATAAGCGTGTGGAGAGTTTAGCATGGATTACATGAAGGAAATGCATTCAATCAATGAGCAACTATTATAATTGAATTCCTTGAAATCCAAAGTAGTAATTTCATTACTACTCAAAGTTTTAATATCTTCTACTCCACTTTCAATGCTTTTAGCATCAAGATAGGTGGACTCCGAATCATTGGGGCGATTTTCAACCAAAGTGGATTCATATCCAGCCCCATCATCATTAGGTTTGACACAAGAAAACAAACATTCAATGGGAGTCACACCAAGCACTTTAAGATCTTTGTGATTCTTATCACGAGAACACGCCTTTTTAAGCCATTCATGTCTAGCACGAATTTGGGTGCTTCTTTCTTTGCTCTCACTCATGGAAACACGCATAGCTTTCAAAGTTTCATCCATATTGATCTTAGGAGGAGCACATCTAACTTTCAAAGCATCAATATCACTAGACATTCCATCAACGCTTTTAGCCAAATCATCAATTTTGAGTAGTCTTTCCTCTATGGACGCATTGAAAATCTTTTGCGAGTTGATAAACTCTTTGATAATACTCTCTAGATCAGAGGGTAATCTATTGTAATTTCCATGAGTATTATTGTTGTAGGAGTTGCCAAAGTTATTAGAGGAGTTACTAGGAAAAGGCCTAGGAACATAGTTTCCTCTAAAAGCATTGTTGTTACCCAAATTATTTCGACCAACAAAATTAACGTCCAAGCTAGTGTTGCTACTCTCAATGAAGGAAGACAAGGGCATATCGTTAGGACCTAAAGGAGCACTTCTACTAGCAACAAAATTCATTAACTCATCCATCTTAGCACTAAACGAGTTAATTTCTTCTATAGCGTGTACCTTCTTACTAGTAGGTGACCTTTCAGTGTGCCACTGAGAGTAGTTCGTCATGATATTGTCTACGAGTTTTCTGGCTTCTCCTGACGTGATTTCCATGAACGTTCCACCTGAGGCGGAGTCCAAGATATTTCTAGAGGCAAAATTCAAGCTGGCGTAGAAGATTCGTATAATCATCCAAAGACTCAAGCCATGAGCGGGACAATTTCTAATCATCAATTTCATTCTCTCCCAAGATTGTGGAACATGTTCATGATCAAGTTGCTTAAAATTCATGATATCATTACGGGAGATGATCTTAGCCGGCGGAAAGTACTTGGATATATAAGCATCTTTGCACTTATCCAAAGAATCAATACTATTTTTGGGCAAAGACGAAAACCAAGTTTTTGCTCGATCTCGCAGCGAGAAAGGAAAATGCTTCAATTTGATCACATCTTTATCCACATCTTTCTTCTTTTGAATATCGCAAAGCTCAATGAAGGTATTAAGATGGCATGCGGCATCTTCACTAGGAAGGCCGGAGAATTTCTCTTTCATAACAAGATTTAGCAAAGCGGCATTGATTTCCTATGACTCCGCACTAGTGGCGGGAGCAATCGGAGAACTAATAAAATCATTATTATTAGTATTCGAGAAGTCACTAAGTTTGGTGTTTTCAGTCATGGTGACTTCGGCAAGCAAGCAAGCACACAAGCGAACAAAGAGCAAGCGAGAGAAAAGGGCGAACGAAAAAGGCAAATGAAAAAGGCAAATATTTTTTTGTAATTTTTTTTCAGAAGTGGAGGAGAGGAAAACGAGAGGCAAAAAAGTAAATGCAAGAGATGAGTTTGCGACACTTACTTGGATGAGTTCTTGACTTCATCCTCCCCGGCAACGGCACCAGAAATTCTTCTGCTATGGCAACAAACAACAAGGCCAGAGATTGACATGTTGACGGAGACTGGGCATGCGTTTGTTTTCCCTTGAAGAGGAAAGGGTGATGCAGCACAGGAGCAGTAAGTATTTCCCTCAGTTTGAGAACCAAGGTATCAATCTAGTAGGATAATCTCGTCAAGTCCAGAGTACCTGCGCAAACACAAACGAGCTTGCACCCAACGCTATAAAGGGGTTGTCAATCCCTTCAAGATTGATTGCAAAGTGAGATCTGAAGGCGGAAAATGCAACGAAGAAAAAGAGCAAGGCTGAAAATATGGTGTGAAGTAGACCCGGGGGCCATAGTGTTCACTAGAGGCTTCTCTCAAAATAGAAAATATTACGGTGGGTGAACAAATTACTGTCGAGCAATTGATAGAACCGTGCAAAGTCATGACGATATCTAAGGCAATGATCATACATATAGGCATCACGTCCGAGACAAGTAGACCGATACTTCGTGCATCTAGTACTAGTACTCCACACATCGACCGCTATCCAGCATGCATCTAGTGTATTGAGTTCATGACAAATAGAGTAACGCCTTAAGCAAGATGACATGATGTAGAGGGATAAACTCAAACTAATGATGAAAACCCCATCTTTTTACCCTTGACGGAAACAACACGATGCGTGCCTCGCTACCCCTTCTGTCACTTGGTGAGGTCACCGCACGGTATGAACCCAAAACCAAGCACTTCTCCCATTGCAAGAATCATAGATCTACTTGGCCAGACAAAACCCACAACTCGAAGAGAATTACAAGGATATGAAATCATGCATATAAGAAATCAGAAGAAACTCAAATAAGATTCATAGATAATCTGATCATAAATCCACAATTCATCGGATCTCGACAAACACACCGCAAAAGAAGATTACATCGAATAGATCCCCATGAAGATCATGGAGAACTTTGTATTGAAGATCCAAGAGAGAGAAGAAGCCATCTAGCTACTAGCTCTGGACCCGTAGGTCTATGGTGAACTACTCACGCATCATCGAAGAGGTCATGGTGTTGATGAAGAAGCCTTCCGTATCCTAATCCCCCCTCCGGCACGGCACCAGAACGTGCCCACATGGGATCTTGCAAATACAAAAGCTTGCGGCGGCGGAAAAGTACTTTCGATGATCTCCTAATTTTTTCTGGGATTTTAGGGAATATATAGGAGGAAGACCTAGGGCAGAGGTGGCCGAGGGAGCCCACAAGCCTAGGAGGCGCGGGCCCCCTGGCCATGGCTAGGGGGCTTGTGGGGTCCTTGGTGGCCCCTGCCTTGGTTCTCAAGCTTCCCGATCTTCTTCTGTTTCGGAAAAAAGTTTCGTTCCGTTCGGACTCCGTTTAAAATCCTCCTCTGAAAGGGGTCAAAAACATCGAAAAAAGGAATTGGCACTTGGCACTGAGTTAATAAGTTAGTCCCAAAAAAAGATATAAAAGGCATACGTTGGAGACGTATCAGGCATAAGGCAAATCGTTGTCCCAGCTAGACCCATAGTCTAGTGCACAAGCTCTCAACATGTCCTCTAGAATCTGATTGACTCTCTCGGTCTGTCCATCGGTCTGTGGGTGAAAAGTTGTACTGAACTCCAACCTCGTTCCCAGGGTTTCATGTAGTTGGTGCCAAAACTTTGATGTGAACTGGGTTCCTCTGTCTGACATGATACTTCTTGGAACTCCATGCAGACATACGATCCTGGTCATATAGATCTTGGCCAGCTTAGCACTCGTGTAAGTAGTCTTCATGGGAATGAAGTGAGCTACCTTGGTCAAACGATCGACCACTACACAGATAGAATCATAACCTGAATGGGTCCTGGGTAATCCTGTGGTGAAGTCCATACCAAGCTTCTCCCATTTCCACTCGGGTATCGGCAAAGGTTGAAATAATCCTGCTGGTTTCTGATGCTCGACCTTTACTCGCTGACAAACATCGCATATTTCTACAAACTTGGCAATATCCTTCTTCATTACTGTCCACCAGAAACTTTCCTTCAAGTCCAGATACATCTTGGTGTTTCGTGGATGTATCGAGTATGGGGAATCCTGGGCTTCCTGAAGTATCAATTTCCTGAGTTCAGGATCATTGGGCACATAGATGTGGTCCTCAAACCATATAGTTCCGTGTTCATCCTCATGAAAACCTTTAGCCTTCCCATCATTCATTCTTTGATTAATCTCAGCTATTTCCTTGTCTGTCTTCTGAGCTTCGCGGATTTTTCTAGTCAAGGAGGACTGAATTTCCAGTGTCGCCACATATCCTCTTGGGACTATCTCCAATTTGAGCTCTCTGAGATCGTCAGCTAATTCCTGGGGTACTTCTCCCGCTATGAGTATGTTCACATAACTCTTACGGCTCAAAGCATCTACTACAACATTTGCCTTCCCCGGATGATAATGCAATCCCATGTCAAAGTCCTTGATCAACTCTAGCCATCTCCTTTGTTTGAGGTTCAACTCCTTCTGCGTGAAGATATATTTCAGGCTCTTGTGATCAGTGTAAATATCACAACTATTTCCGATAAGGAAATGTCTCCAGGTCTTGAGTGCGTGCACTACGGCTACGAGCTCCAAATCATGCATGGCATAATTCAACCCATGAGTTCTGAGCTGTTTGGATGCATAGGCTACAACTTTTCCTTCTTGCATGAGTACTCCTTCAAGTCCTTGACGAGAAGCATCACAATAAACCTGGAAATCCTTCCGAATGTTAGGCAATATCAGCACTAGGGCTGTAACCTAACGTTTCTTCAACTCTTGGAAACTAGCTTCACATTCCTCGGTCCAATTATACTTGGACTCCTTCTTCAACAACTCTGTCATGGTCTTGGCAATCTTCGATAAATTCTCGATAAACCTCCGGTAATATCCGAGAAGTCCGAGGAAACTGCGGATCTCCTTAACTGAAGTGGGTGCTACCCATTCGGTGAATGCTCCAACCTTGGCAGGATCCACTGCTATTCCGTCTCCCGAAATAATATGTCCGAGGAATCCGACTTCCTTCAGCCAAAATTCACATTTGCTGAACTTCGCATACAGTTGATGCTATCGAAGTTTCTCCAAAACTAGACTCAAGTGTTCCTTGTGTTCTTCCTCGTTCTTGGAGAATATCAGTATGTCATCGGTGAACACCATGACAAACTTGTCCAGATATTCCATAAACACCTTGTTCATCATACTCATAAAATATGACGGAGCATTAGTCAAACCAAATGACATGATCGTGTACTCATACAGACCATACCTTGTGGTGAAGGCTGTCTTGGGTATATCTTGTTCACGCATTTTCAGCTGATGATACTCGGATCGAAGATCGATCTTGGAGAACACTCGGGCTCCAACTAACTGGTCAAACAGATCGTTGATCATCGGCAAGGGATATTTGTTCTTGATGGCCGCCTCGTTCAACGCACGATAATCGACTACCATTCTCAAGGATTTGTCCTTCTTTTCAACCAAGAGAACTGGGGCTCCCCAAGGTGAGGAACTTGGGCCAATCTACCCCTTGTCCAGCAACTCCTTAATTTGCTTCTTGATTTCCTCTAAATCATTTGCGGGCATCCGATAGGGTCTCTTGGATATTGGGGCTGTTCCGGGTAATAGCTCAATCAGGAACTGAGTCTCCCTATCCGGTGGCATGCCCGGCAAATCCTCCGGAAATACATCTGGGAAGTCTTGTATAATCGGCACTTCCTCCTGAACTACTCCCGTGAGAGAGTTTACCCGTTTACTCTGTGACGGGCGTTGGGATACGTACTTAATCCGTTTTTCCTCGGGGGTGGTGAGTAAAATAGACTTAAGGTAACAATCAATATTTCCTTCATACTTGCCAACCAATCCATGCCTAGGCTTACATCCAATACGTGAGACTCTAATATGATGAGGTCGGTGGGAAACTTATGGTTCCCAATGTTGAGGCTCAATGCATGGCATCCTATCCCGGCTGTCATCATGCCTCCTGGGGAACTGACCTTAATGGGTTGGCTCAGGGTTCTAGTTGGTAAACTATACTTTTCCACAACTAACCTTGATATGAATGAATGTGTTGCACCAGAATCAACAAGTACCAATACTGGACGAGAATTTAGCAAAAACTTACCAACCAGTGTATCGGGGTGATCATAGACCTCTTCAACATCAATATGGTTCACCTGTGGTCGGGGAAAAGGATTGGGCTTCCTTGCTGCTGAGTTGCCATTGCCATTTCCATTTCCCTACTTGTTCTGGGAAATTCAGTGGCATAGTGTCCCGTCTCCTGGCACTTGAAGCAGGTGATATGGTTCAGATCCTTCTGAGTTGGAGCGGGATGGTGCTGAGTGCCATTACCTCCATTACCATTCTTGAAATTTCCGCCATTGCGGTTGTTCCCATTTCCTCCATGGTTGTGGCCTCCATGGTTGTGCACTGGATGGTTAAGCTGGACGTGTCCTCCAAACTTACCGGCCCCTGCTCGGGTATTCCTTTGATAGGGGGTGTAACGAGGCTTCTGCTGAACGCCAGAATTGAACTTCTCATCTCCATACTTCCGTTTGCGGTTCTCCATCTGCTGTTGTTTCCCCTCCAAGATGAGGGCCTTATCTACCAGCTCCTGGTAGTTGTTGAAGTTGGCCATAGTCAGTTGAATGTTCAACTCATCGTTGAGTCCTTCCATGAAGTTTTCCTGCTTGCCGCATCATCGGCCACCTCTCCAGGTGCATATCGGAAAGCATGCTGAATTCATCAACGTACTCAGCCACAGAGCGAGTTCCCTGGCGTAAGTTTTGAAAGTCACGCTTCTTCAGACTCATGGCTCCAGCTGAGACATGAGCAGTGTGGAAGGCCAGTTTGAACTGCTCCCAGGTGACACCAGCAATGGGATAGATGGTGGTGTAGTTCTCCCACCAAGTAGCCGCGGGTCCTTCGAGTTGGTGCGCGGCAAAGCGTACCTTTGTTGGGTAACGTAGCATAAATACAAAATTTTCCTACGCCATATTCAGATCTTCCTATGGAGAGACCAGCAGCGAGAGAGGGGTGAGTGGATCATCAAACCTTTGAATATCGCTAAGCGGAAGCGTTGCTGGAACGCGGTTGATGGAGTCGTACTCGCGGTGATTCAGATCGCGGTGAGATTCCGATCTAGTGCCGAATCATGACACCTCCGCGTTCAACACACGTGCAGCCCGGTGACTTCTCCCGCACCTTGATCCAGCAAGGAGGAGGGAGAGGTCGGGGAAGATCTCCGACAGCACGACGACGTGGTGTCGATGGAGAGACGAGGTCTCCCGGCAGGGCTTCGCCAAGCACCGTGGGAGAGGAGGAAGAAGAGAGACAGGGCTGCACCGAGAGAGATGGAAAAACCATGTTCTCAAAGGCCAAAAACCCCCGCTATATATAGGGGGAAGGGAGGGTGGCGGTCCCTTTAGGGTTTCCCACCCTAAAGGGGGGGGGCAGCAGCACTAGATGGGAGAGGGGGTGGCGGCCAGGAGGGGGAGTGGGGGGTGGCGCACCCGTGGTGGGCCTTAGGCCCACCTGACTTAGGGTTTCCCCCCTCTCCCTCTCTAGGCACCTTGAGCTGGGTGTGGGGGGCGCACCAGCCCATAGGGGCTGGTTCCCTCTCACGCTTGGCCCATGTAGCCTTCTGGGGCTGCTGGCCCCTCTCGGTGAGCCTATGGAACACTTCCGGTGGTCCCGGCACTTTGCCCGTGGTGCGCGAAACATTTCCGGCATCCAAACCCATCCATCCTATATATTAATCTTTACCTCCGGATCATTTTGGAGTGCCCCGTGACGTCCGGGATCTCATTCTGGACTCTGAACAACCTTCGGTAACCTCGTATAGCAATTCCCTATAACCCTAGCGTCGTTGAACCTTAAGTGTGTAGACCCTAGGGGTTCGGGAGGCATGTAGACATGGCCGAGACACTCTCCGGCCAATAACCATCAGCGGGATCTGGATACCCATGGTGGCTCCCACATGTTCCACGATAATCTCATCGGATGGACCACGATGTCAAGGATTCAATCAATCCCGTATGCAATTCCCTTTGTCTGTCGGTATAGAACTTGCCCAAGATTCGATCGTAGGTATACCCATACCTTGTTCAATCTTGTTACCGGTAAGTCTCGTTACTCGTTGCATAGCGCGTCATCCTGTGACTAACTCCTTAGTCACATTGAGCTCATGATGATGTTCGACCGAGTGGGCCCAGAGATACCTCTCCCTCACACGGAGTGACAAATCCCGATCTCGATTCGTACCAACCCAATAGACACTTTCGAAGATACCCGTAGTGCACCTTTATAGTCACCCAGTTACGTCGTGACATTTGATACACCCAAAGAACTCCAACGGTATCCGGGAGTTGCACAATCTCACGGTCGAAGGAAAAGACACTTGACATTAGAAAAGCTTTAGCATACGAACAACACGATCTAGTGCTATGCCTAGGATTGGGTCTTTTCCATCACATCATTCTCCCAATGATGTGATCCCGTTATCAATGACATCCAATGTCCATGATCAGGAAACCATGATCATCTATTGATCAACGAGCTACCCAACTAGAGGCTTGCTAGGGACACATTGTGATCTATTTATTCACACATGTATTATTGTTTCCTGTTAATACAATTATAGCATGAACAATAGACGATTATCATGAACAAGGAAATATGATAATAACCATTTTATCATTGCCTCTCAGGCATATTTCCAACAGTCTCCCACTTGCACTACAGTCAATAATCTTGTTCACATCACTATGTGATTGTAATGAATTCAACACCCATACAGTTTTGGGGTTTGATCATGTCTTGCTTGTGAGAGAGGTCTATAGTCAACGGCTCTGAACCATTCAGATTCGTGTGTGCTTTACAAATCTCTACATCATCCTATAGATGCTACAGACCATTCCAAATGATTGCTCCACTGTACGAATCCGGTTTACTACTCATAGTCCTCCGGATCAATGACTAAGCTTGCATCGATGTAAGTCCTTTACGACGAACTCTTTAATCACCTCCATAATTGAGAAAAATTCCTTAGTTCATTAGTTACTAAGGATAACTTTGACCGTTGTCCAGTGATCCATTCCTGGATCACTCTCGTACCCCATGACTAAGTCATGGCAAGGCACGCTTTAGGTGCGGTACATAGCATAGCACACTTGTAGAGTCTACGGCTGATGCATAGGGGACGACATTTGATCTTTCTTTTCTTCTGCCATGGTCGGGTTTTGAGTCGTACTCAAATTTACACCTTGCAACATAGCCAAGAACTCCATATTTGCTGATTTATTTTGAAGTCCTTCAAAAACTTGTCAAGGCATGCATTTCGCTGAAAGTTCCATTAAGCACTTTGATCTATCTTTATAGATCTTGATGCTCAACTCTCAAGTAGCTACATCTAGGTTTTCTTTGAAAAGCTCTTTTCAAACAACCCTTTATGCTTTACAGAAATTCTACATTATTTCCGATCAACAGTATGTCAACCACATATATTCATCAGAAATTCTATAGTGCTCCCACTCACCTTTTGGAAATACAAGTTTCTCATAAACTTTGTATAGAACCAAAAACTTTGATCATCTCATCAATGTGTATATTCCAACTCCGAGATGCTTGCTCCAGTCCATAGAAGGATCGCTCGAGCTTTGCATACTTGTTAGCACCCTTTAGGATCGACAAAATCTTCTGGTTGTATCACATACAGCCTTCCCTCAAGGAAACCGTCGAGGAAACAATATTTTGACATCATATCTGCAATATTTCATAAATGATGCAACAACTGCTAACATAATTTTAACAAACTTTCAGCATCGATGCGAGTGAGAAAGTCTCATCGTAGTCAACTCTTTGAACTTTGTCGAAAACACTTTTGCGAAAAGTCGAGCTTTCTTAATGTTGACTTTTCAACATCATGGTCTGTCTTCTTTTAAAGATCTATTCATAGTTAATAGTCTTATGACCATTAAGTGGTTCTTCCAGAGTCTATACTTGTTTTTGAAACATGGATCCTCTCTCGGATTTCATGGCCTCCCGCCATTTGTCGGAATCCGGGCCCACCATCCCTTCTCCATAGCTCATAGGTTCATTGTTGTCCAACAACATGACCTTCAAGACAGGGTCACCGCACCATTCTGTAGAAGCAGTAGGTGACCTTGTCGACCTACGAGGTTTCTAGTAACTTGATCTGAAGTCTCACGATCATTATCGTTAGCTTCTACTTCAATTGGTGTAGGTGCCACAGTAACAACTTCCTGCGCCCTGCTACACACACACTGGTTGAAGTGATGGTTCACATAACCTCATCAAGTTTCCACCAAAAATCCCACTCATTTCTTTCGAGAGAAACTTTTCCTCGAGAAAGGACCCATTTCAAGAAACAAACACATTTGCTTCCGGATCTGAGATAGGAGGTCTACCCAACTGTTTGGGTGTCCTATGAAGATGCATTTATCCGCTTTGGGTTCGAGCTTATCAGGCTGAAAACTCTTTCACATAAGCATCGCAGCCCCAAACTTTTAAGAAATGACAACTTGGGTTTCTCTAAACCATAGTTCATATGGTGTCATCTCCAACGGAATTACGTGGTGCCGTATTTAAAGTGAATGCGGTTGTCTCTAATGCCTAACCCATAAACTATATTGGTAATTTGATAATAAATATCATAGTATGCACTATATCTAATAGGGCACGACAATGACATACAGACACACCATCAGACTATGGTGTTCCAGGTGGCATGAGTTGTGAAACATTTTTTACGTGAAACTATTTTCACAATGTCTTAAATGTTTACCAAATTCGTAACTCATACATATGTGTTTACCTCCACGATCACATCGTAGACATATTATCCTTTTGTCACGATGATCTTCAACCTCACTCTGAAATTACTTGAACATTTCGATAATTCAGATTTCTGTTTTATCAAGTAAATACACTAGTATCTACTCAAATCATTTGTGAAGTATGAACACAACGATAACCACTTCCTGCCTCAGTACTCATCGGACTGCACACATCAAAATGTATTACTTCCAACAAGTTACATTCTTGTTCCATCTCACTAGAAAAAGAGGTCTTCGGTCATCTTGCCCATGTGGTTTGATTTGCATGTCTCAAGTGATCAAAAATCAAGTGAGTCAAACGATCCATCCGCATGGAGTTTCTTCATGCGTTTATACCAACAGGCATGGTTTGCATGTTTCAAACGTTTCAAAAATGAGTGAGTACAAAGATTCATCAGCATGGAGCTTCTTCATGCATTTTATATCAATATGACTCAAGTAGCAGTGCCACAAGTAAGTGGTACTATCATTACTACTTTGTATCTTTTGGTAACAATATTATGAACATGTGTATCACTACGATCGAGATTCAATAAACCATTCATTCTAGGTGCAAGACCATTTAAGGTATCATTCAACTAGACAGAATAACCATTATTCTCTTTAGATGAATAACCGTATTTGCCATTAAAATAATCCAATCATGTCTATGCTCAACGCAAACACCAAATAACAATTACTTAGGTTTTACACTAATCTCGATGGTAGAGGGAGCATGCGATGTGTGATCATATCAACCTTGGAAACACACACATCGTCACCTTGCCTTTAACTAGTCTCTGTTTATTCCGTAGCTTTTATTTCGAGTTACTAACACTTAGCAACCGAACCGGTATCTTATACCCTTGTGCTACTAGGAGTACTAGTAAAGTACACATCAATATCATGTATATCCAATATACTTCTGTCCACTTTGTCAGCCTTCTCATCTACCAAGTGTCTAGGGTAGTTGCTCTTCACTGACTGTTCCCCTTATTTCATAAGCACATAGTCTCGGGTTTGGGTTCAACCTTTGGATGTCTTCATAGAACAACAACTGGTCTGCTGTTTAATGTAGTATCCCTTCAAGCCCTTTCCCTTCTTGAAACTAGTGGTTTTACAAACCATCAACAATTGATGTTCCCTTTTGACTTCTACTTTCATGGTGTCAAACATCACGAATGGATCAAGGATCATCCTATCCATCCTTGATATGTTATAGTTCATAACCAAGCTCTAGTAGCTTGGTGTCAGTGACCTTGGAGAACTATCACTGTCTCATGTGGATGTTCAACTACCACTCGATTCAAGCGATTGTAGTACTCAGATAATCTAAGCACATGCTCTACGATTGAGCTCTTCTCCTTTACTTTGCAAACAAAGAATCTCGTCGGAGGTCTCATACCTCTTAACAAGGGCATGAGCAATAAATCCCAATTTCATCTCTTGGATCATCACGTATGTCCCGCGACGTTCGAAACGTCTTTAATGCCTTAATTCTAAGTTGTTCAAGCAACATGCACTGAACTATCATGTAGTATTCAAAAACATGTATGTCGGATGTGCGCAACATCTAAAGACCATGCTTGGGGTTCAGCACACTGAGTGGTGCATTAAAGACATAAGCCTTCTGCGTAGCAATGAGGACAATCCTCAGTTAACGGACCCAGTCCGCACGATTGCTACTTCTATCTTTCAACTAAGATTTCTCTAGGAACATATCAAATACCGTAGAGCTACAACGCAAGTTTATATAATTTGCAAAGACCTATTTGACTATGTTCATGATAATTAAGTTCATCTGATGAACTCCCACTTAAATCGACATCCCTCTAGTCATTTAAGTGATACATGATCCATGTCGACTAACCCGTGTCCGATCATCACGTGAGACGGACTAATCGTCATGGTGAGCAACTTCATGATGATCGTATTCAACCATACGACTCATGTTTGACTCACGGTCTCTTGTATTCGAGGTCATGTCTATACATGCTAAGCTCGTCGAGTCAACCTAAGTGTTTCGCGTGTGTAAATCTGGCTTACACCCGTTGTATGCGAACGTTAGAATCTATCACACCCAATTATCACATGGTGCTTCGAGACAACGATCCTTCGCAATGGTGCACAGTTAGGGGAATACGTTCTCGAAATTTTTATGAGGGATCATCTTATTATGCTACTGTCGTTCTAAGCAATAAGATGAAAAACATGATAAACATCACATGCAATCATATAGTGACATGATATGGCCATTATCATCTTTGCTCTTTCGATCTACATCTTCGGGCATCGCATGATCATCATTGTCACCGGCGTTGCATCTCATACAATAAATTAAGACAACTCCTATGGCTCTTGCCAGTTGTCATACTCAATGACATGCAAGTCGTGGTTCCTATTACAATAACTTGATCATCTCATACATCACACATGTAACATCACAACTTTGGCCACATCACATCACATGTCAAACCCTGCAAAAAAACAAGTTAGACGTCCTCTAATTGTTGTTGCACGTTTTACGTGGCTGATTTGGGTTTCTAACAAGAACGCCTTCTTACCTACATGACAGCCACAACGATGATATGCCAAAGCTATTTACCCTTCATAAGGACCCTTTTCATCAAATCCAATCCGACTAGAGTGGCAGAGACAGACACCCGCTAGCCACCTTTATGCACTGTGTGCATGTCGGCCGGTGGAACCTATCTCACGTAAGCGTACGTGTAAGGTCGGTCCGGGCCGCTTCATCCCACAATACCGCCGGAAAAGAATAAGATTAGTAGCGGCAAGCAATTGACAAATCAGCGCTCACAACCTTTGGTGTTCTACTCGTGCATGGAATTTACACATAGAAAACCTGGCTCTGATGGCACTATTCGGTAATGTAGCATAAATTCAAAATTTTCCTACGCCATATTCAGATCTTCCTATGGAGAGACCAGCAATGAGAGACGGGTGAGTGGATCTTCATACCTTTGAATATCGCTAAGCGGAAGCGTTGCTAGAACGCTGTTGATGGAGTCGTACTCGCGGCGATTCAGATCGCGGTGTGATTCTGATCTAGTGCAGAATCACGGCACCTCCGCGTTCAACACACGTGCAACCCGGTGACGTCTCCCGGACCTTGATCCAACAAGGAGGAGGGAGAGGTTGGGGAAGATCTCCGACAGCACGACGGCATGGTGTCGATGGAGAGACGAGGTCTCCCGGCATTGCTTCGCCAAGCACCATGGGAGAGGAGGAAGAAGAGAGACAGGGTTGCACCGAGAGAGATGGAAAACCCGTGTTCTGAAAGGCCAAAAAACCCCGCTATATATAGGGGAAGAGAGGGTGACACCCTCTTTAAGGTTTCCCACCCTAAAGGGGGGGCGACAGCCCTAGATGGGAGAGGGGGTGGCGGCCAGGAGGGGGAGAGGGGGGTGGCGCACCCCTGGTGGGCCTTAGGCCCACCTGACTTAGGGTTTCCCCCCTCTCCCTCTTTAGGCGCCTTGGGCTGGGTGTAGGGGGCGCACCAGCCCACCCATGGGCTAGTTCCCTCTCACACTTGGCTCATGTAGCCTTCTGGGGCTGGTGGCCCCTCCTGGTGAGCCCCCGGAACCCTTCTTGTGGTCCCGACACTTTGTCGGTGGTGCCCGAAACATTTCCGGTGTCCAAACCCATCTATCCTATATATTAATCTTTACCTTCGGACCATTCCGGAGCTCCTCGTGACGTCCGGGATCTCATACGACGCTCCGAACAACCTTTGGTAACCTCGTATAGCAATACCCTATAACCCTAGCGTCATCGAACCTTAAGTGTGTAGACCCTACGGGTTTGGGAGGCATGCAGACATGACCGACACACTCTCCGGCCAATAACCATCAGCGGGATCTGGATACCCATGGTGGCTCCCACATGTTCCACGATAATCTCATCGGATGAACCACAATGTCAAGGATTCAATCAATCCCGTATACAATTCCCTTTGTCTGTCGGTATAGAACTTGCCCAAGATTTGATCATTGGTATACCCATACCTTGTTCAATCTTGTTACCGGTAAGTCTCTTTACTCGTTCCGTAGCATGTCATCCTGTGACTAAATCCTTAGTCACATTGAGCTCATGATGATGTTCTACCGAGTGGGCCCAGAGATACCTCTTCGTCACACGGAGTGACAAATCCCGATCTCGATTCGTACCAACCCAACAGACACTTTCAGAGATAGTCTAGTGCACCTTTATAGTCACCCAGTTACTATAAAAGACACTAGTTACGTTGTGACGTTTGATACACCCAAAGCACTCCTACGGTATCCGGGAGTTGCACAATCTCACGGTTGAAGGAAAAGACACTTGACATTAGAAAAGCTTTAGCATACGAACAACACGATCTAGTGCTATGCTTAGGATGGGGTCTTGTCCATCACATCATCCTCCCAATGATGTGATCCCGTTATCAATGACATCTAATGTCCATGACCAGGAAACCATGATCATCTATTGATCAAAGAACTAGGGTTGTCTAAAGAGTAATTACACTACCCATATGAAATGCAACAAACAATTATCGCACCACATATTCATTCATTAATATCCTCCAAAAGGTTCAAACACGGGGATACAAGTTGTGATATCCTAAAAATCGGCCTAAACGTTTAACGATAAGATAAATTAGTGGACTTGTCTATGTGTCCTCCTCAGAAAAGCATGGTGGTGGGTCCGTCGGTAGAGTTTGCTTCGTAGTCCTCCTCACTGCTGATCAAGGGGGCTACGTCTCCTTCAGGGTGAAGGTTCTCGCCCATGTCCAATTCTTCTTCCAGATATGCGACACGAGCCTTCAGCTTCTCGATCTTCTCCAAGAAGTCATTCACCTCCAATTCATGCTCGTAGTGGGCTTCTCGGGCTTCGTCTTCGATGTCGAGTTCGCGGAGCGACAATTGCTTGATCTTCTTCGTGTCCTTGCCAACACGAATCTCCAGAGTTCTGATATGTGCCTCCATGGTATGGGCATAGGACAGGAGAGCGTCTTCAGTCTTGGTCAGAATGATTTCTCCATCATCTCCTCTCCGAGAGACCGTGAATAAGTCTGGTGAGATGGGACAGCCTCTGTACTCCTCCTTGATTCTTCCGAGTGCACAGTGAACCGCTATGTCCCGTTCGAGAATCTAGCTGGGTGCGATGAACTTGAACTCCATAGGTTCTGTGTGCGGGTCGAAAGTTCTTCCGGGGATGTGCACCTCAATCCTATAAATTGTATCTTCTCGCTAAGACGAGGTAGGCTTCCCGGTGATGGTTGGCAGTCCTTGGTGATCTGCATCAGCTCCTTTCCGAAGGGCATTGAGGCGTCGAGCTGGCAAAACTCCGTGATCTTAACGGGGATGAAGGTGGCCATCTAGAAAATATTGGAAGATCGGAGAGAAGTCAGAAATGAGCAGAAGAGAAAACATAGAAGATTTAAAGATATAATAAAATAGTTTTCTTCCTCAGGCTTTTCCTGTCCTAGAGTTTACGTCCTACGGTCAGCGTGTGCTCTGATACAATATCAGTAGCGACCCGACCTTAAACGACCAAGTCTCTGGTGTTTCTGTACCATCCCAAGATCATGCTGGTACACACACAATACATCAATGTATATATCGCGAGTTCAATCACACAACTTTATTAATCGGATCTCATATCGAGTACTTTATTACAATAAAGAGACTGAAGGCCAAACTCGTGAGATAACTAAACGAAGACTAGCGGAAGCTTGAAAAGTACTAGAGTCCATCTGACTCTAGGGCATATCACCGAGCATAGATCATGACCTTACTCCTGGTCGAAAAAGTACTCTGCAACATGACACGTTGCAGCCGTGTAGGTCAGCATATGGAATATGCCAGCAAGTCACAAAAGAGAGAGGTGAAAAAATATCATCTATACTACATGAATATATGGAGTAGGGCTTGTAAGTTTTTAGCGGAAAGCAAAGTTTTCTCCTACAACAAGAGAGGGCTAAAAGCAAAATATTACTACATTGTTGGTTGTTAATGAGATGGTTCCACCAACCAATTCTCGTACCCAATTTGTCAATAATACCCACATCATTATTAATTGTGTTGAGAATTCCAGATAGTTTCAGTTCCTTCGGCTCAAGTCCTCCATGACCATGGACACGGCTAATTGATTAGGTTTGGGTACTCTGCAGAGTTTTGCACATGTTCCCCACCAGATTTTATCGCCTCCGTTGAACGTGCTCGCAAACAGGGTGTTTGAGGACCGGATGATCAAAACATGATCTTTCAACGGGTTCCTCTGAGCCTCTGTCGGTTCCCATCCAATCCTACCATTCTTCTATATCTCGTAGCACTGCCCGTCGATAGTCGCCGCGTTGTCCAACCAAGCTAGAGCCCATAATGACTTGTGGCTGTGCAGGTAAGCTTTGGGTCTTGAAGCATCCATCCATCTCTTCGTGCCCGGGTGAAGCTTTCCGCAAGATGTCATGGCGCTTCTCCATGCATCCCGGGTCCTCCGCTGGTTTATCCCAAGGAGCCCATCTGAACCGTCCTTCACCCAGAGTTGCATTACATCACGAGGTCTCGAAAAGTCTTGACATCTCCGGTCTTGGTTAATAAAATTTTCTCACAACACTCATGATAGACTCTCAACCAAAACCCCGTCTACTTAAGCATAGCAAAATAAAATGTATCGTCCCGGGCCAAGTAACAAGGGTGATGGGTGCCTACCACATGATACTACATCGAGAACCAATTTTTCGAGTTCCTACTTAGAATACAATAGGTGAAGAAAGGTTGATCTACAATGCATATAAAACATAGGAAATATGATCCACGCGACTTGCCTTGCCGATGGCTATCAAACTCGAACGCTTCTAGATAACAAGCTTCGCACTCCGGGTGATCTAACTACACAAATAAATTCACACAATAAGCACCACAATGACAAGTAATCAACATAAAGCATCTAATAAAGGAATAGCTATAGCACAAGGAGTAAAATTGTCTTCCATAACCAAATCAGAATCTGTTTTGGTTAAAACCCCAAGATAAAATATCTAAATAATTCTTAAACTGAACCTACTGATAAACAAGATTACTAGTGATCAGTAACAAAAAGAATCAATTAAAAATCTATTTTTAAACTCCTGGTATACACAAAATAAGATTTGAATCAAATCTGTTTTAACTCCAACTTTATTATTTCCAACATAGTCAAATTTTATATTTTCAGAAACTATATGAGTTTTGTGATCAAATTCAAAAAGAATCACCTTAATTGCATTTTTATATTAAAGGTTATTAAGAAAACGAAAACATAACTATTTCTGTTACAGAATTAAAATAGAAAAAAAACGATGACGTGGCATGCTCTAATTGGCTGAAAGGGTGCGCTCCTAGAGCTAATCTAACAAATGGCCGATATATAAGAAAAATGTTTCGGCTAATATAAATAAGTAACAAACAGCCCGATTCTTTTTAAAGAACCGAAGGGGTAAGTCCCTTCCACTACAAGAAAAACTACGTGTAGAGACGCTCAATTTCATACTGAGAGACGTGTTATTTCATCTCTACGCAACTATATAGTCGATTTTGTAAAGCGTCCTTGGAGCGTATCCCCACGGACCGTCTCAAAACATATAGACACGCTTCATAAGCATGCATACATGGCATGAGACGTTATATTAGAGCGCCGCAAATCGTATATATACATATAGATGTTTCATGAGACGTTCTATTCACGTCCAAATGAACATAGTGCCATCATGAGCCTCTTACTTATACATGTCATGTAGAGACATTATGTTTGTCTTCAAATATACATAAGCTTCTTTTTAGCTATGAAACATTTTAATTTAAATAGTATTTGATTTATTTTGAATTTATATTCATCATTTAAATTTCAATCAGCTTTAGTGCCACAAATGCATGTGCAAATTGATCAAGAAGTGTCATTATATAAAGGCATCAAACTAGATCACAAATTGCATTCGCGAGCATTACATTCACACAGTTAGCATCCTCGTTAACAAATAGAGTGACAATTAATAGGAACACATAATTCTACTGAATGTGGAGTTCACAAATGAGACATTCATAGGGAAGATACATATAATTACAAAAAGCCTACAAACTAGAACTAAGTTCTCCTTTGAAGCTAAAATCTATATATCATCTATAATACTTGTTCATTTTAAGATTATTCATTTTGAATTGCTCCTGGCTCGCGTAATGCACTCCTTTTTTGAATCCATTAATCTGAAAAGAGAAGATGACAGAGAAAAGTTTAGATGAGCATAACGTTTTACACAAGTGCAAAATGAAATGTTCTTTCATGACATTGTAAGAGATGTAACATACCAATGTTTTGTGGTTGTTTTGGACTAACAATGTTGTGTCTGTTGGAGGGCCTGGATTAGATATTTTGACCTAAAAATCATAAAGATTTTCCATCAATAATAAATCTTAGTGTGGACATTGGAGAATACTTGATTGCTTGTATGAAAGTGGACTTAAATTTGACCAAGGCCAAACAATACATAACCAATATCATCACTTACTATTTTGAATTTTTCATGTGGGCACACACCAGTCTCTCATCTCCAACATTTGAAATATGGTGAATAGAAACTACAATATATTGCTCTCCAAGCATGTTCCTCTGACCACATATGATTGATCTTACTCACTAAAATTCCTTTGGCCAGAACTACTTCTCTTGGTTGCCCCGCTAGTTTCAGCGTGAGCATTCTACGATTGAGTGAGAATAGGTGTGAATATATATACAAGATCAGCTATAATCAAGAAAGATAAATTACAAGAGGTCTGATATGATGTATAATAAATGCACTGACTAAAAGCCCTTACTATGTACCTATTGATCCTATACTGTTCCTAGTTGTATCATAGACACTTCTAGACTATGAACTCTTCTCTTTACCAGCTCTAGGAATTTATATAGTGCAATTGCTCGTCACTAACATTAGTACTATGACAAAGAGACAACCTCATCTTACCATATACTGCAGATTTCTATGATTATCCCATTTGTCGCATTAGAGTCACTTGCTACTGCCACCTCTACTAGTTCATGATGATACCATGTGCAAAAAAATTAACGTGGAGCAAATACCCTACCTGTACATAAGAGTAAACCACATTTCTTCTAATCTATTGTTATAATATGCCTGGTTAGTGAACTGCTCATTTGGTAAAGCTGACCGGCTATCTAACTTTTCAATGCTTTCTACAGTTGAGGTTCAGTCCAGGTGCAACTAAACATTATAATTGACTAGCAGAGCTAGGAGGATTTTTTATAATGAATCAGGCCTTTTAATTTTCCTTCATCGGGTTCAACAATTTTCTGCATCTGCAATAGGATGTTCAATCTCCGAAGCCACCGAATTATCCTGGAGATAATGTCTTTGACAAAACAATGTTAAAACCATATGCTAGTCAACAAGGCTAATGAGAGGAACGTGTGCATATAAACGTATGCCAAGTTCATGCAACGAACTTGCATTATCAAATAAACAACTAAACTATGTGAGAACCAATATGAACATAACAAGAAGTAGAAGAAAATTGCATACATACAGCTTGAGCCATGTTCTTGTGATCATGCAAAGAATGCATAACAACCGTAAAATTTATGCTGGATTTGGAGGCCCCTTATGCTCACAGTGAAAGTGCATAATTTTATTCATGCTATTGAGAGGCATCATGTTAGACGTATAGTACAAGGGAAGCATGCAGACAACTTTCTTACTAAGCTTAAGTAAGTACTCTCGTTTGCAAGTGCCAATCATCATACAAACCTTGGGTGTAACAATTTTTCACATATGCTTCTTGTTATCACTACAAAATTAAAGATAAACTATTACACCAACTACTTTTTTATCTTCAAGTAGCAAATATCTACTTTAACAATGTTTACTATTAACAAAGGCCAATTGCTCCTAATCTTTCACAGTTGCATCTTTAAGCACATCCTAATTATTGTTTTTTTCACTTGTGAGACTGCATCAAACTATCAAACACAACTGTACTAAGAGTCATATAATGCTATGTTATCTCATATAGCACAATATGATGGATTTGATATTAATAATAGATTGTACATCCCCGCCACCAGGAATAAATCATGGAAACCACCAAGATAATACAATTGACCACATATGTTTGATGTGAACATAAGGTGAGACGGTGTTGCAAAGTGCACTATATTATTTAGATTTAGACAATCATATAGATTATACGTCATAGGATCACAAAACCAGCAATAGATTATGCATCAATAATTCAGTAACCTGACACAGATCCTACAGTACCGCAACAAAGCACAGAAGGTCAGCTTTCACTTTATAATCCACAACTAGATAGATCACGGTTCAGTAAAACAGGATCTACTACAAGTCTACAATGACAGGCATTTTTAATACGAACAAGGCAGAATGTACAAGAAAATTGAAGGAGGCTACTTGTTTAATGCTAAAATTTGTACAGGAGGTGGAATTGGAGGGAATACCTAGTTACAAGGTGGAAACCTGAACATATTGGATGGATCCGAGCGCTGCTTGCGGACGATGTAGCCACAAAAAATGCGGATAGCTTCAGGTGGCGAATGACATTAGCATGGATGCGGATAGTGGCGATGTGGACAACGTCAGGAGGAGCGTGGCTTGGCGATGGTGAGGACGGACGCCGACAGGATCCAACTGGCGAAGTCGCCGACGGAGGAGAAGGGGAAGTCGCCACCGGGAGACAGGAGCTCGAATCAGAGAGCAGGGATCCTGGGTGAGGCTTCTTCTGCAGGGGATGGTGGGACGAGTGGTGCACGGGTGCGCTGCTGCCGACGGACATTGGAATCGATCTGGAGGTTGATGAATGGGATTTGGGGAGGTGGGGAGATGGCGGCATGGGGAAAAGATGCGGACGGGTCATATGCGAAAAAAATGTGCAAGCGGGAATTTTAGGCGGTAAAGGAAAAGAAATTAGAGCGTGAAAACTGATAAAGCGAAAAATGTTTTCACGCATCAATTTCTTATTCTTATTATTTTTCTGTGTGAGATAAATGGTAAACATAGGCCTACCATGTTATAAATAGTATTTTTGAGGTGTTTGTTTGTCAGATCAAATTACATTCAATCAATAGAATATTTTATTAAAAATATATCTGGATGATATACGTATCTAATATAATATTTGACAGCTTATGTCTTTCAGTTTTAGCACAACTAATATTTTGGAAGGAAAATAGGATTGCCCTTATTCAAGGTTTTCTAAGGTCCAATAACAGCACCACATACTAAAACGTCTCAAAAATTGTCTCTAAGTTAATTTCAGATAGATATTTGTGTTTATAAATTTCTTGTTATAATAAAAGTTTGTGGCTCTCCATAAGCGTCATAGAAAGCGTCTTTAATTTTCTCTATTCGTGAGCCTAGAGACGAATACAAAAAGCGTCTTAGGAAAAGCGACCATACATGCCTATTTTGTTGTAGTGTTCTATTCTACACCGTATGCCCTAGATCCTACGTTGGGAAAGAAAAAGAAAAAGAAACAGAAGAGCGAAGGGACCTCACCGTGGTAGACAGAGGAGAGATCTTCGGAGAGGTGGCCGGCCGGAGGTGAGGGCGAGGAGCTCGGGGTTTGGGTGGAGGAATGGGGTGTGGTGGGGTGGAAGGAGTTCCTGTCGGCGGTAGGAGGCGCGACAGGGGCGCCGTGGTTTCTCCTGGAGCTCGGCTCCGGCGAGGTCTGCACGGGGGCGACGAGGCGGCGAAATGGGTCGGTGGCGATGGGAATGGAGTGCGGGGGATGTTCCGGTTCTTATAGGGGCGAGGGAGGCACGGGGAAGGAAGGGAGTGAGAGATCGGGAAGGTGGGGATTCGGTTTCCCTGCCATGGAAAGTGCTCGTGCACTTGAGGAAGGTGACGAGAGGAGGGAGACGAAGTAATCGGGCCAGATTTGATTGCATTAATGGGCCAGTGATAGTTTCCTAATAAAAGAGATTTTATTCCTTTTTTTAAAACAGGAAATAAAATGATTAAAAGGAAATAAGATATACTCGGAATATAAGGGTATTATATATCAAAATTATCAGATAAACAAATCCAATAAGATGGACATTTTTCCACAACCAAAATAAATACTTCAGAAAAAATGTTTTTCAAAAATCCATAAATTGGTTTATTTGCTTTTTGCAATTATTTTTCAAATAACCCTTGGGTTTTATGGTTCAAATATTTCAAGGAATTACCCCTGGCTTGGAGGGTCAGGTTCCTCCTCTTTTTTTCTTGCTTGGCAAGATAATATTCCCGGCATTCCATGCCTGAAGAAAAATAAAATGCAAAGCAAAAATCGAAAGAAATTCAAATGCCACCTTTATTGCAATCAAAATGCATAGATACTTAGCTACTATTGTAAAACATTCCAAATTAGGAAATTTGGGATGTTACACAATGGTTGCTTTGTCTCGAGAAACATGATAATGATTTCTCCCTTATTTATTTCTCAAATAATGTCATTTTATAGCGTCGGTTTCAGGGTCATAGGGCCCACCAGGTGGGGACAACCCAGCGAGGCGCGCGTGAGGGGGGAAGGTTCGCCCTCGTGGGTTGTGCCCACCCAGGTGCCCCCTCAGGTGGCTCTTTGCTCCATAAATTCTCTTAATTGATATAAAAAATCTTTGCAAAGTTTTGTTCCATTCCGAGAACTTTTATTTCTGCACAAAAACAACACCATGGTAGTTCTGCTGAAAACATCGTCAGTCCGGGGTCAGTTTCATTCAAATCATGCAAATTGGAGACCAAAACAAGAGGAAAAGCGTTAGGAAAAGTAGATACGTTGGAGACGTATGAGGGAGCTGAAGAGTATTTATTGGCCTTGACATTTGAGTTGTCAATTCAACCGCACCTGGGATATCTCTCCGTAGCAAGGACTTAGTAGCACGGCAAATAGTAGTAGTGACAGTAGCAGTTTTAATAGCAAAAGTAACAGTAGCAATTTAGTAACAAGTGTGACAGTAGGATCAACAGTCGTAACTTAGCAAAGATTCAATATATGAAAAGTGTAGGCACGTGGATCGGTGATGGATAGAGATTTCGATGACATTGACCACGTAACAGTTACACACTAGGGCGACAAAGAACTACCTCCAGTTCATCAATATAATGTACACTACTGGAATTTATAATTTTGCCGTCTGCCATGGCTGACGGCAAAGGGGGGAACAATGAACAGCAAAGGCTTTGCTGTCGGTCAGCAGACGGCAAATTAAATGGGACGACAGATACACCAACGGTCCCGTTAAGTGTTAACGGCAGGCCTCCTCTCTTTGCCGTATGCCCTCCCCCCTTTGCCATGAGGGGCTGACGACAAAGGGGGGAACCAAGCCCTCTCTCTCCCCTCTTTGCCGTCTGCCATCCCCCTTTGCCATGTGGGGGCAAACGGCAAAGTGGGGAACCAACCCCTCTCTCTCTCCTCTTTATTGTCTACCACCCCCCTTTGCCATGTGGGGGAAAACGACAAAGGGGGGAACCAAGCCCCCTCTCTCCCCTCTTTGCCGTCTGCCAACCCCCCTTTGCCATGTGGGGGCAGACGGCAAAGGGGGAACCAAGCCCCTCTCCCTCCCCTCTTTGCTGTCTCCCATCCCCCCTTTGCCATGTGGGGGCAGACGGCAAAGGGGGGAACCAACCCCTTTTTATTTTATTTCTTATTATATCCAGCATTTTTCACAATAATCAGGATATATATATATATATGTATATTTGACAAAAATAAATTTGTTTCCGTACTCATAACCATCTTAAAATAACTTTCATCCATAGTACATACATATTATGCAAGTTCCATCCGTACCAAACCATATATTACACCAGTTTCATCCACATGCATACAAAGTTTCATATATATCCATATACTATAATAGTTTCAATACAAGCTTCCGTGAAGCCATGGTACAAGAAATCATATTCAAGCATTCCATCAATATAATCCAAGCTTCCCGTGAAGTGGATGTAATCTGAAAAATGACAAATAATAAAGTTAGAAGAATAATACTAGATGAAGAAGTATCTCTACTAATAAAGGCGCATTTGGTAGCCGGATCTCACCGGTTAATTTTCGTCCACCTCTACCTGGTTATTTTTCGTCCACTTCTGGCTGATGTTGGACAAATGTAAAACCAATGTTGGGCCTTGCCAGTCGCTCGCACTGAAAAACCAAAGAACCTATCCCCTTCCTCCCGACTCGCTTGCACTGGCTGCTTCAGAGGAGCCAAACCCTAGTCAGCAACTCCTACCCTGGCTCCCCGCCTCCCCCCTTCGTACCCATAGCCGACCGTCGCCACTCTGGCGCGTTGGCCGCATTCGTCCATCGCGCTGCCTGTCTCCCTCTAGCGACGTCGACTATCACGCCCCCACGACGGCGAGCCGGCCGCCGCCATCCGCCTTCGCGCTGGCCGCCTCCGTCCCTCCTGTCGTCCTTGCACCGCGGGGCACCGTCCTCCTTCCTCCATGCTGGCCGCCTCCGTCGACGCCGAGCCGCCTCCCTCCATCGTGCGTGTCCCTTCTCTGTCCGACCGACGCCGGCAACATCGAGGAGATGAAGCCCGTCAATGAGTGGACCTCGCCGGCGTGTAGCTCGGCGTCGGTTAGGAAGAGAATGGTGCCAGGCTGGTGACACCCTATTGGATCTTCCTCGCCAACAGGTGTGACCCTCTTCCCAGATAGCCTGTTCCCACATGTATGTACACCTGAACTCAACGTGTTCTGTCTTGCTGTTTCTCAAGCTGAGCCGACAGATCAGTCTGTGATGAGATGATGCGCACGTACAAGTAGCAAGCTAGCAATCAAGTGGATGCTTCCGTGGAAGCTATCTTTTTATCTACAACTTGATCGATTGATTTGATCTCATCGGAACAACACGCACGAACAAATGTGACCTTGATGGCTAATAGGTGCATTGAACGTGGATTATTAGGCCTATGGCTGATACGACATACTTCTCCCTGTGCTTCAACATAAGGTATCAATTTGTTGCTTCATGTTCTTAGTATTTTTTGCTTGCTGGTTTGAGCTGACGAGATATGACTTCTGGTGGATGGGCAGCGAGAGAAATCTGGTGGACATGGTGAAAACATGGTACTGTGTACTGATGGCAGTTTCGAAATGAGGAAGCTGGATTCTTCTCATTGGAAAGTATAAGAAATGGTTTGTTAATTATTTGTTAGATAATTCTTTCTTATGTGCAGATAAATTCAGTAACTTGCCAGTTAAAAGATTGTACAATTATGTATGTATACATGCACTATTCGATTCATTATTTTGACTTGAACTAGACAATGGTGGTAATAAACTAATAATATACAAAAAATTCAATGCCGCTAGACCTTGTTCTGGTATTTTGGTTTTACTAAAAATAATAATGAAATGGCATTGGATTCAGATGTAGTCGAAGCTGGCATGTGTGTGGTCGAACTAACTGGGTCGCTCTGCCATGCTTGTCAGTGGCCCATGTCAAGATCATTACCTAGGACCTGTGGAGTACATGCCACATACTATATTGAGCCATCTTGTGTATTTGTACAGAGAATTATAACTATGTGTATGCTGAATAAACTCTAGGAAATTATGTGCCATCAATGTGACGCTCAAATCTAGACGGGTTCGAGCGGCTTGGATATGCATCCCACTAAACGATGTGCGCCAACGGTATTATTCGATGTCGGTGTCCCCTTTTAGGACAATTATTCTTATTTGATTTTGCACATCTCTCCAAGGTGCTATGTCTGTTGGGTAAGGGTAGTGTTCATTCTTTAGATCAGGTTTAGCTCATCATAATGGTTACATTGTAGCATTGTTTCATCTGTGAGTTGGTTAAGATTTCAGATTAGTGCCTACATAATTCAACTTTTGTCTGCAACTATTATACTTATAAATGCTGCTGAGTGATTCTCATGTTTCTTAAGAAGACTGTCTACTGTATATAAAGTCTAATAAATCTTAGATTGCGTCTCCAGTGGTCTTTAGCTACAAATACGATCATCCAAATACTACTTCGATGATGATCGTCCATTGAAAGGCCTATATGTTATTATTATTATTTCCCTAAATATAATCAATGCCAGTCAAATATCTTCATGTTCTTCTTAAATACTTCCATTTTTTCATGTCAGGAACTTATGATAGGATTTTACTATATTGAGCCATCTTGTGTATTTGTACACAGAATTACAACTATGTGTACGCTGGAGAAACTCTAGGAAATTATGTGCCATCAATGTGAGGCTCAAATATAGACGGGTTCGAAAGGCTTGGATATGCATCCCACTAAACAACGTATGCCAAAGGTATTATTCGATGTCGGTGTCCCCTTTTAGGAGAGTTATTCTTATTTGATTTTGCACATCTCTCCATGGTGCTATGTTTTGGGGTAGGGGTAATCTTCATGCTTTGAATGAAACTGATTTTTTTTCTAGCGATTCTTTCGGCTGTTGACATGAGGCATACAGTTCTCTCATACATAACTGCTGCTAAATAAGTGATACAAACAGAGTTTTGTAGTTATGTGCAAACTCATACAAACATGTTCTAGCAAAATGGAAAGAATGTACTAAAAAGTAAGCCATGACCCTACAGTTTCTCAAGATGTGTGTCAGTTTGGCGACACGACTGATAACTGTGTCCTTTCTTTTTTTTAAGTGAAACATTATGGTTTTCATATGAAACTCTAATAATATGTATATACATTTGGTATGTCGATCAGATTTATGGTGAAGACAAGCCCAATTGAATGAAGGTGAGTATCAATCTGGGCTTAAGATCTCAAACTTTGTTATCTAGCTATTATTGATACTTAAGGGAAGTTAACTCACAACCATCTCATTTCATGCAAGATTAGTGACTTGATATACATTCTTAGGGGTAAATAATATCAGTTATTTACTGAGTGAGCTATGAGCTTTGGGTCCTTTCAAATTGAAGCTCAAATTTGTTGGCATTTTCAGGTGTCAATAAATTCTCATGTCTAATTTATACATGGTTCAAATATATCATTGCTTGATCTAGCTATATGGTTCTCAATTGTTTGCTCTTGCATTGGCTATAAACCCTACACACTATGGATTCATGAGAAACAAAGCTGGTAGATAACTACTTACTATATTTTGTGCCGTGTAAAATAATAATTTATGTATGCTAAGTATGCTACATGAAGTGTGAATGCAAGATCTCTCGTAACTGTTTCTTTCTATCTTTTTTCTTTTAATATCCAATCATTGTTCATACTTTATTACTACAGGAATGGAAGATATATTATCTAGAAAATAAACCTCTTGAACCTGATGCTCCATGATGTTGTCAGGCTCCATTTGATTCTGGATGCCTCCTTTGGTTAGTAATTCACCTACTCTTAATAATTGCCAGCAATTTGTAAATCAACGGTACTTTAAGTAAGCTGACTGGTTGTTCTTTTGCTTTATCATCTCAACATAGTGATTGTAACATATTTGGGTGGTCTGCAATGTGCACTTGTACTTGTACATTTCAAGGTATATAATAGTGATGCTTGTTACACTAATATGTCACATAGGCAATGGTGTCCAAGGTATGGTGTACAATATCATTTCTCCCTATTGTGCTTATGCTTCTATCTGTTCTTTGGATTAATTCACAATGTTGATCGTTATGCTTTGACAAAAAGATGTTCAGAATATTGTGAGCGATGGGCCAAGCCTGAATATATATGCGTATCGGTGGACGAGGAGTAGAATGACAAGGAGTTGACTGATTAGGCTAACTCAATTATTTTAGGTATTTCATAGTGTTGCTTTCCATTGTTAGTTCAAACTCAATATTTGTTCAACAAAAAACAAGAAGTTTTTGAGTCATGCCTTTTGTTTTCTTCATTAGATCCACCCAATTAAATGATCGGGGGTAAGTAAACCCATTGAGTTGATGACATCATGTGACCGCCGGAACGGCATGACGTGGACACCTACGGCAAGGACAGTTGTTGTCCGCGCAGGCGCTTAGCCATTGAGCCCGTGGCCTTATTCCTATGGATGTACCCCATCCCCCTATCCCCTAATCCTCTATGGTTAATCACAGAATTTGCAGGTTATTTGACAAGATTTACGTCACAAATCTGAATTTCTCTAGACCTGGCAACTCCTCTTGTCCTTCACAGTCCTTGGATTCAATGGAGTCTGGACACAGCAGGCATGCAAAAGGCCCGGTTTCAGTTTGTCCAGAGATGAGTCAAGTAGACAGGGAATGAAGGGAATAGTTTTATTTGAACTTCTAAAGGTTTCTACCATCTCTTTTTTGGGCTAAACTAAGCCTTGATTGAAAATTTTACTATGTATTTAAGACCGCGTTGATCTATTTCTATATGGTATTGTTAATCATTGGAATGCTCACATATGTTATTTATTGTCAAATAGTTTTGGGAGGAACACCCTGTTTCCAAATCTTAGCTCCGCCACTGAAAGGTGGAGTTCCGACCAAGGAGGCAACATCCACTTCTTCAGAGGACGAGGCCAGAAGTCCCATGAGCATCTAAGGAATATGAGGAGTCATAGGAGGCTGAGAGTGATGAAAGGGAGCACGAGATGGTGCTCTCGCTGCAAGATAGGGAGCTATGCCAATAGTCGTTGTGGGCTTGTGGCGCTGGTCGCTTGGGCGCATCACCAACCATAATCGTCTAGGCTGTGGCACGGGGGTTGTGTTTTCTGTTGGACCGACGATTACCCCACCGCGATGATAAGGCGACTTGTCACATCCCTAACCCTTAAGCAAGATAGCATTGTGCTCATGTCTTCTTTGCATTTGCATCTAAGAAGTTTCAACAAAAACAACAAAGTGGCAAAGGAAAAACTCAAAACCCTAGCCACCATTTCAATTAAAGGAAATCTCAACTAGTTCAAAATCAATGAACCCAAAATGGCCTCAAGAAATGTTCAAACTTTCTGATAAATCATGAAAGTAAATGAGCATTGGAGAAAACTATTTTCTTGACACTTTAAGCATTTTACATAAATGCAAAAGCTACTGCTTTCAAATTTAAAAATTGAAATCAGAAACTATAATTTTCCAAAAATGTTGAAAACCTTGGAAATGAGTGGGGATATTATAACAAATATTTCAGGAGATCTAAAATAGTTTTTACTTTTTCTTTTGGAGCTCAAATAATTAGCAAAACAGAAAAACAAAAACAGAGGAAATGGAAAAAAACTTACCTGTGGCCCAAGCCTGGCCCGGCCCATCTCCCCGCTCGTCCCCTCCCTCACGCCAGTAGGCAGCAGGAGGTGGCCGCCGCCCCCTCCGGCGCTGCCACGCACCTGCGTACCTGCCTGGCCGCCGGTTCGCGCTGGCGACGACGGGGATAAGCTCCCCAGAGCCTCCCCTATCCATTCCCCACCTCGGTTCTCCTCCTCCTCCCAGATCCCCTCCTTCTCCTTGCTGCCGCCATTAGAGCCGAGCTCGAGCTCGAGCTGCCCGTGCCCCTGGCCATAGGATCCCCTCCCAGAGCACGCCATTAGCTCCGCCTCGCCGCCCTGTTCGTCTCTGCAGAAGCCGAAGCTTCCTCGAGCCCTGCAAAGCCCGCAACGCCGTCGTCTTCCACCTCCGGCCGCCAGACCTCTCCCGTCGATTCGTCGCCCCCAGGCCTTCCCCGAGCCGTCTAAGCTCTGCCCTGAGCATGCGGTCGTTTCCCCTATGTTTTCCCCGTCGATCCTCTCCTCTAGCTCTAGTTTCACCGGAGCTCGACGAGGACCGCAGCTGCCGCTCGTCGCCGGTAGCCCTTCGATGATCAGCTCGTCCTTCCGAGGGCACCAGCAGCTCCAAGACGACGCGTAGATGCCGTAGCAGCTAAGAACCAAGCATAGATCCCCCTAATTCAAAGACCCCGAGGACGCCCGAGGTTCGGCCGCCGCTCCGGCTCGTCGCCGACGCCTCTTCCGGCGACCCTAGCCTCCCCAGTTGGTCCTGCCAGATCGGCCACTTCGCAAGCATGCTGTAGCTGCCAACCGCGTGCGTTTTGGTGTTGTGCAGCGCCATCTAGGTCGCCTCCGGCGAGCCCTCCACCGCGGGTCTGGTCGCCGGCGACCACCCTACGGTGGGCGTCGACGTGGCCGACCATTAGGGCGTAATCGCCCTCCCCTCAGTCGCTGCCAGAGGGCCCCACGCCTGGTCAAACCCCAATTAGGGGCTGGTCAGCGCGGGATTAGTTCCAGAGAGGCTGACCAGTGGGGCCCCCCTGTCAGGTTTGACCTGAACAGGTCGGCTGACCTGCTGACGTCAGTCTGACGCAATAAATAGAATTTCGAGTATAAAACTAATTCAGGAAATTGCTAAAAATTGTAAAAATCATAGAAATTAATCTGTAACTCCAATGAAAATAATTTATATATGAAAAAGTATCAGAAAAATTCAAGGATTCTGATTATGCTATTTTCAACTATGTTTGAAAAAGTTACAGAACCCTAAATTGTGAAATAAGGAATAATTCAATTCTTTTAATCACTTTATAAATGGAATTTGCAAAAATATTCAAATTTCATTATATATGCAATGATCACACACTGTCCTAATTACAATTCAGTATCATAACATGACATTCATGCATGTTAACACCAAGTTGATCTGAGCATCAGGTCGAATCAATTAAACCGGTATCTGAGAATACCCCGTTTGAATTGCTATTCGAATGTGATTCAAATCAACTCTAAACCTAATACATATTGAAAATAATAACTTCTCACTTGCATTCTCATGCCATGCTCATGCATCATTTTGAGTGCATATGATTGTTATTGAATGTTGCCATTCTTTTCGGTAGGCTCCGCACCCCCGGATTCCACCGAATATCCGTCTGACGGATATCGTTCCTCCTCTGAGCAACAACGCAAGCAACCCTTTTGATCATCCCGATAACTCCTGTGTTCTTGCTCCTGCACCTATTTATTGCATTAGGATCAAATGCTTCAACTGCTTTTGCCACGATAGTTGGACCCACTTCCTTTGCATGACTTAACCTTGCAACCTAGCATACCTGGTAGTTGCTTGAGCTATGAAGTGCCTTATCCTGCTATGCATGCTATGCTTAGAGTTGTGTATGGTCTGTCATCTGGGAGATGAACAGAAATGTGGAATGTGTTCGGTGAGCAAAGGTTGTGTGTTGAACTTGATTTGGTAAAGGTACCGGTGAAAGGCTGTGTAGGAGTACATGGCGGGTTGTTTCATTGGAACCGTCCTTAGGAACCGAGTTCCGTGTATGTAATCCAAGACTAGATACTACCACATGCTGGGCCCTGAAATATGACCCCGCTCGGCCTATTAATCGCGTAGTACTCGGTCCAGGAGTTGCAAGTAGTTTCTGGTGTTTATAGTAATGCTGGAGGCCGTGCATGGTGCTGACGTGAGAGGTGGGCCGTGATGCGGTAGGAAGTGGCACGGTGTACCAAGTGGCACCCGGATGGTGGGCTTGGGAACCCTGCACACATCGTTTGAGGCCGTGGCGGAAACCTCGGCCGGACTTCCATACAGGTTACTCTCAGATAGGCGATAAACCTGGACTAGGTACTAGTGTGGTTAACGGTCGTGGCCGACTCCCTCGTTGGGCTTCTGCTTGAAGGTGCCGAGGTGCATGACGTGCGCATGGCGATAAGTGGTGGGAGTGTGTGTGACGAAGTACACCCCTGCAGTGTTATGATCTATTCGAATAGCCGCGTCCGCGGATATGGACTACTTGGAGACATATGTTGTTCATAGATAACTTCAATGGCTACTCATAAAATTTGCCAAGATAAGCGTGAGTGTCGTGAACGGCATTTCCGTGCGGAGACGGAATGATTCCACGACAGTGTATTGTTGTGGTGTTAGTGGACTCGTGTGCGAGAAATCAAGTTGCCAAAATTATTAAAAATGCAAGTTGTCTAGCCACGAGTCAAATGCTGGCTTTCCGCATGAAACCCCACAATACTCTTTGATACCTTGCATGAGTAGTTAGATCTCCTAAAGTCTTGCTGAGTACCTTCGTACTCATGTTTGCTTAATAAATGTTGCAGAGGTTGCTAAGGACCCTAATGGAGGGTTCTTCGTAGACATCGACGACGACGAGTAGCTGGTGTCCCAGCTACGATCTGGCCCTACATCGACTCTGTAGTATAGTCAGGCCATGTTCCTTCTAGTTGCACTGTCTGTACCCAGACAGTTTATAACTCTTCCGCTCGCTTGTATTTGTATGACTGCTATATGGGTCGAAAGACCTTAATGTGTAATATTATGTGTGTGGCTCTTCCGAGCCTCTTAAATAAAGCTTGTATGTTTATGGTTATGTTGTGATGCCATCGATGTATCTATACATATCGGTATGCCATGCGTACGTGTGTCGTACTTGATATGTATGGGGTTCGATTACCTAGTCGTGAACTTTAGTAGCACTCCTTACAAGGAAATGCCCCTTTGTGGTCCAACGAGCCTTGGTAGTTCGCTACTGCTCCGGACACATTGGTTGACCGGCATGTGTCCTTCTTAGCTGCTGTGTCTGTCCCCTTTGGGGAAATGTCACGCGATGTAATGGAGTCCTTGTAGCTTGCTACGACTCGTCTACATTCGCCGATGACCGACACCTGCTTTGTTGGGTCATGTATGCCTGTCCTTGTGCGGTACTGCCACTTTGGTTTATGACTAGACATGTCGATCCGGGTTCTTTGACATTGGATTGCTAGCGATACTATCGCATACGTGAGTCAAAAGACGCAAACGGTCCCGGCTAAGGTAAGGCTGCAGCCGTGGAGTTAACCGTGCGTGAGACCACAAAGGGATGCGATGGGTTACAGGCTAGATTCCTATGGCTTAGGATCGGGGTCCCGACAGCGTTGGTATCAGAGCCTGACTGACTGTAGGATTACTAAGCCAAACTGGTCGAAGTTGAGTCTAGAATTTCTTAGTTATATATAAGGGAATTGTTTGTGGAAGGGAACGTAAGACTCTTGCTCTCTTCTCAAGTTATTCTATTCTGGTCATCCTCGTCTTTTCTGCGGGAATTAAGGACTAGGTTACTCATCTTCTCCTAGGCTCGTGTTTCCGATCGGTAGCTTATAGGACTACGGGTCAAGAGATATTGGGTTTCTTTTATTCCTAGGAAGCAGGAAGTAAGTTTGGTGACTAGAGAGTTGAACTTGATAGGTGAGTGGTTACGCTATTCTGTTTTGGGTTGTCTCAAAATTTGTTTTTGAGCATTTACAGCCGTTATGCTGCCCAATTTTTCATTCGGAGCTCTAATGCTTTTTCATTACTCTCTATTACAAATGTCTGGCCGTCCTTCTCTTCAGGTGGTACGTCTGACCAGGTGCATTGATGTACCGGGTCATACGGCCATGCTGGTCAGGGGGATGTCGGTGTGCGGTTACCGCTGGTACCCCGAGTACACGGTAGAGGAACAGTACCGAGACTTCAACCAGAGCCAGTACATCTGCACTGTTAAGGTATTCCCAGACTACCCTGGAGCTAAGAAGCCAATCCATTGGTCCTATGGGTTGGGGGTCACCGTTGACATGGCAGTACAAGATCCTGCCTATTCAATGCTGACTATTATGAGAGCGAGACATGCACTGCTGCAGAATTCAGAGTTCTGCTATGTTCCGGCCTCTCAGCCTGGTGAAGAGCGATACCTCAGTGGAGTCTATTTTGATTCTTCTATGGAGGATCCACTTCTGCAGTCCACTGTTGAGATGCTAGAGAACAGAGACAGGGATGCTCGTGCTCTCCGCATGGAGCTTTTTTCTACCCGTGCCCGTCTGTGGACAGCTTTGACGCAGCTGGCACCGGTAGTCCAGACAGGGTATGGAGAGATGGAGATGCTGAACCTTGTTAGGACCCATCTTCCGGCTCACGTTGACTGGCCAGCTATAGGAGGAGTCACACCTCTTCGGGGACCCCTCTTACCACCAGTCAGGGGACCAAGGCCACATCCGTGTCCTTATGGATCCCAGGGATCTCAGGCTAGAGTGTTTCCTGATCCGCAGGTTGAGCTTCCAGGTCATGGAGGTAATCTCTATGAGATGTTCTATGCGGATGCCTGAGCTGTGAGCGGAAGGATAGTATGGTAGTAGTCGTACGTTCACAGTCCTGCGTGACTTGTGAAGTATGGTAGTAATGTGAAACGAATTCCGGAGGCCTAGATAAATAATGTATAGGAAGCTTGTAAGCCTCTGATGAGTAGTTCCACCATTTCAGTAGTTTGCTCTTCGGGTAAGTTTGTACTGAACTATGTAAGGGTGTGTATGAACCATGGTGTATATATAGCAGTTGCTTGTTACCATGTTGTTCGGATATTCATTTACGCATTCCGTGTGTTCAGTACATTCTTAATCCATAGCTAGTATTGTTATGATATTGGTCTAAGCTATGAGTTTGCTTGTCAGGATGGTGTTCACCAGGTTGAACCGTGCCCCTGCTCATGAGCAAGGTGAGGGTAGTCAAGCGTCGCAGGAAGACCTACCCCACCCACCTTCTCTGGCAGAAGTGATGCTTGAGGCAGAAAGAAACAAAAGGGAGACCAACCGACTTCTAGAGCGTATTGAGCAGAATACGGCTCGACAGCCTAGGAATGCTGCAGTGTCCCTCAATGACTTTGCGAAGCTGAATGCTCCAAAGTTTCATCATTCCGTCGATCCCCTCGACGCTGAGGACTGGCTGTGCAGCATCTCACGCAAGATTCGCTCGGCGAATGTGTCTGAGGCCGACAAGGTGACCATTGCGGCGTATTTTCTGGAGGGACCCGCCAATCTGTGGTGCGAGAATTTTGGAGCTATGCGTCCCGCTGAACCAGTGGCCACCTGGGCAGACTTCAGCGCAGCTTTTTGCCTGCACCATATTCCAGAGGGCCTGATGGACAGAAAGAGAGAGGAGTTGTGTGCCTTCACTCAGGGCAGGTTGTCTGTGGATGCCTATAGCCGCGAGTTCGGTAACCTCGCCCGGTATGCAATAGAGGAGGTGTCTACTGACGCCAAGAAGCAAGCAAGATTCCGTAAGGGTCTGAGCCCTGAGCTCCGTCTAGACCTGCGCCTTCATGAGTGTGCAAGTTTTCAAGCCCTAGTCAACAAAGCGATCAGTGCGGAGACTGGTCATTCTGACTTCGAAGCCACAAGGAAGCACTCCCGTGACTTTGGCTCATCTTCTGGTTCCGCGTTTCCAAAACGCAGGCTGTGGGTTCCAAATAGTTCTCTGCCGCCAAGATACACTCCGAGGCCATCCTACATGGCGCCTCAGACGAATCAGGCCAACCCTCCAGCAAAAGCTTATGGTGGTCCAGCTAGCAATGCTGCACCACGTGCCAACCAGGTGATATGCTACAAGTGTGGAGAACCAGGGCATTATTCCCGCGAGTGTCCTCAGAATGTGGGTGCCAAGCAACCCGGAAAGTCCGTCAGGCAGGCCAAGTCGGGCAAAGCTTTTTACGTGAAGCCAACTCCTGCACGTGGCCGTGTGAACTATGTGTCAGCAGAAGAAGCTGCAGAGGATCCCGATGTCATGCTGGGTACGCTTCTTGTTAATCATCACCCAGCGTCCATTCTCTTTGACACTGGGTCTTCTCATTCCTTCATTTCACAAAGTTATGCACAGTTGCATAACATGTCATTTTGTGATATGCCAATCCCATTGGTTGTCCAAACCCCAGGTAGTAAATGGCAAACCTCTAGGATAACCTATGATAATGAAATTCTAGTAGACAGGCTAGTTTTTCTAGCCTCAATGATAGCATTGAAATCTTCGGATATTAATATCATCTTGGGCATGGACTGGATGTCAGCTCACTATGCCAAGATTGATACTCACTCTAGAAATGTCCAGCTTACCCATCCCTCGGGTGAGATAGTAAATGTCTCTACTCGAGTTGCCAAATGCCAGCTCTATTCCTTAAATGCCAACCCTCTTCCGGAACTTGAAGACATTCCGGTAGTCCGTGACTTCCCGGATGTTTTTCCAGAGGAACTGCCAGGAATTCCACCTGACACAGATGTAGAGTTTGTGATAGATCTTGTTCCGGGAACTGTTCCAATAGCCAGAAGACCTTATAAGATGGCACCCCTGGAGCTAGCCGAACTTAAGAAGCAATTAGATGAGGCCTTGAGCAAGGGTTTCATTCGTCCTAGCTCTTCTCCTTCGGCTTGTCCCGTCCTCTTCGTCAAGAAGAAAGACGGAACGGATCGGATGGTTGTAGGTTACCGACCAGTTAATCTGGTCACCATAAAGAACAAGTATCCGCTCCCCAGGATCAACAATCTGTACGATCAGCTCGCTGGATCCTCAGTCTTCTCCAAAATGGATTTTAGGTTGGGATACCATCAAATCAAGATTAAGAACGGGGACATTCCAAAAACGGCCTTTGTTACTCGTTATGGCCAATATGAGTACACCGTTATGTCCTTCGGTTTAACCAATGCCCCAGCCACCTTCTCTCGGCTGATGAATTCAATCTTTATGGAGTATTTGGATAAATTCGTCGTGGTATACCTCGATGATATTCTCATCTACTCAAAGAATGAACAAGAACATGCCGAGCATCTAAGGCTGGTATTGATGAAACTTCGAGAGCATCGCCTTTATGCCAAATTTTCAAAATGTGAATTCTCGTTACCAGAAGTGACCTATCTAGGCCACGTAATCTCTGGTAAGGGTATTGCTGTCAATCCCGAGAGAGTTCAAGCTGTCCTTGATTGGACTCAACCTGAATCGGTTAAGCAAGTTAGGAGTTTTCTTGGTCTAGCGAGCTATTGTCGCCGCTTCGTCGAGAATTTCTCCAAGGTTGCAAAGCCTCTAACTGAACTCCTCAAGAAGGATAAAAAGTTCGAGTGGACACCACAGTGTGAGCATAGTTTTCAGGAACTGAAAAGACGCCTGACTTCCGCACCTGTGTTGCTACCACCAGATTTTTCTAAGGACTTTGTTATCTATTGCGACGCCTCGCGACAAGGATTAGGTTGCATTCTCATGCAAGATCGTGATGTGATCGCATACGCATCTCGACAGTTGCGTTCACATGAGGATAATTATCCCACACATGACCTTGAGCTTGCAGCTATGGTCCATGCACTAAAAACCTGGCGACATTACCTTTTGGGTAATCGTTGCGAAATATTCACTGATCACCAAAGTCTGAAGTATATCTTCACCCAGCCGGATTTGAATCTCAGGCAAAGACGGTGGGTTGAGTTGATCTCGGATTACAACTTAGGGATAACTTACACCCCGGGGAAGGCCAATGTTATGGCCGATGCACTAAGTCGTAAATCTTATTGTAACAATTTGATGCTACAACAAGGTCAACCACATCTCCATGAGGACTTCCGGAAGTTGAATCTTCATATTGTTCCTCAAGGATTCCTTTCCACCCTGGTGGCGAAGCCTACTCTTAAGGATCAAATTATAGCTGGCCAAAAGCGTGGCAAGGGTATATCACGGATCAAGGAGAATATTTTTAGCGGAAACGCTAAAGAATTTTCCATGAATGATCATGGTGTGGTGTTCTTCCAGAATCGTTTAGTGGTTCCTAAGAACCCACATCTAAGGCAGTTAATCCTGAAGGAGGCTCATGATTCCCCTCTCACCATTCATCCCGGTAGTACCAAGATGTATCAGGACCTACGCCAGAGGTTCTGGTGGACTAGGATGAAGAGAGAAATTGCTGAGTTCGTTGCTAACTGCGACGTTTGTCGTCGAGTTAAGGCAGAACATCAAAGGCCTGCTGGCACCCTTCAACCTTTTAGCTATTCCTGAATGGAAATGGGATAAAGTTAGCATGGATTTCATTACCGGATTTCCCAAGACCAAGAAAGGAAATAATGCTATCTTTGTGGTCATTGACCGTCTTTCCAAAGTGGCTCATTTTCTTCCTGTTCGTGAGAGTATAACAGCTAGCCAGCTAGCAGAGTTATATATCTCTCGAATAGTGTCTCTTCATGGTGTTCCCCTGGAAATTAACTCGGACCGCGGAAGTATTTTTACTTCTCGCTTCTGGGAAAGTTTTCAAAATGCCATGGGGACTCACTTATCTTTTAGCACTGCTTTCCATCGTCAATCAAGTGGTCAAGTAGAAAGAGTGAATCAAATCCTAGAAGATATGCTCCGAGCTTGTGTTATTTCGTTCGGTATGAATTGGGAGAAGTGCCTTCCATTCGCCGAATTCGCTTATAACAATAGTTATCAATCAAGCTTGGGCAAAGCCCCTTTTGAAGTTCTCTATGGACGAAGATGCCGAACACCTCTTAATTGGTCAGAAACCGGAGAGAGGCAACTCTTTGGCCTGGACATGATCCAGGATGCAGAAGAGAAGGTTCGCATTATTCGTGAAAAGTTGAAAACAGCCCAGTCTCGTCAAAAGAGCCAATATGATCGTCATCATAAGGTTGTGACTTTTGAAGTTGACGAGAAGGCTTATCTTCGGGTTACACCTTTGAAGGGTACCCATCGTTTCGGTATCAAGGGCAAGTTGGCTCCTTGTTACATTGGACCTTTTCGCATTCTTGCCAAACGAGGAGAAGTTGCCTACCAGTTGGAACTTCCTCCGCATCTTCCCAAGGTTCATGATGTTTTCCACGTCTCGCAACTCAGGCGTTGCTTTTCGGATCCTATCCGTGAAGTGGACCACGAAACGCTTGATCTACAAGATAACCTTTCTTACCGAGAATACCCCGTGCGTATTCTTGATCAAGCTCAGCGTACCACTCGACGTCGAAACCTCAAGTTTCTTAAAGTTCAATGGTCAAATCATTCTGAAAGGGACGCAACTTGGGAAAGAGAGGATCGTCTCCGACTTGAATATCCTGCGTTATTCCCGACGACTTCTAAATCTCGAGACGAGATTCTTTTGAGTGGGGGTGAGTTGTCACATCCCTAACCCTTAAGCAAGATAGCATTGTGCTCATGTCTTCTTTGCATTTGCATCTAAGAAGTTTCAACAAAAACAACAAAGTGGCAAAGGAAAAACTCAAAACCCTAGCCACCATTTCAATTAAAGGAAATCTCAACTAGTTCAAAATCAATGAACCCAAAATGGCCTTGGAGAAAACTATTTTCTTGACACTTTAAGCATTTTAAATAAATGCAAAAGCTACTGGTTTCAAATTTAAAAATTGAAATCAGAAACTATAATTTACCAAAAATGTTGAAAACCTTGGAAATGAGTGGGGATATTATAACAAATATTTCAGGAGGTCTAAAATAGTTTTTACTTTTTGTTTTGGAGCTGAAATAATTAGCAAAACAGAAAAACAAAAACAGAGGAAATGGAAAAAAACTTACCTGTCACCCAAGCCTGGCCCGGCCCATCTCCCCGCTCGTCCCCTCCCTCGCGCCAGTAGGCAGCAGGAGGTGGCCGCCGCCCCCTCCGGCGCGGCCACGCACCTGCGTGCTTGCCTGGCCGCCGGTTCACGCTGGCAACGACGGGGATAAGCTCCCCAGAGCCTCCCCTATCCATTCCCCGCCTCGGTTCTCCTCCTCCTCCCGGATCCCCTCCTTCTCCTTGCTGCCGCCATTAGAGCCGAGCTCGAGCTCGAGCTGCCCGTGCCCCTGGCCATAGGATCCCCTCCCAGAGCACGCCATTAGCTCCGCCTCGTCGCCCTGTTCGTCTCTGCAGAAGCCGAAGCTTCCTCGAGCGCTGCAACGCCCGCAACGCCGTCGTCTCCCACCTCCGGCCGCCGGACCTCTCCCGTCGATTCGTCGCCCCAGGCCTTCCCCGAGCCGTCTAAGCTCTGCCCTGCACTCCCCGTGAGCATGCGGTCGTTTCCCCTAAGTTTTCCCCGTCGATCTTCTCCTCTAGCTCTAGCTCGTCGCCGGTAGCCCTCCGATGATCAGCTCGTCCTTCCGAGGGCACTAGCAGCTCCAGGACGACGCGTAGATGCCGTAGCAGCTAAGAACCGAGCATAGATCCCCCTAATTCAAAGACCCCGAGGACGCCCGAGCTTCGGCCGCCGCTCCCGCTCGTCGCCGACGCCTCTTCCGGCGACCCTAGCCTCCCCAGTTGGTCCTGCCAGATCGGCCACTTCGCAAGCATGCTGTAGCTGCCAACCGCGTGCATTTTGGTGCTGTGCAGCGCCATCTACGTCGCCTCCGGCGAGCCCTCCGCCGCGGGTCTGGTCGCCGGCGACCACCCTCCGGTGGGCGTCGACGTGGCCGACCATTAGGGCGTAATCGCCCTCCCCTCAGTCGCTGCCAGAGGGCCCCACGCCTGGTCAAACCCCAATTAGGGGCTGGTCAGCGCGGGATTAGTCCCAGAGAGGCTGACCAGTGGGGCCCCCCTGTCAGGTTTGACCTGAACAGGTCGGCTGACCTGCTGACGTCAGTCTGACGCAATAAATAGAATTTCGAGTATAAAACTAATTCAGGAAATTGCTAAAAATTGTAAAAATCATAGAAATTAATCTGTAACTCCAATGAAAATAATTTATATATGAAAAAGTATCAGAAAAATTCAAGGATTCTGATTATGCTATTTTCAAATATGTTTGAAAAAGTTACAGAACCCTAAATTGTGAAATAAGGAATAATTCAATTCTTTTAATCACTTTATAAATGGAATTTGCAAAAATATTCAAATTTCATTATATATGCAATGATCACACACTGTCCTAATTATAATTCAGTATCATAACATGACATTCATGCATGTTAACACCAAGTTGATCTGAGCATCAGGTCGAATCAATTAAACCGGTATCCGAGAATACCCCGTTTGAATTGCTATTCGAATGTGATTCAAATCAACTCTAAACCTAATAAATATTGAAAATAATAACTTCTCACTTGCATTCTCATGCCATGCTCATGCATCATTTTGAGTGCATATGATTGTTATTGAATGTTGCCATTCTTTTCGGTAGGCTCCGCACCCCCGGATTCCACCGAATATCCGTCTGACGGATATCGTTCCTCCTCTGAGCAACAAGGCAAGCAACCCTTTTGATCATCCCGATAACTCCTATGTTCTTGCTCCTGCACCTATTTATTGCATTAGGATCAAATGCTTCAACTTCTTTTGCCACGATAGTTGGACCCACTTCCTTTGCATGACTTAACCTTGTCACAGTAAATAGCCGAACCTTGCAACCTCGCATACCTGGTAGTTGCTTGAGCTATGATGTGCCTTATCCTGCTATGCATGCTATGCTTAGAGTTGTGTATGGTCTGTCATCTGGGAGATGAACAGAAATGTGGAATGTGTTCGGTGAGCAAAGGTTGTGTGTCGAACTTGATTTGGTAAAGGTATCGGTGAAAGGCTGTGTAGGAGTACATGGCGGGTTGTTTCATTGGAACCGTCCTTAGGAACTGAGTTCCGTGTATGTAATCCAAGAGTAGATACTACCACATGCTGGGCCCTGAAATATGACCCCGCTCGGCCTATTAATCGCGTAGTACTCGGTCCATGAGTTGCAAGTAGTTTCTGGTGTTTATAGTAATGCTGGAGGCCGTGCATGGTGCTGACCTGAGAGGTGGGCCGTGATGCGGTAGGCAGTGGCACGGTGTACCAAGTGGCACCCGGATGGTGGGCTTGGGAACCCTGCGCACATCGTTTGAGGCCGTGGCGGAAACCTCGGCCGGACTTCCGTACGGGTTACTCTCAGATAGGCGATAAACCTGGACTAGGTACTAGTGTGGTTAACGGTCGTGGCCGACTCCCTCGCTGGGCTTCCGCTTGAAGTTTGCCAAGGTGCATGACGTGCACATGGCGATAAGTGGCGGGAGCGTGTGTGACGAAGTACACCCCTGCAGGGTTATGATCTATTCGAATAGCCGCGTCCGCGGATATGGACTACTTGGAGACATATGTTGTTCATAGATAACTTCAATGGCTACTCATAAAATTTGCCAAGATAAGCGTAAGTGTCGTGGACGGCATTTCCGTACGGAGACGGAATGATTCCACGATAGTGTATTGTTGTGGTGTTAGTGGACTCGTGTGCGAGAAATCAAGTTGTCAAAATTATTAAAAAATGCAAGTTGTCTTGCCACGAGTAATCTGCTGGCTTCCCGCATGAAACCCCACAATACTCTTTGATACCTTGCATGAGTAGTTAGATCTCCTAAAGTCTTGCTGAGTACCTTCGTACTCATGTTTGCTTAATAAATGTTGCAGAGGTTGCTAATGACCCTAATGGAGGGTTCTTCGTAGACATCGACGACAACGAGTAGCTCGTGTCCCAGCTACGATCTGGCCCTACGTCGGCTCTGTAGTATAGTCAGGCCATGTGCCTTCTAGTTGCACAGTCTGTACCCAGACAGTTTATAACACTTCCGCTGGCTTGTATTTGTATGACTGCTATATGGGTCGAAAGACCTTAATGTGTAATATTATGTGTGTGGCTCTTCCGAGCCTCTTAAATAAAGCATGTATGTTTATGGTTATGTTGTGATGCCATCGATGTATCTATACATATCGGTATGCCATGCGTACGTGTGTCGTACTTGATATGTATGGGGTTCGATTACCTAGTCGTGAACTTTAGTAGCACTCCTTACAAGGAAATGCCCCTTTGTGGTCCAACGATCCTTGGTAGTTCGCTACTGCTCCGGACACATTGGTTGACCGGCATGTGTCCTTCTTAGCTGCTGCGTCTGTCCCCTTTGGGGAAATGTCACGCGATGTAATGGAGTCCTTGTAGCTTGCTACGACTCGTCTACATTCGCCAATGACCGACACCTGCTTTGTTGGGTCATGTATGCCTGTCCTTGTGCGGTACTGCCACTTTGGTTTATGACTAGACATGTTGATCCGGGTTCTTTGACATTGGATTGCTAGCGATACTATCGCATACGTGAGTCAAAAGACGCAAACGGTCCCGGCTAAGGTAAGGCTGCAGCCGTGGAGTTAACCATGCGTGAGACCACAAAGGGATGCGATGGGTTACAGGCTAGATTCCTATGGCTTAGGATCGGGGTCCCGACACGACTCCCCCAACCCGATGGTAAGGTCTCATCCATTCAAATGTGACTCTCTTGACCACTAGCTTTGGGGTAAGTGTGACATTCTAAAGCTAACTTTGTAGCTATTTTCGTGTCCTGCAATTCAATGGTATAAAGTTGTGTGCACGATACTGATTTGATGAACCTTTGCCTAGAGGGGCTCTCAATTTTAGGCCAGACACAGTTCATTCTCAAACCATTGCATCTTTTGGGGAAATGCTTCAAGGTGGTTTTACTATGACACTATGACCGTGCTTGTAATGTTAGCTTGTCTTGCGAGGTGGGCTAATGCAGTAGGCTTATTCAATGGCGAACATGTCCATGTATTAGGTAGGATCAACAAGAGTTGGCTGGCAGCTGCTATCTATATATGTTATGGATCAGAGGTACTTAATCCGTCATTTGCCCCCTTTTTGTTAGTTCAAGCCCTTACGATTATGCTCTTATATGCATACACATGACTTATTTCCATATTTAAGAAGAGTGCATTTTACAATGAGCTTTATATCCAATGTTGATCTTAATCAGTACATGTACAGATCAGTTTTAGGATTTCCTCGAATACCAGTTGTTCAGTATGTGTATTTGTTGCATATTGCAGACATGCAGCGCAGTGGTGCATTATATACACGAGATGTAACTTATTTTTGATAAGCTTTTAAAAATTAAAAATACTAAAATGCACATGTTGCTAATAATTTATCGGTAGTCACTGAATTCCTTATACATATTGTGATTAGTTATACTATTTCTTATACGTTATAAGTTATAGGTTTCCTGTTTCCTTACATTCCGTCGTGATGGCACAGTCATGCGTGCAGTGCCAACAATGAGACCAGCATCGCGTCCCCATCACTGGATCTACTAATGAGGGGAAGGAAGAAGGAAGAGCGCATGTTTTGGATGGACGCTTTCTTGGGAAGCTAATGATTTGAATCCTTCTGTGAAACGAAACAGGAAGCTCGGTCTATTTGTTAATTATAAGTGGCTATTCTTTTACAGGAAACAATTTATTCTTCAGTCTCATTGCCTTTATATGGAAGACGACACCAAAAGAGAAGTCTGGGGAGTTGCTTGGTCCTATGGCATGTGAAAATTAGAATCAATTTATGGACGAGCGATTGAATCAACAATTCAACATGCTGCAAGTTGGGTAGAGGAATTGAAACGCAGGTTCGGTTCAGAGGTCTTTTTCTTCAGCGTGTGATTCAGATTACAAATACAATACTTACTGAGCATACCAGCGTTTCCACGGCGAACCCCACCAAACTGCCAGCCTAGATGCACAAGCCTACACCGATGAGGTCCCTCAGGTTTCGGTAAGCTCTGGTGAATCCTTCGTCGATACCTTGTTTTCAGTTTCTTCGGAGTCCAGTTGGTTGCCAGTCGGTGGAAGGCATATGCATCATCTTTGCATCAATTTTCCATCACTACATCTTGTTTTCAGTTTCTTTATAATCGGTGGTCGGTGACATGGCATCCATCTTCGTATAGCACTAGATGTGTTGCAAACAGTTTGCTTTACCTGTTTGTCGATTTTTACTCGGGTGGATCTTTCTATGTTTTTTTGGTTCCGACGGTGGTCACCATGATCGAGGTTCCTACCATCCTGTTCGGTCGATCACGAGACCATGGAATATCACGACGGATTCAGTCGACGACCAATGTAGTCAGACAGAAAGCTTGACATTTGCAAATGGAACATAAGCACTCGGTGTTAGAGCCTCTGCCAGTTGACAAGGCCATTGATTTGGTCAAGATCAGGGACGTGCTTTATTTTATTGATGCTTTTTAACAAAGACAACCGATGGTCCTCTGTCACAAATTTTCTGATATGTCAAACATTGTATCATTTCGATTTCAGGTTTTTGATTGGATAATGAGCCTCTTTCAGAGAGAATTACATCATAATGCATCATACATAGTTGCCTGGATGAATTATGGTACAACTTCAGACTTCTTTTCACCTACTTGTTGTCTTTGTCTGTCCTCTATATGAACTACTTAGACAGTCAGATAGATAGCATTAATTTTACATATTCTTCCTCGTGTACTCGCAGATCATATTGTTCTTTGCTATCAATGGTTGATTTTGTTTGTGATATCAGATTAGTTAATCATATTTGTGCTATCAGTTTGGTTATTCGTTCTTTGTGCTATCATATTTGGCGAATTCACCTAGGCAGTCTTACATGTCCATCTTAGAAAAATTGCAATTCATATATATGACTACGCTTGCAGGTTTGAAACCTTAATGTGGCTAAAAGCATTTTGGCAGAAGAATTGATGTGCTAGAAATGGATCTTATTTGATTGGTTATTTTTGTGGAGGGGTCCAAGCAATTCATTTTGTAGTCCCATTTTTATTTTTGGGATACACTAACCTTCGAATCAAATGTGATGGGTTTATGTACTTGATTTCTATATGTGTAGCTATGCTGGCATTCAAGTTGGGTGCATCTATCTAATTGTTGATTCCATTTTTACTATAGATTATGTATATTCAGTATGATTGTTGATTCCGAAGTCTTCGAGGGAACAAGATGCCCCACTTGTTATCATGTTGTGTGGATTAAAACAAACTTATCACCCATGGTGTTTATAAAGCTTAGCCAGAATTTATCAAGGAGGAGCGCTCGAGGCATGCGATCATTAGCAAGTAAATCCATCCAAGGAGGAGCACTCGAGGCATGCAATTGGTTCTGGAGAAGAAGGGGAGGTGCTGGTTGCAGGGTGCTGGAGCTGAGACGACCACATGCATGTCTGAGAAGAACAGGCTCATCGATGTCACCTCCCTCACCTTTGTCATCTGCTGTTGTGATGCGGATCAATCTAAACATGTTTTTTTGGTTAGTTTGTCTATTTTTTTAGGGATAAACTTCATTGATTGAAGCAGCATATGTTGGAGAATGTAGATTCAGCATTTGTTTGAGTAGCTTTGGAGGTATTCTATATGACCTATGAGTGATATACCCTCCTCTCTCCTCCATCCATTTCACTCAAGTAGTCAAGTTAACCCAGTACACACATGTGTAGTCTGCCTTTAGGTGGTTTTCCCTTTGCTACATATAATATAGTTTTATGAATTTTCGAGCTCTTATTATACCAGACTAAGTGATTATATTGTATATATCTATTTGGTTAGGACAATCACAACAAGGAAGTACGCCAAAGATAAAATATCGGTGGCTTCAAAATGCCTTACCAGGTCCACCCATGAGATCTCCCCAAAAGCTTCACAAGTCATCTACCTAGGTTGATTCCTTTGGTTCTGCACTACACATATTTTTCTAGATTTTACAACGAAAACTTCTAATGTGCTTGACTCCATATTTTTCAGTTTCTTTCTTTGGCTTATTTCAAGTAACAAGGAGATCTCTTGTGATTTTGTTTTGTTCATGAAAATGCAGAATTGAGAGGAGACCTAGAAAACTTCTTCTCAGTTGAAAAAACGCTCATTTCTGGCATAATCTGGCAAACCCACTCGTGGAGCAACAACAACACTTAACATGTTCATATGACGCCCAGAAGAATTATCATACTTGCTGGCTCCTTCTGGGAAGGATTGTGATCAAGACTTTGTTGGAGGTTCCTTCCAATGCACATCACTGAGAGGCAGAACTTCTTTGTTGCCCCCACCAACTCTGATCTAGACTTTGTTACCACCATTTATTTATGCAATATCTACTGTTAATAACACAATGAAGTAAGATAGCTTTACATTACATTCTCAATTTCCAATCAAAATTTTATTTTGGCCTCAATCGTTTACATGCAATGGCGGAGCTATGTAGTGTCCTCGGGGGTTGTGGCCCCCCCAACATTGTACCAATTTGTGAAGAAGAAAAATATGTGAGGGTTTAGATGAGATTTTTTTAGATTTTGGCCCCCCTAAACCCTTGTATTTTACATTTCACCCCCATCCATTTTTGTCTAGACTCGCCACTGTTTACATGCATTAAACTATATATGCTCGCACGCGTGTCACCCCTTCTCAATGTATATAATACATCAGAGTAATTTATTTATCATGATGGTATTGGCTTGGACAACCTCTTCCTAATTTACTGTCCCATGAACAAAATATTATTAGGCGTGTCTTGATGATAAAAAATCAATACATATATGAAGTGTAATGACCAGTTAAAACAAGAGAAGATGAAAACATACAAGTCATACTGTTTGTCAAGAATTAGCTGAGAACCAACATTTTTCTAAAGCCACGCATAGGCATAGAATCTCTTATAAACATTTTAATTTGTTTCAAAAGCCCATGGCAACGCACGGGCGCTCTACTAGTATAGGTTATTTCGGAGAGAAATTAGCTAAGTATAGGCCATTTAATAGCTAAGTTAGGTGGAATAGGCCATCTTGGAGCTACATAGCCTTATTATGTCATTTAGGAGAGAACTTAGCTAAGTATAGGTCATTCTAGAGCTAACTTGGATAAAATATGTCATTTTGTAGCAAACTATGAATATTAATCCATTTTGACCTTATTATGTCATTTTGGAGCTAAATTAGTCATTTTAATGAGCAAACCAAGGTTCTTATGATGTTTTTACCTAACTATGCTAATTATGTCATTTTGGAGGATAATTAGCTAAGTATGTCTTTGTTGGGGAAAATAACCTTCGTAGAAGAAGAAAGAGAAGAAGCAAGAAGAGAAGAAGAAGGAGAAGAAAAAGAAGAAGAAGAAGGAGGAGGAGGAGGACAAGGAGGAGGAGAAGGAGAAAGAAGAAGAGAAGAAGAAGAAAAGAAGAAGGAGAAGAAGGAGGAGAAGGAGCTTCTCTCCTCCTTCTCCTTCTCGTTCTTCTTCCTCCTTCTCCTTCTTCTTCTCTTCTTCTTCTTCTTCCTTCCTTTCAATTTTCCTCTTTCTTCTCCTCTTGTCCCCTTCTTTCGGCTAAATTAGCAAAGAATGCCTTTTTGGAGCTAATTATGTAATTTCGAGGATAATTAGCTAAGTATAGGTCATGTTTTATTAAATAGACCATTTTGGAGCTAACTAAGCTAATTATGTCATTTAGGTGGAAGCCTAGCTAACTATACGTCATTCAGAGCTAACTTGGGTAAAATGTGTCATTCCGGAGCAAACTATGCTTATTAAGCCATTTTGGATCTAGCTAAGCTAATTATAGGCCATTTAATACCTAAGTTAGGGGGAATATGTCATCTTGCAGCTACGTAAGCCTTATTATGTCATTTAGGACAGAACTTAGCTAACTATAGGTCATTTTATATGAAATAGGTCATTTTGGAGCTAACTAAGCTAATTATGTCATTTAGGTGGAAGCCTAGCTAACTATAGGTAGTTTCGGAGCTCACTTGCGTTAAATATGTCACTTTGGAGCTAACTATGCTTATTAAGCCATATTGGAGGTAAATAGGCTAATTATATCATTTAGGTGGAAGCCAAGCTAAGTATATAATATTCATGAGCTAACCAAGGTTCTCATGCCATTTTGAGCTTATTATTTCATTTTTTAGCTAAATTGGTCATTTTAATGAGCTAACCAAGGTTCTTATGATGTTTTCACCTAACTAAGCTAATTACGTCATTTTGTAGGATAATTAGCCAATTTAATCTTTCTTGGATGAGTCTAAGCTACGTAGAAGAAGAGAAAGAGAATAGGCAAGAAGAGAAGAAGAAGTAAAAGAAGAAGGAGTAGGAGGAGAAGAAGGAGAAGGAAGAGGAGAAGAAGAAGAAAAGAAGAAGGAGAAGGAGAAGGAGGAAGAAGAAGGAGAAGGAGGAGCTCCTTCTCCTCCTTCTGCTTCTTCTCCTCCTTCTTCTCCTTCTTCTTATCCTTCTTCTTCTCTTCTTCTTCTTCTCTTCTTCTTCTTCTTCCTTCCTTCCATTTTTCCTATTTCTTCTCCTCTTGTCCCCTTCTTCGGGCTAAATTAGCTAAGAATGCCTTTTTTGAGCTAATTATGTCATTTCGAGGATAATTAGCTAAGTATAGGTGATGTTTTATTAAATAGACCATTTTGGAGCTAACTAAGCTAATTATTTCATTTAGGTGGAAGCCTAGCTAACTATAGGTCATTTCAGAGCTAACTTGGGTAAAATGTGTCATTCCGGAGCAGACTATGCTTATTAAGCCATTTTGGATTTAGCTAAGCTAATTATAGGCCATTTAATACCTAAGTTAGGGGGAATAGGTCATCTGGCAACTACGTAAGCCTTATTATGTCATTTAGGAGAGAACTTAGCTAACTATAGGTCATTTTTTATTAAATATGTCATTTTGGAGCTAACTAAGCTGAGTATGTCATTTAGGTGGAACCCTAGCTAACTATAGGTCGTTTCGGCGCTCACTTGGGTTAAATATGTTATTTTGGAGCTAACTATGCTTATTAAGCCATATTGGAGCTAAATTGGCAAATTATATCATTTTGGTGGAAGCCAAGCTAAGTATATAATATTCATGAGCTAACCAAGGTTCTGATGACATTTTGAGCTTATTATTTCATTTTTAGAAAAATTGGTCATTTTAATGAGCTAACCAAGGTTCTTATGATGTTTTCACCTAACTAAGCTAATTATGTCATTTTGTAGGATAATTAGCCAATTTAGTCTTTCTTGAATGAGTCGAAGCTACGTAGAAGAAGAGAAAGAGAAGAAGCAAGAAGAGAAGAAGAAGTAAAAGAAGAAGGAGGAGGAGGAGGAGGAGGAGAAGGAGAAGGAAGAGGAGAAGAAGAATAAAACAAGAAGAAGGAGAAGGAGGAAGAAGGAGGAAGAAGAAGGAGAAGGAGGAGCTCCTTCTCCTTCTTCTCCTCCTTCTTCTCCTTCTTCTCCTTCTTTTTATCTTTCTTCTTCTCTTCTTCTTCTTCTTCCTTCCTTCCATTTTTCCTCTTTCTTCTCCTCTTGTCCCCTTCATCGGGAAAATTAGCTAAGAATGCCTTTTTGGAGCTAATTATGTCATTTCGAGGATAATTATCTAAGTATAGGTCATGTTTTATTAAATAGACCATTTTGGAGCTAACTAAGCTAATTATGTCATTTAGGTGGAAGCCTAGCTAACTATAGGTCATTTCAGAGCTAACTTGGGTAAAATGTGTCATTCCGGAGCAAACTGTGCTTATTAAGGCATTTTGGATCTAGCTAAGCTAATTATAGTCCATTTAATACCTAAGTTAGGGGGAATAGGTCATCTTGCAGCTACGTAAGCCTTATTATGTCATTTAGGAGAGAACTTAGCTAACTACATGTCATTTTTTATTAAATAGGTAATTTTTGAGCTAACTAAGCTAATTATGTCATTTAGGTGGAAGCCTAGCTAACTATAGGTCGTTTCGGAGCTCACTTGGGTTAAATATGTCATTTTGGAGCTAACTATGCTTATTAAGCCATATTGGAGCTAAATTGGCTAATTATATCATTTAGGTGGAAGCCAAGCTAAGTATATAATATTATTGAGCTAACCAAGGTTCTCATTCCATTTTGTGCTTATTATTTCACTTTTTAGCTAAATTGGTCATTTTAATGAGCTAACCAAGGTTCTTGTGATGTTTTCACCTAACTAAGCTAATTATGTCATTTTGTAGAATAATTAGCCAATTTAGTCTTTCTTGGATGAGTCTAAGCTACGTAGAAGAAGAGAAAGAGAAGAAGCAAGAAGAGAAGAAGAAGTAAAAGAAGAAGGAGTAGGAGGAGGAGGAGGAGGAGAAGAAGGAGAAGGAAGAGGAGAAGAAGAAGAAAAGAAGAAGGAGAACGACAAGGAGGAAGAAGATGAAGGAGAAGGAGGAGCTCCTTCTCCTTCTTCTCCTCCTTCTTCTCCTTCTTCTTATCTTTCTTCTTCTCTTCTTCTTCTTCTCTTCTTCTTCGTCTTCCTTCCTTTCATTTTCCTCTTTCTTCTCCTCTTGTCCCCTTCTTCAGGCTAAATTAGCTAAGAATACCTTTTTTGGAGATAATTATGTCATTTAGGTGGAAGCCTAGCCAACTATAGGTCATTTCGGAGCTAACTTTGGTAAAATAGGTCATTCTGGAGCAAACTATGCTTTTTAAGCCATTTTGGATCTAGCTAAGCTGATTATAGGCCATTTAATACCTAAGTTAGGGGGAATAGGTCATCTTCGAGCTACCTAAGCCTTATTATGTCATTTAGGAGAGAACTTAGCTAAGTATATGTAATTTGTATTAAAACACTAGAAATAACATACCATTATCGTCATCACGGCGGTGAAGCACGGTGGCTCTGGCTTGTTTCACCTGGAGAAGGCTCCACTGTAGAAGGGTCGTGCGATGCATTTTGGGAGATATTCTGCACCAAACATCGTTTGCAATGTGTCGTTAGCATGAGGACACTCTTAAGATCACTGCACTGAAATGAAACTCACCGTCCCCGCCATGTTAATGACTAGCATCGGCGGAGGGACTTGGCCGCTCTTCTCACACATAGACTGTACATTTAGTTTCGAAAAGTCAAACTTTTTATTTATTAATGAAACGGACATTAAAATGCAAGATTTGAAATAACATGAAGAAGAAACTTACCACGAAGAGCTCGTATATGGCCCTGTTAGACGCATCATTCCATGACCTCTCCGCCTCCGCCAATGTAGTCGTCCTCTCCTCCAGCTCCCTCATCTCCTTATCCTTCTCTGCCATAGCCGCCTGCATTGCCTCTCTCTCTTTCTGAATAGCAGCCTGCAATACAACTCATTGTAAGCATTGTAATCATATTGGTTCCAACGCACAACATAATGCAGATAGATAGTTGAGTCCATTAAATTAACCTCGATGGCAAGCTCGATTGGCCGTGGACGAGGTGTTATCTCCAGACAGGAGCTCGTTTGGCGTGCCTTTATCTGCTGGAGAGTGCTAGGACAACGTATAAGGCCGTCTCCAATGGCGATCGAGCCATGGGGCCGCCCATTGCCAGCTATCATCACCAGCTCTAGATCAATAGGCCCCTCGCTCGGGTTAAAGTCCTGCCCTTTCCTCGCCTTCCCGTGATCTCTCTACTTCACGAGCATATGGTGGGAGGAGATGTTGGTGAAGTTTTCTGGATACTCGGGGTCAGACTCAGAGAATGCCTTGACCTTCTTGTACGAGGCAGTATGGGCCATCGCATACAGGTCGTACATCTGTGGCACCTCCGTCTTATTGTGACGCGCCTAAAAGAGAAAGAGAGGAAAATTGTATTAGTAAAGGGCTCAAGATAGCTTTAAGAATGAATTGCATGAGGCATGAAGCAAACCACATACCCAGTTCTTGCCAAATTGGATTAAGTTGACACTCCCTTGATGGTGTGGCACACCAACCATTTTGCCACGCCTCTCCTTGGCGTTGTTGTGGCTGGCCTGCCACGTTTCGGAGAACCACTGATCCACTAAGGCCTCCCATCAATCCATCTTATCCACACACCATCTCGAGGGCACCTAAGTTAATAAAAAGAAATTTGAGCGCGTAAGAACCAAATCAAGGAAACTAACTACAAAGCCTTCATAATATGTAATTACCTTCATGTAATGCTCCTTCTCCATCTTAGAATCACGGCACTTCGCCTTGTCCTTCCTAATACGTCGCGTGGCATAGTAGTCTCGAACAGCCTTCACCCAAGCCTTGTGCCGAAAGTTTTGAAGTAGGCAGCGACATTCGGTTTCGATAACCTTTGCCGCGTCCTCCTCGTATCCCTCCTCGCACCTGTAGTAGGTCTGCAAACGAGACAACACCGATTAGTACAATAACTAGCTATGGTTGATTTTTAATTGTGTGAAGGAGAAATTACCCAGAACTGTCGAATCACCATGTCGGCCCTCGTGTGGCACGAAACACCGTCGATCTCCACCTCCGGCGGGGCCGAGGCACCCAAGTGGTGCTCCCAGGTCATTCCTACCTCTCTCTCCCGACCGGGAAACGTAACAAACCCTGGAAAGTTTTTACGGCAAAGCACACCAAGGATGTTGTTAGGCTTGCGGACACCCTTGGCAACAATCCAACCCCTACGGTATGACAAATTAAGAAAAACTCATTATATATTTGAGAAAACGTGAAGGAAAAAGGTTAAATAAGAGTAAATTAACTTACTTGTCCCCATTTGCCTAATCGACCACCTCTGCTCGGGGGTCGCCGGCACGAGCGGGAGCCCCGAACTACCACGCTGGTAGACGGTTGCCCCCTCACCCAAATCCTCATCGCTACTAGCATGGCCACTTGGCTCAGCCTAGGTATCCCACTGGGTCTCTGAGGACGTACCCTCATCCCTGCTTTGCTCCGGAGTCGGCTGGAATGAAGCCTCTGGGACACGAGTCTCATGGGTCAAAGGCTCGTCGACCTGAGGCTCGTGAACCAGAGACCATGTAGCCTCCACCTCAGACGAATCCACCCTAGAAGTCTTGTGCTCAGGTGAATCAGCTTGGGGTGGTGGCGGAGACCGTGTAGCCTCCACCTCAGAAGGCGTGGGAGCCACCGCCCTACCTCTCCCGCGGCCACGTGTACCTTTAGTACAACATAAATACCAACATGAGTAATAATATGTATATAAATACCAATATGCATACAACATGAGTACAACATAAATACCAACATGAATACAACGTGTACCTTTAGTACCTCTCGGCTTCGCGGGGTGTCGACCTCCTCTCACGGGGGCGCTCCTTGCATAGAAGAGAGCAACACTCTCTGAAGAGGCGAGGCAGGAATGGAAGTACCCATCCCATCACCCGCCGATGAAGGAGTCGCGGAGTGCTTTCGACCCTTTCCCACCATCTTTCTACACCTATCATGACAAAGAGTAAATGAAAGTAGTACAACATAAATACCAACATGAGTAATAAAATGTATATAATTTAAGTGTATCATCGTCATAAATACCAACATGACTAATAAAAATTGAATACCTAACATGAACTCAAAATTTATATATAGTATAATAGTTGAATACCTGACATGAACTAATAACAATCGTGCTCGTCTATATATGCTTCGGGGTCAATAAATGCATCATGATCATCACTATCATCAATAAATGCATCATCATCATCACTATCACGAAGAACATGTCGAAGGCCACCATTATGTAATTGGTCAAGAAGTGACAGGTCATCCGCAGCAGTAACCTCTTCTTCTTCCACCTCTTCCTGTTCGGGCTTAGGGGTTAAGACGGTTTCACTATCGCTGTTTACTTCAATGTTCTCGGGTGAAGTAGAGCGGTTCTTGAAACGTTTCTTGAACATACGTGTTTCTTGGAAGAATTCTCCTTCATATGTGTCTGGGTTAATGTGAGGTTCGTAATCCTCGTCATTGAGGGTAGGTGGTCTAAAATGTGGTGGCACTTCATAAACGACATCCCAAACTTTGAGATTTGGATCAGTTTGGCAGGCCCACGATAAATAGAAAACTTGTGTCGCCTGTTGAACCGTAATATAGACACCGGGAACATCTAAGTGGGTGTTTTGGTTGATTTCGACTAGTCCTATATGTTAACGAGTCCTTCTAGTATCCCTCGGCTCAAACCAATAACATTTGAAGACTAGACGGTCGGTGGGTTTTCACCATAGAATAGAAGTTCATAAATTGCTTCAACTCTCCCATAATACTCGTTTCCTCCTTCGCTGATAGCAGAGACAGAACAATTTGTAGTCTTTAGGTCGGGCATAGATAGCTCTTTGCCAAAGGTATGAAAGTTATACCCGTTCATGTTGTATTTGTCAAATGAACGGACCTTATAGTCAAAACCATTAGCGACTTGTCTCAGCTCGATGTCCATAGACTCTGCATCAGCCTACAAGTTTAATACGAAAGAATGGATGCATTAGCCGCAAATTAGACCAAGAAATCAAATGGGCCCTTAATGGTAATTAATTACCCTTTGTTTGAACCAAGAGATGAAACCGGGATAGTCGCCTCCATGCTTTGCGAGAAGCTCATACTCTTCAACGGGATCCTTTTCGATGACCGCTCCATCCGAGAAATCGGCGACGTATCAACTATATCAAATATCCGGGAATAAGAGTAGTTCAAAGCAATTAGAAGTTGCGGAACAATAATTTACCGAGAACTTACTCGATGTATGGCCGCACTTCTGTTAGGTTGGTGAAGATATACAATGAAATGGTCCGCCATTCTTCGACATCCAACGATTTCCCTTTCGAAACACCGGATGGTGCGAGCTTACCTTTGAATAGGATGAGGTTGGATTGAACTTTTTTTGGATCGCCATCATTGTACCGAGGCTTCGGGTTATGCAAATGATGATTTTTGGCTTCGCAGTGTGCTGTCACGAACTTTGCCGCCTCCTTAGTAATGAATGCCTCGGCCATCGTCTTCTGCATCCTCTCAGTTGAGTAGCACCATCGATTTTGAATGCCCCCCATTCTTGCCTCGATCGGGAGATGCAAAATCAAATGTTGCATTGGATTAAAGAAGCCCGGTGGAAAGATCTTTTCTAATTTGCAGATCAACTCCGGCGCCAACTCTTCCATTTCATCTAGCACGCCAGGCGATAGTTCTTTCGCACAAAGAGAACGGAAGAAATAGCTCAGCTCTGCCAGTACTAGCCATTCATCCTCACGGATAAAGCCACGCAATATCACCGTCATTACCCGCTCAATCCATATGTACCAATCATGACTCTTGAGACCAAATATTTTCAATTTCTCAAGACTAGCTCCCCTGTTTAAATTCGCAGCATACCCGTCGGGGAACATCAACCACATTTTCACCCACAATATCATTTCCCTCATAGCTGGCCTTTCAGGATTGAACCATGCCTTTGGCTTCGCTATGCTTTGATTTCCTTTCCGTTGTCGCAAGTTTTGCAACGGTCTATCACATAGAGCCTCCATGTCGATTCTAGCCTTAGGATTATCTTTTCACTTCCCCTCTATGCCGAACAATGTACCAAAAATGGCCTCCGCAATATTATTTTCAGTGTGCATCACTTCGATGTTGTGTGGGCAAAGGAGGTCTCTGAAGTAAGGCAGATCCCATAAGCATGACTTGTGAGTCCAGGCATGTTCCGTATTAGACCCTTTGAAGTATCCTGGACGCAAAGGATCAGGCTCGAGAGCGTTTAACTGATCAAGGCTCTGTTGGCCTGTCAACGCAGCTGGTGCAGTGTTTTTGACAACTCTACCTTTGATGAAATTCTTCTTGTCCTTTCTGAACTTATGGTCAGGATCCAGGAACTGTCTATGCATGTCAAAGGAAGAATACTTGCGACCAGCCGGCAACCAAGGGAACTGAAGAGCTACCTTGCATGTGGTTCACGGGAACCTTCCATGCACACACCAACGAGCGAATAGCGCAAACGCCGGATAATCATGCGTCGAGTACATGTACCACACATGCATTTTGAAATTTGTTTTGGTAGCCGCGTCGTAGGTCTTGATCCCATTATCCCAGGCTTATTGCAACTCATCCTTAAGCGGCTGCATGTACACATTCATATTATTCCCCGGATAGTTGGGCCCTGGAATTATCAACGTCAGGAAAATGTTCTTTCTTTTCATAATCTCTCCGGGTGGCAAATTTAGTGGAATGACAAATACAGGCCAACAACTGTATTGTGTTGCCGTCATACCATACACATTGAACCCATCCGTGCTGATGGACACTCTAGGTTGCCTTGGATCTTCCGATTTATCCTTACGTAATGCATCGAATTGCCTCCACGCAAAACCATCTGAAGTGTGTACCAGCATCTTGTTCCCATCCGCATCTAGTTCGGTTCTTTTGCCCGATTTGTGCCAGGTCACCTGTCTGGCCGTCTCTTCGACCATGAAAATACGTTGAAGTCTTGGTACGATTGGCAGATACCGAAGAACACTAATGGGGATTTTGGTCTGATTCTTCTCACCCATACCGTTGTCTACCACAATATACGTGGAAGAATTGCAAATGGGGCAATAGTTCAAGGCCGCATACTCAAGCCTAAATAAGGCACATCCATACTCACAGGCATGTATCTTCTCATAGGGAATCTTAAGTACATAGAGGATTTTCTCTTACTGGTACAAGTTTGCAGACAGTACATGGCCTTTGGGTAGAAAGCGTCCAAATATCGTCATCATCGCGTTGTAGCATTCTCTGCCTAGGTTGAATTGAGCCTTCCGAGCCATCACTTGCGCGATGGCATCCAGCTGACAAAGCTCAGTCTGCTCGTGGAGAGGACGTTTTGAAGACTCCAACATTTCATAGAAGGCCTTTGCAGATTCCTCCATCTCATCGTCCGAATCCCGAGCATCATCAAAGTCTTGCACCATGTCTTCAATCCGGTACCATGCTCGTCGATGCAACGACGAATCACCTCAACTCTAGCACGTTGGTTAGACTCACCATGAAAAGTCCACACCGTATAATTAGGTGTAAAACCCCACTTCTCCAGGTGTTTACCCATTTCAAACTCTGTCTGCTTTTTCCAGTTGTCACAGTTGGGACAGGGGCACCATTTTTTTGCTGGCCATTTGCAAATGCGGCTCTCACAAACCCCCTGGTTTTTGTTAAACATTCATGGGTCATGTCTTTCTGACTAGGGTGACCAGTGTACATCCAAGCACGATCACTCATGTTGCCTAGCTACCTATGGGGGCACAAGAAGTAAATATATAATTCATCATCTATATTCATACGCTAATCAAGTTTATCAGATTTATTACGTCCATGTAACCTACACGCTAATAGGTAAAGATAGGTCCTAATCCCACCCGAGTATGTGTAGATTGGGTTCGTTTTCCCATGCTCTGCTCTAGATGCGACGCAGAATTTCGGCAACACCTCCCCGCTATTCTCCTGATACACGTCTCGGCAATAAGCAGAGAGGATGTGTACCCGGAGAACAACAGGGAGGCACTGACGAAATTCTGCATCGGATCCAGAGCACAACATACGGGAAAATGAACCCAATCTACACATACTCGGGCTGTCAATGGATAATCTTGGACAATTCGAAAGGATGGAGGTTATAAATATGCAAATAAATTCATATTTATAGATGTCGCCCTTTCGAACAGGAGACGCATACTGGTCACGCATACTCATGATTGAAGAAACCTATAGCTAGCAAGTTCCATCGACACGAAGACCAGGACAGAGCAAATTAAGGGGGTAGGAGGAGAAGTCATTTGTGCTCACCATCAAACGCAAGGGCGGAGCTCGTCCAACGCACGTGGAGGTCGTCGAACAACTGCACATTCAAATTCACAATATCAACATAAATACGATGTTTTTATAATTAACATAACTATGTGACCTAACTCTTAACTATTTGGGTCAGTATCGTCGGGGGTCGAGGGTCACTGGCGTCGGGGGTTGGGGTCTTTTCGGTCAACAAGAGGCCGAAGAGGTGTCGGGGCTCGGGAGTTGGGGGTTAGTGGCGTCGGGGGTCGGGGTAGGGGGTCGGGGGCCGAGGGTGAGTGGCGTCGGGGGTCGGGGGTCGAGGGTCAGTGGTGTCGGGGGTCGGGGGGTCGGGGGTTCGTGTACTACGACATCTCCTCCAACCTCATCAGCTACTTGACCGGCCCGCTCGGGGAGAGCATGGCCGCAGCCGCCGCCGCCGTCAACGCCTAGTCCGGCGCCGCGTCCATGATGCCGCTGCTCGGCGCCGCCGTCGCCGACTCATGGCTCGGCCGCTACCGAACCATCGTCGCCTCCTCCATGCTATACATCACGGTCAACCAACTCCTCACAACGCCCCCTGATTCGTTTCCTTCGTTGATGCCAAGCACAACTTTCTTCCTTATGCTCAATCAACTTTTCTGTGGATCTTTCGGTAGCGTTTTGTTGAACGAGAACGAGTTTAAAGGTCCAAGAAATCTCGCACGAGTGGCGCATGGCACCGTATAGTAGTAGTACTAGTAGTATTTTTGTTGAGACTATTATGGTTGACAGACATGTTTCAAAATTTCATTGTTTTGTCCGGTGGAAGCACACACACCACAACATATTGCACCGGTTAATTTGACCTCCCACTAATTAACTAACGTACAAAATCTACCACTAAGTAACTAAAAAAGAATCTAGCTACCACTAATTAACAAAACAGAATCTACCACTAAACTACCTACTAAATCTACTAATTAACAGAATCTACCACTAGTCAACACTCGGTCACATTCTGGCAACTGATGAAAGAGGAGCTGGGCGTGATGGTGGCTAGTCCACCGGTTAATTTGACCTCCCAGAAGGCTCTCTCATCTTGGTTGCTTGAATGGTCGCTGCCGCTGCTGACCATGAGAAGGAGCTCTACAGGCTACTTACGGGCTATGGCTCGCCAGAAACAACACAAGGGAGGGGCGGAAGCTGCAGCGGCCACATGAAATAATAGATTCTCTGAAGGTGCAACTGTCAGATTGGAAAGTAGCAAACGAGAAAAGGGTGTCACAGCCGGAGCCAAAAACCATCCAGAAATGGGAGCCTCCTGTCAATGGATGGGTAAAAAGAAACTCCGATGGCGTGGTCTCGAAGCAAGGAACAAACGATGGTGGTGGGGAAGTATTCCGGGATCATAATGCGATGTTCTTGTCCGTAGTTAGCCATTTCTTCCCAGGCATTGCTGATCCCGAAGCGGTAGAAGCGTTGGCATGCAGAAGGGCACTAGCTATAGGTGGCTTTTGGTCCTAACATCCAACGAGCACATTTGGAACTGGATAGCAGGACACTGGTGGTGAAGATTAATCATCCAGATAGGAACTTGTCTGCTGTCGGGCCTTGGGTACAAGATATCAAGACAATGCTTAATTCTTTCGATGAGTTCAAGGTCAGTTGGATTTGTCGTTCGGGTAATATGGCCGCGCATAAGCTAGCTAGGGTAAGTGTAGGGGAGCTTCGTAGTGAAACTTGTCTGTTGTCGGGCCTTGGGTACAAAAAATCTACTAATTAACTAACTAAATATAACAACTAACTGAACTACCAACTAACTAAATAAAATGTACCAATTAACTAAACTACCACTAAATCTACTAATTAACTAACCTACAAACTAACAACTAACACGAACAAGATCCAAAATTTGAATGGGCATTACCACTAACAACTAACCTAGCTAACCTAATTAACAGTAGGTAATTAACAACTAACCTAACTAACCTAATTAACAAATTATACGAAAAAGGAAAAAAATAGGGACTCACGGGAGGGGGGCGGCCGGGCGATGAGGACGGTGCAGGGAGGACAACCGTAGAGGAGGAGGGGCGCGGGGAGGAGGAGGTGCGCTGGTTGGAAGGTGTAGTGGTGGAGGAGGGGCGGCGCGGTGGTGAAGGAGGGGTTGTGGGGAGGAGGAGGGCGCGGTGGTGGAGGAGGGCGCGATGGTGGATGAGGGGGTGGCGCGGCGCGGCCTCCTTGGGCCTGAGCAGCGGGACGACGGGGCGGCGCAACGCGGCCTCCTTGGGTCGGAGCAGCGGGACGTCGGCGCGGAGCACCTGGTGCCGGATGGCAGGATTCGAGTAGCGGGGTTGAGGCGGAAACCTATGGGTGGCCGGCGGAGCTCATCGGCACGCGGCGCGGGGCGCAGATGCACTGGTGGGCTACGTGGGAATCGGCAGTTGGAGGGGGCGGGCGTTAGTGTGGTTGGTGGGCCGCCCCTTTGCTGTCCGTCGTGCTCCCAGGTAGACAGCAAAGGACTCCGAGGCAGACGTCAAAGGGGCGGGGTTGGGGAGGCATCGGGTGGGGGCAGCCGTTAGTGTGGTTGGTGGGCCGTCGTCCCCTTTGCCATTCGTCGTGCTCCCAGGCAGACGGCAAAGGAGTCCCAAGCAGATGGCAAAGGGGCGGGGTGGGTGGGGGTGGGGTTTCGGCCATTTGGGGGGGGGGGGCTTTGCCGTTTGCCCACCCTTTGCCATCCGCATAGGGCTTCTTTGTCGTCCGCCAGCGGACGGCAAAGAGGTGGCCGACGGCAAATTTGACCTTTGCCATCGGCCACCTCTTTGCCGTCAGCACCGTGACAGCTCACGACAAAGAGTACCTTTGCCATGCGTGAGCAGACGGCAAAGCCCAGGCAGACGGCAAAATTCTTGCATGTATTCCGTATATAGTCATACGTGCTTGCATTAAGAACTTCCTTCACATATTTTGTCCTACCCTCCTGTGCCAGCGGGTTCCTATTGTAAACTAAGGTATATTAAGGCCTCCTTTTAATAGAGACCTGGGACAAAGCATTAACACATGGTGAATACATGAACTCCTCAAACTACGGGAATCACCTGACAGTGTCCCAATTTCTGTCACCTTGGGGGATGCGGATCATGACACATAATAGGTGACTACGACTTTCAAGATAGGATCCGAAACACTCTTATATTCATGAAAACATAATAGGTTCAGATCTGAAATCATAGCACTCGGGCCCTAGTGACAAGCATTAAGCATAGCAACGTCATAGCAACATCAATCTCCGAACATTGTGGACACTAGGGATCAAACCCTATCAAACTTAACTCGATTACATGATCAATCTCATCTAATCTCACCACAGTATAGCAAGCGTACAAAGGAATTACTCACTCCCGATGGTGAGCATCATGGTGGTTTTGATGGAGAAGGGTTGGTGATGACGACGGTGAAGAACCCCCCTCTCCGCAACCCAAAATAGACTCCAAATCAGGCCTCCAGAGGAAGAACATGATGTGGCGGCAGCTCTGTCTCGCGAAACGCGATGAAATATTCTCTCCTCTTTTTTTCTCCGCAAATAGGAATTTATAGGACTCGAATTAGGGTCGGAGGAGCCACGTGGGCCCCACAAGCCATGAGGGCGCGCTTAGGGCCTGTGCCGCGCCCTGTTGGCTTGTGCCCCCTAGCACACCTCCTCCAGCATGTCTTTGCTCCATAATTCATTATAATTACCAGAAAAAATTCAAAAAAAGTTTCGTCCAATTCCGAGAACTTTTATTTCTGCACAAAAATAACACCAAAGTAGTTCTACTGAAAACAACGTCAGTCCAAGTTAGTTTCACTCAAATCATGCAAATTAGAGTCCAAAACAAGATAAAAAGTGTTTGGAAAAGTAGATACGTTAGAGTCGTATCAGTATCTTATGAAGGTGCTCTTCTCTGATTTGGGTTTGAGCTTATGAGACATAAGTGTCACATCCCCAAACTTTAAGAAACGACAACTTAGGTTTCTCGCCAAACCATAATTCATACGGTGTCGTCTCAAGGGATTAAGATGGTGCTCTGTTTAAAGTGAATGTAGTTGTCTCTCATGTATAACTCCAAAATTATAGTGGCAAATTGGTAATAGAGATAAAAGAATACACCATATCCAATAGAGTACATTCGGACACACCATTTCACACTGGTGGTCCAGGTGGCGTGAGTTGTGAAACAATTTCCACATTGCCTTCCATTCCAAACTCATAACTCAGATATTCACCTCCACGATCATACCATGACATTTTATCTTCTTGTCATGATGATATTCAACATGATTCTAAAATTGCTTGAACTTTTCAAAACTTCAGACGTGTGTTTCATCATGTAAATATACCCGTATCTACTCAAATCATCCGTGAAGGTATGAAAATAACAATATTCACCGCGTGCTTCAACACTCATTGGACTACATACATTAATATGTATTATTTCCAATATTTTAGTTGCCCACTCCATCGTACCAGAAAACAGAGTCTTAGTCATCTTGCCCATGAGGCATGGTTCACATGTCTCAAGCAATTCCAAATCGAGTGACTCCAAAGATGCATCAGCATGCAGTTTTTTCATGCGCTTTACACTAATATGACCTAAGCAACAGTGCCACATGTATATGGTACTATTATCATTAACTTTGCATCTTTTGGCATCAATACTAAGAACATGTGTATCACTACGATCGAGATTCAGTAAACCATTCACATTGGGTGCATGATCATAAAAGATATTATTCATGTAAACAAAACAAACATTTATTATCTTAAATGAATAAGTGTCTCGCAATAAACAAGATCAAGATATATTGTTCATGCTTAGTGTAGGAACCAAATAACATTTATTTTGATTTAATTCTAATCCTGAAGGTAGAGAGAGCATGCCGATGGTGATCACATTAGCCTTGGAGACATGTCCAACACACATCGTCACCTCGTCCTTAGCTAGTCTTGTTTATTCCGCACCTCCTGTTTCGAGTTACTAATATTAGCAAATGAACCGGTATCAAATATAGAGGGGCTACTATGAGCACCAGTAAGGTACACATCAGTAACATGTATATCAAATATACTTTTCTTGACGTTCTCAGCCTTCTTATCTGCCAATTATGTGGTACAGTTTCGCTTCAGTGACCGTTCCCTCTACAACAAAAGCATTCAATCTCAGGTTTGGGCCCAACCTTGGATTTTCTTCAGTGGAGCGAAAACTCGCTTAGCATTCTCAAAGTTTACCTTCTTGCCCTTGCCCTTCTTGAAACTAATGGTTTTACTAACCATCAAAACTTGACGCTCCTTCTTGATATCTAACTTCGCAGCGTAAAGCATTGTGAATAGCTTAGGGATCATCTTCTCTATCCCTCACATGCGATAGTTCATCATGAAGCTCTAGTAGCTTGGTGACAGTGACTTGGAGAACTCTGTCAATCACTATCTTATCTGGGAGATTAACTCCCACATCATTGAGACAATCTAAGCACATGCTCACTAGTTGATCTATCCTCCTCCATCTTAGAGGTAAATAACTTGTCAGAGGTATCATGCCTCTCAACACAGACATGATCCTAAAATACTAATTTTGGGTCTTGGAATATCTCCTATGTTGTGTGATGTTCAAAATGTTTTTGGAGCCCAGTTCTAAACCTTAAAGCATGGCGCACTAAACTATCGAGTAGTCATCAGAATGTGCCTTCCAGACATTCACAACATCCATTGACGATGCTTGAGGTGGTGGTGCACTGAGCGGTGCATCAAGGACATGAGGACAATCTTCATATTATGGATCGAGTCCGCATAATTGCTACCATCATATTTCAACTTAGATTTCTCTAGGAACATATCAAAACACACGGGAGCTACAGCGTGAGCTATTGATCTACAACCTAATTTGCAAATACATTTTGACTATGCTCATGATAATTAGTTTAGTTAATCAAATTACTAATGAACTCCAACTCAAATCAACATTCCTCAGGTTGTCTAAGTGTTACATGATACAAATACACCAACCCAACTCTGAACATCATATGAGATGCAGTGGTTTCAATGGTCAACATCTCCATGTTGATCATATCTACTATATGCCTCATGTTTGACCTTTGAGTCTCCTGTGTTCCTAGGCCATCAGTCTCCTATGTTTCGAAGCCAAGTATGTAGATGCTAGGCTCGTCAAGTTTAACCCAAGTATTCCGCATGTGCAAAACTGGCTTACCCCTTTGTATGTGACTGAAGAGTCTATCACACCCGATCATCATGAGGTGTTTCGGAACGACGAACTTTCACAATGGTCCATACTTGGGGAGAACACAATTTTATCTTCAAATTTAGTCAGGATCATCTTATAATGCTACCATCATCCTAAGGAAAATAAGATGCATAAAAGTATAAACATCACAACAAAATCATATAAGTGACATGATATGGCCATCATCATCTGGTGATTTTGATCTACATCTCCAAAGCACCAGCATGATCTCCATCATCACCGCCATGACACCATGAACTCCATAATCATGATATCTATCATCACGATTTCCATCATCGTGGCGTCGTGTGATTGTCGTGCCAACTATTGCTTCTACAACCACTGCTAACTCATAGCAATAAAGTAAAGCAAATTTCATGTAATAAATTAAAGACAACCATATGCCTCCTGCCGGTTGTCATACTCATCGACTTGCAAGTCGTGATAACTAGTACAAAACATGATCATCTTATACATCACATATATCATATCACATGTTGGACATATCACATCATAACATGACCTCCAAAAACAAGTTAGACGTCCTCTACTTTGTTGTTGGAAGTTTTATGTGGCTGTTATGGGCAACTAGCAAGAATCGTTCTTACCCACGCAAAACGACAATGGTGATAATCAAGTTGCCTTTTAACCTTCTACAAAGACCGCATTCGTCAAATCCGATTCAACTAAAGTGGGAGAGACACACACCCACCAGCCACCTTTATGCAAACAAGTTGCATGTTTATCGGTGGAACCTGTCTCTTGTGCGAGCACAAGTAAGGTTGGTCTGAGCCAATTCATACCACAATGCATGTGAATCAAAATAAGACTAAAGAGCTAAGCAATCTGAACATCAACAACCACAAACACTTTGTGTTCTACTCGTGCATATCGTCTACGGATAGACCTAGCTCGTGATGCCACTGTTGGGGAACGTTGGATGGGAAATAAAAAAATTCGTATGAAACACCCAAGATCTATTCTATGGAGATGATATCAAAGAGAGGTAGAGGTGTCTACATACCCTTGTAGACCAAACGCGTTAACGATCTAGAGATTGTTGTTGGTGAAGTCAAACTCGCGTCTTGATCCAATCCAATCCAAGCACCACATGTGCTGCACCTCCGAGGTTAGCACATGCCCGACTCAGTGACATATCCTCCTTCTTGATCCAGAGAGAGCGGTAGAATATTTAGATGAGATCTGAACCAACACAACGGCATGGTGGTGGTGGTGGCAACGGAATTCCGACAGGGCTTCGCCAAGCGCGGATCGGAGAAGCATGGGAGGAGTTGGCAGAGTCAATGGGGAAGGATGAAGGGTTGGCTTCCCCCATGCACCACCCCATCTATATATAGGATAGACGACGGGGGAGGGTGTCCAATGGCCGACAACAAGGTAGAAAACCCTATAAGCATGATGATAACATCTTATCTCTAGATTCAACCCTTTTAGATTTACATATAAGATCTTATCTCTAGATTTAAATGACATGTGCCTTGGGGAAAGGTGCAACCAGACCATGTGAGATGTAGTCCCACCCCTCGGTCCATGGGGAACCTACCCGGGTTTTTGGGACCCATGGTGGAACTACTGAAACCTTCTAGAACCTTCTCGACACTCTATCGAAAAATTCTTGAACTTTTTTGGAACCCTGGATATGACTGCCCATGTATAAATCTTTACCTCCAGACCATTCCAGAGCTCCTCGTGGTGTCCCAGATCCCATTCGAGTCTTCACACTACTTTCGAACTTTCCACTATTAATATCTCAACATTACCCTAGCGCTATTGAAAGTTAAGTGCGTGACCCTATGTGTTCGAGAATCATGTTGACATGACCGAGATACCTCACCGATCAAAAACCAATAGTGGGACCTGGAAGCCCATATTGGTTCGCACATATTCCATGAAGAACTTCATCAGTCTAAACACGATGCCAAGGATTCAATCAATCCCGTATGCAGTTCCCTTTGTCTATCGGTATGTTACTTACCCGAGATACGATCGTCGGTATCTCCATACCTAGTTCAATCTCGTTGCCAACAAGTCTCTTTACTCATTCTGCAATACAAGATACCATGACTAACTAATTAGTCACATATCTTTCAAGCTTCTTATAATTTTCTATTCCCAAGAGGGCCTAGAGATACCTCTCCATCTTATGGAGTGGCAAATCCAAGTCTTGATCCATCCCAACCCAACAGGCACCCTTGGAGATACCTGTAGAGTACCTTTATGATCATCCCGTTATGACGTGACATTCTTTACACACAAGGCATTCCTCAGGTTTTAGGGAGTTGCATGTTCTCATGGTCTAAGGAACATATACTTGACATGAAGAAAGGAGTAGCAACAAACTAAGTGATATGATCAAATGCTAAGATTATGGTTGGGTCTTGTCCATCACATCATTCTCCTAATGATGTAATCCCCATTTCAAATGACAACCCATGTCTATGGTTAGGAAACCTTAACCATATTTGATCAACGAGCTAGTCTAGTATAGGCTCACTACGGAGACGGTGTTGTTCATATATCCACACATGTATTTAAGTTTCCGATCAATACAATTCTACCATGGATAATGAACGATTATCATGAATAAGGAAATATGATAATAACAACTTTATTATTTCCCCTAGGTCATATTTCCAACATAAGTCATGGATAAGTTAGAATACAATACCTTATGGAATAATAAAGTATGAATCAATTTATAATAGTACATAATGATTATGGTTCGTCTAGCCTAGAAACAGATCTCACGAGTTTTCTGTTGAGTTTTGTGTGCTGAAGTTTTCAAGTTTTTGGGTGTTATCACGATGGATGAAGGAATAAGGAGCGGCAAGAGACTAATATTGGGGATGCCCAAGGCACCCCAAGGTAATATTCTAGGAAGACTCAAGCGTCTAAGCTTGGGGATGCCCCGGAAGGCATCCCGTCTTTTTTTTCAATCCATCGGTTTGTCACTCAGAGCTATATTTTTATTCATCAAATGATATGAGTTTTTCTTGGAGCGTCCTTCTCTTTAGTTTGCTTTTTTTTAGTTTTAAACAATCAATTTTTCTAGATATACCCAGTTGAGAGACGCACATATTAACCATTATTTGATTGAATACTCTTTGTGCTTCATTTATATCTTTTAAGTTAAGCCGTTGCTACAGTACTTCACTTATATCTTTTAGAGCACGATGGCGTATAGATTTTGTAGAAATAATAGCTCTATCGTTCTTCACATAAATTTGTTTGAGAGTTAATAAACAACAATTGTAATTTGCATGGGTTATTTGACGAGTATATGAAAGTAATAGGTATTCAAGGAGTGCATAATCAAAACCACATGTAGCACATAAAATATAAATTCTGGGTTAATGATATTGATGTGGTAATATTAAAGGGTATGAGTGCATGATTGTTGGTTAATAAAAATATCGATAGTGAAAGGGTGTTAATATGATGTTCATATAAATATTGGTTATGCATGGTGTTTATGTGTGAGCATTCTTATTCCTCATTGAAATCTTGTGTTACTTAGGTCGGGGGCACACGATGTTTAATCCTACCAACCTCCCCCTAGGGGCATGCTAGTAGTACTTTGCTTCGAGAGAGCTAATAAAATCTTGCAATAAGTATGTGACTTATTTATGACTAATGTTAATCCATGGATGCACACACTCTCACCACCTCATATTTGCTAACCTGTTCAATATCGTGCATCGCTCATTCTCACCTTGAGGATCGGTGTGAACTTCGTTGGTGCATCCAAACTCCGCGACATGAAACACTCTATTACACATAAGCCATCATATATCTTCCTCAAAACAAACAACATACATACCTATCATGGAATTTTTGTAGCCATTCTGAGATATATTGCCATGCAACTTCCACCGTCACATGATATGACCATCCTTTATTGTCATATTTCTTTACATGATCATGTACGTGACATAGTATTTGTGGCAACGCCAACATTCATCATTATCGTACATGTTACGCTAGATCATTGCACATCCTGGTACACTATCAAAGGCATTCATATTGAGTCTGATTATTTAGTAGTTTTTAATATCGAGTTGTAAGTAAATAGAAGTGTGATGCTATTCATTATTTAAGGCATTGTCTCAATGAGGAAAGGATGATGGATACAATGACCCCCACAAGTCGGGGTGAGACTTCAGCCAAAGATAAAAGAAAAAAAAAGAAAAAAATAAGGAAGAAAATTAATAAAATGAGAGAAAAGAGGGAAGGGACATTGCTTCTACCTCCTTTTCCACATTTATGCCTCAAAGTGTGACCATGTTTTTCATATGGAGAGTCTCTTGTTTTGTCATTTTCATATGCTAGTGGGAATCTTTCATTATAGAACTTGGCTTGTATATTCCGATGACACGCATACTCAAATGCACGAGGTCTTCATGAGCAAGCAAGTTGGATGCACACCCACTTAGCTTCAGCCGAGCCTTCATACACTTGTGGCTCTAGTGCATCAGTTACATGGCAATCCCTAATCCTCGCGTCGATATCTATTGATGGGCATCTCCATAGCCCGTTGATACGCCAAGTTGATGCAAGACTTTCTTCTCCACTTTTACCATTTTGAAACCTACCACCATACTCTATTCCACCTATAGGCTATGACCATGGTTCATGCTCATGTATTGAGTGACTAATAAAATGCTAAAGCATGCTAAAAAGTATGATTCAATTGCCTAGCTTAATACCGTGGTGCTTGACATTTGTATTTATGTGGTGAAGACGAAGCCATGCCATGATAATATGAGAAATTTAATGGGGGGTAAACATTCTTGAAGGATCGTATTTTTTGAACATTGAATGATCATGTTAGTTATGTTCATGGATATTACTATGTTGATGTTTGTTAATTCAGCATTTCTCAATGATCACACCTCCAATAGATTACATGTTGGGTAGCATGTCACATCAAAAATTCTGTTTTTATCATTTACCTACTCGAGGACGAGCAACAATTAAGCATGGGTATGCTAATACGTCTCCAATGTATCTATAATTTTTTTATTGTTCCATGCTATAATATTATCATTCTAGGACGCTTTTTGGGCATTTATTCGCTGATTCATATCATTTTTAGCACAAACCTATTAACCTAGTGCCAAGTCCGAGTTGCTATTTTGTGCCCGTTTTTGAATTTTCAGGTTTACAACAACAAACAGATTCCAAATATATTGAAATTTTTTGATGCTTTTTTGGACCAAATGAAGACCTGGAAACTTTGGAAGAAGGCAGGGGGCGTAACAAGGGCTCCACAAGCCAACATGGGTGGCCGCACCCTGTTAGCTTGTGGTCCACCCCCTTGTCTCTTGACCTTGTTTTCTTGCTTATAAATTCACATATATTCTGAAAATCCTAAAGGAGCTCCCGAAATACTTTTTGTGCCATCGCAAGTCTTTGTTCCGCCGTGTGCCCATATGGAACCCTATTCTAGTGCCTTGCCGAAGGGGGGATGGCTCATGGAGGGCCTCTACATCAACCTTGCTGCTCCCATGGTGATGTGTGAGTAGTCGACCACAGACCTACGAGTCCATAACTATTATATAGATGGCTCTCCCTCTCTATGTTCTTCAATACAAAGATCATCACATCTTCGTGATGATCTATTCGATGTAAACTCTTTGTTTGATCCGCTTGTTGGGATCCTAGGAATTGCGGGTTATGTTCAGATTATTCATGATAAAATATTTGAGTCTTCACTGTTTTATATGATTCTTATTTTCATGATTATTAAAGATTCATAAAATCTCTGATCTATTGATTTGGTTTGGGAAACTAGATTGATCTATCTTAAGTGAGAGGGGTGCATTGTACTGGGTTCAATTTGGCGGCGCTCTTTATCCTAGTGACAGAAAGGGATAAGACACGTGCTGTTATACTTGCCACTAAGGATAAAATGACGGGGTTGATTCATATTAATTGAGTCATGATACGTGTGATTTGCATAGGTTTTTCTATGAAGAGGAATGGATGATGCAACACAATATAGATAAGTATTTCCATAAGTGAGAACCCAGGTTATCGAACCAATAGGAGTAACATGCAACCCCCATCTTCAGCGGCTACACACAAAGAAACAAACACTTGCACCCAACACGGGCAAGAGGGTTGTGAATCCCCTTGGACTCCTTATTTGCAAGCAAGTAAAG